>NC_086293.1:2435413-3635413 GCF_963924245.1 Chroicocephalus ridibundus | reverse complement strand
ACATCATTTATAACAGTGATGTAGGTGCAAGAAATTCCTGTTTCTTCCTTCTTTTCATACCTTCCCCTCACGTACTCTGCAGCCAAACAAAAATTCAGGAATCTGGCAGGCAAGATAAGAGACTTACCTCTCCAGACTGAGACACCCAGATATGATTCAACTGCAGTTCAAATTTTCATTTCCTTGAAGAAATGATTAGCCAGGCGAGTTAACTGAATTTTAAAAACAAAACAAACAAAAAACCCACCCCACAAAACAAAAAACCCAAAATAAAGAGACCTAGTCAGATAACTCTCTTATTTGCTTTTTAATGGCAATCGTAACACAACCCTACCAACAGCTCTGTCACCAGCACTGAGACCAGCACAGAGGGACAGCAATCAAAGTAACAGCCTCCTAATACAGGCTTTGCTGCCAAGCACCGCATCGCAGGGAACCATGGCTTGGAACAGCCAGACACAACAACTCCTGTCCACCAGAACGGATACGCCAGAAGTTCATTCGACATGCGATTTCTGTTGAATCATCACATCACACAAAGGCACCCTGCAGCACACACCCTTCTGTGACATCTCGTTATTCATCCTATCAGCCAGCCATCAGAGATTTTAATCAAAGGTTGCAGAATTCCCAAGATATTACGCACTTCCCTTTCCAAGTGGGCCTACAAATACGACTATACTGCCAGCTAAAAGATAGGAAAGTCTCCATTCAGCGTGAGATGAAGGAAGGACATGAACTCACTACCACTCTTGGCATTGACGGCGTCATTGTTTGAAGTCCAAAGCCATTATGAGCCGAGCCACACCACTCTGCCCAGTCAGAACTTGCAGCCCAAGTTTTCCTCCCACATGAGGTGGAATTTTACTGGTTTCATGGCAAGTGGCAATAAAAGCCAAGTGAATCAAACTTTCCTTACGATAGGCAAGAGCCTGGCTGTTCAGATAAATAGACTGAAACATCATTATCATATTTAATGATAAAACATCATTATCAGTCCAGATTGTCAGGTAATGTCTTCTATCAGAGCTCCACTGAAGTCCAAAAAGTTATGTCCCTTTATCCAAAATAACAACCTTCCCCAAAAACTTTCAAGACCAATGCCTCCACAAAAAGATCAGGAGGAGGGAGGAGCTGCTGACGGAATCCAGTTTTGATTCAACATTAGTCTAATCTAAAGCAAAACAGAGCATTTTCAGAAAGAGGATCAGTTCATTAAGTTTTAATGCAAAACTGTGGGAAGCCAGTTATTGGAATATAATTTCCTGCTGCTTTATTCATCTACTAAAGTTCAATAATTGGAAATGTTGTAAATCTGATTTGTCTTAATAATATTGCTGTGATATTGGCATAAATAACTCTCTTTAAATAAAGTAATCAACCAAATAAAATTAAAATCCTTCCCCTAAAACAGGAAGACATGCCAGAGTTTTTAACATACTGGTTCGCAACACAGAGTGTGATTGCCAGGAGAAACATCTCCAAACATCTTCTGTTAAATAGACATAATTTATTCATTTGTTCTGTAAAAGACACACACAGTTTAGGACCTGCCTGACCCCCATTGTATCAGAAACTATATACACCATCCAGTTACATCCACCCTAGAACCCAATAATGTGCATACCTGATGTCTAATTTATGTTTATTTGGATTCAGTTTCTATCCATTGACTTATACATTTCTTCAGTAAAGACTCTTAATATTGTCTCCTTGACATCATTGTAAATTCCTTGCTGTACAGCATTTTATATCAGAGTAAATTACAGGATTACCACTGAAATCCAGAGGTTTGGCGTTTTTTATTCTACATGTGTGCTTTGTGTTAATGCACTCCATTGATCCTGTCTGCTTCAACAGGCAAAGCTGAGTTTGTAGAATAAGGTACACAGATTTGGGCAGGGCCAGAGCCACAGAATTCTTTAGTGATAGAAGCAGAACACACATTTTCCATGATCTTGCATGAAATGTAAGTATTTCAATTTTTTGCTCCGTGCCGAATAATTATTTTTTTTTAAAGTGAGCAAGAGAGCATGAGGAAAGATGTAGACGTTTGGATACTATAACCAACCTACCACAGGAAAACAAAAACGAAAATCTGAAGGTGCAGATCTCCTCCAGGCAATTTTGGAGGTGGAAAGACTATTTGCAATGTCAGTTCTTGAACAGGCAAAACTTTTCAGTTCAGCATTAATCAGGTTATATTTTAATCAAGAAGAAAAAAGCGACCAAGAAATAAATCTGAAAATTAAGCAACAGCAGTGGATTTAGAAGTAAAATTATTTCAGTAAGGTAAATTAATTTAAGTTTGTTGAGTGTCTTTCAGCATGAACTTGTGGGGTTTAGAGGTTTTTTGGTAAATAAAGCAAAGGCTTTATTCTAGGTAAAGCAACTTGGTAAATATAGGGTGAATATTTTTATGATTCTACTTACGATCACTTAATTAAGAAGTAATAATGTCTATTACTTTTAATTAACATGTATAATCTTTATTATTCTCAAGTTCAGGGTGAAATTAAACTGAAAGTTAAATGACAGAATCAACTTGACTATATTCCATTTCCAGACTCCACCGTGGACCCACCGCTATGACACACGGGCATGGCTCAGCACCTTTGGACAGGAACATTAAGTTCCATTGAAAGAAAACACGCATTTGACACTCTACTCTTGCTCACGTAAAGACAATTTTGTCCTGTACATTCAAACTCAGAGCAGAAGTCACAGCAGAAATGATGCAGAACAAGCCAGTGTGAACATTTCCTCTGTTCATAGTAACAGCTCCTCACACTGGAGCCAAAAGATGACATTGTCCTTGGCCTTCTTGTTTTTAGGAAACTCCTAAAAATTACTTCATTTCAGGGTCAGAGCTCTAGACAGTCTTTGAAACATGCCAAAAGGTATTGAACACAACTTTTAAACAATACGTGTGGCTATTTATAGGGAGAGGTAACAAGTCTACCTACGTACAGACACTGCTGCAAAGCTAACGTCAGCTGCCTCCGAACGCTGGTGTTTAATGGATAGTGGCTCTCCCAACACCAAGACAGAGTGACAATTACAGTCCTAGAGACCAAAGAGCGATTGTGATGGGTGAAATTAGAGCTTGAAAGGGATTATTCAACAAGACTTGAATGGTGTGTTGACCACAGTATGGAATGGCAGAGGGAAAAAAAGAGAAGACAAGAAAGAGTGTGTCCATTTCACTGCCTCTCAAAGTGCTCATTATAAAAGTATTGACTGTGAAGGAAAACAATTACCAAAAAAATACAGTGAAATAGGGAAAGGGGAGCACCACTGTATGCTGCTATACACTGCAGATCATTTGGAATTTCTTCAACATTTTCCATTGTAAGGGAAAAAAAAAAAAAAAAGGAACACAAGGTTTAGGGGATGAAGAAAAGGGGAGATACAGAACTCCAAGTAGCAGAAGGAATACATGTGATAGAACATAAGTGAAAGGGAAGCGTTTATCTTCTCTCTTATATTCTTCAGGTGTCCATTCAGGTTCAAGCAGTCCACAAGAGAGCCAAAGGTCATTCCTTTTGTTTATACGTGGGAAAACTGAGACAAGCACTACAACACAGATAAAACCAGAAACCAGCTCTCCTACAGCCCAGTCATTGTCACTGTTACTTACAATCTAAAACTCATGTAAACATTACAGACATCCCTTCAGCAGCAGAATTATCCAAACAGCCTGTGCTTACATACGTTATTATATATTCCCTCCCTTTCACAGGTGTCTGCTAACACTTACAGTTCCCTATTACTTAAGGTCTAACATGTCCAAACATTTTTATATATGTGTGTGTTGGAATTAACTCTCCTTTACATGTTTATGAGTTCCTTCAAGAATTTGGAGATTTGCTGGGACTCACAGATGACTTCACTTTAACTCTTCCAGTCCTGGAACAACTTTATAGCCTGTTCAAATACTGTTCCAGGATTGCTACTTCTCTCTGTTAGATGCAATACACATATATATTTATTTTTAGATGTTATCACATCTTTACTAGAGCTACTCAGTTGCTGTCATGTGAAGTTAAATATCTCAGTTTCGAAAAGTAGCACCTTAAAGAGTCATTTGCTCAAAATGAAATACTAAATTTAGAAGACTAAGTACTAACTCATAACTCTGAATCCTCTTTGTAATTATTTCATAGGCTACCATCACTAGAGAAGACCAAAAATATTATGCTGCATTTTAATATCTATAACACTAGAGGACAGATAGCAATTGTTGTTTGGAGATCTGTGTAAAATAAAACATAAAAATTATGGAACAGAAGTAATCTTGTTAATGGGAGATGTGACATCATATAAATAACTTCATCCCATGGGTGAGCATACCTGAATATGACTGGCTTACTAGTGTCTTTCAGCAGATGCAAGAACTAAATAACCGTAATTCTCTCACTTTAATTTGGTTATATAAATCACTCAGATATGCAATTAATATCTGCTCGGTTTTAAGAAAGATTCTATCAAAGAAAATGATGCAGTAGGAGGTATCAACAAGTTAATGACAGGAAATCCCAAAGCATCACTGCTTTCTTTTTCTTTACCTCAGTTCCAAACACCTCCTTGTTCAATCTCTTTAATGTTTATACCATCAGCAGAGTTTTGCTCTCATCCCAAACTGTATATGATTGTGTAACAAAGCATTTTGTTATCACAGAGAATAGTGTGGTGGAACAGATAAACATAAAATGAACTACTGCTAGTCAAGAGCCTTTGATATTCAGCAGGTTCTCAAATTTTTCTCAGCCAGAAATACTTGCCAAAAAAAAAAAAAAAGGAAGGAAGAGAAAATAAACTTACAAAAAGCACTGTTAACCAATGCTCTCCACATTGTGTAATTATCTGAAGGAAATAATTCTGTCATTGCTTAAATTAAAACAATGAAGATTGAATGCAATTACAGTACACAACGTGAGAGCCCCGGAAAGAGCTGGAGCACTCTTTGACCAGAATGCAGTGCTCCACCACATTTTTAAATACAGTTCTCCACCACAACTGTCATGTGTCTTTGGGGTTCAGTGGTGTATATGAAACTAGTCAGAGGACTCCCTCCAATTCCCTAGTAGAAATAGAAGCTGTGTTAGATTTTTTTTAAAACTTCACCACATGTCTTGAGCTTGTCTCAGCTTTCAACAGAGCTCCATATGGTTCGACTTTCCTACAACCGCCAAGGAAAACACATTCATCAAAACCACTATAACTTTTCAGCCAAAATACCACACCAAAATGACTAGAACTTTGGAAAATGAATAGTGCCTATGAAGTTTTATGTTCAATGTGCAGCACAAAAAACCCTACAGAAGCTTTAGCAGTTGCTTACAAAGAGATGCTAAAATATATTAAATATCTTCAATTCGCTTAAGCAAGAGCAAGAAGGCAAACCAGGGCTAAGCCTCCTGAGACTATGAAGCTCATGTTGGAACAGTTAGTAACCCAGGAGCTGAAATTCATTATTTTTTCCCCATGAACATTCCTTTTCAACAGTCTCCGACATGTCTTTTTCTTTTTTTTTTCTTTTTTAAATTAAATAAAAATCCCATATGCGACATAGGCACTGATCTAGTTTTTACCTGCCTTAGAAAAGTCCAACTCTTCTCACGAAGACTTCAAAATCTACAGGGTACAAAGCTGTTAAAAAAAAAATCAGTAAATGGAAAAAATTCAACCAGGAAAGTGGTGGATCCTAAATCCAAGACTAACATATACAACAGAGATCTCGACTATCATCTATTGCTGTTAGTAGAAGCAGGTAAATAGAAAACTATACACCTTCCTTATCCGCCTCTGGAATGTACTGGTCCCTCTGGATCTGTTCAGGGCCTGATCTCTATGCCAGGCAATATTCTATTTGCCTTGCCCTCACATAAAGGCAAAGTCTTCCCTCAGGCGTTTGGAAGAAATAAAGTACACGGAGTAGAAGGAGCAATTAGATACATCTGTTGAGTGTTTTCCTCTCTCTTTATGCTAAATGGGAAAATGCTGCTTGCATTTGTAAAGCTGTAACACTTGTACCATTTCAAATGTCTTTTCTTTTGCCAAGTGAACTCTCAAAAATTAGATATTATTGTAGAAAGCACTGCCTAATGAGCCAGTGTCATTTAGAATATTCAGATTTATATTACTACCATCCAGTTTTCAAGCCCTAAAAATGCCACTAATAGGCTTCAGAAATACATGGGATGGTCACAAGGACAATAGACCTGGGTTACAGCTGTTCCTGCAGCTGCCATGAGCTTCACATGCTCCAGAGCTGACAGTGATTGATAGTCAAATTACATTGCCAGTACTTTTCTGTGTCAGGCTCATTATTAGACACAATGCCATGCTTGCTCGTGGGAATTTGCTCCATTTAGCTGTTCCCAAGACAAATTCTCCCATCTCCATAAAATAAATTCACACAGCAGAATAAGTTCACTAATATATATCAGAAATAGACACTGGATGTGGTAGGAACAATACAACCAATAATATTTGATAATGAACAAACAAAATATGATGAGTTGAAACCATTTTTGTAGTTAAAGAATCTATTTTTAGGGTGGCAAAACTTTCTATGAGACCCCTTTTTGCATTGCTGTGGCTTCGCCCTTTAAAGACGACTTTTATTACGTTCATAGTATGCTTTATAGTGGGCTTATTTGTAACAGATTCTTACGTTCACAACAATATTCCAAATATCCTTAGTCAATGTTTCTTATTTTACATATAAATGAAAAAAAATTCTGTTCCCACACAACCAGTCAAGACCAGGAGCAAATACAAACTTCAGCAAAGTTGGTGACCAACACGTAGCATTGCAATTAAGAAGCTGGTCAAAGAAATACAAAATTTTCACAGAATCCTCCCTTCAGATTTTTCCATGCGTAGTCATAGAGACTGGGGTTTGGTATTTACAAATCACTAGTTTAAAATTATTTGTAACATCATTAAATCCTCGCTACGTAGCTGGGATATAAATACTATGGGAATAGCCAGTAGTGACACCTACAGAGATTTCCGAATTAAATATTTTCATTCTAAGGATTCAGTCAGCTGTTTAGTTATTTCTTTGTTCTGTTTCTCTTGACTGAAATGAAGCAAACTGAGCCTTTGCTTAGGAAGGTTTTTTTAAAGAATTTTCAGATTTGTTTTCCTCTTTGGGAATAGAGTTCTGAACAAGTAAATTGTGTCCCTTACCAAAAAAAGGAGGGGGGGGGGGGGGGGGGGGGGGGGGCGCGGGGGGTAATTTCCCCAAGTCACCAAGTCTTTACAACTAGGCCGAGGTAGAAAGCAGAAGTTTGACAGAACACATGGCACACTTGAATGTTTTCAGTGGCATTGATGATAAACGGCCCAAAGGAAGCTGCTCACATTTGGAGAGGCGACCTACAATTGCTGTATTTCTCTTGAGCAGAAGATGACTGTGCATGTGATGAACCATTCAAAGCGCTCCCTCCTGGCTGATCATGAAGTTTGGTATCTTCATCACCCATACCAACAATATTTCCCCAGGTTAGAAGCCTGTACTATTGCTCTAAATAGGAAGGCAGATGTTCCCGACTCCTCTAAAAAAAAAAAAAAAAAAAAAAAAGGTAGCGGGCAGAAAAACTTATAAAAAGACATAGCACTATCACAAGTGCTATTTCAGTATTGAAAAAGTTATCTGATCCTCCCCATTCCAGCTCTCTATTTCAACGCTTACCAGTGCTCTGCTTCCCCTACCTGTAGCCAAAGTGCAGTTCTAGCTTAGGTACACGGACAAGAAGAAAAGGAGAAAAAGAAAAAAAGAAAAAAAAAAAAAAAGGTCTGGGAGATACCTCTACCCCAAGGAGGGACCCATACGGACTGCAGTAACCTGACCTGAAAAATGACACTTGATAGCACTGCAAGCAGCAGTACTGTAGCACTTTGATCTGGACAGGCACAAAAAGGAACAGATTAAAATAAATCCAAAGGAATAACATTCCTCTGGTCTCCATTAGTGAAACTATAATTAGGACTTCAGAAGTAGTCTTCTCTTCCTTGCTTCATAATTGCAGTAATCTTTGAGCATCCTATCGGTATGTCTTCAAAAATTTCTCTTTGCAGTGTGAATGCAAGCAAACTTCAAACGGAAATATAAAAGGACTTCATTTCCCACCAAGGAAACAAGAAGATCCCCATAAACCTATGATATTTTACCAAGCATTTTTGAGCTGCAAAGGATACAGATGTAGATGTATGTGGATTAATATGAGCAAGTTTCTAGATACAGTATCTGTCAATCACTTAAACCACTTCTTGAAAAAAGACAAAACACAAATTCAATGTTACTATCCTTCACGCTACACCTTTTCTTTTCCTATTCTTTCCCTGTTCCAAACATTTCAAACACAAACATTTATAGCAGGGAGCAAATAAAAATTGTGACCCTTGCCCTTGCTTTTCTTTCAGTTCCCTGCTCGGTGTCTCAGTAACTGTGCAACAGCTGGGAGAGGCAAGTGAGAGCAGCCCCTGGCACACACACATTGGAACACGCTCAGCACAGATGGATTTTTAAGATATTTTAGCTGTCCAAACCTCCTCGTCTCTCCCTGAGACTCAGAATTCAGCCATATTTGAGCAGACTATTGGAAGGATTTGAAAAGGCCCTGGCATTAAGGCAGCATTTTAAAGGAACTACAAGTTCACCATACACTACAGTACTATAACTTCTCTGTGAAAACAGTGATAAGTTATTTTATGTAGACAAAATAATATATTTCCCTCAATGGAAGTCAAACTTGCAAATGGGCTGATTACCCTATTTTGCTTGAGTCCATATTCTACAGGAAATTACAGCCTCAAACTTCTATTTTTTCTGCCAAATTCTAGGCAACTAACCTGCAGTCGAAAACATTGAACCATCTGAAGTACACAGAGCATTTTCTACTATATATTCCTCTCAGCAGCCAGGTAACATGTCGATCTGTTTTATTTGGCACTTGTTTCATTCCTCTATATTTTCACCACCAACTTGAGTCAATGTTACCCGGCGCTACCTCCATTGCCATTTCTGTACTTGTACTATCGCTTCTACAGAAGTTCACTGCAGACACCAGCTGAGGGATCACAACCACTCTTGGCAGCTTGCTCTCCTTCCATGCTTAGTTTTAATGACAAAAAAGTTTCTTCCTCTACTAAAGCAGTCTTCAACACTTTACTACGCTTGGGGAGGGGCGAGTCTTCTGTTTGTTTGAATGAAAGAGAAAAAACACTTCCATTCTAGAGAGAGAAACAATGTCTAAATCTGAACCAAACATTCCAGATACTGAATATTTTTCTATCAAACTGGCTGACATCTCTGCCAGATTACATCGGGTTACATATTACTAAACATTTATGTTACCATCAGGACCGAGGAAAACAGAATGTCAGAAAAGCAACTGCAGAAAGAGAAAAACAAATCACTAAAAGAAAAATCTGACTTCTGGTGGTGGTGTGTGTGTTTATCAAAGCAGCTCTTGATACATCTTCTCAAGCAAAACACAGCACAGAGGAACACGAAGAAGCACTGAAGAGGCAGCACGCTTGGGAAAGGAAAGATTGCACAGGATGACTCCGGTGCCCTATTCTTGCATCAGTTCTTGCTGTGAGCCAGTGGCTGTTCTGGGCTGCACCGTACTGGAAACGGCACTAGAAGGCAGGAATACCCCAGTGAGCTTTACACGAGGACATCAGCGCACCAGTGCTCTGCTGTATTACAGATCATCGAACACTGTTGGAACGCAACCTCAGAAGTCAGTCTGTAAGCTGTTACAGACGCCTCGCAGACCTGACCCTTCTCAAAAGTATGAGCTAAGTGAGAATTTATTCAATGAAACATTTTTATAGCATGTAAATGTTAGACAGAAGTGTCCGGATGTTGGCCAGTTGAAGCAGAGCAAGCTTGGCTGCTGAGAAAGAGGAGGGCAGGTACAGCATTAGCAGGTATCAAATACACTCTGCACAGTAAGCACTAGGTAGAGGCTGTCCACTCCACCGACTCTCAGGACTTGAAAGCTTCCAGTGATAAATACAGCTGAAAATTAATGTTAAGTATGCAGGTAAAGGTCATGAATAAAATGCCATAAGATTCAAAGGATCAAGTAAGGAAGAAAAAGCGCAGTGTTTATTTCCAAAGTATCTTTTGGCCTCCTGGTGAACTAGACTGGATTTTTTAAATTATTTTTTTTAAGTGTCTGTAACCAGTAATTTTGTGCATACAAAGGCTTAGACAGTCATTCCAGATAGTTTTGGAAAAACTGTCAAGTTTTACCATCTGGAAATTTTTGAAAAAGCAATGGCTATAGAATGATCTTCATAGGTCTTTTGCATCTCTTTTTCTCCTCGGCAATCAAGTTCATTACACTTTAAAGATCCATGAATTGCAGATTTCTCACATGTACTTATTGCTGCCTAGTCCCCCAGTTGGTAATCTCTACGGCCTCTTTCTTTTTTTGGACTCTTCAATTATCTCCATCCTCATTGAGATAATTTCCATTCTTCAGGGACTACAGCCACAATCTGAAGCGATCTGTTATAGGATAGCAAGAAAAAGAAGAGGGAAAATAAAGAAAATAAAGAGGCACAGCTTTCTCCCCATGACAGTCTGGATTATTTGACAAAAGTAAACGCAGCCAAGCAGAAACAGAGGAAGGAAAATTCCTTATTTGCAACCATCTTTGCAGTAGGTCAGCGCAGCTTAGAAGCACAGCTCGGAATTCCTGAAACACCATCTCCAGGCTCTCCGTTGCAGCACCTCTCCCAACTCACACTTCTGCCATAACTCAAAGTTTATAACTATACAGTTGGAGTTTACATACAGTTAAAAGAAGAGTTACTTGCAAAAGTAAAGCTTTCAGTGCTTTTACACTGCAGCATAAATCCTAACCCCCTTTTGAGTGTTTACTGCAAGGAAGAAAGGAATTCTGCCCTTGACTGAGACAAGATAAGCTTTAAATTAATTTGACAATAATGATTTTAAGGCAGAACAAGGCTCTCAGTGCTTTCTCTGGAAGGTAAGCAACACCAGCTGCACGATTCGCGTTCTGCTGTGCATACGGCACGGCACGGTGACGGCCAGGACTGGTACCTCCACAGCGTGTTTGCGTACCACCAGAGTGTGGCTTCCTCAGGCAGGACACCTATCAGCTATTCCAGCTTTGTCACCCAGACTGGATGGCTTACATTCCATCTTTGAAAATAAACTAAGTAGATCTAATTACATGGTTTTAATTAGTAAGTGTCTGCTTAGAGCATTAGTAAAGAGGTTCTCTCTTTAGAAAAACAGTCTGTTAAAGTAACTATGAACTATCTAAATCTAGCCGTCTTAACTCTCACCTCCTTCCTTCATGTCCAGTCTCGTCAAGTTATCATCCAAACGAGCACTGGCCCAGACAGAATAACAGACCTTTTCATTCTGTGTCCACTGCAATCTACTTTTTCCTTTCACACCGACCATTTTCCAATAAATCAAACAAAATGGGTTCCCAAGTAACTACTAACTTGTCACAAAGCCTAATAAAAATCCATAGAAATTCTGGCTGATGGCAGAGCAGGACTACAAAAAATTAGATTTTTTTCTAAGGTTCTGACATGCTTTTTCTACACCATAGTATGTCCAAAACCCAAACAAAATGAGGTGTTTAAACAAAGTGTAATAGAGCTGCAGAACTCCTCTCTGAAGAAAACAAAACAAAACCAAAAAAAAAAAAAACAACAACAAATTTGTGGAAGTAGTCTTTCAAAAGAGGAGACCTCTGTATCTTGTGTACCTAAATCTTACATTCTTCCCTAGTCATCTGCCACTGGCCTCTGATGAAGATACAGTGTTAAGTTAAATAGTCCCTTTGTCTCACCCAATGGAATACGTTCTAAATTCTAGCCATAAATTATACATTCAAAATTTAAGCAGGAACAGTTCTATTAACCTATGTTTATTTCACTCCATAAATTAATCTTTTCTGACAGACAACACTTGTAACCTTGCATGAAATAAAAGCCTGTTTTAGGATTTAATGCACCTGTGTGATTTGAAGCATAAATATTCATTGTAGCAAAATTCATATACACTCCTGACCGAATTGCTCGTTATAGCAAGAGTCAGGTATGGCGAAGTGGGCAGTGAGATCTGGGCTCTCCATATTGCCGAGTTCACAGAGAACTGTCTGCAACCAACACGCCAGTGAAGCAGCTGAGGTCAGAGTGTAACAAGTACATTACTTTCACACGCAGAGGGCATAATGGATAACTGCATTCAAGAAAACATTACTACTTTTGCTAGGCTCATCAGTTGAACAAAAAGCTGTGAAATATGCTCTGATCTAGTTATAATATTATTTAATTTCCGATTCTCATAGTTGGCTGAATCGGTACCTGGATTACAAAGCACAACAACATAGAGGGCCGCCTGCAGTGTTAACAGAGCCGCCAGAGGTGTTTCAAGTGTCTCAATCTTCATTCTAACACTAAGAAAACACCTCACCAACGTCATCTTCACAGTTACAATTAATGTGCTGGTATGTAGTTATATCATAGTTGACATAATTTACAAACTTTTTCTTTTTTACAGCTTGGTAGATTTTCAAATACACACTTCACTAAAAAAAAAAAAAATCAGCTCAGATTTGGAGTCTAACATTCATACTAAAAGAAAGTGCTTCTTAAATGAGCTTGGACACAATGGAAGTTATTGAATTCTCGGAGGCATGAAAGGATTTATATATGTTTTCTAAATCATCTAACACACTGCAGTTCAGAGCCCAAGAGGTTTCTAAGCACTATTGGAATAATAATAATAGTTAGAGCAAAGAAATTTGGTTGAGTTTAACACAAACTAATATTTTCCTCCTCTTCAGACTGCAGAAAGCCATACACCCAAAGGAAGACACGTACCTCCTCTGCCAATAAAAGAGGGTGTCCGTTTCTGTTTTATTATTGCCTCGTATGTGGTTAGGTTTTTTGGTCAAACATTGCCATCCAGTGGCAGGAAGAACGGTGGTATAAACACCAACTAAGAAATCCTGGCCATTTTTCCAGTACCATCTGGCCTCAAAATGACAAGGGCAAATAACGACTTTATTTTGTTTCACACTACCACATAAACTTCTGATTTTACATGAGACAGCACAAAGATTATGCAGGCACAAAAGCTCCTAGCTAGAAGCACCTTATCCGAGCAAATGTTGAGCTGAAAGGCATTTCTTAAATCTTCCTTGTTGTTTAAGCTCAGGTAGTAGTTTCCTGGTACTAGTCCAACGCTTACGGTAGCTTAGAGTCTGTCCCAGCTTACAGTCAAAGCTGGAAATACCAAATGAACACTTGATCACTAGAAGCAGACGGAGAAATCCTTCTCAGCTATTAACAAGTCTTCCCAGAAAAGATCAGTCTCAACCTGACAGCTTGGAAAGCACAACCTTTGAAATTTCAGCTGCTCTGAAACATTTACAATTATATTCAATTCTGAACACTCTGCCAAGAACATTAGCCGTTTTCTTTCCCCTGGGACTTATCTTTTCCTACCGTCCATGCCCTGAGAAAACAAGGGACTAGAGGAAATGGGTTGCTCAGCTCTTGCTAAGGTCTTGAGGATGCGCTATGACCAGAGTCCTTACAGTAGCTGCTTTTAGCACCATCAGAGTCACAGAACGTGCTGGACTTCACCCACCTTGCCCACCCTTTAACCCATAGCAGTAGATTTCTTTCTGATGGCTCAGGTTCTACCGTTCAACTATGTCTCAGCCCACCTTGCAGTTTAGCCACTTTCCAACTGTGGCTGTAACAACAAGTCTAGTTCAGCCTTTTACCCTGCAGGAAAACTTCCCTTGGAACATCTAACCAGCCACTTGTTAGAGGGACTCCAACCAGCTTCTTTATAAAACAAAAAAAAAATAGGAAAAGAAAGAAAAAAACGCAAGAGTACATTCTCCTTAACATATAGAGTCACGTCTTGTTGGTACATTTTCAGGAGATGAGACTGTTAATTAGAAACTGAAAAAAAAATACACAAGCTTTAAAATTCCCAGAAGTTCTGCAAGAGTTGCTAACCTTTTACCAGAATCCTCTAATTATTCTCGTTATCATTGTTAAGAAAAGATCACAGGGACAGAAAAATTTGCATCTAATCTCTCACAACAGGGCTCCCAATCACAGCACCACACCCAGGAACAGCCACACTAGAGACATCAAATCTCTCATTCTGGTTTGGGTTTTTTGTTTACAGATCTTTTGGAGTTGTGAGATCCAATGTTTGAGGCTAATAATTTAAGCTTTATTACTGCCTCGTCTTTCCCAGCATACACCTCTTGTTTAGCAATCTGAATGCCATTTAGAATCCTTAAAATTATTTGTTACATATTCATTAAAATTATTCATTATTTTCATTAGATGAAAAAAGTGCTGATCAGCTGCAGAGGGAGGGCTTATTTCTTAAGTAGGATAAGATTAAATTCCTTCCGTATCACAATACATTTACTGGGGCACTTTGCTGCTAAAATAAACAGTGGTTGGTTTTCCTTAGAAGGAATCCATTCTAAAAATAGCTGACAGAAAGGATAGTAAGCATTTGGTTTAAGCAGTAAGGTTTTCGTTTGTTGGGTTTGTTTTCCATGAAATCTCTCTATACACCGCGCATCCTAGCCATGCAGGATTTTTGCTTGGTTGTTATTTTAGTTCACAAAAAGAGAGAGTTACCATAAATTGAACTGGAACTCTTGTTTGATGGCAGTTTATCAAAATGTATGCAGAAAGATGACCTCTAAATAACAATACTAAAAATACATGTTCAAGGACCAAACACAGTGAAAAGTGGGTTTACACATTAAAATGAAAACTAGTTCCTTAGAACAATGCTCGCAGAGATAGATGCTGTCCTAGTAAAGCTCATACTTACACATTGCGGCGCGCGCACACACACGCAACAGAAGTGTAACTTTCCTTTTGGCGGGGGGCAGAGGGAGGGAAGAAAGGGAAACAGATGAACATGCATTCTGCTGAGTGCTTCTAAAAAGCTTCCTTTCTTTCACAACAGCCTGGGTATAGGAGTACAACCGCTTCACACATCTGGCAGCCCAGGAAAATCAATTGCTTTCCTCCAAATCTCTAGATCTCCACGAGTTTCACCAAGTCAGGCAGTTCCACTAACGCTGAACAGTGCCCCAGGGCAGGATGCAGGGCCCACGGCAGGGCGGGGGGGGGAGGTCGAGCTCCAGATAGATTTGGAAGACTGTAGAGAAGGTCTAGTCAAGTAGATGAGGTGACTTAAGAGATGATGTAAAACCACAATGCCAACACCACGTTTAATTTGTTTTTCACAGTTTCAGATCCACTAAACACATGCTGGTATAGGCAACTTAAAAATACTTTTTCTAGAGGGTTGGGTGGGGTTTTTTGTTGTTGGTTTGGTTTTGGTGTGGGTTTTTTTGCCAGCAGAGGCTGCTATTTCCTTTTAGTACAGAAAACACATGCAACAGTTGCATAGACACTAAAATACAGAGAATCAAGTATTGTGGAAATTTCTTGTTCTAACAAAATCAGTAACACTTGGAAGTTAAGGAAACAAGTAAGCACTTTACACTAAATCCTACTCGCCTCATCATCCTCAAATATTTTTCAGCAAAAACTCATCATTTCTGTTTATTTTGTTCAGGTCAAAGAATTTGAAAGTTACAATAAGCCTACAGCTGAATCTCATTCAACAAATATATTACATTCCTGTAATATTTAAAGGCTTTTCTACAATATTTATTGCCAAGATATTTATGCACCTCAGGAGAATAAGAGATGTTTTTTCTCAGCTCCTTGGCATGGCAAGAATGCTTGTGCATCTTTACGGATGGGGAAGGTCACAAAAACTTAATTTGGATGGGAAGAGCGTCTTTTCATCTTTTCATTTTTTCATCAGGGCCAAAATTTGGCAGCCTACAAGCTGATAAGGTGTGGTTCAGATTTCAAAAATAGATACTATCCTTAGACAAACCAGAACACAGACCGAAAACATTTTCATTTAAATAGCAGCTAGTCTGTCTAACGTTAGAAACCACTTTGATCTCGGGTAGATTTTTAAGAAATACAGACTTCTACAGCATTTAAGGTATGCTGGTCTATCTTGTTCTACCAAATCAAGATGCAATAAAAACATGAGAATTGTTTATAAAGCAGAAAAACCCATCTTCCCACATTTAACTTCTTTCCTTTTAATGACAGAACACAGATAGCCTTCAGAGAGAGGAATTCCTAACAGGCTTTCAGTGCTTTAACACAGTCTTTAGGTACAAAAACATGAATGTTAACAAGGGAAAGGACCCTTTAGCTTCCCTACACAGGAACATCAAAGCTAGGTTGGAATCTGTATGACGATACTTTTAAGAGGACTTCCTTTCAGTAGCAAAACCCTCAAAGATTCGGTGAACTTGACTTCATTTGCTCTTTTCAGCTCTTGAAAGACTCACAGAGCAAAGGACTTTTAGTCTACAGGGTGAAGTCAGTCAGAGCAACAATTGTCAGAATAAGACCTTTCAACTAGCTTTTCTTGCTTAATTTCTAGGATTTATCTGGCTTCTCCATTCCCACCAGACCTTTTACATTGTGTGTACTGACAGCAGATCCTCTGCATCAGTGGAGGAAACCAGCAGCAAAATAATCATATCCTCCAGCCTACGAAATTAGCATCCCACAAGGAACACCTATTACTGCGTCTACTGCAGAGGACACGTCTGTGTCCTGCAGATTGCGCCTGCTTCTCATTAGCCCAGACATCTGTTGGCTCTAGTCTTACCTTCCTCTTGAAACATTTACATCGACTGTCCACCTGCTCACTAGGAGTGTGAACTGTTTCGAATGGAAGAAAGTTGGGCTTATCTGTAAGTTTTATAGCAAACACATTATGTACTAAAATTAAAGTGGTACTGGCTCAAGCCTACAGCAACGGGTGTTCAGTGAAGACCAGTTAAGAGTATTCCTTTTCACTAGAGAGGCACACAGAGGTAAGCCCACTGGCCCGTGCAGAGAGGCACAGTGATGCGCGCACACAGAATGGCAGAGAAGAGAATGTTCCCATCAGAATTATCATCAGTTTTCCCAGACTGCTCTCCTGGTCTTAGAATTGATTCTGGGGTGGGGGGTGGGGGGAGCAAAATACACTTCAGAAAATTGTCAATGCTTGGAAAATAAAGCCTTAAGAAAAGCTAAACATAAGAGCATTTCTTATGATCCAAATATTACTTAGAGAGGAAACGGAGTAGTGACTACCATACTGAGCACATAGAAAAGGTAGAACGTGCTTGCAAAAACTGAACAGGAAGACATTTAAAATTAGGGGAGGATGGAGTTGAGATAGGGTGGGGGACAGGCAGGAAGAGATGCCCAAGACTTAGATCATAAACTATGTCCATAAGATACAACTATTTTCCAGGCATCAGATGAGCAGTTCAAAATACTTAGACTGAGCAGCTGCAAATTATCAATACTGTATTCATTATGCATGCTCTGTGGTCAGACTATCATATAAATCCACCATAATTAAGATTTTTCAATATTAGAATAACAATGTAATTGTTACTTTCCGGTTCAAGAAAGGCACTGTTGCCTGCATAGCAACCAACCATCCACTTGGGAATCATTAGTTGTTTAACTTTCGTGACTATTGGACAAAAAGAATCACACCACACTGGAGGAAGTAGTTAATTCATTGGCACATAGGGCTGCTTGCTCAGAGAGATCTCAACCACCTGGAGAATGAGCTGATGAAAAACTTGTGAGGTCAAGAAACAAAAATACGGAGTCTTGCACCTGGAATGAAACAGCATCACACAATAGAACATGCCGGAGGCCAGCTGCCTAGGTAGCAGCTTTGCAGAAAAGGACCTGGGGCCCATCAAATGCCAAGCTGAACGTAAGGCAGCACCATGCCTTTGAGGCAAAAAAGCCTTACCACATACTGGCCAGTATTAGCAAGAGCATGGCAGGCAGAACAAGCGAAGAGACTCTTATCCTCTAGTCAGTACTTGTGCTAGTACTGGCGTACTGTGTCCAGCTTGGGCTTCCTATTACAGAAATAACATTGAAAACCCACAATGAGTCAGTGAAGTGCCTCTACACATAAGATGCCCAAGATGATTAAGGCCTTAAGATGATTCGGGAACTGAAGAACGTGACTGACGACAAAGCTCTGTGTGCTGGATTTGTTTAGCCTAAAGATCAGAAGGTTAATGAGAGATTCAATTACTATTGTCAACTATCTAACAAGGTGTTAAAGAGAAAATACAGCCAGACCCTTCTCAGAGGTGCTCTACAAAAGGGTAGGAGGCAACAAACACACAGTGCAGCAAAGAAAATTTCAATTACACATAAGGAAAAAATATTCTTCATAACAGGAGTAGTCAAACACTGGAACAAGCGGCCAGAGATGCAGTGGAATTTTGTCATTAAAGATATTGGGGACAAACTTTTTATCAGGGCCTGTTGTGATAGGACAAGGGGTAATGGCTTTAAACTAAAAGAGGGTAGATTTAGACTAGATACAAGAAAGAAATTTTTTACATTGAAAGTCGTGAAACACTGGCCCAGGTTGCCCAGAGAAGCAGTAGATGCCCCATCCCAGAAACATTCAAGGTCAGGTTGGACGAGGCTCTGAGCAACCTGATCCAGTTGAAGATGTCCCTGCACATTGCAGAGGAGTTGCACTAGATGGCCTTTAAAGGTCCCTTTCCATTCTATGATATTCAAAACTTAACTGGACTTCCAGTTCAACTGGACTTCCTGATCCAGCTTCAGAGTTGGATCCAGATTTTGTATTGCCCCTGTTTTGAGTAAGGGATTGGGCCAAATGACCAGTTACGATCCCTTCCAACCTTAAATATTGTAGACTCATATAATAATTATCTTTCACATTCAATGTATGAATTCAAGGCCTTAAGCGCTCAATGGCAGCATTCTTCAGCAGAGCTGTTAGAAGTTAACTACTGGAAAGTCTTGGACAGTTTAGAAAGAAATAAAAACCAGAGGAATTTTTATAGCTTCTCAAAATGAAAAGGTCTACTTTATCAGTGTGATTTAATACTATATTACACTTAATGAATTATATTTTGGATGGCCAATGCACGGCATGATCTTTGTGTAAAATGCAGAAGCAAATCAGAAGCTGTCAGGAAGAAGGCAGGGAATTTGGCAGGCACAGTTCAGACTTCTGGCACATGAGAATAAGGCTGAAAGATTATGGAATAAACATTCAGCAAGATGTTTATGGCAAAATTATTAGAAGTAACGTGGGAATTTAGATGGCAAGATAATTATCAATGCAGGTTCCAAACTTAACACTTCATGGTTTGAAACAGGTGATCTTTGTAATTGAAAAATAGGATTATAAATAGTAACGTATGATTAATAACAATGATGTAATGTATTAATTCCTTAGCATTTTTGTTTCAGGCTCTCCCTACACTCACACACAGGTCATTATGTAGACCTATTTTCTGTTCACATTTGAAGGGTTCTTGTGCAGAAGTTCTAAGTGTGGATTTCTAAGTTTTCAGAAATATGCCAAATTGGACAACATCAAGTACAAAAACACACCTAACACCTAAACCAGGTCTCTCTCAGTAAAATCCTCATAGGAACGAAGATCTGGGGTTTTTTTTCCCCCATATGTAGTACTATCCACTACATAAGTAATAACCATCAACCTCTTCATTGACATTAGCAAGGCAAAAAGCAACTTTGTCCCTCTCCATTAGGATTTTACACAAATATAACCATGTCAATACCTGTACAATGAGAACAAAGCCTTACAATCTTTGGTCCAATTCAGAAGAGACAACTCTCTCACAAACACGTTTCCTGAGATTAGAGCAAATGTTTGAGAGACAGAGGTCCCTTCCAACCTCAACCACTCCATGATTTTGTGATCTTAAAAGAAAATCCATTTCTATTCTAAAATAGATAGGAAAATCATAACCTTTCCTTGCTCTTCTTTCACAAGAAGGATATTACAGAGCAGGGCAGAGCATTTCCAGGAAAACAAAACAAAACAACACAAGAGTTCTTTGTATTCTTACAATAACATGTAATACACATACAGCAGTAAGTGTCTTATTTGCTCCAACAAACCAAATTCCTGGAAGAAGTCAAACGGCCAGCAGAAGACAATTCAAATAACCCTTCTTTTCTGTCAGTGGCAGAAGTCTGTAGAAGTAACCCTAGTTGAACTCAGGATGTAGCTACAAATTCAAGTGAACTATTTGCACATAGATAATAAAGATAGAACTGCTCTGTTCTATTTTTTTAATTAAACAGGATAGCTTATAGCACTATTGCTGAAGTTTTCCAAATTATCCACTTAGTTCTAGAGCGGTTTACAAACCATAATTTTGTTTTAGATTGCTGCTTTTTCCTTCCAGTTTTGTACATGTCTGTATTGGAAACAGGACCCTTCGCACTGTGTTTCTAGCTTCTGTTGGAATTAAACTCAAAGAAATTTGTAAAAGTTGTGCGAGATTCGACAGAGTCTGTCACGTTTTATGCCAAGCCACACGGTGCTTGCTTGGGCATAAGTTTGCCCATATGAATTTTCCATTAATAAAAATTAAAAGAAGAAAAAAAGTTAAAGTTTGTTCCAAATAAAAACAAGCTTGAGATACTCCACAATTATAATAGCATCATAGCTAAATGCAAGTCAACACACAGTTGTTAAAATATAGTATAAATAAGAGTACAGCCTGTAAACCCTATGATTTAAGTTTCAATTTGACCAACCCAAATATGTCAGATAAAGCCCTTATCTTTGTGTAAAATAGTTCTGGAAAGATGCAAGTCAATTGGACAGTCCAGAGGAGAAAAATTAAAGTGTCCAAATGTCTCAGAATGATAACCTAAGATAGAAAAAATGGGTTGTTTAATGACGAAGCAGTGGCAGAATCCATCTCTAAAGAGAGGCAGAAAAAACTTTCTCATGCCCTCCATGATAAACAGGAGGGGTAACAATGGGCTTAACTGGTGGAAGAGAAACTTTTTAGGTCTCAAGAAATACTGTCTTATGCAATTTTGAAAATTCTGCCAAGACTTGCACCTGGAAAATCCTGCATGCAAAGCCTGACAGACACTGGGTACTGTGATGAAAACTGTAGTTACAGTACCATGGATTATTTAGCCTATCTTTTGCCAGAGTCTGGAAGTCGTTTACAGCAAGAGTTTATGCCTGTCTGGCCAGCAAGAAGTGAAGAAACTTAGAACTCATAGTCCTACTCTCTGCACACATTAAATCCTCCACCACTCGTGTCAGTCATATTGTTATACCTTTCCTCAGTGTCAGCACCAGTTTTTTGACTGGCTCACTAATGTGCAGTATCTGTGATATAAATATTTACATGTTCAATCCAAATTCTATCCGCATTAACCTACCATTAAAAAGGTACATATGCAGGTAGCAGAAACAGGCAGTAGACAGAGCAGTTCTGAAGACAGCAGAAATTTCAAAATAATTTCTTATCAAGCAGACTTCTGAGTTGTTTTTTGAAGTTTGGGAAGTTTTCCAAGAACTGTTGAAACTAATTCTGGAATTATTATTTCAAATAAGTAATACACAATATTTAAACCATTTTAAGAAGGATTTTTTTCAGATCTTCAAGAAATACTTCAGAAGTATGCTGTTTACTTCCTCAGAATAACATGGGCATTTTCCAAAGCCAACAAAATTCCAGGTTAAAGCCAGCTCTCATCAACAGTTCTGGATAACTGGATAATATTCTTCTCCCCACTCATCATCAAATCTTATAGAAGACCATCCTTCTTTTAAGCACTGTTAGCCAAACTTTTTGGCCTTAAAAAAATTATATGAAAATACACACCATCAGAGAATGCATTACCTTTTATTATTTTTTTTATATATATTTTATTTATTACCTATATTACATTTATAAGGCAGCTGTGGGAAAGGGAGCTCACAGAACGGCTTTCTGATGAGCAAGAGTGGCAATGCTGCCTGAAACTCTCACTACTGCATGGTGGGGTGCAGCTCCCACAGATTTGCAGAGGAATTCCAGAGTTCAGATTAGCAGCGAGTTCCAACCCTACTGACATCTCAATTGCCAGCTGCATAATATATATCCCTACAATAGTAACCAGACAGTAAAGATTACCGGATACTTGCAGTTCAATAGCCCATATGTTGGTCATCACTGCTCCAGAATTTCAAGCTAGGAGACCAATATCAGTTTACTGTTCTCAGTGACATGTTTTAATATCTCAAGCTCATAGATCTATTAAGAGTTAAAGAGTATATGAGTAATTCAGTATATTCACAATTCACTTGAATGTAAAGCTGCTTTCCTTTATTATCAGAAGGTATACACAATCTCTAAAAGAGGCCATATGAATAGAAATGTTTACCATGTTACTTGGCAAAATCAGTCTCTGAAGCAGTTCTTGGATCACTCCATAAAGAAGTGAATTATTGAGTTGTCACAACTAATTTCCATAAAAGACTGTATCAAAGATCAACCAACTTTTTATAAACTGCACTAGGAGGTGTTACTATTTCTTGAACTTGAAAGACCAAGTTGGCAAGAGGAATAATATGCCATTGTAAACAAGTAGCAGATGGTAATTTTTGTAATGCCTTGTTTAATTATGAGTAACCATGAACACAGAAAAACACAGTTAAACAAGAAAAAGCTACATTAAACAAAGGTCATGATCTCAATTCTATTTCACCCAAAAATATTTTCTAGGACAAACCAAAAGGAAAATAGAGTTCTTCATTTTTAGAAAGCAGCATTTATGTGCCAGCAATTAGCACTAGCTCTTCTTGTTGACATCTTCTAGTAAGCAGTTTCCGTGTGAACTTGTAAAAATTATTAGAACACTTAGTTACTTCCTCTCTTTATCCCAACAAGCCAACATACAACAGTTACACACCCCACCCCACACCCCTCCCAAAAAAAAGCACAGGTAACTGTAACACAGTTAAAGACAATGCCCATTTCCAAATGTGCAAACAAGTGATGCTTTGCAACTGCATGATTGCTTTTCCTTCTCTGATTCTCCATGTGCAAGATTAAAGGACTAAACAATCCCCAAAGTGTTTCCTTTTAGAAACGCTGTTAATTTTTCATTTCAATGACAAGTCCCCTCTTTCCCCTGCTCCCCAGCAAATAATCACTTTCAACTTGAGACAAATCCTTTCCCCCAAATGAAGAACAAAAATACTTTTAAAAGCAAACAAAACCCCTTATAATCAAGCTACAATCCCAATAAACAATATTAGATGTTATTCAGTATCAGGACAGTCAGATGCACCTTTCCGCACCATCTCACACCTGCACACACAAGTTTTGTTCACATTTTCTGCTCATAACTTGTACAGACACTCCCTGTTCAAACTGTCTCATCAAATCTTTCTAGTAACTTTTTGGAGACATCTTATTTGAGCTGTAGGGTGACAGCAACAGAGCGCACCAAAAGGTGAACCTTACCTAGCCCCCCTATCTCAACAGTGTTGTGTAAAGCTAAAAGGGCCAATTTTAAGGACCCCATTGCATTTTCTTACCACTGCTCTCTACAGATATCTGCTTTCATTCCCTTTCCCTTGCATTCCTCTTCCTTTGTTGCACAGATCATTGTCCTGAAGGGTCTAAAAAAAGGTCACTCCCTCAAAGGCTCCTTCACCTCTGCTTGTAGCACTTCTCCCCAGCTGCAGCACATCATACAATTTAATCCTATCTGGGGGTGCAGTTAAATCTTTGTTAAGACCTTACTGGCTAAAGCAGCACATAAATGCAGTGTTTTAGGATCCAACTATCCTTCACCCAATCTCACTTTCTGGAGGTATTCTGGTATTTTAGAAACCAAAGCAGTTGCTACCCAGTCAGCTGAAAATGAAACACAAAAGAATGATTAGCACCATCCTGGCACAGTACCTCACTGCTGCTGCCAGAACTCTTCCACAGACGTATCGTCTCATAAGGGGGCTGAGGGGCCTTTGGGATCCTACTGATAAGGAGAAGCACTTAACGGTTTCCTTATTTCTACCAATGCAAAACAATGAGACTTGAACCATCTACTCTTGCTGAAAGTTCATAAGGGCCACAAACCTCAGCCACAGACCCTCCAGAGCCACAGACCAGAATTTATGAAAATGAAGCCAACACTATAGAAATAAGTTTCTTCTTATTTTTTCTTTTAGGTTTCATTTACTTCTTATACAACTATACAGCCCTACTCAGAGTGAGCATAGTGTCAGCTATGCAACGTGCCTGTGAGAGCTTCAGGACAATGTCCTGACAGAGCCCTCAATCTAATCGGCAGGATGGGGTAAACAAGCACGGTGGAAGCTGTAAGCACAAGGAGACAGAAGAATACGTGTCTAGATACCTACACAAGTCAAGTGAAAACAGTCAGCAGCCCTAAAGATGCTCCTGTGCAACTCTGTTCTACCATCAGCATCAAAAAATGTTTACGCCAAAGTGCAGAATAATTTGAGAAAGAGGAAACCAGTAGTATACTGCAGAAATCACTCTGGGAACAAAGGTTAATCTTACTGACTCTGTGAACTCAGCTGTATTTACACATAGGATTCAATACAAATAGTATAACAATGCTAATAGGTAGTTCCAAACTTTTTACACATCCGTGTCATGGCATGAGGGCAAACACACGCTATACCCTAGCTACAAAATACTACAGATTAGATAAAAGACAAAAGTTCCCTACACAGCTTGATAGCTGTCTAATATAATTTGTTCTCATAAGACATGGAAAATGAAATAAAACACCTCTGTAAGATGTTCTCAAAAGAGCGCTAATAAATCTTTCCAGTTTATTTATCCTCATGGATAATCAGCAAGCAACTCTATAACAAGCAAGGAACCAGAAATTTTGAGGGTCACTGAATGCCAGACATCAGTAAATCTTATTTCAAAGCTATTTTGTTTGGACATTCTGCAGCTGATTCTAAACTGGAAAGCAAACAGTGCTCCTTAAAACACACATTCAATGCATATGCTGGAAAGACCAGAGTGTGTACCACAGCGAGCAACAAACCAACGAGGAGCTTGGAGACTTTAGCACACCCTCTGCGCCTTTATTTAGTTAGGTTTCACTGGGCTACTTAGCTCATCTCAGATTGCCACGCAGCTTGTCCTCTCATTTTAAGATGCACCACTACAGATGCTTCATTATTTGGTATCCAGCCTAATATGTACACTCAATAGTTCATGAGAAATAACCTAAAACTTTTTGCTAAGAAAAAAACACAGGAGCACTGATGAAAATTGCTTGGATTTTCAGCAAAGAGCTCTAAATTCATACGTGTAAAACAGCACTTCACAGAAGTGGGAAAAAATTGGCGTAATGAGCAGAAAGGAAGGTTTTGGTTGGCAGCCAGACAGGCTGGTGCACGCAAAGGCACAAGCCAATATCTGCACATGCTGTGGAAGGCTCTGTGTGAGCTCTTCTGCGTATACCTCACCTGCAGCTGCCTCATTTGCAGATACATTTTCTGAAGCTAGGTTTGAAAATTTAATCCCGTCAAATCAAGCTGCTGTGAATAGTGGCCGCCCACACAATCAAGAGCCTGACAGTTACTGAAATTAATGGAAAATGAAAGAAAAGAAAAAAAGCAGAGTGGACTTCAATTACTGAATACTGATGAGGCCATGGAAACCGCACATAAAGATATTCAGATGACTAAAAGGTTTTGCAAAGTTTCAGGGCAAGTCAAGAACTCCGGTGCAACGGGGTAACTCACAGGATTTTAACTACAGAAAGGCACCTCTGGAAATGTGGCCTGACACGATGTTACTACAGACCTAGCACAACAAAGGTTGTGATGCTGCAGTCTAGGCACGCCACTAACTGCCCTCAGCTGTGAAACTAAATTGAAAGTGCACTCACTGCATGATAAACAACACCTGGATACATATTGGCCTTTCAGCATTTGGCCATTGAGCAAATCCATACAGCAGAAAGAGATACAATTGCAATATAAGTACACATAGCCACACTGTTTTTAATTTAGCAAAGATACAGAAGCTCTGCGTTGAGCACAGGCCACCAAGTCTGAGACAAGCCCTCCCGGAACTATAGCAGCTCCTGTCAAAAGCCAACACAAAAACCAACATGACTTGGTCTTTGCTGCTTTTTACCTACAAAATTAATTTAACCTGCTAAACTAGCCTGTGTATGTCTATTTGTGCCATTATCATCTCTTCATTTTGCTGTGAAGTCATTCTGTCTGAAAGGAAATAAGATATACACAACTGAATAATTATAAAAGGTAAAAAATTGGTCTGTATTTTGGGAAAAACTGAAGAGGTCCAGAGAAAGAGTTACAAATCTAACACATTTGCCAAAGCTAGGGCTGTAGATGATGGGACCAGAGCCATTGGACTGAGGCAGGTGTCCTCCCAGAGAAAGCAGGGTGGAGGGGAGACTGAATTCTGAATTATAAATCTAAATTCTGTCCTGGCTTCAATTCCAATTCACTTTAGAAGTGCTCTAACTGAAATTTCTAACACACAACTTCAGAATCCGTGACTTGTAGTTTATTACAACATCCTGCCCATCCTTATTTCTCAGAGATTACTGGACTAGATTCCTATCCATCATTAAATCACTCCTATACACTACATCAGTTAGTAAAGATCAATAAAACAAAAACCATCTAACGCACTCACAGGTTTTAAAAAAATATCATGTATTACTTCATAGTTAAAGTGAGGTCATCTCTGCCGCTGGTTCTGCAGCATCATTCTTAGTTAATGTACTCCTGAGAGCCTAGCTCATCTTCAAGTTGATGTTTACCATAAAAGGGTGTTATTCTTTCTTTGCCTTTAACTGTGAGCTCCCTATTTGCCTCTTTCACGTACTTTCCATGGTATCAATATCTATTTGCCGAGACTAGAAATAATAAACCACTATATGAGAAAGAATAAATAGAAGAGAGAATGCTTTGCATCACACTTAGAGAACAGGTAGTCAGACTGTCCGAGTTGATGCCACCTGCAAGCAACACCATTTCCTTTATTGGAGGGTGAAAGAAAAGTCCAGCCCCCAAACCACTGAAGCCTGCAGAACAGCGTGACGGGTTAGTCTGGCATGAGAAAGCCCGTGCTAAACAAACCCTCGTTTGCAGCACAACACCATACAGAAGTAAGTCTTACGCTGCAAACGCCAGTGGATCTGTCGTCGTGGAAGAAGGGTGTCACCCCGGGCATTTTTTGCAGACTCTGAAAGAAGCAAAACGTTCCAATGCTGAACAAGCCCTAATAAAAGAGTTTAGGTTTTTGGTGAAAGCATTTATTCAGTGGGTGAGCAAAATGTCATCTTCAAGAGGTTCTGACCCAGATTGAGAAAAAAATAGTAGCTGAAGAGTGGGCTCACATTTCTGTTCTGTCCAGTCCCCAGACTGTGACAGACGGGATGGTGCTGGTGGTACCCACAGAGCTCTGAGCTGGCTGAAGTTTGCAGAACGGAGACAGTCTGCTCGTGGACAGTGCTTATCCCACACTGCTAGCCCCACCGAAGGTCTGAAGTCTGAACAAGACTAATAAATAACAGTATCTCATGTTCTACAATGTTAGAAATTGGTAATTTTTTCCCACATATTTCCAACTTGTTTATATCTATTTACTTGAGGCTGAGGCTCTCTTCTCCTTCATTACTGTCATGATCCAAAGCCAAAAGCAGAGGCTCAGTGAACTGGCTTCTCTGGTAAGGTATTCTAGTCTAATTAGACTTCAGTTGTCATTTAGAGAGGTCATTTACAATGCACTGTGGCCCTTCTAGTAACAGCCACAAATATGCGCTTACTGGCAACTGTACCATTTTTCTAGAACTGTTTTACTGGAAAACAGTTTTACCCTTGCCTTTTCTTCTGAAGCTACTATTTACTACACAATGCCTCGTCATCCCCACCCCCCCACCCATACATAAAAGCCAACCCATTCTTTTAATTCAGTATTACAACTTAGTTCCATTTCCCATTCAGACTGCAGAAATCATCCTGCAAATAAGGCAATGCGGCATGAAGCCAAATGAACTGACTTTATTTCCCGACCAGAATCAACTACAAGCATTTCCTGTTGATGCCATCTGTGCAGAGATCAACACCTATCAGGACAAAGAAATCACTCCTCACTTTCATGAATCAGAAACCGAGTTTCCTCCAACTTTACTCCTTTTTTAATTCTTTCACATTCCACTTAACTGAAAATATTTGTAAAACCACAAATCAAACAAGTATGTCCTTTAGGTTACACTGCAACTTATGCTAAAATGTTAAATCTTGTTAACGTTTTTGTAAAAATACTTTTAGTATTACTAAAAGTCAGCTTCCAAGGCAACTGAGATAGCCTGACTTTACTAGTATAATTGCTTCTACACATCTCATTCTAAGTGACTCTGCAGACACAAATATGCAATCCAGTTGTAAAGCTGTACTCATCCATGCTGGTGAGAATCAGAGCAAAACCATCATCTTGTGTTATCATTGTCATCTTATATTTTCTGTCTATATAGGATCCCTATAGAAATTCTTCAAAATGCAGAGTAGAAAGATTGATTTTATACCGCAAAATGTATTTCACACAATAGCATCAGTGAAAAGTATTTCAGTATAAAAACAGACACAGCTGTATCTTCCAATTCTACCACCGTCAGTGAGAACCACCCCCACAAATATGACTGCTCTCTTACTTTGTGGACGTCCGTGCAGGCAGGCTGTCAGGCACACAGGAACTCCAGTGCCCTCTCTGCACGCCTGCAAGTGTGCTACACCGCTCCAGAGCGAGAAAACTGACCTCTGGCAAGTCAGTTGGCATCACGGTACACAGAATGGAAACCTGCCCAGTAGGGAGCACCTTGTAGGGAATCAGGAACTGCAGAGTTCTTCAATAACATTTGCTGGAACTTTATAAGAAAATTTCTTTTGCTGCTTCAATGCCTTTTTTTTTTCCCCCTCAGAAAAATATTTGAGCAAATCAATTTATAGGCAAAGATATCTAACACAATCTTAAATTGTAGGCACCTACTGAACAGTAGCATAGTAAAACCCTTAGTAAAACATATATGTGATGATATACTTTCAGATAACTCATTATTCAGATACAGGCCAACAGGTTATTTGGGTTTCTATAGTGAGTGTACCACTCGAGTGTACCATCAATAAAGTCATACCATTTTTCTTAGACTTTGTAGAGAAAATACTTCACTATTCCTAACAATATCAAGATACAGACCAACAGATTATTTGGGTTTCTATAAAGAATATTACTCTCCTTAAAGAAAAGCGATAAAGCTGAGATTCAAAATTGCACTGGAGTCAGTTTGTCAATATGCATTTTAAAAGGGCATTGTTCATATCTCAAAACATTCCCTGAAATAAAAGGGCCTACTTTAACTAGCTCTGATTGTTATATTTGCTCAGTTCTTCCAACTTTTCCCCATGGCCAGTACCAAAAAGTGGCTGATCTTACTAAGGGACCTAGAAATGGTGTTTCTTATCCAACAACCAGGTTCCAAAAGAAAGCATCCATTCCTCATCATATCCTGCCCAGTGATTTTTTTTTAGGGCATATCCTGCTTCAGTCTCAGTTGTTCCCTTTGAATTCTGCCTCAGACAAGCTTGACCAGACCTTTCCTCCTTCACCTCAAGAGCTGAAGTCACTGCACACCTTTACTGAGGTGCATTAAATAGGAGGAGCCCGCATTCATCTCCTCTTGTATTTCTTGAGCCTGGGGCCCATAACAGATTCCCCCCCTCCAAAAAAAAAAAAAAAAAAAAAAATATCACACTTTCTTCCCAACACCTTTTTCCACGCAGCAGTTCATATTTCTTTGCTAGGAAACAGGTTCTCCCTCTACTAATCCATAGCTATATTTTAATCACAAGTTTCCACAGCTTATCAGATTCTGACCATGCGGAATCTCCTGTTCACCAGCACATTTAACCCAGGAGTAAACTGGGCCAAGTTAACACTTGGTTACCTTTGCTGGATTTGTTTTTGACCAGTCATGAACAAATGAATCTACAACATCACAGGGTGACTTAAATAGAAGTTACAGGCATGCTAATTTTGATTCTTGGTAACATTTCTTTATTTTGACCAGCCTTTTTTGGTTTTCTGTTTGTTGTGGAGGATGGGGGGGTGGTATTTGTTTGGTTGGTTTTTAATTTGGGCTTATATTTCTGCAAAGCTTGAATTGCTCAGTGCTATTACCACTCCAAGTCTCACCTGAGGTTTACTTCCTGCATAATCCTCAGGAAATAAAGTTGATTCTGGGAGCTGGCCTGACATTCCTGATCCTTTTCCTCTGAGGAGTGTATCCTTTTCACTTACTCATGTAGAATAGCTTACCAGCTAGGGCACTAGCCCCCACATGGCAGCCTAGCCCCGAGTCCTTGTTCTGCCTGTGTCACGTACTAGGATTTCCAAGCATATTAAGTGTTTAAATCTAATGATCTCAGACCATGACTACCAGACTACCACGACTGCTGGTAATTGCAGGCAACAACCCACAGCATGTTTCACATCACACCAACACTGACCTAAAAAGAACCCTAAAAATGGTGGGAGTGACATCATCACTAGAACTTGTCTTACACTGCTAAATAGCTATTCATACAGGAAGTCAAGTGACTTACGTGACAGCCTGCCGAATGCCCACCATTGTTCAATATCTGCCTCCTGGAGAACACAGCACCTTTAACTTCCTTTTCTTGCTCTTCCTGGCAAAGATCTTCATATGTTAACCCTCACTAAAAAAACAACAAAATGAAGTATAGCATATTAGGGTATATACTACTGTTAATATGATGAACACATATCAGTAGAAGGAATGGGAAAAAAAAACCAAAACAAAAAACAAAACACCACAAAACACCCAACCAAACAAGCCAACTTGGGCAGCGCCAGGCAGCACTTCCTACACATAATAAGCCCGTTCTCTATACATTCAACACTGACAGAGATGGAACAGTGCCTGAGGCCAACTCTCGTAGTACAATTACCTCTAATGCAGCCAAATTACTCAGTCACTGAAGATATCTGAGCGGACAGCATCACAACGCTGGCTAGACTGCTAGGAACTTTCAGTGGCATTCACATAAAGGGCATTTTATAACTACTGATAATGTAACTCCTAGGACAGTAAGTCACAGGCTCCTTTTTTCCTCACAGTTTTACAATGATCTCTGGTGCAAAATACTTAGTAGGCAACTTCGTTGTTTTATAGGCAACTACTCAGCCAACTTCTGTAGTCACAGTACTGTGTGGTTTCCACCATTCTTCAAATGAACAGATATTAGATACGCTCTTCCCCTTTGACCCGCCATCTCTCTTCTCTGTCGATGCTCTTGACAGATAAAGAGTGATCCTATTTCCCTTGTCAAAAAGTAAACAGAGATAGATGAATCTGTCATTCAACAGTGATACCCGGCATGCAGCAAGTTGCACTGTTTTACATGTCTTTCATTAGATCAATTGTTTCCTTCAGCCCAATGAACCCTCAGTTTCAGCTGAAAACAATTATAGAGTCAACACAGAGCCTACATGAAACGCTAATGTCTTACCTAATACACCTAAGGAATTCTGAATTTTAATAATGGCTTCCTAGCAAAACCAGACAAAGACTCAAGAGGAGAGATTCTGCAAATGCAATTTTGTCTCATATTAACTAAACTTGAAATAACCTTGCTTTTCCTTTTTAGAGCTTCTGGATCCCACCCCCTGTATTTCAAGGTGATACTTCTGTCCCTGGAAACTGGAAAGGTCTGATCTGACATTCGACGTAAGTGTAATAATAACTTCTAATTCAACTGCATAGATTTCTACTTCATTAATGCGTAGTCTCTATCTTCTTTACAGCCTCCTTTCAGATATTTACATACATCAGTGAGATTCCCCCTGAGCCTTTTCTACAGGCTAAACGCTCCCAGCTCTCTCAGCATTTCCTCAATAGGAGAGATACTCCCGTTCATTAACCATCTTAGCTGACCTTCACTGGACACTCTCTAGTTGCTCTCCATCTCTCTCTTATAGTGGGGAGCCCAGAACTGGACAGAGTACTCCAGATGTGGCCTTACTGGTGCTGAGCGGAGAGATCACCTCCCTCAGCCTGCTGGCAACACTGCTCCTAATTCAGCCCAGGGTACTGTTAGCCTTCCTTACTAGAAGGTACATCACTGGCTCATGGTCAACTTGCTGCCCACAAGGAACCCCAGGTCCCTTTCTGCAAAGCTGCTTTCCAGCCAGTCAGCTCCCAGCATACGCTCATGCACAGCATGATTCCTCCCCACATGCAGGATTTCACACTTCCACTTGTTGAACTGCATGAGGTTCCCGTCAGCCCAGTTCTCCTGTAGAGGTCCCTCCAGATGGCGGCGCAACCCTGTGGCGTATCAGCCACTCCTCCCAGTTTAGTGTCATCAGACATGCTGTGGGTATGCTCTGCCCCATCTCCCAGACCATTAATGAAGAAGTTGAACAGGACTGGACCCAGTATTGACCCCTGGGTCGCACTGCTAGTTACCACCTTCAACTACACTCCGGGCCTGGCCATTCAGCCAGTTTTCCATCCACCTCCCTGTCTGCTCATCCAGCCCCCGTTTCACCAGCTTCTCTGCGAGGATCTTATGGGAAACAGCGTCAAAAGTCTAACTGAAGTTAAGGTAGACGTTATCTACTGCTCTCTGCTCTTAGAGAGATGCCACTCTTCTAAGCAGATCCTCAAAGAGGCCAAAGTCTCCTCTCCCGAATTCCAGAATTGTGATCTTGCTATTACACACTTTTTTACCATTGCAAGATATTAGGAAATTGGAAACATCAAAGTTACCAGGTTTGTGACCGACTAGACTGTATGCTCTGAAGCTGGGTGCAGTTCAGTTCTAGGTTTGGTTCATGAATATGTGTTTTACTTTTTGCTTGCCTTAAACTTGGTGTATGCCTCTCCTTTTTCTACTTTACTTCCCCAAATGCCAAAAGCTGTTTGTGGACGTCAGACATCCTTTCCTGGGCAGTTCATCAGCTGCCTACCGGACCAGTGAGGACACAATTAAGTAAACGATCCTCCAGGCTGTTAGCAGGATCTGATCCAAAGATGGGAGTGGAACTAACGCACACTAAGGGGTTAGCACTTCCTTGAATGCAGTGGAGATGAGTTACTTACTATTAATATCCCAGGCTGTGCATGAGCCTTTCCCAACATACGCTTATCCAAAAGGCAGTGGCTTGAGTTCAATTTCCTCCTTATTCTGTGGTATTTCATCTGTTTACCCTTAATAAATTGTTGCACTGTCAGCATGCCAGTAGATAGTTCTCTTCACAGGACGAGCAGCTCTTTGGAGAGGTAGCAGGAGGTGAAACTTCCAGTGAAACTGTGCTAAGTGACAGATGAACAGGAACAGAGCGGAAAAAGTGAATATGTGGAAGGAATTTCTATATCTTTTTACTTTTTTGTTGTTGTTTTAATTGAAACATGAGTAAGAAAATACTCCCTGTTCGTAAAAAGTTTTTAAGTATTCAGACAGATTTCCAATTAAGGGAATCCCTATGCACATTTTTGTCTATTTTCCCTTTTTGTGAATATTAGCAGGAAAACCTTTAAAGCTATTTCTTGAAATGCTTTTCTCCAGCGTTGAATTTATGTGTAAACTTAGAGGAAAAAGGTCTAAAACATGTGAACATCTGTCATTTTTGCAATGAAATGCCTTGCTGTCTCTTGATAGCATGACAACCTTTTCCTTCATTTCCTTTCCCATACCTACTTGCTGCTTTAGCCCACGACACTTCATATGCTCAGCTTTTCATTATCAGCTTTTTGTAGGAACAAAATTCCATGCAGCTCCTCTCTCTGCACATGGGTTGGCCTTCCACATAGTGCCAACCTGCATGTAAGAGACCTTGCAAGAAACAAATGAAAGATGTGCTCACACGGTGAATCCCAACCCTTCCCATTCCAAGCCTTCACCAAGGCCAAGTGCACTTAGAGGTTACAATACCAGATATATACCATTTCTGCAGGTTTTATAAATTTCCTTCGTTTGATTCAAATCAGCACTGGCATACAACATTTCTGCAAAGTATACAGTCTGGTTTTGTTTATACTGATGACATCCCATTATTTCCTTTTACTACCAAGTGTTTTGTTTGTTTGTTTACTTTAAAAAACAAACAGCCTGGGCTGTTTCTTCTTAACTTGAAATAAAGTCTTCAGACACTCTTTATACTGGATTTTTCTCCTCATTAAAGCTGCTAGTTACAGAAACTAAAGTGACCAGATTAATATTTAAAACTATACCTTCAGTTGTATAAATTCTACTAGCTAAAGCAGTGCAAGCCACTCTAGTCTCCGCTTTCTAAATTACAGAGTAGACTGCAGCTAATTCACATTAGAAGAGCCACAAAATGTGAGCAACGAGGAGTCTAAATGCTCCCTTCTCCCAGTAGGGTACTTCTTGCTTTTGAGCAGAAGAGGCAGAGCTTGCCACATCAAAGCCATGACACTTGTTAGCACTTGTTAAAGCAGCTCGACCTGAACTGAGTACCTGAAGATACAGACCGGGCACGCAGGGCTAATCCACAGAGGGAGTAACTGGGGACTTGTGTTACAGTAAAATACAATACCTCATCTATATTAATTCTCCAGACAGAAACACAAACCTCAAACAACAGTGTGACTGCAGAACCGTGCCACACAAGGACAGAAAATTCCCACAGACCACTACAGTAGGAGAGCAATTTTGTTCTATTTGTGCACTCATACAAATTCTTAATCTTAAGACAGTTGTATTCAAGACAGTTATACTTCACAAGCCGCTTAATAGAAGATTTCCTCTCTGCCTTCCAGTCACCAAGGAATCAAATCAGAGAGCAAGCCAGCATCTTTTGCATGTGTCTCTGCTTAGAGAGCCCGTGTGTGGAGGAGGTGACAATGCTGCCAGGCCTAAGGGCAGTCAGACTCTGAATCACCATCCATTATTGCACTGGCCAGAATTAAATCTTGCCCTCATTATCAGAAGGGTGAAAGCATGTGGTCCAGCAGAAGATTAGAGAGATGCTGTTTAATGTTTATCTTCTGACTGCAATATGAGTTTATGTCTGTTGTCTCAGATTGTCAGAAAGCAGTAATTTTTCCTGTGTTCTTTCATCCCTTTTTCTTTCTTTCTGTACAAGTAGGACACATTTATCACTTTCCAATTAACTATGGTTATAATTTGTAAACTAACGGAAAGTTTAATGAATCATCAAACATTAGTCAAGAAAAATACATTATTATATTTCTATTCCTTGATGCTTCCTGTAGTTTTCATTTTCTCTGCTTCTAAAACACATTTTCTTTCTTTCAGTTGCCTCTGTTATCCTATTGTTTTTCTTTCCTCTTATTTCTTTATTGTTGTTATGGCAAGGCAAATGGAGAAAGAAAGAAATTAGGCCCATTAAAAAGAAAAGCAGAAAGCTCCTTCTTCACCATAACTCATAAACAATCATTTTCCTTTCATTTATTTTTTAAATTTTTTTTCCAGTACTCAAAGCTAATGGTAAATCCCAGCACCACTGAAAGTTACGGTCAGTCCCCTTCATCCATGAATGTTTATCTTAAGTGTAGGCTTTATTCAGAGAATGCAAGCAGGGAAAAAAGTAAAATAGTAAAACTCATTCTGTTTTTCTGTCTTTCATATTTATCAGTGGCATGATATTTTAGTTCTCTGAAATTATTTCTTCTTGTTTATATATAGTGGAAGATCATGCTAAAACAATCATTCTTTTGGTCAAAATGTTAGAAGCTGTATTAAAGGAGAGCAGTATGGTAACAGCAGATTGGGAGTCAGGATACGTCCATGTTCTTGAAAAACAAGTGTAACAAGCAAAGAGGACTCAGCTAAGGTTTTTGTTAGGAGGATGTGGCCTGGATTACTCTACCAGTGCTAACAGGTTTGGGAGGAAACAACAACACAGAGATGCTACAGGTTCGTTAAATTACTTGAAAATCTGCTCCCAATTTGTTGGCTGGCCTGTACTTATTTGTGCACCCCAAAGTAGCTAAAAATTACCAATTTTGTGTATTTTGAATGTGAAGCCTTCAACACATGAACAAGCCATGATTACCATCCCTGGACAAGTTCTGAATCTGCAGCAATTCTGAGGTAGCCTTTGTGTTTCACTGAACGTAGCTCCCACTAAACTTGGGAACAGCAGCAAAATTCTTTCTGTGCAGTCCTGACCAGGATTATGACTTTTAGTTCTTCCTGATTAGTTCCATGATGTACATTGGAATCTATCACCTTCCACAGATATAATTTATCCCTTTATTGTGTAAATTTTACACAACCTCAATCTGGACTGAGCATTACCAAAGAATTTCTTTCCACAGAAAAAGTGAAAAATCCTTCTCTTCTAAAAACGGGATGTTTCCTCAGTTCCAAAAAAAATCCAAACAGTTAAAAGCAATTTATGTGCCCGATTTAGTTACATTGTAAAAGATTCACCTGTGGCATCTCTTGGTTTTAATTAAAAGTTCTTACCATTTTCTGGTGATGAATACAGTGGCTATATTAACTGGGTCGTAATGCATTTCTAAAAAAGAAATGAGACTAATACACTGTGGTGCAGAGTGCTGCACTATAATGGTACTTAATATAAGGCATGACAGAATTAGTGATCCATTTATCAAAGCCATTTCTAGTACACTGCTAAATAAACTAAAAGATTCAATGATTAGTTACCTAAATTTATGCAGAGAAGTATAGTTTCCGCATTTCCTGTTAGCTGCATTGTGTGACCCACTAGAATTAATAAAATAGATTACTTCTTATTAGAGTGAAGTATGAGCATGATTTCATTAGGGGCAAAAAAAAAAAAGTTCATTTATTTTCTGTTCAGATTTTGATTCGTAGTCATATACTCAGTGCCCAGGAAGATAATGGTACTGGATTGCTATATGAAAGCTAACAGCCGGGCTTAATAGGGGAACCCAAAGCACAGTGGCAGAAAAAGTAAGGCGATTTATTCCCATTAACTTACTGAATGAAAGCAAGGATCACACTGTTATAAGCCATCTTAGTTTACAAATATTGTGGATTTATAGCAATATCCGGAAAGTAGAATGATGGCCTGGAGAGATGTAGCTTTGGGTATGTATTGGCCTTCATTACTGAGCACTTCTTAACAAGCTCTCTGAGCACAAAACAATATCGTATTATTCCTCAGATCTATTTCAAATGTCACCACAGTGACAGAAGCTCTTGGCACGCTTGCATTACCTTGGCTACTACCAGTAATAGCCCTAAGGTTCCTGCCTCTGCTTTATGGACTGCTCTTGAGAAAAGTCTATATGCTTCTTAAAGCAGGTAAAACACTTTGCATATGCATAAACAAAGTGCCCTTAATTTTTCCCTTTTATAGGGGTGCTGACATTGTATTACCCTTTCTATTCAAACACGCCTTTACAACACAAAACGTTGTACACAAAACATACCAAACTAGTACTGCTGGCAGAAGAGAGTTGGATAAGGCTTCACATGGAGACAGAGGAGCTGAAGAAAGAATTTAAAAGCTGCACATAACCTATGATATACATACGTGTCATAATGTCCAGGTGCATACTCGTCAGCAATGGACAAAATAGTTTCTTTAGGAGTTTCTTTTTCCCCTTGGATCTTTTTCTACTTTTGTTTTAGTTCACTATATATAATAAACTAGTTTCCAGGCCAAGTTTATGTACGTTAACTTATTTTCTTGCACATCAAATACCTCTCTGCATTCTATTATAAAGCCCCTGCTAAACTTTGCCTCAGAAAAAAATTATGTCAGGACAATAATGTTATTGTTAGTTTCCCTTCAGTTGTACGAACAAAGAAATAGCAAAGCAACTTCAGAGAAATACATAGACTGGTGCAAAAGGAGGGGAGGAAAGACGTTATACATGGTGCTAGTTAGTTCCAGCAATCCCTTTCTGAGCACACTGCTCAACTACAGCTGCTCTAAGAAAAGCATTCACCTTGAGCTCCCTTCACGTCTGTGCTCACAAATACATGGCACCATAAATACTTCTGGTTCCACCCCAGAGCCGCAACTTGGGCTGGCAGCAATAAAATAAGTAAGGGCCCAGATGAGACCAACTTTTTGTGAAAAAAACACTGGAGGCCTATCAACTCTGAAGCAAAACAAAACTGTAGTTTTTGCAGTAAAAGATGAAAACAAATGGATAAAGCCTCTGGAGATTCACCCAAAATTCCACTGAAAGACCTCCTGTCTCCTTGAATCCCTCTTATATTTATTAAAGACCCTTTTTATAACTTACAAATATTTATTTTTTACATAGGTCTTACACCCATGCCAATTTTTTTTTTTTTTTTTTTTTTTTTTTTTTTTTTAGTAGACTGTTAAAAACAGTGCAATGTGATGAATTCTACAAACACCACAGCCGCAAGAAAACACTTCAACAATTTCTGGAGCTGTTCTTTACGCTTTTCAAGAGCATAATGCATTTATCAGTGTACTTTTTCCCTCAGATGTACAATTCCAGTTGTTTCCCACAGATTCTCCTGGGTGGCCTAATTTCTTTTCTTCATGAAGCAGAAAAACAAAATCATTCTGGTATCAGTCTGATTAACGATGAGAACAATTTCCAGATATAGTCAGGACACATGGACCCTATTCCTTCTTCAATTATCCTAAAGTGAACTTAATTATTTTATTGGAAAGAGTCCTAAATCACCTTGAGAAGTAGATTTATATGCGCCTAGCACACGGATCTGTGAAAGGTTTTCTACCCAGCAGTTACATCACACATTTCAAGAAATGATGTAAGAACCAGTAAGGATGTTAAAGAAACCCTGACAGATTATTAGTATCATCTTCAGTCATACGAAACAGAATTCAAATAGTTCAGAATATGAACCATATATTGTATCTTAGCATCCCTCAGCTTTCAGCCCTGAAAAGCTTACGAGGAACAGCTAAAAGGAGCTTATTATTGACATTAGGAGAATATTACCAAAGACAGTACTTCTTAAAGAAATATGAAAAACGCTTGCCAAAACCAAGTCTTAAAGTGATTCATATTCCCCCTAAGACTGCTTCAAAAACAAAGGGAAAAAATCTCTCACTTCAAAAATTCCAAAATAACCTTAATCACGAGAATAGCTGAAACTCATGCTTTGCTTTGAAGTAGTTTAATCCTGTTGAAAAGAGATTTGGCATTTTTATCAGCTTTTGTTTCAGTATTCTTTCATACATCTTCTATAAAGCATATGCAAACTGCAAACGCAATAAGTATTTACCAACTACATTAAGTACGCCCCGTGTAGTGCAGGTGCAGTTTATGCCAGCCTGCCACTGAGCTTCCCTGAGATGCTTTTTGGACAATCATCAATCCTTAAGAAGCATTAATGATGAAACATTTCAAACACCACGCCTAAGGGAGCACCAGTTCGGTTTTTTCCTCTCCCCTTTCAACGTTTCTAAGCCATAAGTGTGTGATGACACAAACACATTTATTCCTGCGTCACAAATAACATAATGGAAAATTAAAAGGCTGATATTTTGTTCTGGCTGCCAGCCTTCCTCTTATTGCTTCTTCAGAGCCAAATTAATAATTAGGAAAAAATGAATTTAAGTGGGAGTGTAAATATGCTGGATCCATCTCAAAGAACCCCAGCTGAAGAGATGTAGCCGTTATTTCTTTTCAAGTAGCTTCTTCACGTTTGAGATGGGTTGTTAAGCTACTGTAAAAGTCTAATCAGAAAACGAGTACTGGGTCGCAAACCAAACATTACAACACAGCACACAGGACTGCTAAATCTCAGGCTTTATGGCTAGATCCATGCTATAACTTGTATTTTGAAAAGGGCAGGTCTGGTGCTTGCCACAAGATGTGGAGGGGAAAAAAAAAAACAAACAAAAAAACCCCAAAACCAACCAAAAACCAGAAAAGCAAATAACAAAACAAAACCATGACAATCTCATATCCCCAAACCTTCCAGAACCAGACCTTACTTTAAAAAGCAGCTACTAGATAATGATGAAGATTATCCAAACTGGCAAGTTTTCTCTTGTGACTTTCCAGCGTAAGCTGCAGAGGTGCTCAAAAACACATACATAATCTTTCTGCCATCTGAACATAAAAAAGGTTAGATATGTCTCAACTAAAAGCAGAGAAAACCAAACAAAAACTCAAACAAGGAAAGTAAGAAAATCACAGTTCAAGTGGTTTAGGCCCCGCACTTATCCCACTTCTGAAACTACAGACTAAGTGTTTGGTCTGACGTAATTCAGAGTGCTTCTTTCTAACAAGTCCTGTTGCAGCTATGGCATCTGTTTTCACAAGTGATCACGTTCAGAGATTGTATATATATTAAAAAAAAATAATCTTCCTCACAAAAATTGTTGGCTTTGTTAGGAAGGCATCTTGGCTTTAACCTTAATTCTTAGTGTGGACATATTTCACTCTTTCACTGAAAATATCTGCAAGCTTTTTGAACAAAATCCAGGATAAAACCAGAACTAGAATTGTTCTGTTAAGTCCCGTCAAATTTGAATTTGAACAGTTTTGGAAGATATCGGGCTGTGTCAAGTCACATTTTAAAAATATTTTTCAAATCAAAACACCTACCCATTTACAAACATATTCAGTGTTTTCTGTATTACAAGGACAAGGATCTCCTGCCCTTTCACCTGTCAGATATAAGAACTGGAAGCATACAGAATCATTTACAAGAAAGCTAACCTGATTCACCTAGATCACATATCTTTAAGACCTGGTTTATGGAAAATAAAAATCCTAGCACGAGAAGATCAGTCGCACTAACATTCACCACGAAAAGAAAGCTGCATTCAGTCTTACAATAACATTCTCTCTGCTTTTCAGACAACTTAAACCAAGCTAAGGTTTCAATTCTTGCAAGTGAAGCAATTTCAGTACATCTGCTGCTTTGAAATTGATCCACCATTCAAACCACAAATGTAGATCTTAATAGCAATTAGTTACTTTGAAGCTCATTAAGATACCAGATACGTACTGTATTCCCACAGTAGTTTCTTTCCACAACATCTACTAATTTCAATGAAAACTTGTTTTGCAAGATACAGAACTGTAGATGAAGCAGTTCTCTACTCCAGTTCAGAAAACGTCTGCCTCTGGTTTTCAAACCACGAGAGAGACACAACAGTCAAACTAGTGACCAACTACCAAAACATGCTCATCTGCTCGAGGCTCCTCCATCTAGGGGCAAATTGCACTGGGTTTAGTTTTACCATCAATTACGTCTGTGCAATCCTGACTACCGCACTAAAAAGTATGCAAAATTATGTCGTATTAGAAAAACCGCAAATCACTAACAGCAGCCAAAGGATAATCTAGAGAACTATTCCCTCTCAAGTAAAGGCACTGAAAGGATCAGAAGACAACTAATGTTAGCACTGAATGCTACAGCATGCAGAGATTCACTGATTGGCTTTGGTATAAAAGAACAATCTTTCTGTTCAGAAAATGAGAGGCGTAGTTTGACATACGCTAAGTATTCGTATGCTAAGGCTGAATTCTGGGAAGTGTCAGGAATCTGTTCTTTGGCATCTATCCCAAGACCCTTAGTACTTAATAGGATCGGGCATAAAAACATACTAGGATTATTCCCACAGCCCACACGTTTAAATATAGAAACAACACACAAGTTTGAGTTGGGGGAAAACAAGTAGAAAGAGCTTTCAATCATGGCACGGGCTAGATAGGGACTTGGAGCTGGTAGCCAAGTGTTTCCTGTGCAATTCCTCTCATGATCAAGGAAATAGGATTCTTGCATCTATTACTTTATAAACAAAGAGTAGCAATGATGAAATCCTACCAATGTTGCCTTCTAAGATCCTAACTCACCTACACTGACTCAAGTCAAAAAGATATTAAAATCCTCTGATGTTTAGAGTTCTAATATTTGTGGGCAAGATACAGACCTATATCTATGAGTGAGCATTGCTGTCAGAACTTCAGAGCTTCACGTTAGTGTCTCATCTTCAGTTAAAAAGTTAACTTTAAAGCTATGTTTACATCTCATTTGAGTAGTCAAACTATTTAGATTTAATTCTTAGCCATTTGGAGTGTAAGGAAACAAATTAAAACCTACCGGTCATAAGATTATACTAATTTATAATACTTTCAATAGAAAGTAATATATATAATTATATATAATTAGAAAGTAATTTCTTTCAGTAGAAATTACTGCTACAGATACACCACCACAACTATTTGGTCCTATTAGTTTGATGCATCAGTCCCAACAGAATATTAGCAAATCAAAGGTTGAACAGATGCAAAATAAAATAAAATAAAAAATAAGGAAAAAAATAAAAATCCTTAAGACCTATGATTTTCAAAATACAACAACCATAGCTAAAGTTTTTCTGACTTCCTAAAAGAAGGGCACATCTAGAACAATCAGCATTGACACACTATTCTACACATCAAAAGGAAGCCTTGAGCAAGGGTATCCCAACAGCATTTTCCAAATGCTAAGCAGCATAATCCAGTTACAGTTACACGATGGCTGGCCCCTGGATTTCTCTTAAAAATACAGGGATTGTTGAGACATGCTCTGAAGCTTAATTTGCATATAATGACATCTTCCAAGACCCTACTTTACCTTTTGCGACTGACAGAAGCAATTTCAAACTCACTCTTAAAACTGTGTTGTCACAATCTTTGTGAACTTTAGAGCCAGATTTTAAAGGTGGATATTTTTGTCCTCCTAAAGCCTAAATCTGACTTTAAAACCAGATAACGCATCTTCCCACGTTTCTACTTCTGCTAGCACTTAGGTTGGAGCAGTGAATCGGTAGGATAGACAACTGTGTGTGTGCACATATGTGTACGCGGGTGTTGTGGGGTAAGCAAGAAGGACAGGATCTCTACCTCAAGCAGAAAACTTAAACGCCATCTCTTTCATACAGGTAAAACTTGTCTCAGCTGGGGAACTCAATATGAATGCTTTCATATGCAGTCAATAGCTTGTATTACAATGATTTAGCAGAGCTAAAAGGACAGAAAAATTACTTAATATTGCAGGATGGAAAAAAATAATACCAAATGCAGTAAAAAAATGCAGGATAATTACAGGGTAATCTCTAGGCAGGTGAAGTGTAAATAATCGTGCTGATATAGCACCCTGGCTGTTTGTTAGAGAAAGTGACAGGAAATTACTGGCCAGGACTTTGGTTTTACAGCTCATCTGCAAGATGTGACCTAGACAAGCACTGTACCTATTGACTGCAATATGAGCTCAACAATGACTTGGGCAGGGGGGAAGCCATAGACTTGAATCATCTTCCAGCTCCTACATTCACAGTGAAGCACCCTCTGGCTTGAGGAAAACCTAAAGAGAAACAGTGGTCTAGTAAATCAAAGCAGCACAGCACTGCCTTGGTTACTGTTTGTCTACAGAGACCTTCGGGAGCTTGTCTACTAAGCTGCTAGCTTATGCTAAAGCCCACCCACTATACCACTAACTGCACTTCATTTAATAACAACTGGTCTTCTCTGCAAGAAGCATTATCAGTAAAGCCTCTTCTGAATAGAGCATAAGGACCATATAGTACCTCCTCTTTAGTTTCACTTTTCCCTTACACAGTTTCAGTTTAGAGGAATATTAAAACATGCAGATGTGTAAGAAGCCCCGACGTGCCTTTACAGAGTATGCTCTGAGAAGCACACAGAATTGGTGGCAAGCAAAAGGAAAAGACATTAAATAGGGTTTTTTCAAGTCAAGAAAATACCTTTGTGGGTCTCCTTGATTTAGTATTTCAAGGACATGGGCTGCTGTTGCTCCATAAGGTGAGCTGCAATAACTGATTTTCTACGTTTAAGCCCTAGACGATTTGCCTTTCCTTCCCAATTACTCCTTAACAGTTCTGACAGCTCTCAGTTCAAAGCAGAGGAGAATATAGAGATAGCTCTTCTATTTCCATTTCATCCTTTAAGATGCAACTCCAGTTTGAAAAGAATATCATGCAAAAGGAAAAGAAATAACCCTGAGAAAAGGTTTCCATGGCAAAGCAACATACTCTCTAAGCAATTCCATAATAGCAGGTGATCACTGTGTTTTGCATATATTTGTTTCTGTCTACAACTATTCTATGAAACAGCACACGATTTAGGGCAAGGCAGTTCTACCCAGCTTCAAAAATATGGGAAAAATAAGCATGGGTAGAAGTTTCTCTGTCCTGTTCTGTGTCCAACAACGGACTGAGAATCAGGCCTTCTGAGTTTCAGCTTGCATGCATCACTTTTTAACCCAAAGAAACCTTGGGAAGCTAGATTCTGAGTGCTGTGGAGGAACATGGTATACAAGAGCCAAAAAAGCACATTGGAAACAGCAAACATAATTACTGAAGGAAATAGCTGTGTAATCACAGAGCAATTTGTTGGCAATCAGCTTGGAACTGGAAAAGCAAACACCTCCTCCAGGGCAGGAGTCTTAGAGGTGTTATGGACCGGGAAACGCACAAAGAAAGAAGCCAGAAGATGCTGATCATTTACCAGCCTGGAAAGCATGCAGAGATTCAAAATACATATCATCCATTGCAAGGCAAATTTTAGCTGGCCTTTCAGAAGTGCTTTTACAGAACTCCGCTCTAATGCAGCTGGTAGCATTAGTCATTGAAAGAAAGAGGCAAGGTGAGTACTAGCCCACAGTAACACTTCTTCACCCTGAGCAGCTCTGCTGGCTTTAGGAAGGAGGGGCACTTGAGGGGAGTCAGTATAGGCAAATTATTAAATACGTTATACAGAAATGTTAGCTAAGTTTCCTAACTTGCAATCGTAAATTCATACCCATAAGTGTTGCTTCTTATTCTGCATACTGAACTTAGAAAGAAGTTTACATAAGAAAGATAGGATAACATGGGGGAAAAATGGAAGAATGACTACATTATCCATCAATATGCATGTGAAAATAAAAGCATGATCATATTCTTCTAACATCACATCTATGCAAAGCCATACAGTCCTTGTTCTAGATGGCTTCTTCATGCATATGAAACCAGACAGAGTTCCCGTGGTAGGTACCACATCATTGCCTTCAAGTCAGTAATTTTGTACCTGTTAGCTGATGATTTAAACATAGTGCCTCCTTGAATCCATATGCAAGAAGTGGATTTACACTCTCAAGCACAGACAGTGCAGAAAGTTAGCATGCAAAGTGTATTTACTTTATTTATTGCCCAGTGCTTTTTTTTTTTTTGCCTGAAAGAGTCAAGGCATTGCCATCATCTGATAGAGCTCTGCCCCATGGCATCATCCCACTACGTCTTTACATCCTATTCACCCACACACCAAGGGATATGATGTTATACCTTTCCCTCCATTATATTTGATAGCAGAAACAGAACTTCATTACACCACCTGTATTAAATTCAGGAAGCACATTCAAGTGGGTACTGGGAGAATGGCTCCTCAACACATACAAGTAAAACAGCTTCAGAACTTTATTTCCCTTAGACTACTAAGCTCCAGCATCTCACGAAGCAAGTCTCAGAGGCTTTGTGGGCAATGTTCTACAGGAAATACAGTCAGACAGTGTTCCTTCCTACTGAAAACATCCTAGAATAGTACGCATCACATCATAAATAAGTGAGCTCTCAGGTCCATGTAATTAACTACTTGTTTATTTCTGAATATATCATTCAGAAATAATGTGTGAGTGTGTGTATATATATATATATCACATATATTGTACACATACACACACACACGTTATACACAGGACTTCCTGAGGTAAGTATTATCTTGCACCATCCAAGGCGACAAGCTTTTCAGAAACTTCTTCACGAAGACAAGCAGGGAGTGGGGTGGAATCAACTGCATGGCCCTTTTCATCCCTAAAACTCAATCTCATTTGAGAAAACAATTCAGTTTCTCTTATTGTATTCAGTCAACAAAACTGAACCCAAGTTTCACCTCCTCCAAGTCCCTTCAGGAACTAAAATCATTTCCTTTCCTCTTACTACTGTCACCCTGCCAATGAAAACCAATTGGATTTTCCTCTCTCCTCTACTTTTCTTCAATACAGAGACAAGCAAAAAGTGATTCAGTTTCCCTTATCTTGAAAATAAAAATCTTCCTTTTTCCTTAGCAAAACAGTTACCAAACCTCAAGAACTTCCCTAAACATCTAAAACCTACTTAAGTTTTCCTTGTCAAAAGTTCCTTTCTCAAGCTTACATATTCCTCCAAATTGATTTTCTAGTGCATGAAGTATTTTCTAGTATAAATAAGGAAAAGATCTAAATTAATTAAATAAGAAAAACAAAGTAAGCACCAGATAAAGCACTTATGTACCTGTGCTTGTTGTGGAACAATCCTTGAATCCTTGTGTTTCAGCTCCAACCAAAAAAAAAAAATAAATAAAGAAAACCCTCTCCTGCAGATAGATCTAATTAGAATATAGCAGAGTCCTTTCACTGGCTAGGTTATATTCGTCCACACAGACAAGTAAGTGGGCCAGCGACAATCAGCAAGCATTGTTAAAATTCATACAGAATTACTTACAGTAAGAGTTAGTGCGGAGGCAAAAAGAGAAATAGTATTTATGTTGCCAATTATACCAATGCAAAGCCAGCATTCAGTTGACATGCACTGGAAATAAAGAAATACAGCAGGAAACAACAACATTCTGAAGTCAAGCACAGCATTTCTGGACAAATGTTTCCAGCAGAGCCAACTCTTAGAAGCTCAAAAGCAGAGATAGAAATTACTTCCTGACAGTATGCTGGAACAGTTCTTACCAGAAGCATCATTAGGACTAATCTATTCATATGGGCAACTGAACACATGCAAGTACAAACAAACCAAAAAAAATCCAAAACAATCCCTTCAAAAAAAATTGTTTACATTGTTTACAAAAGCTACAAAGAAATTGAGTAGTCACAGATTTGAAATAAAATTTGGTGTAACTTTAGTTTTCTCCTTTCAGAAACTTCTACAATGGTTCCATGCTTTGGAAACAGATTTTTCTTGTACCTTCTGACTCAGCCTGAAAAAAATTAATCTCATCTCTATTGCAGAAAACAGAACACATCGACTGTGTGTGCATCTATACATACATGTATGGAAAAATGGAAATATTTTCTTTAGGAAAGAATCCCTCAGTGTTCCATGTGGCAAAGTTCCGAATGAGTTGAAAGACACCAAAGAAACAAGTGATGATGAAGTTTTGTTCAGTCTTCCCAAACTGTTTCTGTGACTCAGTGACATGTCGAGAGCATCCTGATTTGTGAGCTAACAGCGTTTTCTGGCTCACGGCTACCCCCAGACAATGCAGAGATTTAAACCACTGTTTGAAATAGCGACTTCATGATGAAAGTATGTTTTTGAGCACTATATTGTAATACTTAACCACATAGTTAAGACAATCAACTGCACACATGCAAACTAAATGTTATGTTTTTCAGCTTTTTCTTTCTCTCCATCCAACTTAAATTTACTAAAACTTGTTTGCTTTCCTAGGTAGAAGGGACTCTACTCACCAGGAGGCCATGCGCCAGGAAAAATACCTCTATTAAAAAGTCATTCTTTCACTTCAGAAACTTATTTGTGGTCAATGGATTCCAATATTTCTTTTTACACCTAAAAAGTAGTGACCTTTGCTAAGGTCCATTCAGCATTTTACTAGAATTTTTCATTTATTTGTTTATTTTCACCAAACATTCACCACTTTCAATTGAACATAATCTACTACAGCTGACATGGGTGAACTTCAGGTTATCATTGTCTTTCAAAGAAAATGTATCAAGTGCTCATATGACAAAGTTTTGACCTAAACATATATAATGGGATCAGTTTCCAAATGCCATGATAATATTAAAATATCTTTGCTTTTACTTAAAACTGAGTCTAACTTTTCTCATGCGACTGTGATGAAGACATACTATAATGAAGGTCTGCAACACTGCCTTTGAATCAGTCTAACATAATTCAAGTATAAATTTATTCCAATGGCAAAAAATCTTTTCGTATTTATACTTAATAGTATTAATACCATTTTTAAAAAGCATTTGCAATGACACTCCCTTAGCCTTATACATATGGTTAAAATGTGCCAGTTTTGTTAAATATATACACTGACATAATACATTTATTCCGTGCTATAAAAGAAAAGTTCATAGTTAAATATTTCCAGGCTACCTATTTCATTTCTTCCTCCTGCCCCAAATATGACCTCTTAAAAGACTAATTAAATAGCCTTCATAGAATGTATCATAAGCCTCTAATGTCTTGCACAATAATCTCTTTTGTTAAGTGCCTGAACATGTGGTTTCTTCACAAAGTTCATACTAGGAGAGTAGTGCAACATTAGAGCAACCTGCCCAGAGAGGTGGTGGAATGTCTATCCTTGGAAGCTTTCAAGACTCGGCTAAACAAAGCCATGACTGACCAGACCCTGGAGCGACATTAGTCCCACTTTGACAGGAGACTGGACTAGACCTCTAGAGGTTCCTTCCAACCAACCTCTCTATGAGTTTCCTTTCACACCAACTGTACAGGACACAGAAAGCAAACAGAAGGACACATTTCCAATTGTGACTTGCAAAAGCTGGTATTGAGAGACTAGGGTGTAGTATTTCAGTCCAACTACCATCTACTATCCACTGGAAGGTGGATGACCAAGTAGAGGGAAGGGGCAGACTTTTCCGCCTCTGGTAGGCTCTGGGTGGCTGGGTCTGATTACAGAACCTTTGCCCTTCAGCACAAGTGCTTCCTCCCCTATTCCCGAACCGAAGGAGCTTTGAAATAATCAACACTCCCTTTCATTTATTTTTTTTCCTGGTTACGGCTGACACACATTCAACGCTCATGACACAATATAGCCCTTTTTAAGACTAGAAGCCTGGTTCTTATCAAGATTGTTTTATCTTTACTACTCAGTTTCTCTAACAACTTTGTTTTATCCAGTTCCAGATTAAAGCCTTGCCTGTAAGCATAAAGGAATGCTGAACATATTTATAAACTAGAATTCGTTTCCCTCTTTCATGAGAGGTGCCTGTCACAATCTACAAGACAAGAAACTGGCAATTTCAGCATCCAAGTTCTCAAGAGTTTTGTGAAGACTACTATTTCCAGATTTCCAGGGAAATTTTACCACACCACAGACCTTTAAAGTTGTATGTGTAATTTCTGACAATATTCTTCGGAAGCTTAAGTTAATTTTCTGACGCAAAAGTGCTTGACCTATAGCTGAAAAACTGACCACCCAAATGGACAGATAGGATAATGACCTACACCTCAACAATAAATTTTCCAGATGTACCTAGCATGTTGAAACTATAATAGGAATTCTGCATTTCTGTGCCAGTGCTCTGTTTCTCAGAAGCTAGCACCCTAGGACTGTTCAGAAACAAATAAATCTTAATTATAGTCTGATTAGCAGAGAGAACAGTCTTAATTCTAGCTATTTTTTCTGTTTTATTCCCCAGCTACTCAAGAGTATACTATAGCCACAATTGCATCATTCAAAAATCAAGCTGTAAACATAATGGTACATAGTCTTTGTGCCACTCAGTATTGTAAAACTGGAGTGATCCTTAACAGCCAAAGTCAGTTGTTCCCCATATATAAGGACAAGCTAGAATATACATTACACCTACATTAACTGGACATATAGGTAGGAACAGAAAAATTGCCCTGTATTAAATACTCCACATTTATATAGCAATTTAATTTCTCCTTTGATATCAAAGCAACCTCCCAAGGATAAAAGTAACACTTAACAGATGAAGAATCTACAAGATAGAGTAGCAATTTGTCCAAAGTCAAAGACCAGGACAAATGGGAAAACGTGGAGTCAGAGTCCACATCTTTTGAACCTCAACACAGAACTCCTGGTCTACCCAGCACGTTAGACTTAACATATCTGACTCATTTGCCCTCAGCCATGAGCTGGGGGAAAGGGGACATGGGTGGACCCAAGGATCTTCACAAAGAAGCATTCATAACATCAACGGAGGCTGCACAAACGTGGCTGAAACTCATCTGTCTCCTGCTTCAGCAATGTGAATGGCTAGAATGTTCTTAAGATGACATATTCGCACCTCAGCTTTTGCTATGCAGAAGATGTTTAGTTTGAGACCAGGGAACACAGGCTTAATTGTTCAGTCCTAGAATGGCAACTCAGTATTTTTACTCTGTAGGCACACAGTTTTGTGTTTATCGTGCTCGTGTATAGGAATAGTCAGTTTGAATCAATGGATTCCTCTGAAGCCAAGGTTACACTTCATGTCTTTACACCTAAAGCACATCCACGCAGATATAAAGAATGAGCAGATACAAAGATATAAAGATATAGCAGATATAAAGAATGAGCAACGTCTAGATCTTCAATGTTTTTTCTCTATTGCTGTATGCCAGGATAAAATTCTATAATACATACAGTAAAATCTAGTTCTGCCTAACTAAAGGAATAAAGTCCCTCTGTCTCAGTACTACTCCATGTTTCATTTCAAACAATGAGTTATGAATATTGTCCCAACAAAGCGAGCAGAAACATTTCCACCCTTAAAGGAGACTCACATCTAGGTCCTTAGTCTCAGAAGGACTAAATTATTTGAGAGCTGACACCATTCAGGAAGCAACCATGTCGCAAAGGGAATGTATCTCCACATGAAGAGCTGATTTTGTTAATGTTTTCCAAAAGCAGAAAGACATTAGGGGGATGGATGATAGGGCTTGGTGGGTGTGTGGGTGGGTAGATCCTGAGGCACAAACCCTGGAATCCAGCCTCAACGCCAAACTGATAGTACAAGCTTTTTACAGCTTCCCCGTTCATAGTCCATGCATACCAATCACAGGATGGCTAAGGAAACACCTGCTCTGCAGCAAAGTTAAGAGGGAAGAGTCTCTCCACCTAGCTCATTATCAGTTCAAGAGCACAATGGTTCCCAAGCAAATTTATTCACAAGATGACAGGAAGAATCTACTCTCTGGTGCCACAAACGAGATGCAGAGAATGCTTTACAGCTTTACACCCATTTAATGCTTTACACCCATTAAGAAAACTTGTAATACCTGGAAAAGCTGCCAGTTTACACACATAATGTCTCCCATAATCACATTCTCTCATCTGGAAACGGCTTCAGTAACATCTTTTCCTTAAGCTGTTGTTACATATGTTATTTTCACGTTCTGTCTGCTTTTGCATGATTGCATCTACCCATCCATTATGTTAATCATATTTCAGAACTGCAATTGTAAGGGTTACAAAGTGAAATGTTTAAACTGATTAAAAAGATAAGACCTTGCTCTTGGAAACAACTAGTTTTCTGTTTCTAGGTACTTTGAGTAATTACACACATCTTGACAGCAATTTTTTCTTAACTGTAGAAAAGAAATATTTTTATTACAGTGATGTATCTCATCAATGGTCAAAACCTTCAGGATTTTGAATTCCAAAAAACACCAATGTATTCAAAGTATCACCATATCACCAATGTGATCCTTTGAATTTGGATCCCCATATTTTGCAATAGAATGTTGACGTAGCCCCTTGCATCATCAGTTTATTTCTCTAAAAATTGTAGAATTTTGTCTCCTATAAAGTAGTATAAATACTTAATTACATCCAGTTACGTCCAAATTGAAGCTCAGTGTAGCATATGGAACACCACTGGCTTTTCTTTTTAATTATTACCTCCATTGCATATGTGGAGAAAGTTATGCGCAAATCAGCTGAGTTTTTTGTACACAATAGTGATACATTGCACAGTTGAGAACAAAAAGCTGCTTCTCCTGGCCATTACATTTAATTTGAATGGAACACAGTGGATCTCCTCCAGACTTTTTTACCTTACTTCACAATATTCGAATTAAAATCTGGTCAGCTCATCTGTTGTTGAATTTCAGAAACAGCTAAACTTCACGTTGTCTAAACCAGAGGTGAATAAGTAACTTTGACTACATAACAGGTCTTACATTTTATTCCTTGGCCATAAAGTAGATTTTTATTGAGACATTACTAGCTTGCTGAAAGCTACATTCATTTATACTGCATGTGTACCCAAGGCATGCAAGATGAGGTTTCAATAAAATAAGTAGCATCAAAAGTGTAAGGGATAATATAAAGTTTCTGAAATTCTGCAGGAGAGAGAGTTATTCCTACAACACAAATGGTACCTAACTTTAAAACACATCATGATAAATTACTGGATTTTCCAGAATAACATTCAAATTTGTAGTGCTACAGGACACCCTGTCACCTGAAAAGATACATTATAAACAGTTTTTAAATCAGAAAACAGATGCCTACTTTTAATATTATTTGTTAAACTGATGATGTTCTTCTGCATGTATTTTGTTTTGTTGACAAAGATCAAATTTCTTTGTAGCATCACTGTTCTCTTGTTAATGATAAAGAGCTAAAATCCAGGAACAGATGCACCTTAGGGTCAAGGCATGTGCCAACAAGCATTCCCAGTACATTGTGCTGTTGCTGGAGCAGGTAAGCGTCCACTGTCAGGCAAAGGTGGCGAGATCAGTACTGGAGAAGTGGGATGGCACTGATCTCACCTACCTGACCTTCTCAAAAATGACTCAGGGAACCGTTCTGTTAGGATTTTATAGTAAAACAGCTATTACACGCTTCTTACTTAACAGAGCTCACTATTCCTACCATTCTTATCAGTTTAACTAACTCGTTACCTCAAACTTTATTTATGCGAAGTAAAATCCTAGTAAAGACATTTTCACACATTAGCAGATTGTGTTAATTCTTACCAGGGAAGCATAAAGCCAAATTACACTTCCCCTCCCCGCCCGCCCCCCCCCCCCCCCCCCCCCAAGATGGGTTTTAAATACAAGCAGCAGAAGACATTTTGGCTGTAATAAAAGCTATTAAGACACTGTCCTTGGTCACAGGTCACAGATTCCCAAAAACATGAAATACAGATATATTCTGCATATGAGGCAAAACTATGAGGAAAAGTATGAGAATCCTGAATTTCCCTGAGAAGTAGATTAAGAGTTAAAGCACTAAAACTGGAGGTGAGTACATTCAGAAGCCAAGTATTTGTGGAATTATAATAGCAAGGACTGGTTTAATTTACTTAGTAACTTATGGCATTTTTTAACAGCTGTAGAAGACGCAGTTTGAGTTTTCCCTTATTTGTGCCTGCACTTTAAGACAGCTACAATATCTGCCTCTTCCTCTCAATAACTTTGAACTTGTTGATTAACTTCAGTCAGGGATTAAAATTCACAGATATTAAGCTCTTACTTACAAGTTTAGTGAAGTGTAGGGTCTGGGCAGAGAAGGGATTCAAATTAGCATCCTCACTGAGGGAAAGACTGCAGAAGATGGTCAGAAGTTTCTAGTTTGCGCTGGTCTAAGCATGAGCATTATCTAGATAATAGCATGTAGATGAAAGCTCTTCTCTCTACCTCTTGCCCAGGTAGAGAGAGACAGGGATGAAGTGGGAAAGGAGGCTTACGCAAGATAGTTGCTACATTAAACTCGAGTATCGGTGGCATTATGAAGATAAACAGATAATTATTTAAGGTCACTTAAGTCTTTCTTGTGAAGAATGTCTCCACAGGCTGTTTATACTTTCATTAAGACCTTCTAAGCTTCTTCTTTGCACTGGAAGTGGCAGTATGCGTGTCAACAATATATAAATTGATATCTATGGTATGAGCTTAAGTTATGTTGAAACCATAAGCTAAGGAGCTAAATCCTTATAACTCATACAAAGCACTCAAATGGGTACATTTGACAGAAGGGTGAAGTGCAAATTACATTTATCTGTAAAAAGAAACAGGATTCATTGTATTTTTACGTTGAATATTAAACCTGAAAATATTCCCAAACAAACTTTGAAGAGACAAGTCATATTAAAAAAAAAAAAAAAAAAGACTTCTAATGTTATGCATCTTGCAAATAAACATGGCAAATGGAACCTTAATAAAACAGTTCTGAGCACTCACTTCTGTGCTTGGATACCTGTGATGACTGAAATAAGCTTTTGAAGCTCATCTTTCAATAGACTATTTTTCCATCGGGAAAAAGATTATCAAGTGTCTTTAATGATGTTAAGTGATCTTACAAAACATCAAGTTATGCAGAATATAAGCATCTTAATAGTCTACATTCACTGGAAGTAGTAAGAGCCATGGCATACCACTAACAGCTTGCAGTAATTTCAAATACATGCTGATAGCTGAAGACTGCTTGTGGCCAAAAGAATCAATGGAAGAAAAATTGTAAGAAAACAGAGAAAAATAACCGCCAAACAACCCCAGCACAAATTTTAGCTATCACATATTACTACTTTTGACATATCATGCACCAACAAGAATTTGTAAATATTTATTCATATGCACAGTCAGATTAGTTTATTTGGTCATTATTTATGATAAAGCTGAAACTGTTGTTACATTAAAAATGTAATTTCTGAATTGCTTCTAGTATTCTGAAGTCTAATAATTTGCAGAATTAAAAACATGCATAATGGTCATGTGGCCATTTAATGGATAGCTTTAAATATATTTATAAACAAACACTGACAGACACTTTTACTGTTATTAGCCCATTGCTCAGTTTTCCCAAGTTAAAACTAGTGGTGATGTAAATCAGTAACACTCCATATCACAAACCATAACCCATTTGGTTTGTCTGAAATTCTGTCAAAGTTTGTTTGAAACGCTATCTCTAAGAATTCTTTGGCAAAAGTAATCCAAGTTGGAAGTTTATAATAACAGGAGGCTTGAAAACCCTGACAAGTTTGAGTATTTTATGAAATTACTCTTTTAAATAAGCCGCTATCCCTGTGAACTTGTTGGTAGACATATGTTACAATACCTTTTGTAACTTCGTCTGCCAAGCAATGCAAGAGTTACAATTTCAAAAGAAATACAGAGATATATAGCACCACATGATAGAGCCACATCCCCCAAGCTCCTTCTAATGAGAATTCTCGATCTTTCAGTTGTGGCATACAGCCCAACAGCATCCTAGTCTCGGTTTTCATCTGTGGCACTACACATAGCATGGGATAATTTATTCAAGTCCTTTCTATCTAAATGGAAATGCCACATTCTACATTCAACAATACAAAGCCCCTGACATGCTAAAGGGTGTTACTGAAACACTGTTTGGAACAAACCTGTTTGCTGGGACGTAGGAACATCTCACAGCAATGCTGCAGCACTTGTTTAAGGCTTCCAGTCCATCTCTGGCTTTGCTTGCACAAAATGTTTGGATGGAATAGGTCCAAAGGAGAATACGCACGCAGAGCAGTTGCAACTTGGAAAGTTATAAACATTACTGACTTTCAGTGTTTTTCGAAAGGGGCCTACATAAAACCTATTTGCACGTAACAAATAGGTCAAAACAACAGCAAAGGAGACTGAGCATGAAAGTGCTGCAGAAGCGAAGCTAAACAGGTAATGGGTAAGCATAACTGGTAGCACAGAAGTTGCTCTTCATCTAAGTGTCTAACAGGCACGAACATGAAAGCGCCTTCATCTCCTGCAGAGCCATTTTCCAGCGTAAAGCCTCAGAACAATTCAGGTACTGCCCAACACCAGCAAAGAGAAGGTTCTCGAGCAGGATTGCTCTGACCACCTGCAGGACCAAACGTCTCCCTGAGAGGGTGATTTAAACAAAATCCAAGCATATATTTGTTAAGAAATTCATTTTATCATAATTGTAATGGGACAGTTAACATTTTATTCAAGAGCAAAAAGATTGCCTTAGCAGCATAAAGAAAGCAGTTTATAATACTTCTTCACTGATAGAGGTGCACCTTTTGGCAAAAGATACTCTTCTAGACTGAGTGGAGGAACACAGGTATTTCCTCTCTATTTTCCTGTTAGCCCGTAGGGAAAGGGAACTGTGTGAAGTTTACAATACTCTTCACCAGTTTTACAGACTATATGGTTACTAAGTGCCTAACAATGCTGTTTGCAAAAACATCATTGCACGAATTCTTTATCACTTACATAAGATATAGCAAAATATTCCTTCTGAATCCACACAGAGTTTTGTGCAACACATTTCTAAACATTTTAAAAAGTGAGGGGAGAAAAAAGGAGTGAAAAATCGATAAGTTAGTTGCTTTCCTTAGCAAAAAAAAAACCCAGCCCCTGTGTGTATGTTCAATACGGACCAGATGTACTGGACATACATAAGTCACACATGCACAAAAAAATAAAATCTGTTTAGCTAAGATATGCAATAACGTGTTCTACATTTGAGAGTTTCCAGGTCTTAAACTAGTTTCGTAAGACTGCTCCAGCGAAAGAAACTGCCACATACCAAACCACTTAAGAACGCGTTCTCGTTCTCAAGGGAAGAGTGATGGTCCTGTGGCTAGGTCGAGCGCTGGGATGACCGCAAACCAGGATTTGATTTCTGATTCCCCGCAGACTCCTGGGGTTACCTCAGATAAATTGATCCCTTCACCCCTCAGGGCAGCTTCCCCGCTGCAGGCGGAAGTAATGTCTGTTTCCACAGGTTTTCACTACACTGGGGTTCAACGCCGAGCAGAGGCGCCTCCGGCCGCTCCCGGCCAACGCGCCAGCCGTGTTCGGGGGGCGGCGGCTGCCGCAGCCCCTCCACGGCGGAGCTCCGGGGCCGCGGGGGATTTCTCGGCTGGGGACGGGGCGGGGCGCCAGCGTCCCCGGGTGGCACTAGAGCCGGGGCGGGGGGAAAAGCCGCGGCGAGCGGAGCAGCAGGGCCGGGTCCCAGCCCTTCGTCGGAGAGCGGCTGCAGGCAGAGCCCAGCTCTTCCCCCGGCAGCGCAAGACCGGCGAAAGAAGAGCGAAACCGGCCGTGCAGCTGCCAGCCCCGCACCGGCGGGGCGGGGCGAGGCGGGGCAGCCCACCCCGCCCCCGGCCCTGCCCCGCTGGGGACGCGGCTACCGCCGGGGGACAGAGGAGAGGAGAGGAAAGGAGGGCAGCGGCGAGGAGCGCGGCTACCGCTGTCCCGTGAGAGCCGCGCACCGCCCAGCCCGGGCTTCCCGCGCCCGCCCGTCCCCGCTCTCCTCCGCGCTGTGCCGGTGAGTGACCGACCCGGGGAAGGGGACGAGAGGGAGCCGGGGCGAGGGGAGAGCGGCGGCATCTTCACCCCGGAGACGGGAGGGGAGCGGCGGGGAGGCTGCCGACCCCCGGCCCCGCTCATCCCAGTCTGGGCGGGCAGCGCTGAGCGCAGGGAGGAGGGCTGGGGGAAAAGAAAAGAACAACAAAACAACCCACTTCATTTATAACAGCCCTTCCTAAGCATTACTTAAGAACACTTTGCAGAAGTTGGCTGCTCCTGATCCGACTCGCCCTAGCTAATAGCTGGGAGCGTTGCTTTCGCCCGCAGCACAGCCCAGGGTGGCACAGGGGGCCGCGGAGCAAAGGACCTCCCATGCCAGCAGGCATAAATAGGCTGAATACATCCAAGTCGCACAAAGCTGATTTCCCCCCCACCCCCGAGGAAAAAAAAAAAAAAAAAGGTGCAGCAATACAAGAAGCTTTCTTCCCCAGAGGACGCTTGCGCCAGTTGCAGACCCGACAGGGACAAAGGGTGCCCGATAAAGGGCCTGCCTGCGGCCCCGGGCAGCGGCGAGGGCCCCCAGCCGCTACGGGCCAGCACAGGAAAGAGCCTGAAGATGATGTTCTGATGAGAGGAAGGAAGGAAGGGAAGGAAAATGATGGATAAAATCCAGATTCTCCATTATACTTAATGGTCACACTGACTACTTGAATGAAGAAGGTTAGGGTGAGTTTCTGTTTACCCGCAAAATATTTATGCCCTTATTTTAAGCATCTTTCTTTTGACAAATAATAAGTATCCATGAAAGAGTACATAACGAAGAAAAGGAGGGAGGGGTTGTTTTCTTGTTTTAAGGAAGAAATAGCAATTTGCCCGAAATCAAGCAATTTGCCTTTAACCCTCAGCCCTTTCTGAAGGCAAGCGTACTTTTGCATGCAGGTGAGGAAAAATCCTAGATGCATTTTCCATAGAGATCTTGTGGCATTTCTCAAATACACTAAAGTCCACCACATCCTGAGGGGGGACAATGGGAGCAGGGGGGTATAGCAGGGACATAACCTGCTCTAAAACTATACCGTGGGCCATTCTTCACATAGCCTCCCCAGCCTTTCCTTTACAGACACTGAGCAGGAATGATGGAGAGGAATCAGGCTTCTTGGATAAGCTGTTCTAAACTGTTTACTTTCAAGGCGCCAGGCTCTCTAGCTGTAAGAGACCTTCAGCTCCACCTGTTCATCTTAGCCATCTGTTTAATTCAAGAGTCAACATTAGAACTGCCTGGAGAAAGGTAGGAGGTTGTTTAAATCAGATATCTATGTATTTAAAAAAAAAAAAAAGAAATGGGAAGACTTTGGACATTCAATGGGTTATTGCTAAAATATTAAGGAACTCATCATATTACTACAGTAAGGTTACCAGATGTTTAAAGAGACTGATAATTCAACATATATTCTAAATTAGAAACAAAAAAAAATTATTTTGTACATTAACATATCTAAGTGAGCTGAAACCAAACCTTTTAGTAACACGGTTTACTTCTGTTAACAGTGCAAGGAGACAGTAAGTCCTCACACCCATTAGGATTTCTAAACTTGTGCTTTTTTCTGCTGAAGTCTTTCTTACAGCTTAAAAGCACCAAAAGTTCACTTGGGTTGAAATTAATTTTGGTAAATCCCTGAAGAAATTTCATATTGATCATCACTTCAGTAGCTTGGGGGTGGGTGGGGTGGGGAGAGAGTCACAATATTAATCGGATTTTCTTTGACTCTAAAGGGTTCAGTCTGTTTTATAAAATGTTAATACTACTACTCTGTGGGTTGTTTCTTTTAATAGAGCCTAATAAAGTATTAGGATGACATTTTCTATTACAAATTGCAATATTAGTATGACCATGAACTAGTTTGTGCTTATCCTGACCAGATACTAACTCTGGGGCAAGGGGAGTTCTAAGATTTTTCTAAGACTTTTTCCTTCTTGTGAAGAATAGCAACATTGGATTCTTCGATATCTATACTAAAAGCTGGAGAAAAGAGAGAACATCTTGAAGGATGCGAATCTGAACTTGAGAAATCCATCTCTCTTAAGCTAAATTACATTTACTGTAAAGCAGTAAGTTTACTCCAGATCTAGCAGTTCCTCAGAATTTAGAGAAGTTATTCATAGATGGTTTCATCAGGCTTCACAAGTGGCTAACGTAGTCTCTATCAGACAATGAAGCTTCCTTTATCCAAACCCAGTTCTTTCTGTTGGAAACTATTAAACTGCATAGCAAATAGATATAGTATTGGGGTATAAAACCTCAACATTTAAAAGGACTAAGAACTCTTGTTTACATACATTATGTATTATTTTTTGGCTAGTGAAGCTCCAGATTCACCGAGTCACTTGGAAAGAAACAGACAGACCTAGATATTTGAATGACTGGTTGAGTTACATTTTAAAAAGTTAATGGCATTTCTTATGCAGAAAGATTAAAACCAGCTAGTTTTACAGTTAGTCAAGGGTTGGAGTAAATAGTAATATAAGGTGGAATCCAAAAAACTACAGATTTTTTGCTATCCGTGTATGAAAGATGTCCTGTTTCCGTGAGTTGGATTAATGGATTGCAATAACAGAACAGATCCGCAGTCACTGTGGCTGCTCAGCTTTAAAGGCACCGCTAAACTGGAAAATTTCCCTCATTTATAAGAGATTTTACAGCTAGTGGTTTTGCTTACTACATTGAAGCGCAAAAGAGTTTTCATCTGTTACAACAGTTATTAAATAGGTCTAACACCTATAGGAAAAATCTCTTTTTACAGAAAGGGAATAGAGTAGAGAAGATAAGGCTTCTCTAGTACCGCACTACTTAATAGCACTTAAATATTGGTTTGTAAGAGATCACATTGATAATGAACTAGATGATGCTGCTGATGTTTAGGCTAGCAGGGAAAATTAACACTATATCTGGAAGCTTTAGGAATCCAGTCATGATGGGGTTTTCCCCACTATCTCTGGGCAACAATAATCCATATATGGGAAACACTAACACAGGAATAAAGCTGGTTTATTGCCATGGAAAAACTGACATTTAGTCCAACTTAAACCAGAAAGTTGAGACACTGGAAGAAGAGTTTAATAGAAGTCCGAGCTTACATTTTGAATGCCAGAACATTCTTTGGAATGCGTCCATCTTCTGTTAGCTCTTTTGGTTTTAATGCTCATGAAATATAGGACCAGTGTTAAAAAGAGTTCTACAGAGGCATCTGGACAGGCTGGATCGAAGGGCTGAGGCCAATTGTATGAGATTCAACAAACAAGGCCAAGTGCTGGGTCCTGCACTTGGGTCACAACAACCCCATGCAGCACTACAGGCCTGGGGGAGAGTGGCTGGAGAGCTGCCCAGTGGAAAAGGACCTGGGGGTGTTGTTCAACAGCCAGCTGAATATGAGCCAGCAGTGTGCCCAGGTGGCCAAGAGCATCCTGGCCTGTATTAGCAATAGTGTGGCCAGAGGACTTGGCCAGTGATCATCCCCCTGTACTGGGCACTGGTGAGGCCCCACCTCGAGTGCTGTGTCCACTTTTGGGCCCCTCACCAAAAAAAAGACATTGAGGTGCTGGAGCGTGTCCAGAGAAGGGCAATGGAGCTGGTGAGGGGTCTGGAGCACAAGTCTTGTGAGGGGCGGCTGAGGGTGTTCAGCCTGGAGAAAAGGAGGCTGAGGGGAGACCTTGCTCTCCACAACTCCCTGAAAGGAGGGTGTAGCCAGGGGGTGTCAGTTTCTTCTCCTAAGGAACAGGCGATGGGACAAGAGGAAACAGCCTCAAGTTGTGCCAGGGGAGGTTCAGACTGGATATTCAGAAAAATTTCTTCACTGAAAGTGTTGTCAAGCCTTGGAACAGGCTGCCCAGGGAAGTGGTTGAGGCACCATCCCTGGAGGTATTTAAAAGACAGGCAGATGTGGTGCTTAGAGATATGGTTTAGTGATTTTTTTGTCGGAGTTAGGTTGATGGTTGGACTAGATGATTTGAAAAGGTCCCTTCCGACCTAGGCAATTCTATGATTCTATATTTAGAAAGAGTTAGTCTCTAGCTTCTCATAATATAAAGAGAATTCAATTATATCCCTACTAAGCTGCACTAAAATTGCCTGAGAATAATAATGATCTTAGCTCGTTAAAGGCTTAAACTTGCAGGTCCTACAATTCTGGTCTTAACCTCCCATATATTTCAGTAGTGAGCATTGCCTGACCTGCATGTTACGTGTGGTCTTCAGAGACATGCTGTTTCACAGTCATGGTAAATAGTAAGTAGTGTTTCTGTAGCCAAGGTTCTGTCAGTAGTTGAATGACAAGCGATATTTAATAACTTTCCTGATGCTGTTCCCTGTAGCTCTCATATTAATCATACAGGCCAGATATTAAGTTCCCCCTCCCCTAGAAGAAAGGGCGAGGGAGGATCTGGAAAGACCTGGTAAAGCTCAGGGAAGCTGAAGTAGAGGACTGAAAAAGGAAAACGTCACAGCTTTGGCACAAAGCAGGATGTATTAAAAGGCGCAGGAAGATAACTTTCTTATACTTTTCCTTTGCTTTCCATGCCTGCTTTCAACTACTGATTTATGTCTCCAGGAGCTACAAAACACAGTTGCATATGCATCAGTATTGGGACGATGAAAATTCAAATAAGCAGAATGTGATTTGGAGTATACAAACGCCAGTGTAGAGATATCAAAGACATATATGCTCTGTCCTTAATTATGCATGGAAAAATAATGCTCTCAAAGAGTCAATTCTCAGTCTAAAATAACGCTAAGAACCCAGAACAGTGTCATTAAACAGTAGCTTCTAATTCTCAGAACTCTAATTCATTTAGACTTTCAACACTATTTGTGAGTTCTAAAGAGAAGAAACAGAAAAAAGACGACATGCAGGGAAACCAGTACCATAAATACACAAGGGAAAAAAATTCTGAAGGCACTTATACATGAACAGTATGTGAAATCTGAGAGTAGTAACTATAAACTGTTTATAGATAAGAGCATACCCAGAGTAAGATTGCATGCCACAAGTGGTAACCATTCTTTAAAGAATAAAATATTATTAAAAATATCTTTCCTCTCTACTACTATTCACTAACCCTTGACTAGTTATATACATTTTAGGAGAGTGTTTCCAGTCCTAACCACTCTATACCAAAAATCAAACTTCACAAGACTGAATTCAGTTTTGGTGTTTAGCTTCCTATCTTGGCATGGCCTCTTCATATTTAGAGTAAAGCATTACTTAGCATTGAATTGTATGCTTATCCATGCAAATTAATTAGGACATACTTGCTCATATAAATAAATGCTACTATTGCAGTATTTTCTGTTCACAGAAGGTTTTCTTTACACAGGAATATGTCTTAGATGCACATTAAACTTCAATTCTTGGGTACCTTACATAGTAAAGGTAACTGTCTTTTTTGAGCAAATATTTGATTTTTGCTGTACATTGCATGTTATTAGTTTTGTGAACACTTCCTTAGACTAACACATTTGTATTTTGGACTCAGTTTCCATTTTTTACAAGATTGTCACTCGTCCATGAATATGCCTTCCAATCATCACTTTCTAAGGTTTATTTGGGTTTTTTTAATATACTGTAAACAATACCTAATATATACTTCCGGGTTCACATATTCTCAGCATCATACATGAACCATACAGTAGAAGTTTTATTTGTTGTCATCTGGGGAGATCAAATAATTGACTTTATAAAAAAAAAAGAAAAGCAGAACACAGAGACACTAGAACACGTAGCAAATATCAAAACCAGAATGAAGTTTTCTGCAGGACACACTGCCCTGTCTCACAGCAAAGAGCTTTGACAGTACTCTGGTTACGCTAATGACAGCAAGAACCTCCACAGGAGTATTTCTATGATCAGTCTTCACTCAAGAACTGCCCTTACAGTGTGAGTTATGTTTTGAAAACGGCCTCTTGTATTTGGCAGTGCCCAAGAACAGAAACATAAGATGAGATGGAAGGATGCAAATTTAGTATAAGCTTAAACTAGATAACTGCGTTGGATTAGATTTGTTTCAGAATATTTCTTTTACAAGTTGTTTCTCCACATAGAGAAGTCATAAGCAAGTAGACTTAAATCATAAATCATGATTTTCATGCCAGATGGCTTCAAATCAGTACCCCTGTGTAGGCACAACTCCAGTAATAAGCATCTCAAACTTTCAGTTGCTTGAGAGTAAAGCTGCAATTGTACCACGAAGTCATAAGCTTCCATATTTTACAGAAATAATTTGCTTTTGATACATTATAATAGTTTGTCTGGTTCCCCTGCAGTGATATGCATTCATAGTGGCATATAATATAACTTCTCAACTAAGTTGGAAAGTGACTGACCCCCTGCCATGCCACAGAAGTATGATAGTTAACTCTGAGACTAACTGAATTCCTCCCACGTACGAGAAGGACAGCATGCTATTTTAAAGTGGAAAGAGTAGAAGATCAGCAAAGGTACACTACTGTAGTATCCCAAGCAGAACTGTCTACACAGTCGTTTTGGATTGTGGTTTTGTTTTTTGTTTTTTTTTTTTTTTAAATGACCCCTGAGAAATTTGTCAGTGGTAAAATGAGCATGTTTGTTCTCACTGTACAAAATGAAAAGCTGAGTTTTCCTTCCTGCCCCCCACCAGAAATCCAACAGCAACACATGCACTTAGTTGTTACCCAAAGATATCAGATTGCAAAGCGAGAGGAAGATTAAAGATAGGATCCAGTACAGTATTCTTAATCCACTTAAGAGAACAGTACGCCAGTAAGGGGGAGGTGGGGGGAGACGGTCAGAACACTAACGGAGCCAGATATTTCTGAAAGAGACAAGTCTTTTCACAAGCAGACACAGTACAGCATCTTAATCAAGATTTGTGCTCAGACAGTGCAGTGGTGACTCAGATTCAAATAATTTCCTCACAAAGTTCAGTGCTTGTTATAATAAGCTAAAGACTTGGGATGAGAAGAATAACATGACTGTATATAATGATTTGTGTTATTCATGCTAAAACTATTTCAGAAGGCTGTGGAGGTCTAAATTTTTGTTGGCAGATAGCTAAAATTGTAGATAACTTCATTCCTACTAAAGCCAGGACCCCCAGACAAATAACAGCATAAAGATCAGCAATCAGAAAAATCTCTGTTGACAGCAGCATGTAGCCTGCCAATTGATTGATGCATGTGGCTGGGGAAGCAACTGCTATGATTCTATAAAAACTAAAACCTGAAAATATCAAGTATAATCTACAAGCCCCAAGCTGAACTTTCACTTATATTTTCAAATCTTTCAGCCTGCCCAGACATTTTCTTGCTCTTTGAATTATCCCTCACTTAAGGAAACCATATGCAATATTTCCTCAATTAAATAAAAGCAGAAGTATTTATTTGCAATCCTGACAGCCTGTACCCTAATATCCAGATACACAAATAAAAAATAGCAAGAGCGCAGTAGAATCACTAGACTGAAAATATCCTTACATAATCAAGTTACAAACTCAGTATATCATACAGTTATAATTATAAATACATTTTTTCCTCCTTGAAGACTTCAAGAATTTACTTAAAAACTTCAAGTTCCCTTCACAATAGGCTCTGCATCGTCTTTTGGTTGTTCATAAGGTGTGCTTGCTATCCTTAGAACATCACGATCCAAGTTAGAGAAATAAGGATAAATTTGATGTCACAGACCAGACCGCAGCTAAGCAATATAGCTCCTGTATGAAAGGGCCTTGCTCTAGTCCCTTTGCAATACTGCATTAAGTGGTCCCCCACTCACTGCTCTCAGCACGAGAGGACCAGTCACAGTGTACTGCACATTCAGGATAAATGGATTCAAGGATACTTCAGTTAAAGTAGTTTAAAATGCGTTGTCATGTGCGTTCCTAGAGATAATCGAATAAATGTATCTTAGAAGTGTGGATCTAACCACGTTACTCCTGCTCTGCGTTGTCCTTGCTCTGAAACTGTACAGCCTATTCATGATAACGTTTAGGCAAATCACTGAAACCAGGAGGGGAAAACGAACTGCAGTAATTATAGCATGGGACCATCCATTCTCTTTGGAAGTGAAAATGTGGAGAAGGCTTCAGAAACAGCCTGCTTGTCTTTACCTCCCCAGGAACAGTACTGTTGCCAGTCACCCTGGCACACTGAAGGCCTGCACCAGGGCATCCAATTCCTGAAATCAGTATGCACATCACTGATCCAACAACTCAGACAGCAAATTTCTCTCTGCAGTCTAGTCTGTAAAGTAGATTTCAGCACATCTGCAATAATGTCCATCTGCTAATTAGTTCTGGCCACATTTTTCCCCGACAGCATTTACATCAAGAACCACTGAAAATTCTCTGCCACCAAATGCATGCAATACAAGTTTATGCAAAACTAGGCAGCCAGGTGTCCAAATCTGTTGGTTAAGAGTTTCTTCACACAAAGGAAGAGTCATAATCAAAACAAGGAATTAAAGTATTTATATATCAGGCTGGGTTATTTGTTCACATAGTAAAAGATTCATTTATAACTCTAGCTGCTCTTAAAATAGGTATGTGGGGGGAAGAGAACAATTTAGGAGAACTGAAAAAATTTCACTGGTCAGACACTAAAGCTTCAGATTACATAGTCTTTTTGTTTCAGACTACCTAGAAGTACTCAAGCATAGACAGAATCCAGTCTTTCCTTTCATAACGGTAGACACTTTTCTAAACAAAAAGAGCTGGTCCTTCCTGGACTGAGATACTGGGTCACTTGAATGGGAACAACAAGCAGGTTATCAAGTTTTTCCTTTACTGTTCATCAAAAACACTCCTTGAATATTGGCAGGCATTGCCTAGGGATTGTTTTCTTACAAAGAAATAAATAAATCTTTGACAGAAAAATTAATGAAACCTCTAGTGTGTTAATCACTTTCAACACCTAAAGAATAATTTAAAAAAATCACTAGAAACAAATAGGTTTCTTAAGTACAACATAGTCAACACAAGTCATCTGAAATCAAATCTTACCTTCTGCCTTGAACTTAGCCCAATAAACAAGAATTTTGTTCTAGCCTAGCCTTTCCTGTTGTAGCTGTAGTTTCTTTAAAACCTATCCCTAAGAGATATGCCAACATCTGCTTCTAGAAACTTACTCACACTTAGTCAGGGCTTAATAGATTGCACCTGCACTAATGAGTCAGTAAGGCATCCACTTAGCATCTCCCAGTAGATCCTTGTTCCTTGGAAGAATTATCACTGTTGACACAATAACAAACAAATCACAATTGCTGATTTTCCTTGTAGAAAAAGCTCTTCACAGACAGTAAAAGTTAAAGAAGGCATCTCATGGTGAGGTCAGGGTTTAGAAATTCCAAAGAGCTATGCAACATCTTAGGCTGATTGTTTTCATTAAAATCTGTTCTGTATTAGTGAGCTTTGGCTCAGTGTAATAAGAGTTAGACCGTCTAAATATTAAAAGACATTTATTCAATATTATTACAGTCCCTCTACTGGGAACTGAGTTACAGATAAGGTATTAAACCAGTAGCTCCTGAACAGCGGTACATATACCACAAACAGTCTACAGCCACTACAAAATGGTGTGTGCCTCAGTGAAGAGCAAGAAGCTGCTACTGCAGTGCGCTCATGATGACTAACTGCTGATGATGTTTAGTACCATCACTACTAATGATGATGGTAGGAAGTTTAAGAAAAAAATTTGTGGATTACAGTCTTCCCTACAGCACAGAAGAGGTGATCAGTGAATGTCTTAATATGGAGCAAGTCTTATTATTTTCTAGTTATCTTCCACTGGACAAAGTTTTGTGGCAAAAAGAGTGGCAATCGTGTAGGAGTTCAATGTAAGCTTAGTGGGCAAGACTGTGATATAAGGGCCAAAGCTCCAAGTACAGAGTGGTACTAGAGGGCACTGACCAATAACGTAACATTTCTGCAATTAAATGCAACTTCTCTGCATGCTATTTTGTGTGCAGTCACTTTTGCTTCTTAGGAGAAGCTTACTGTTTTCTCTTGTGCTGTTCTGTTGGGCTGTGTTGGAGAGGGATATGTAGGCCCTCTGCAACTTACTCCTTATCGACAAAGCATGGACACTGACGGGTGCAAGATGCACAGAGACTCCTGTGTTGGAAGCCTTCTTCAGGCCCCTAAAAGTTTCAAGAAAGTGACCAAATTCTGTTTCCTGTACACACATGAGTGTGGGATTGCAGTATGTCTGACACGCTGCTAAATGCCTATCATAACTTATTGTTAAGAATTCTGCATGATTGGAACGATCTCAGGCAGAAGCAGCAGCACCACATGGTGTTACATGCTAGGGAATGCAAAGAGACAGTTGCAAGGACTAGATCATACAAAGGCAACATTACATTTCTGCTCTATTCTAAGCATTTTGTGGCCTGCTCAATCTCTTTCTACATCTTTTTAATGGATACAGAAGTACCATTTGTCTTCAAAGAAAACTAGATAGGTAGGAAGTATGTGCTGGGTATACCACTTTCATGCTGAAGGTATGGACCCTCTTCAGTTATCTCTTAGAGTGGCTTCTTTTCTCATCAACATGCTCCAAACCATAAATTACCCAGAGCCTTAAAATACTGTCTTTTGCGGGAGAATACTCACAAAGTCAGGGTCGTAAAAGATCATACGCGAAAACCACAAATTGTTCAATATGGAAAATGCAGTGTTACTATAAAGCTTCGATATCCTAACGCAGCCTCAAGATCTACTCACTCTAGACTAGGGCAAATGGTTCTTGCAAGCCTATTCCAGTGATTAATATTGTAGACAGTTGTTACTGAGTAGAGTCCCACTCCAGCCACATTAGACCCTATCATGTAAGTGGACTTACTACAATGAAAGATGTCAGAAGGTCAAAGCCAGACTAAGTTGCTTGCACTGCATTAAAGTTTGAAAAACAAAAAAATTAATTTCTAAACCAACGTAGCGTGTCTGAATGAATACAGACCCAAAGTCTAGACAGAAAGAAACATAGTCATAGTCAGGACACTGTTTGGAGAGCGAGGGAGCCTTGGCCGATTTTAGATCTAACATTACTGTATGATGGTTAGCAGATCACTTCTTCAATTTCACTTTAAAATTTAATAGTACATGGCCAGCTCTCTAAAAAACAGAGAAGATAAAATCCATCGGGGACTTTAAACTGCTCAAATGACATTGTGATGAAAATTATGTTACAAGACAGAATTATTATAAATATGGAGTGCCTGTTAGTATGTGTATTTTTAAAAGAGCAAATGCCTTACCCTGAATTTTTCTTGTTAGAGTTCTCAAATGATTTGCATCTCCTGACATCATTCTCGGATTGTTATAGCCTGTATAAACTCTTCCAAAACAGAAAAGTAATCAAACTTTGTCTTTTATTAAAAGACATTTTAATAAAAGCCTTTTATTAAGAGACGTTTTAATAAAACTAGAGCATGAGTTGAAAAACTAGACCTCCATGCTTGCTTTGGAGCAGAAGTACTCCAGATGGAGTTCTGCAGGCTCCTTCCTAAATCCTACCCTATCTCACTGCAGCAGTAGTAAAGAGAATGTCTGGGAAGCAGTCAACACCATTTACTGTATCCTGCTCTATCTTTCATTCCACATGCAGTTCATAAATAACTGAGGAGAGCTGTGCAATCAGATGCCTGCCTTTGCTGTTATTCTTTCTGTTGAAGACTCAATGAAAGTTGCCTTCTCTCCCATAAATTTAGATGAAAATATGTGAGGGTGAAGATCAGTCATTTCTTTATGAGGTCCCTGAAGCAATTAACATAACTTCTTGTCTTGACTGTGCCCCATATACTTAACTCCAGCAGAGAGGTTACAGTGTATAGCAGTGGAAACAAATACAATGACAGACTGGGATATAACCATTTCCCATCACCAGATACGTTGGTTTAAGATCCATGGAGTAATTTCTGTTCTTGTTCTCAAACAGATGCTTGAGGCCTCTCTGATCTTCTGACATCTGTGACTAGCTGTCACTGAAGAACTATGCATGACAGAACCTGAAGGTTATACAGGATTACAGAACACAGCTCCTGAGCTCGTACCTCACAGCGTATGTATTTCCTCTGCCTATGGATGCTGCTGCTACCAAGCACACATCTTCTTTCATAATACCAGGCACTTGTAAGTAAAGCTTAAGGAAGAAGGAATTTGACCTCTTGTAAGAAAGCACACAAATATTTTAGCTTCAACCCTGATTACTGCAATAAGAAGAGATAAAGTTAGCATGAAATATTGAATTATTAACTAGTAACATTCAGCCTAAAAGACCCTATACTTAAATACATTTGAGAAGTTACAAGTTGCTTATTAATCCTGAAAAATCCTATTATTTTCCCTGAAACTTTATTAGTTTGTATTTGAAATAAAATAGGGCAACCATCTTTAAGTGTTTGAAATCTGTGTAAGCCTAAATTGGGTAGGAAGAGATTAGTCATTACCTATAATTTGAATGACTGCCTACCAGTGAAAACATGGGCACTGGCTGCAGCCTTAGTAATTATTTGCGACTCTCTATCAGCTGAAAGTGGATACTGGCTGAAGTCTTTTTATTGTTTGGAATACCTTGTCACTTGACCAGCTGGCAACTAAATCCCATACAGCCCCTCACTCTCTCCCCTCACAGTGAGATGAGGGAGAGAATCAGAAGAGTAAAAGTGAGACACCTTGTGGTTTGAGATAATTTAATAGGTAAAGCAAAGGCCTCACGTGCAAGCAAAGCAAAACAAGGAATTCAACCACTGCTTCCCATGGGCAGGCAGGTGTTCAGCCATCTCCAGGAAAACAGGGCTCCAGCACATGTAACCATACTTGGGAAGGCAAACATCATCACTCCGAATGTCCCCTGCCTTCCTCCTTCTTCCCCCAGGTTTATATTGCTGAGCATGACACCATATGGCATGGAATATCCCTTTGGTCAGTCGGGGTCGGGTGTCCCAGCGGTGTCTCCTGCTGGCTTCTTGCGCACCCCCAGCCCACTCACTTGTGGGGTGGTGTGAGGAGGAGAAAAGGCCTTGGCTCCCTGTAAGCCCTGCTCAGCAATAAGGGAAACACCCCTGTATTATCAGCACTGTTTCCAGCACAAATCCAAAACCTAGCCCAGTAGTGGCTACTGTGAAGAAAATTAATTCTATCCCAGCCAAAGCCAGAACACATATGATACCCTATTATTGGTGGATAATTAAATTCAATTCCTGTATTCTCAAACTATTAGATGTAGATGTAAATAACCACTGGTTTGTTTAAAACTATTTAGTACAAAACATGTTAGTTTGCTTTTTGTTAACGCACCTTAAATTGGTTTGCCAATGTGTAGTTTATGTTACGGTTCATGATCAGCTATTTAATGAGATATAATAAATTAAAACAGTGAAGACTGAAATGTCTTCTCCAGACTCTAGGGTCAGAATTATATGAAGCCCCATGAAACACCTCTGCAAGCCATTTTGGACTGGTTTGTGGAGCTTGCTCCAGTACTTTTCATAGAGCACATCTGAAATTACCCCTATGTAAAAATACATTAATTATTTAGGAAAGTCCTAAAAGGGATGGTGCTAAACTGAAGCACAGATTACTTTTATTATTTTATTTTAGTACTACAGTGATTGAGCATATTTCTTTTTTTTCTATAGTTCTGGAAATAAAATTCACAAAGCAATCCATGTTTTCATCCAGGAGTGTAAACCAAGACTGAATTTCCAAGGCCTGGACATCTCTGATTTTCATTCTGTGTTCTTGTGCAAAAGATGTCAAAAAACTCAACAGACAACTCAACTAACCCTCACTCAGCTCCTCTAGGTCTGCTCCTGGGAAGCATTTCACTGACCACTATTGTCATGAATATATTAGTACTATGTGCTGTGAAAACTGAAAAGAAGCTGCAAACAGTTGGCAATTTATACATTGTCAGCCTCTCTATTGCAGATCTTATAGTTGGTGCAGCTGTTATGCCTCTGAATATTGTTTATGTCCTAAATCGTATGTGGACTCTAGGCTTACCAGCCTGTTTGTTCTGGTTGTCAATGGATTATGTGGCCAGTACTGCATCCATTTTCAGTCTCTTCATATTGTGCATTGACCGTTATCGTTCAGTTCAGCAACCACTGCAATATCTCAAGTATAGAACAAAAATGAGAGCATCGCTCATGATTCTGGGGGTTTGGTTGCTCTCTTTCATGTGGGTCATTCCAATCCTAGGTTGGCATGTTTTTGCTAATAATGGGGAAAGGAAAGTAGAAAAAGACCAATGTGAAACTGAATTCTCTGAAGTCACCTGGTTTAAAGTGTTGACAGCCATTGTCAATTTCTACATACCCTCTATAATGATGTTATGGTTCTACTATAAAATATTCAGAGCTGTTCGAAAACACTGTCAGCACCGAGAGCTCATCAATGGATCACGTAAGTCTTTCTCAGAAAAAAACCCCACACATCATAGTAAGAGGAAGGACAAGCAAAATATTTGCCTCCAAAAGCAAATCTTATATGAGAACAGCTCTACCAAAGACAAGCAAAGCTCCCCCCAGCCCAAAGATATGGAGGCAGAACTTCATTTCAGTGATCCTGTCAAGTCTTCAGAGGCATTTGTTGCCAAGAATAACAGGGAAGTCGTTAAATGGAGCTGTTTTCCTCTCACCGCTGCCCAGCCTGATCCAGATAAAGCTGAAAAGAAGCACGTGTGTGTAACAGAAGAAAACGAAAATGAAGAGGAGCCTTGCTCACAAGACAGTGACTTAAGTGATGCATCAGACAACCAGACTTTCACAGAGGTATCCTGTACACAGCACTCCAGTCCTAACCGTGAAAGAGCCTGCAGTCCTCAGGAAAAGACTGAGGACAGGGATGTCAGAGGACTGACTTACCTGAGGAAAACCTGGCAAAGTCTGCATGCCCATTCCAAAAGGCACATTCAAGGACTGCATGGGAACAGGGAGAGGAAAGCAGCCAAGCAGTTAGGGGTCATAATGGCAGCCTTTATGCTGTGCTGGATTCCCTATTTTGTATTATTTATGGTAATAGCTTTCCAGGGCCATAACAAATTTTTGGGATTACACAAGTTCACTATATGGCTGGGCTATGTGAACTCCACCTTAAATCCATTCCTGTATCCTCTTTGTAATCAAAATTTCAAGAAGACATTCAAAAAGATCCTTCACATTCATTAACATCGGTCTGATTTTTTTGAGCTAAAAAGCAGCTCAAGAGGTCAACCAAACAAAATGTTCCGGTTTCAAAGACAAACACCATGGGTAAAGTAGATGACTTTGGAAAACTGTAATTTATAAACAAGTGTTAGTAAAAGTGGGAAATGTGCACTTAACATCTTTAACACATTTGAAGAAGAACTAAGACAGATCAGGTATCTGAAAAACTCAGGGGCAATCTCAGAACTGTTACACTGTTGTACTCATTTTACAATTTGAGATTACCTATTTCTTCATGTAGAACAAAAACTGGAGATACAAATAGAGACCTTCAGTGATTATAAATTATTCAGCTACAGAAAAGGAAGAAATAGAATAATATTTCTGTGACTGGCCAAATATATTTTTCTCTTTCAACTTACTCCATTAAACACGGGAACACACTGCTTGTGAAGTGAGATCTGCAAGTGGAGGTACTTTGCGTAGTCAAAGAAAGAAGCTTCAACTGTTTAAAAAAGTCTACCGTTTATTTATAGCTTCCCTCAAATCGTAAACTTTTTTGAAATGTCAAGTCCTGTTGTAACCTACTGTATCTCTTTGATATCATGCTTGCTTCATTTATACTTGTATATGTTAACTTCACTGAAAAAAAAAATAGTGTTTTTATGTCCTAGAAATTTTGCTAAGACTTTCCATACTCAACATACTATCAGTATCTATTCAAGAGGGGTATGCTGTTGTTTCTAGACTTACAGAATGTAGTTGATTATAGACTACACATATTTTCATCTTCCTACAAATAACCTAAGCATGTAGTGGCAATACTAATCCATATATCCTTATCTTGTAGGCAAACTCTTCCTACTATAATGAGGCAAATGCATGAGCAACAACTCAAGTTTGCAAAACAGAAAATAAAATACATGAAGTATGTTTACCTTTTTTATCCTTGATATTTAATTGCATTTTATAAATCATGCTGTAAATGCTGTAAAATATTTCAGGAGAAACACACAATAATAGAATACTCTAGGTTGGAAGGGATCTCAGGAAGACATCTCAGTGCAACCTACAACTTAAAGCTGGGCTGGCTTCGATACTACATCATGTTGCTCAGGGCCTCGTGAGCAAGCATCTGTAAAAACAGCTTCATCTGGAAAAGCTGGGAGGCAGCCTTCAAAGAGGAGTTTGCAGCTAACAGTCACTCTGCCAACTTTGAGCATTCATTTGCTCAGCCATTGATTTAACTGTTTCTAAGCACTAACTAATTCTCAAAACCAGATACACACTGTTATACAACAGGAATCAAACCCCTCTTACTAAGTGCGATCAGGTATAGATGTCTTCCCAAAGGAAGAAAATATAGTTCCATAGTGGCATATGTTGCATGAGCTAACTTACCAGGAAGCTGACAACTTCACAGAACAAATACACCAAAATAAAACAAAGAGTATACAGATTGGGGAGCAGAAAGGCAAATTGAGGCAGAGGAGATCTCAGACCCTATATTAGCTGAATATCTCAAGACCGCGCACCTCCTTGTTTGTGGCACACTGGTAAAGCATTCATTCCTATTCTTCTGCTATGGAACTCAGTGAATGTTTTGAGCAGACACTGTGGAGTATGTTAGTTTTAAGAAGAAATCCCAGAACCAGATAACTTCAACAGCTAAAGTCACATTTGCGTGTAATGGTGAGTTTATGTAAGTCTTTTCCATACATTTTGGGAAGGATGATTAGAGAGGCATCCTGAAGGTTCAACGTAAGAAGAATGTCCTCCCATTCATTGTGTTGTGCTGATGAATTTACCACTTCCTGAATGCTTTCTTGCTTCTGAAATTGCTCAGTTAGCTTAACAACAAAGTTCTGATGGGACTGGAACTCCTTCAATTGAGTACTGTAAAGAATTTGGTGGGATGAGTTGAAGGGATGTTCTGTGTAATACTTTCATTATATCAGAAGCAAAAAATGGTAGTTTAATGGTTGGAGGAGAAATTCTGAATTCCGTGTTCTTAATTAATGATCTTGAGATCTTAGAGTCTCTCTGTGCCATGTGTGCCTATTTTGTAAAGTGAATATGACAAGACTTACAGTAACAATGCAACACTTAGGATAACGTTTGCATGATGCTTACAAATTTTGGATATAATACACTAACTAAATGCAAACTATTATTATCCTCTGTCAGTTTTATTTCTCTGAATTAAACACCTGAATGTCAATAGTTGTACTTAAAGTATTCAATATTAAATGAAGCCCTAATATCTCTGCATTTGAATAAATTGGAAAAATATGTTAAAGGAATAAACTTAAATTCAGTCTATTTCAGTGTATCGTACAAGGTTCAGAGATTAGTTGACTTTCGTCTCAAGTAACATGCAGGAAAAACTGCAATTAGGGAACTCAAATCTAGGAGAAAAAAAGGCAAAATACAGAGACAGAATATAGAAGCAGCAAAATTCATTCTAGAAGTCAGGCAGCTTTTTCACTGCAGGAGCACTATCTGCACAAGTAGTAAAATACGCCTTCTTTTGGACTACAAAGGAGCATCTTTTGAAACATATGCTCCAATACAGTGGCCTGTCACAAACAATTGCTCAGATTCACAGCCATTATGATCTTTTTTTCTATTATGATATGCAACAGCGATTCCAGCCAAAACGGTTGGTAATTTAGGTGATCCCTGAGGAAATAAAAAAGTAGCACACTAAGTCAGCTACAGTTATTAGTGTACGCTGCTGAAACATGCTCACTCAAGGCTACTTAGAGTTATCAAGAAGTCTATCCTCTTGATCATGACAATTGCCTTTTCTGACTTTAAAATATATTAATACATGAAACAGCAACCTAAACAAAATAACTGAAAAATTGGTCTAAAAATTATGATTATTATAACAAGTACCTCTGGTACAATTAAAGAATATTCAAACACTGAACAGCTAAACCTAGGTGGAAAAAACTCCCTGAATATTTTTTCTCTCCCTTCATTTTTGTCCATAATCTTAGTGTAACTGTGTTAATAATAAAGACAGGAGAAGTTGTCATAGTAGGCTTCTCTGATGTGATAGCTATAGTAGATAATAATAAAATAGGAAAACGAGATACTGCCTATTTTAAACTTCCAATTAGCAAGGTACTTAACAGGAATTAACAGTTTATTTTACTGAATAGGCAATTCAAATGGCTCTGGATGTAAGAGAAGCAGAGGAAAGCAAGTTAGGGTAAGGAATGGAGAAGCCTACTACCACGCGGGGCCAAGCCTCAAGAGAATATTCCAGGTGTGGTTTCCTGTAAAATATTTTCAAGGTTTTCCAGTTAATAAACAAGGTCAGAGCATGGACAGCTTTAAGAGAACATAATAAATTTCTTGGAATGGCTTGGACTGAAGTTCTACTTTGATTAAGGTGTGGTGAGAAAACCAGCCTTGCTTTTAAGAGGCAGAAAAATATATCCTCACATTTTTTTCTGTATCAATGGTGACATCTAGCGGGTACTGAGAACGATTCTGGGCTTCTGCATCAACTACAGTGTATCATGGAAGTTTATTAAAGGAGGGGTGCAATTACCAAGTGGATCCTGCCATCTAGTACATGTTTCTCTTCCCATATTATTTTCAGAAAATGTGTCACTCAATAAAGGAAATGTTAGTGTAGGTGCACATTTTGACTTCATTCCATCATCTAAAAGGACTCCATTACATTCTCTGTGAGAACACTTTGTGATGCACTTTGTGATAGCACAATAAATGAAAATGACTGAAAGATTCAGTTTAAAAATGTATTTCTAATCCTAAAGTATTGATATAGAAGCACCATAGACACCTCTGAATAGTCAGAAGAATTAGAAGATAAAAAGAACAATTAATGTTAACATTGTGTGACAAATAGCTCATGAAAACAGTTTAAACTCCTGATACCAAATTCCAAATTATCTTTAAAAATTATACATACCTGACACTAAAATAAATCATTTCTACGCAGTCAGCTTACAGTCTAAAATAGAAATATAAAAAATCAAATGTGAGATGCACACTCTATACATGCACAGACCCATGAGCACACATTCCAGGCTACAACAAAATTGTTGTTCAAGCTCTTCACCAGTTAAATAGTATAAGAGTTCCCACTGAAAGAGATGCACGTTTGTGTATGGTTAAAACCATATTGACATCTGGTAAGTCTAATAATGTTTCCATTGTAACAATATTTGTATCCCTTATCACTTTGCTTTGTCTACCAAGATATCTTGTGTTTAAACCCTCATATGTTTCAACTAAAATATGCCTTAAATGAAATATGCAGCACCCATTGCTACACGTTGTCACTGTGTAAATAAAATGAATGCCTACTGTGTCATTAAATTTAACGCCTTGAGTAAAATCAAATGCCTTTTATTTTGATCAGGCGTAACTTAAGTCTTCAAAACCACCACTGTCAGACCTGGGACCTGAACTCAGGTCTCCTACCTGGCAATCTAATTTCATCCTCACTAGATGTGAATAATCCCTCAGCTCAGTTCTTTGAGGGGTAACAACTGTTTCTCCGTATCGTGTCAAAGTGCTCATAGAGGAGGCACCCGCCTGTGCTGGAGAAGTTAGTGACAATGCTCCCAGAAGTCTACCAACATGGCAACTGCACGACAATACCTTTTTCAGCGTACTCCTGCTTTCTTCCACTACCATTTGAGCATTCATTGCTACAACAGACTTTTAATTTTGCAGCGTCCCACTCTTGCAGCAGTAACAGGTATACAGCATAGGACTACATGACTTCTGACAGTTCTTTTTGTAAATAAATTGATGGAATAGTTCTGCCAGGTTCTGCTTGCTTTTTGTGATCTTGTTCACTGAGAGTGTTGTATAAAATTCATTTAAATCATTAAATGGAAAGCACTATATGAACCTAAATAAATATTATTTTTATTAAAATTTATAACAGAATCTAATCTGAACTAAATAGTTCTGAGAAGTTATCTTCTCCAAAACACATTGAGTCCATATTCGCCAAGAATGGATGGGTTTGAATCTGCTTCGATTTTATTGTCATCAATTCCAGGATGATTTTCCCTTGCTTGGGGAAATTGAAAGTCCTCTCCATGGAAATACGTGCCAAAAACACCGAACAGATTTGTTGCTTGTTTTTAAAGGGCCGGTATTCTAGTTGATTACTATTCTCGTGTTTATTACAGACACTTGTATTTGCTCACAGGAAGATCTCACACGGTAAACCATACCTGCAACAGTTGGTGAACTCCAGCATAAATCTCCAATTAACTTTGTTATAGCCACTCTCTTGAAGATCCGAGGCACAGAGAGATCTTTGACTGAAGCTGCCTCTTTCTCTTACATTGTAAGATTTCACTGCAGTGTGCTCATATGTATACATCAGCAGTTTCGTGTGTAAATCTCAAGTTCATTTCGCAGGTCAGCTAGTCTGTATAAAAAATGAAAGACTGCAAGCCCATCAGGTATATCTTCCATTTCTCTGAAGCTACAAGTGTTGTGCAGAAACGTAACTCCGAGGGTCTGATTTCTTTTCAAGTATGACATGTCTAGGTGAGATAATACGGGGACACGGGCTCATAGTAGACTGTCCCTCTGCCCTGTGTTGGCATTATTTCTCATGACCTATCTTATGTGCTGACAGCTGTTTCAAAAACCACATTATGAAACTGGAAATGTTCAAAGACGAGGAATCTAAGCTAGGTTATAGTTCTGTGCAGACTGGGTAACAACATTCCAGCTATTTTGATGGGATATCATCAATGTTCCCTTTCTGTTTCATGTAAAAAGAGAATACAAAGAACGAAAAGTGCTAAAATAAAATATTTTCCAGCCTTGGGGAAATAAACTGCAGCACTGAGCTGTGAAGTGTCCACCGGAGTAAAGGTATTACCAATACTAATAGAGTAAGTGGCATGCAGTACGAGGAATTGTAGAATTTTACTGAGGCAATGCAGTTAGATTCAAGGCATAGCATCTACGGCAAACTTCCCAAGTTCATTCCATTTGTTTTACTTGTAAAATTCCTGGAAGTTCTATTCAGCCCATGCTCCACAGCAAAGTCCTCTATACAAAACATCATGTCTAAATTTACATAATCAGCAGCACTGAAAATTTTCCCCTAATGCTGCCTGAACAATTGTCTTTGTGTGACCTTACATGTGCTTATCTGACGGGCGGCTTTTCCTCTGAGGCTTACTCCCAGTGTTGCTAGCAGTTTCTGCAATATGGGTGTTACTGCACTATCGTGTGCTCCAAAACAGAAGGCAGCTCTGGCAAATTTGTTTTCCCTGATAGGTAAACGACATAAACTATCTAAAGAAGTAATGCTTGTTTTGTAGAAAACATAACTTTGTTTTGTATTCTAGATCTGCAAAAGCCAATATAGACTCATTAAAAAAAATTCAGGTTGGAAGGGACTTCTGGATGCCATCTCGTCCAACTCCAGCTCAAAGCAGAGCTAACATCAAAGTTAGATCAGGTTCCTCAGGTGCTTGTGCAGTCAAGTCCCCAAGAACGGAGATTACAAAGTCTCTCTGGAAACCTATTCCAGTGCTTCACCAGCCGTATTAGGCAACTTTTTCCCTATAATATATTCATTTGGAATTTTCCTTGTTTTGACACGTGCCCTTTTCCTTCACTCTTTTCGCTGTGCCTCTCTGAGAAAAATTTGCCTCCATCTTCTCCACTTTAGGTTACATGAGACTTCCACTAAATCCTTCCATTAAATGTAGCCGACTGCTTCATTTTTCACGGGTGCCACGAGCGGCGCAATAACCCTACCTCGCACTTGCCAGCCCGCTCGCACACTTGTCACGCAGGGGCAGTGCAGCAGGGGCTGGCGGGGCGCTGAGGGGAACGGACCCCTCCGCCACAGTGGTCCGACGGGGGAGGACTCGCCTCACTGGCTGACTGACTGTGGCTGGCTGACTGGACGGACGGACGGACGGACGGATGGACGGACGGACTGATTGACGGACTAAATGGACAGACGGACGGACGGACGGACGGACGGACGGACTCACCCCCCGGCCGCCCGGCAGCCCTCATGGGCCGGGGCGGGCCGGCCCCGCCTCAGGCCGAGCCAACCCGCCCGCCGCGCGTGCGTAACGGCCGCCGCCGCCAGGATGACGTCACTCCGCCGTGCCAAGCGGGCAATGCCGGAAGTAGAGAGCGTCGCAGCCGGTGAGCGGTCGGTGCGCGTGCCGGTCGCGCTGAGGGCGGCCCGCCCCCTGGGTCCCCTTTTCGCCCCGCACCCCTCGATGTCGGTGCGTCCCGGGGCCGCGGCTCCTCGCGCACTCCCGGGCGGGAGAGCCTTAGGGCGCGCGCGGGAGCTCCGGTCAGTGCCTGAGGGCTCTGCAGGGGGGTCTGTCCGTGGGCCCAGGCCAGTGGTGTGAGGCTCAACAAGGCCAAGTGCCGGTTGTGGCCAGCAGGGCTGGGGCAGTGACTGTCCCCCTGTACGGGGCACTGGTGAGGCCCCACCTCGAGTGCTGTGTCCACTTTTGGGCCCCTCGCCACAAGACAGACGTTGAGGCAGACGTTGAGGTGCTGGAGCGTGTCCAGAGAAGGGCAACGGAGCTGGTGAGGGGTCTGGAGCACAAGTCCTGTGAGGAGCGGCTGAGGGAGCTGGGGGTGTTCAGCCTGGAGAAAAGGAGGCTGAGGGGAGACCTTCTCGCTCTCTACAACCCCCTGAAAGGAGGGGGTAGCCAGGGGGGTCGGTCTCTTCTCCCAAGGAACAGGCGATAGGACAAGAGGAAACAGCCTCAAGTTGCACTGGGGAAGGTTTAGGGTGGGTATTAGGAAAAACTTGTTCACAGAAAGGGATGTCAAACATTGGAACGGTCTGCTCAGCGAAGTGGTGGAATTGCCATCCCTGGAGGTATTTAAAAGACATGTAGACGTGGTGCTGAGGGCCATGGTTTAGTGGTGGTTTTGTCAGTGTTAATGGTCAGTCTCAATGATCTTGAAGGTCTCTTCCAGCCAAAATTATTCCATGACGCTAGGTGTGGTGCAGCTGGTCCAGAGCCAGCGTGAGGAGCGAGAGGCGGCGGCGGGCCCTGCAGTGGGACTGTGTGCTGAGGGCAGGTTGGCCCCAGGTGCCAAAGGCTGCCATTTTGTGTCACTAATGATATTGGAAATAGGGAAGATGTGGAAAGAAAATGGGCTTGATAACGGACATCAGATGAGCATAACGTCCTTCAGGCAAGAGCCAGCTTTTCTGAAAGTGCCCCTTATGTAGTGGCAGGAAATAATAATTTCATTTGTCATCTAGATAAAGAGGAGGCCTTCAAAATACTCAACTCCAGACCACAGAATAAAAAGCTTTGTAAAAAAGCTGTAGATTTTAGGGTTTATGTGAATTTGGTTTAAAACCTGTAACTTCTTCGTAGTTTTATGTGGTGTTAAACTGCTAATAATACTTTCACAACAGATTAATTATGTCTGTGAAGGGGATGACAAATATTATTAAAGGTCCCAGTGTGTTTTTCCCCTTAATATATTCCTCCATTAGATCAGTTTTAAATGTCTGCATACATATTTAAGAACAAGGGCTGTAACTTAGACTAATGATAGTGCATCTATGCTTTGGGGTTATCTTTGCTGATTATACTTGTTAAATTTCCTACCGGTCACAGAATTTAGGAGTGTCTAAAGCACATTGGTAAATGATTTCAGTTCAAGCACGTTTTTCAACTGAGCCCTCTCGAAACTCAGGGTTTGTTCTACATTTAAAGTTTTGGATGTTCCCCCCCCCCACCCCATTTTATTATATTCTTCTAGTGACAATTATTACTATTAGAGGCTGTACGTGCATTTCTGTGTGCAAGTTGTACAAAATTGTACACATTTCATCTTTTACTTCAGTATTCTAAAATTTGCTGCACAAATTCACGTTGGCTTAGTGATCTTGCATTAAGAAGGCAAGTAAGTAAATATTTACATCGAAGTACATAAAAGAATATTTTCAAAAGTGTCAATACATCAGATGTGATTGTATATGCTTCTCTATTTGCATGTGCATAGCATAGTGAGGCCACCTATTTTTATTCCTTCAGTTTTACAATAACTCTAGGTACAGTAATAATGAAAAATTGTGTAATAAGCATAAATGACTTCACAGCGAAATAAACTGTTCAATTCAAGCCAAGGTACAGTGCAACGAAAATGTAGTGCATCTATTTATATTGGTATCAGAAAATACAGCTATGCTGGGAACCTTATTTTGACTTTTCTGTATGTAAAATTCTACCATTGATCCATGTGTAAAGGTAACAGGGGTATTGTGAAGGATCAGTAACAGAGGGCTATCACATGGGATTATGTTGTTCAAACTAAAAAAGTCTTTAAAAATTAGTTAATTGAAGGAATCATTTCAAGATCGTTTGAGTTCAAATGGTTGGTTTGATAAGCATTGTGAACAAAATCTAAATTGGTGGCTGTTGATCTGGACTTAAAAAATAGTACTTACTAGCTTGGTAGATAGATGTGTTGTGATAAATAGATGTGAGCATATGTTCATATCTTTGTGAGGAGTTTTAAAACTAACATTTTAAAATCTTATTTTTAATACGTCACAAATCCTTGTTTTGCAACATGTATGCTTATGTTAGCTAGATAGTCAAAGACAGAATGGAATGCCTAACAGGAGAGGACCTTCCCTCCCTCAGGTGTATATTGGAATACTCTGTGTCACGGACTGTGTCTCTGAAACTTGCATCTTAATATGTGTAGGTATGGACATGAAGAGGAATACTAACAGTCAACAAGATTCTTGAGGGCAACATCTTTATTTGATGAATTTTCAAGAAAATAAGCAGTTGGAGCTGAATCACCTCACAGTGAAGTGAATGCTGCTGCTAACATGAGCAAGGGGACTGTTATGCCTAGTTGAAGTAGAGGCTTATGATAGCCCAGTTTAGATGTTTTACTCCTCATTCTGGGGTAGAGTCTAATATTCTGAAATTTGAAAGTGTTGTGAATTGAAGATTGTGTGTTTACAGGAATACCGTTCAGCCAATATGGAGCAATGACTCTTGGGATATTAAAAAAAAAAAAGTTCTTTCCATACCGAAAGACCTTTAGAAGAGAAGAGCTGTAAGAAAATAATCTAGACTTATACATCACATTGATTTTTAATGGCTAGTGCAACTATTAAGGAAGTTCTATTTCCAGCTTTTCCCTTCACTGGCTGCAAGACTTTTCTTGGTTTTAGTTTCCCTTTCCTAGCTTTACTTGTTAGTTTGTAAATGCTTTATGAGTGTTCAACTCTCACCACAGGCTGAGAGTAAGGACCTAGCTAAATAAAATGTTAGTTTGAATTTTAAATGCCTTCAGAACTTAAATAGTACTAGTAGGCTTTTAGACAGATATCTAGATAACAGAAGGAATGCAGATACAGGGTTTAGCATTTTGTTATTTTTATCTGTGGCAGCACAATACAACTCAGAAGTTCAGATGTTGTATCCTAAGAAACTGCACAAATTATGGAATGTCTGTCAGGAAATCAGATCCTTCTAGGTAGCTTGTCCAAACAGAACATATACTTGCCTTCCATAATTTTACATACAAGGCATTGGAAGGACTTTGCTTGGACTGAAAGGACCTCTGATCAAGGATTTTAAAAGTTGGAGTGAGTTAGGCATTCAGAGGAGTAAGGCTTTCTACTCTTTAACCCAATAAAACGTGTTAAAAAGAAGCTTTTAGTAGTCATGAGTAATATGGTGAGCTGAGCATATACTTATCTGGCATATCTGCTTTTACAGAATTCTGTTTGACAGCCATCATTAACTAAAATCATGGCAACTGTCAGTACTGAGGTGCACCATCCTGTAGATCCTGGAATCTCAAAGCTGCAGTTTGCTCCCTTCAGTAGTGCCTTGGATGCAGGATTCTGGCACGAACTAACTCAGAAGAAACTCAATGAGTACCGATTGGATGAGACCCCAAAAGTTATCAAAGGATACTACTACAATGGTAGGTAGAAACCGAACATCTTGCATAGTAGTTTGGGTTTCTTCTGTCATTCCTCTTAATTACTTGTGTAAGGTTAGGTTTTTGCTGAAACGTTAGAAAATGTGTTTGGGTGAGCTGTGAATTCTGGTGTGTCTGTGGGTAATTTATAACTTGCATTAACAAAAAGAGGGAAATTAGTTTATGTATTTCAGTTTAAAAGAAGCATGTTGCTGCTTTTTGTCCAGGTGATCCTTTGGGTTTGCCAGCTCGATTGACACTGGAGTTTAGTGCCTTTGATATGTAAGTACGTACTGTGGTTTACCTTAATTCATATGTGAAGACACTTTCGTTGCATAATAGTAATGCTTTGATATATAATATTCCTTGGACAAATTCCACATGAAAATAAATAGACGTTTTCATGAACTTTATAACAGTAGAGAGACTGCTTTGAGGCACAAACATTAACTCCCTGTGTCTGAAGTAGTATATTTATTTGAAGTGCCAAGTTTAAAATAATGCTGGTAAGTCTCAAATTCACTCACTGTTTGTATATATGTTTATTTATAGAATACCGGGGGGTTTTCCTTATTTCTTCAGCTCTTTTGCATAAAGGAGGATATTTAAGTCATCTGACTTCTTTTCAAATTTTTCCTTATATCTTTATTTACTGAGGATTCATCTTTAGAATTAGGATCTCAAAATAGCTTTTACAATCTCTAGTTGTTACATTGTAGTATCTTCCAAAGTATTTAACCCTTATGATGAGAATTTTGTACTTTTGCTTCTACCCACAAAGTGAACAGTAAACCAAAGCTGCTCAGTGTACACAGCAAAAATGAGATGAGAGGGGAAATAAGTTTTCCACGTGGTTTTCATTTCCAGCAAATGCCTAAGTTAGTATAACTAACATAGGAACAGATGTCTTCATAGTCATTGTCTTGTTTGTTTTAAATTGGTGGATTATAAAGTTGTAAATCACAGAAGTGACTTTCTCTGCCTTGCTTGGTCAGGATCTTAGGATCCTAGTGCAGCTTTGTGCGTTTTGAGATAATTTCTTAGCACATATTGTTCCATTAATTCTTATGTAGGAACTTTTAGGTACGATACTGAAAGCATATGCAACAAAATGCAATTGGAAGAAAGCTATGATATTTGGGACAGGAATTTCAGCTTAGGAAAAAATAGATGGTACCATGTTATTTGATCTCTCAAGTGTTATGACAAAAATAAAATTACGAAAGATCCATTTATGCAGTGTTTAATTATTCCTTCTACTGTAGTAATTTTCTGTGCTTTAGGTAGACAGTTTAGATGATCATGAAGAGTTCCCTTTTAGCATTAAAAATTTTTGGAACTACATCATGTGTATTTATTATGTAACTTAAACATTTGCTGTATTTTGAGTTCTAGCAGTGGCCAGAAATGTATCAATTTGAGAGAAGAATGTTAAAGGAGTCAAGGAAATCGATCAGATCTATAAATTAGGGAAATAGTGTAGTTTTTTACCTAGTTTACGTTCATAAAGGGGGAAAAAATACATACTGTTGCTTACAAAGAGCAGCTTCTTCAGATGATGATGTTAGAAACTATAAAAGCTACTTAGTGTTTTGTCTGGTTTAGGCTTCTGTTTGGATGTCTTTTAAACGTAAAAATTTGACTGAATAACTCTTTATGTGAATGAAATATTGATATCTAAAGTTAAGTCGTAATTTTTTCTTAGTGAAAATCACATTTGTCATGCATAGTTTATAATTGAACAGAATTTTAAAATCTTCAATCTATGATGTAATGCCACCTTGCTAGATATAAGAGAGATGCCTGATGTATTTTTGAAGTCATAATATAGATGTGTATTAGCACAGGTTCTTATATCAATCCATGTCCAATAAAGCGTTATGATCATAAAAACATTTTAGTTAGAACTGTCATTAACTTTTATTACTGTGCCTCATCATTTGGCAATTTCAGAGCAACCTTACACCATAGGATAGTTACTGCTACTACTGCTAATCATGTTAAAGATGTTAGTATCCAGTTCCCAGAGGTTTCTTTCTTTTATTCAGGAATGCTTCAATACCAGCACGTTGCTGTCCTGCTTTCGGAACATTGTATAATACCAACACTTTTGAGACTTTCAAGTCCTGTGATAAGAAATCACTTCTGGAAAAAGAAGCAAATGAGGTAAGATTAAAAATCAAATCAGCTGGTAGAGAGAAAGTGTTTCAAAATAGCCAGTGAAGTGCTTTATAGTCTCTGCCCCAAATATTGGAGATACTGTCCATACTCACCCATATAGTAGCCTCAGGATTTAACTTAATCTGGAGGGAATGGAATAGAATATTTCAGTTGGGAGGGACGTACCCTGATCTGTGAGCCTGATCTGTGAGCTAATGCTCCTCTTGTTCCCCAGCTTCCATTATTTTTTGTGTTAGTGCGTGTCTTACCTTTAGAATCCTTTAAGCATAGATCATAGCATGGATGAGATCAGTTAGGAAAAGATCACAGTGGATTACTGGGAATGTGAATTTCAGTACTTCTAAGGTAGCTGGGAGAATTAAAGATTTCTGCAACTGTTCTTATACTACCTTGGTATTTTGTTTCTCTGCCCTTTCTCTTTCTTCTTGTCCTCACAATCAATGACAGATATGGGAAGCAATAAAATCTGGAGCTGCTCTTGAAAACCCTATGCTCTTGAACAGGTTCCTGTTGCTGACATTCGCAGTGAGTAACGATAATGTGTCTCATACTTAGAGCATTGTAGTGGAAATGATGTAGTAGTTCCTTTTTAGGAGGAATACTTTATTAGAATATTAATGTGATCAGGATCATTCTCGGACATCTTAAAATGTCTGAAAACATTTTAAAAAAATAAGCCATTCTCATGTACAGATACAAAATATTTTAGGATGTATTCTTTAAAAAATGCTGGTGCCATCTCATATTCTTTTTTACAAATGGCCTTATAGATATCGGTAACAGTAAAGCAACTGTTTCATGTTTAACAAATCAAATGTTTTAATAAATAATGCTCCAGCTAACAAAAACTGAAGTATTGTACACACATTGTCTGTTTAAATCTTAAATAAAAACACAGAGAAGGGGGAGACTTCTAGTATTTTTTGATCATTTTCTAAAATTATGACACAGTGCCTTGTGAAGTAGAGAACTAAGTTTAGTATCATCAACAATCAAGTATGATTAGTATTCCAAACAGCAATTTACTTTTATTTATCTATTTTATTTATATTTTATTTCTATTTATTATTTATTAGCTAATTTCACAATTTATTTTTTTCCTAGGATTTAAAAAAGTACCATTTCTATTACTGGTTTTGCTACCCAGCTCTCTGCTTCCCTGATGGAATACATATAATTCAGAAACCAGTGTGTCTTGGTGACAGATTCCCATTAAATCAGGTATTCAAAATATTAAATGTTATGAAGTCTGTAGCACTAAGCAGTTCTGTGGGCTATAAAACGTAATATTTTTGTTAGCACATACTGAATTAATTTCAGACTCTTAATTTCTTTTAAAATCTTCACTTTTCGTATATCCATGTGGGTTTTTTGTTGACTTCTTTCTTGTTATTGTATAAAATTTCTCATCTTAACATCATTTCAGCTTTTTTCATTTAGATGTGGATGTGGCTGACAATTCTTGATGAGGCAGTTAATGTTCATGTTAATTTTTAGATACAGCTTGTTGAATATATAGTTATGTTTTTGAAACTCACTATATTTTTAAGAATCCTGGGAGAGCTAAGTCGTTATAAATTACAAAATTGTTAATAAAATGTATGATTGGGCAAGAAAAAGAACTAGATAGGGAAGATTTTTTTTTAGGAGAAGAATTAACAATTTTTTGTATTTTCTTTCATATAACAATGCAAAAGGATGAAAAAAATCAATTTGCCCACATGTGCCTTTTTGCTTTGACAGAAGTTAATGCAAAACCTTGAATGGCTTTTTAATAGCATGAGAAAGATTTTGGGTTTTTTCAGTGAAAAATGCTTAGTTTCCTTCTTCTCAGAAGACCCTCGTTAGTTCTGTAGTAATAAATAGTGTAAAAATACCTGTCATGATCCAAATTAAAATTTGCATCGACAAATGCTTTTTTAACAACTGAATTTTTGATCTCAGTTGTGGTCATAATGGGCTTTAAAACTTCAGAATATGCTATATTCTAAGATCATTTGAGTGAGCTAACCTTTCCAGATGCTCAAACACTTTCTGTGATTCTGTATAAGATTGTTAAAACTGTTGCTTACAGTTGTGTTTTTGCTTTTAGATTCAAGCACTTCAGAAAGCATATGATGAACTTTGCCAGAAAGAGGGGGTTACAGCATTGCCTTATTTTTTAATCAAGTATCATGACAATTCTGTTGTGATATCTCTACTGAAAAAATGGGATGACTTCTTCCGAGACCAAGGGGGAAAGGTAATGAGAATTTTATGTCTTTTTATAACCCGCAAATGTTTACTTTACAAATGGTTTGAAAAGTGTCTATAATATTGAGCTGGGCACAATGTTCGCCAATGAATAGACTGGGTAGATAGCTAAAAACCAGCAGCTTGGATTGATTTTTTTGTGGTAAGTGTCTCTAGTTCATATGCAAAAACCCAGTTACATCAGATTAACAAAGCTCTTTGTGCTCGGTCTCCCTCATTATCAAAACAGAAACAGAGTCAGTTTATGAAAGAGTTAGCACAACAATTTAAGTTTTCCAGCCACTTTACCTACAACGCTATAATAAGGCAAAGCATCTCTTTTATTGTTTGTGTACTAAAAATTGGTACTAATCTATTTTATGTATTTGTTGTGGTAACAGTAATCAGGGAATACTATATGGGAGTTTTCAACTTTCAGCTTGTGTATTGCCATGTGTACATGTTATAACATGAGAGTTTTGGATTAAAATTGCGGGGAATCTATACAAAGAATATTCAAGGTAAATGCTGTGCAATTTTGGAAGATAGATGGGTTTTGCACCAGAAGAGGCTGGGATATTTCTTCTTGATAAACGCAGGGATGGTGCACGTCCTTTGATTGTGAAATGAGTACTGTGCATTGCTTTCAGTCAGCGAAGAATTATAATGATACATGAAGCAGATGTCATCACAGCAAGAGTTGACTGGCTTGGTTGGCTTGTCTTTACATTGAATTCCATTTTGGATCATGTTGCTCAGCTGCTGAACTTTTCTAGGCCTTTCTGAATGCTTTGCTGTCTTTATTTTTGGTGAACTTCAAACATTTTTTTATCTTGCATGTCACTGAAGTGTTAGGAAACAAAACTCGATGAGTTATGGTGAAGAGCTAGTAAGTGCAAAAAAGGCATTTCTTCTTAAGCAGGTCTTGTCACACCTTATAAAAGCTAGTTTATGAAAGTGAATCAGCTTACTAAGGGGTCTTATACCTGCTGCGTCAGCAGCTGCAAAGCAGCAGCAGAGTATGGTTGGGAGGAGGGATGGGGAGTGGGCCCCTGCTCTAGGGACACCTCACTGGTGCAGTGGAGTCAAGACCAGTCACTCTAAGGCCATCTATAGGCAAACAAGCAGGAGGGAAGAGCTACGTAGATGTGGCAGGCACAGGTGTCACTAGTGATGGCCGAGTTCAGATTTTCAGCATATCTAAAGGTAGGCAGTGGCATCTTTCTAATCTCTGGATGTGTTTTGGTTCTGCATTGACAAGCACGGTATTACATTGCTTGAACATGAGACAGAATGTTCAGTTCCTTTATTTAGATCCCATCTTGAAGGTTGGCTTTACGAGTGATTTTTATGCCTTTTTTCTTTTGACTTGACATCTTGCTGGCCAGTCCCTTTTCAGTTTTTGATCATCCCAAAATCAATACAGAATTTTGAGAGCAAGGCGTCAGTTGTTGGGCTTCTCCCATAATGCTGTGTTTAAGGAAGATGCACATACTGTAGTGAAAAGTGAATGTCCATAAAGCAGCTAAACTGAACAAATCTCAAAGCTGTGGCAAACGCTTGACTGAAATCTAGTGCAACAATGTATTAAACATTTGTAAATCTATAAAATATGTGTGTAGGCCTTCTCTGTTCAGCAGTTTTAAATTAAAAATGCCAGGTAACTTTTACTGTAAAATGAATATCTGTATGGATAGATGACTTCTCATTTTCTCATTAGAGCAATTTTTTTTGCAGGTGACATTTGGAGTTTATGATCCATGTAACTTATCCCACTATCCAGGATGGCCACTGAGAAATTTCCTGATCCTGGCAGCCCACAAATGGTATATATTTTATTCTTTCCCACAAAGATTACTTATTGGCTCTTATCAAATGAGGCATTTTCCCTCCCATGGCACTTGACTCATATCACCCACCTGAGATTTAACTTTTAACCTTGATATGACTCAACTTCAATGATTCTGATTTTGCATGTTATTCTGTTTTTTTACTTGTGTCAGTCACAAGTTCCTGTTATTCCCAATCCTCACATGCATGCATGTACCTGGAAAAACACGCTTCAGACCCTGCCAAATACCCTCCAGCTGTTTCAAATCTTGTTTAAACTATTCTGTGATTTTATATAGAATCGTAGAATGCTTTGGGTTGGAAGGGACCTTAAAGATCATCTAGTTCTAAGCCCCCTGCCCTGGGCAGGGACACCTCCCACCAGACCAGGCTGCTCAAAGCCTCACCCAGCCTGGTCTTGAACACTTCCAGGGATGGAGCATCCACAACCTGGAGCATGCCACATCCCTGGGCAACCTGTTCCACCGCCTCACCACCTTCACAAGAATTTCTTGCTAATATCCTGTCTAAATCTCCTCTCTTTCAGTTTGAAACGGTTACCCCTCGTCCTGTCATTTCACTCCCTGATCAAGAGTCCCTTTCATCCTTCCTGTAGGCCCCCTTTAGGTACTGGAAGGCTGCCATAAGGTCTCCCCAGAGACTTCTCCAGGCTGAACAGCCCCAACTCCCTCAGTCTGTCCTCATAGCAGAGGTGCTCCAGCCCTCTGATCATCTTCATGGGCCTCCGCTGGACCCGTTCCAACAGGTCCATGTGCTTCTTGTGCTGAGCACTCCAGAGCCAAGTAATAGTAAACCTAAGTTTTGAAAATCGGATACTTGTAGGTTGTCTTGTGTACCTTCTAGTATTTTTTGTTGGGCAGAAGTTGGGAAGACAGAACATAGTTTTCACTCTATTTGAAAAAAAGTATCATTTCAAGTGTCATAAACTTGTTTTAGTGTAAGAAAAGTGTTATTAAGTTGCATTTTCATAATTTTGACTTTTACATTTTATTACAAAACACACAGCAGGGAGAAGAAATGCTAATTTAGGTATGGTGTTTTCTGGGCTGTGAGCTGAGCTGTAGCATAGAATGATGTGTACGTGCCCAGAGAGCTTTACATATTCTGAGATTCAGAGGCTTTTAGGAACTAAAGTTCTAATTGTTTGATTTGGGGTTTTGAATCATAAGGAGGAAAAATGATGCTATATCGAGAACTAGGAGGATCTTGCTTGTGCCATGGCAAGTACATCATGTCACCTGATGTGTGCTCTAGTGCTTCCCTGCTTTTTATTCATCTGAATCGCATTCTGTCCTGCAGCACTGTATAAATGACAGAGGACGGGCTGACAGTGTCATTTCTTAGAGCTGTTTCACAACAAACTAGTCATTTTCACATACTAAGCAATTGTCTTTCATTGTACCTGATAAGAACAACCGTGTTGCAGTACTAACAGAAAAAGCCTTATTCAGAATCTGCAAGAGACTAAACCTGTGTGAAATAGTGTTTAAAAGAAGTCTCTTTCCTATTAAAGAAGTCGCATGTCTCTATTTATTTATCTTTTTTGAAATGGCAGGGGCAGCATTCTCCAGTCAGTTGAAGTGCTCTGCTTCAGAGATAGGACCATGCAAGGGGTGAGAGACATAACGCACAGCATTATCTTTGAAATAAAACTTCCAGAGAAACCCCTTGGCCCAGGTAATCCATTAAAAAAAAAATTCCTTCCCTTTTTTTTTTTTTTCCCCTCCCTCCTCACTCACTGTGAAGGTGGAAAAAATAAATTAATACTGCTAAATCATTGCTTACACTAAGTTATTTCAAATGAATTTTAAATTGTTTAAATTTCTGTTAAATGTTTGTCGAGGAAATGGTTCCTTCTTCAAAAAAGAAAGAAGAGAGCGTGTTCTTTATTTTTTTGCCTCCTTCACTTGTGTTTCCAATTTAAAAAAAAAAAAATAATCCTCCTGGTGTCGCATGAAACATAAACCCCAGACAATTAGCAATTAGTCTCTTTTTTTTTTCCTGTTAAATTTTTACGCAGTCCCTCAGCTAGAAGAAAGGCATGATAGTGAATTTATGTGATGCAAACTGTCTGTATATTTCTAAAATGGTAGAAGCTTGCTACGGAGTGGAATTGTTTCTTCAATCCTATAGCAAAGTAGGCAGATGTATTTTAAAGCAATAAACTTGTAATGTTTGAACATAAACTGAGGCTTAATTTCTGCGTACAGAACGGTATCACAAAATTTCTCTACCTCATCCAAGAAGTTCTTGAATGCTTTACATGTAATTGTTGTGAATTGTTTAGTTATTATATAATTCAGATATATAATTCTCTACTGAATTTACAGATGGGGTCTAGGGAACATGAGGAGACGATTGAACTTGGGAAAATTTACTGAGTTCTGAATTATGAATTTACTGATTTCTAAACATAGCAGTTTGACATTAAAGATCCGGAGGCTTGGTGAGGAATAATGCACTCTCTGTCCTAGGTTTGAAGCAAGCTGAACATCAGACACCTGAGAGTAAAGCATTTCTCCAAGAAGCCGTGCTTTCAGTTGATGTAAACCAGCAAAATATGTACAGCCAATGTATACTAGGTTGTTAAGATACAGATTATTTACTTACGGGTTTAGGATTTGTTTTTTTCCAACAAGGTTAAATCCAGCAACGTTTCTTTTTTCTATTCTGTGATGTTAAGGCTTTCATTCTTTCTTTCCTTCTTCCTTTTTTTTTTTTCTTTCTTGTAATTGGACAATCTTGTAAACAGATTGTCCAAAAGCTGTTGGATGGGAGAAAAACCAAAAGGGAGGCATGGGCCCAAGGATGGTGAATCTCAGTGAATGCATGGATCCAAAAAGGTTTGTTTATCATCTTTTAAATTTCTATAGTTTTCTTTACTTGGGCTAAAGCCATAACGAGTTGAAATGTGAAATGCAAGGACTATCTGTCTCTGTTAGGTAAGAATATACAGTAACACATACACTGTATATACTTTGGACAGTCCTGTTGGAGGTAAGGATCTTTAATAGAGCAGAGGACGCTGCGTGCAGCAGAAGTGTTTGCAATTTTTGACTCCAGCTTAAAATTTCAAATTATATTTAAAACTGAGTGGAATGTAGGCCATAGTGTTACAGACCTGTGTTTTTCATTCAATTCTATAACGTGCAAGTTGTTAAATATAATGAAAATAGGCAAGCATGGAGAAAAATTCAGCCTTTTGAAATTATTAGGGTCTAATAGGAAAGAGCTTAGGAAACATGAGCTTAGTAATTTTTATTGTTCTGCACATAATGTATGGGCAATAGATTGAAAACAGTGTAATTACATGGCCTCATCTGCTTTCACTGACTACATGTGTGTTCTTGACTCTGCAACACTGTAGGAGTGTGGTGTTGATCTAATTATGATTTAGGTTAACGTATTTTACGTGTCAAGCTAAGCCTTTTTTGTCATGCAGTTCTGGTAATTGAGAGTATGTTCACAGGCTTCAGAGAAGGGTCATCTGAGGGCTCTTAATTCTTTAAGTGAATGTAACCTGACCTTCTTTACTTGTATGTGCGCTAACCTCTGTTGATTCCCTCAGAGACTGTTGGTAATATGCCAGCCTTGGCAATTGTGGTCTTAAATCCTTGTTGAACAAATAATTTAGTGGATACTGCAAAAATTACGTTTATGCATTATAAGGGAATGAAACTGTCAGGAATCTGAGAACTTACATGCGTATCTGATTTGAAGACAAGAAAGGCAAAAGAATTCTAAGGAGATGTATGAGAGTGAGTAGAAGGATAAGCATTACCATTCTGTGTGAAGTGATATACTCCTTTGGAAAGAGGAAGCAGGAGAGTGAATGAGATAGTCATGCTCTGGATGGATTTTTTTTTTTCCTTCTGACATTGCACTGTGCCAATTATTATTCTATGGATTATTTGTTATGACCTGACTTGATGAGAGTTTTACCACCTTGTGCTCTGATGAATACAAAAATCTGACAATAGGTCGAGCATGGATTTCCTTCCTCGTTTTCCTTCTAAAACTTCCACAAAGAACTGACTTCATGCCTTCGAAGGCAAGTGTAATATTTCACATTGACGACAGATGTAACTGGATGCAGGAAACCAGTTTTTTCCAATCTTCTTGCTATGCACAAGGTGGAAGTATTATTAGGTGGAAGTATGCTTGGGAATCTTTGTTTTTCGTATTACCTGTATCTTGAATTGTTGAATTATCTCTCTCCTTAAATAAGAAAAAAAAAAGTAGTATTGAACTTCTTCAGTTCAAATAAAAGTAATTGCTTTGTTGGAGAAATACAAGAACATTCAGAAATGTGTTGCTATCTATTTCATGGTATAGGTTAGCAGAATCATCAGTGGATCTTAATTTGAAATTGATGTGCTGGCGGCTGGTGCCTACTCTTGATCTGGAAAAAATTGTGTCTGCCAAGTGTCTGCTGCTGGGAGCTGGTACACTGGGTTGTAGTGTTGCAAGGACCTTGATGGTAAGTCCTGAGTTAATCTTAAAAATAACATGCTGTTTCTGATAAATCCTATTGATTTTTTTTTTTGAGCTGTATTCCTCTGTATTCATGTACAAATAATACATATTAGTTGATGTTATAAATTTCAGGGAAGAGGTAAGATTTATAGCCAATGGAAATAACTTGAAGTTATTGTTCTGCTAATACTATATATAGATCTATATATACACGCTATATAATATAAATTCCGCTAATACTAGAACAGCAGGTAGTAAGAGAACCTTAGCAGAATAGTAATTTATTTTGAATTTGACTTAAAAAAGATTGAACAAGAAATTCTGGAACAAATTATCAAGCTAATATGATCAAATTTGCAGTGAAGCACTTGAAGTAATGAACTGTGCTGATATTTACTTTCAGGGCTGTTTACCATATCCCACTGAATTCAGTAGGATTTTGAGGGATTACTGCTAAATGATATATTTGGAGAGACCAAACTTTCTGTGCTCCTAATTCAGTCCAAGTGCAAGGTTGTTGCTGTGAATAGCTTCAAAAGCTTTTGTAGCTTGATCTTTCTAGAAAAATTGGACAAAGCTCTTCTTGAGTTTCTGGCACTACCCAAAAGTATAGGGCTAAGCCCATTGTACTTATTATTTAAATTACTTTGTTATTTAGGGTTGGGGAGTCAGGAAGATTACGTTTGTGGACAATGCGAAGATCTCCTACTCCAACCCAGTACGACAGCCACTCTATGAGTTCGAAGACTGTCTTAGTGGTGGGAAGCCTAAAGCACTCGCAGCAGCAGACAGGCTGCAGAAAATCTTCCCAGGAGTGGTAAGATCAGTATTTAAAATGTGTTAATATGTTTCTTGGACGAGAGTTCCTTGGAAGAGAATGACTTTAAATAACTATTCCAAGTTCTAGTAATTAAGCATTATTATGAGTGGAAAAAATACTACCCAGGTGTTACATTGGTTACTGACAAATCTATAATCATTTTACCCCAAGTACTCCATAGCTGTTAAACTTTATTGAGACAATAAATATTTGTAATAATGAAATATACTTAAGGATCATCTGAATCATCTTGTAGCTCATTGATGGTGAAGTAAATTTTTTTCCAGTCTACTATGTCCTAAGGAACTTTCAGTAATGGCTGCTTTTAATACTGTGTTTTCCCACTCTGCTTTTAAATGTGAGTTTAGACACAGGAGTTGTCTATTACGGGAGCAGTGGGTCTTGAAGGCAGTAATAAATATATTGTTGAGATTTCCTACTATGTTTTATACCCAAAATTTGCAATCTAATTTATTTTCTACGCGAGAAGCAAATACTTAATCTTTAACTGGTTATGCTGCTGTTGGAGTTAAATGACCTAATGTTCTCAAGATGGCTGGAGATGGACATTTCACTCTACGAATGATCAGTAGTGTGGAACAAGTAAAAGAAAAACTTTTACTTTTAAAACTGAAAGTTGTTTTTTCTGTTGGTTTTGGCCAGAATAACTTAGCAGCAGCAAGTATTGATTAGAAACTTGCTTTGCATAGAAGTGTAATATGCAGTACTAAGATGATGTCAGAGAAATTTGTTGTCTGCTTTTGTTTTCTTCAAGAACTAAGCAAACTGAATCAGATCCAAAAAAAGGGAAGTAGTTCGTAGCAGCCCGGAGAAGATACCAGTGTTGGCCTTTGACCAAAGTACTCCTCTTTTGGGGAGCCTGATGGTAACAACTTACTGTCAGAATGAAGTAGTTGAAAGGGAACAAAAGACAGGAATGAATTTTTATGTTATTTGAGAAGCTTTATGATGAAAGGCCCACCAATGGCAGCCTTTATCCTTGTTGACTCTAGGGACGTGTATCACATGAACATTATTCAGTGCACATGTTCAAACACACCTACTTTTCAATGCTAAAAACAAAAAAGTAGATTGAAAAAAGCCCAATTTACAAATATTTGCAGTTCTCTTAGTTTCATCCTTCGTTTGAGAGAAGAATTGATATGCCCTATAATTTCAGAATACACATGCTCTCAGCTTGCTCTATCATAAAGAAAATTTTCTTATACTCATTTGGCATGTGGTAGAAGTCACTCAACTGTTTATAGTTTTTGCTTTGGAATTGAGACTGTCTTAGAATTAGTAGCTATAGTTACCAGAGCTCAGCTGGCAAACAGTATCTTAACCACTGTAATAAGAATGAGTGATGTATACTTATTATGCAATTCTGTATTTGAAATGCCACTGACTATGTTACTAGTCGTAATATTGAGAGTTATGAACAGTGGAATATGTATCTGTTGTGTTGCTGATGATCAGGGCTGTGAACAAGCTTTACAGAAGATCGTTTCCAAATGTTTTTAGGTTCACTTAGTTTGACCCAAGGATTGCTCTGTGATTTTGTTTTGTTTTTATCTGTGTTGATCCTATTATTGTTGTTATTTCTGAAATCAGTATTGGGACTAAGCGGTAATTCAGTGAGTATTCGAATATTGAACAATGATCCCCAGGGTGAAAAATTGCTAAACATTTCACTTTCAGAACTTTTGATAAGTAAATCAGAAGAGACTGCCTGAAAGTTCCTAGAATTTTATTTAACCTTGCTGCGCTATAGTGTTATTGTTACTTGGTGATATTCATTTAGTTATAGAAATATTAAATAGTAGAACAAGTACAGAAAAGAAAGCATCTGTGGGGTGTCACATAGAGTACCAACGTTATGCCAACTAGGATTAGTGTCGCATGATATTTTGTTTTTTAAACTTGAGAAAATGAAATTAGGAATATTAAGAAAGAATGAGTAGTTTAATTAGAAGAAGTCAAAGCTGTTTGTGGAATCCTGAATGGTACAGTTTTGCATGTAGAGATAAAGATCAAAAGTTAGTGTGAGGAGATTTGTTGTTAGAAACAAAGACCAGGCTGTGCTAGGGAATCTTGAGATTGTGATGAAGCTTTAAAAAAAAAAATAGAAAAAAAATATATATAACCTGGAGAGGAACTTCCAGTAATGAGAGGGAACCAATAACAACGTTTAAGTGAGCCTGTATCAATAAGTGTTAGGACATGTGGTATACATAGGAAAAAAACGATTTTCCTGTTTAGTAATAACATATAATGTGTAACATGTACTGTACGTCGGGAATTTTTCTTCTACCATGCGCCTCAAATGTTCTGCATCTACCACTGTTTTCTTATCACTGTTTACATTATCCTCATCAGCATCTGGCATTCTCTATCGTTTCCTTGTGCCATGGATGGGTGATGTCTGATCAGCCTTCAGTGGGACTCAGACCTAGTTTCATAGCTTTGTGGCACAAATGAGGAGAAAACAGTTGCACAGATCCTGTGTACCCTTATGATAGAATGTTTCTAATATATTTTTTTGTCAAGCTCATTTCTGCACTTGAATTCATGGAGAAGAGGTATCGTGTTTGACCATCAGTAAATAACAACACGCTGTCATTAACAAGAATTAACAGGACTTAACAGTAAGAACCGTGGTTCAAACAGTTAATATGCTGACAGCATGTGAGAGTGGTGAGGTTTAAGCAGCAGGCCAAGCACATGGACTAACAATAAGTCTTTAATTAGCCGGGATGAAGTCTTGGTGCTCTGGGATGGTTTGGACAGTAAAGCTACCGTAGCTGGAGATTTTTATAACCCAGCTGATTTTGCTAGACTTCTCAAAATAGAGCTACATCTGTTACTGCAGACTGCACTGTTGCTTGTTACCAACACCCATATTTATCAGTATAAATGTCTTTGAATAAAAAGATTTTGAGCCTGCTCGTTTCTCTCATACTGAAGGAGCAACCAAAAGCTGTCTCTTGCGTTTTGGAAACCCACAAGAGTCCTTTCAAGCCGCTGGGAATCCAAGCAGTAATGCTGGTTCTGAAGGCATTTCTGAAAATTTGGTGGTACATTTCTGTGCAATTCACTTGCATTCTAATTTACTTTCTTTGATTTCATTGTGAGTAATATTTTGCACACAAAATGCAATTTCTCCTGATTGACTTTGAAATGCTTGACTGCTGTATGTGAATTCTTTTTTATTTTTTTAACTTTACATCCTTTCCAGTTGGAAGAGTAATCACCTCATCATTGCAAATGAATCAAGAAGGAATGCTTTGGCAACGAGTTTGATTTGTTTCATTCCACTTCTAAGATTATCATTAACTGTAGCTTAGAGTTTTATAATAAAAAAGAAGGGAGGACTCGGAAATAGCAGAATTTACGGATTCACAGCCTTTCATTACAAGTAGGTAATGCACAGAGTCATTCATATAGCTGCTGTGGAATTTAACTTTATTGACACTCTTATACAATCATTTCCTGAAGTATTTTGGCATGGAACTCCAGTGTATTCAGCATTTTAATCATCCTTTGTACTGTACTGCATGGGCTGCCACTTTATGTAGGTATTTCCAATAGAACAACTTAATGATCACATTTCTTGATTTTCTGTGTACCTACCCATGGCACGCTTCTGTTCAGGTTTAACATATTGAGCTCAGATATCTTCTAAGTGATCTGAGTCATGGTTTAACAAAAAATGCAGGAAGTTAATAGAAATGTGAATAAAAATGAAAGAGAAGGTTATGGTAGCACCACCAATTGCAATATTTTGACGTCTGTTTGCTTTAAAAAAATCCAAACCAAAAGCACTGGAGCCTCAAGCACAGCTTTGGTCAGCTGTGAGTGAAGCTGTTGAAAAGTCCATTATCTTTTATCATTTTGCACGTGTCAACATAGAGTCCCTTTTTTTTAATAAGTTCGTGATTCTAATACTTTATAAGGTGGTAACTAAATATTATTTTGTTTTGCGTAGTTTGGAGGCATTTGAAATCATTTGTTAGTAATGAAGGTTCTGGTCTGAGAATCTAAGCCTTTCTGCGTGCAGTCAAGCAAAATTCTTTTTGTCACATAGAGACTCCCTGAGATTTTGGAATTCTGTGGAATGGACGAGATCGATTTTTGGGGATATATGCACATTTACTACTCCTTAAAATAATATGCACGTGCCATCATAAGGTACCCTTTGCCAGTGTTTGGCTGCAAAAGTGTACCGCGGCCACTTTTGCTAGTGACTGGTGTCTTCTTTTCAAGGGACAGTTATTCAAATAAAATTAAAGCTATTGAAGCTTCTACGCTTTTATATATTCCTACAGATACAGTCACTGGATAGAGCTTTTTTTTTCTGAATTCTAGTAAGATTTTAGTATTTTACAAACCTTGTTAACATATTTCTATGCAGCTAGTGTTCAGCTTGTTTACTTTTTTTTTTTTTTTTGGAAACAAAAATGGACCTCCTAAGTCAGCAACAGTGTCAGTTATACTTATCTATTAAATCAGCACTTGTATGCGGTACAGGGGCTTGACGAGTCATCCGTAAGTACATTACTCGTATACAGCATAGATTACGTTTTGTGTTCCTGCCACAGCTTTTTGGAGGAGATAGTGGAGATAAAACCTCCTCCCCTAAGTGCGCAATGTCTGTGCTGGTGATGCAGAGCCCAGACTGTCCTCGCTGGGACACAGTGGAGCTGCCCTGTTAACAGCATACGAGATCACTGTGGACTCTGCATTTTTCCCCTTGGAGGTGGAGGGGGTGGGCAGGGAGGAAGATGGAGGAAAAGAAAAGGTACATCCTTTGGTATGGTTAATGTAGATATTACCCAAATTCATTTCCCCGGGCTGCCCTGTGTGTCTATTTCTTTTTTATCTTCAGGGGTATTTATGATGTTTAGAATGTATACTTCACCCTTCTGGTTATTTGGCTCATCTGGATTTAGGAGTTGTACATGTAATTGGTCTATAGAAAAGCACGTTCCGCCAATGTTCCTTTCCTCTCTTCCCATGTAATTTTATTTTGGTTCATCTAGCTTTTAAATTTTGGCTTTTAAATTGTTAGTTCTTACAGCCCAGTGACAAGCAAGGAGGCTTTGGCAAGGCCTATGCTTCTGTAACGTATATGAAGGATCCATTATTCTCTTGTAGCAGATGGCTAGCAGATTGTGTTAACGTATTTCCAAATGAGTGAGTTAATTGTTTGCATTGTATATGCATTGTATATACTTATTTGGCTCTTTAGCCATTTTCTGCTCAATATGCCTTGCCCAAATATGGAGTTGGAAGAGACATATGTTTCTGCAATAAGAACAGGCTCTTTCAGCATCTGCACAGTGCAAGCCTCCAGACATCCAAGCACTGGAGTAACAAGTCTCAGAAGTGATTTTCTTCTATATCAACTTCACATATGGCTGGTCAAATTACATGCAAATCATTCGACACTATTGTTCTTCTCGTAAAGAATTCAAAACAAAGAAGAGAATGTGTGATACTTCACATCTGTCTTACTGTAATTGAGTCAATATTCAATATCAGAAATATAAACTACATCCTGTTAACATTGCGTGTGAAGTGGCTGGAAAGATAATCCAGCTCAAAGATTTTATCTAAGTTTAACAGCATGATCATAATCATATGTAAGATCTGTCTGCTTGCTTTTGTAGTGATGTTTGTTACCGCTGGGATCAGGAGCAGGTCAGCTTTCTTCTAGTGATTTGCCAGACCTAGTAAGACCATCTGAGAGACTGGGCTTGTTAGTTCAGGCACCAAAGCACCTGTACATGGTGGGTCTGCTCTCATCACCCAAACCAGTGCCTTTGCGTTGAGCTGCTCTGTGTAAATAGTGCAGCTGAGACCCTCAGAAATTTTAGCAGTGGGCCTTAGTGAACCGCGCTGATATACAGAGACGTGAAGAATAAAGTTGCCATTCTGCCAAACAGTAGTTGAATTTGTACTCTATAGTTTTCTATTAAACTTTATAATAATTCTATTTAGTCACAGGGTTATCTTTTTAATATGTTGCTTTCTGTCTGTCTCCATCTAGAGTTCAGAAGGCTACAACATGAGCATCCCTATGCCAGGCCACCCAGTGAATTTTTCTGAAATAACAATGGCACAGGCTCGGAAGGATGTGGCTAAACTGGAAGAGCTTATTGATGCTCATGATGTTGTTTTCCTACTAATGGACACTAGGGAGAGTCGATGGCTTCCCGCTGTCATTGCAGCCAGCAAGAGGAAGGTATTGTACCATGCCTTGCTAATATCCTTGTCACTGTATTTCAGCTCTTGCATATCTACCAGCTATGTATACCTAAAATAACTTTACGGGAAATTGAAATATATCACCAATCTTTTGTGATTGTGCAGAAATTTTGTGGTTTTTTCTGTAGCCTTCTATAGCCTGTAGCCTATACAGATTCTGTATAAGACAAAAAGACAATGTTGAAAGGAGGAAATGGAAACTTACATCACAGAATGATACAGGTAGAAAGAGATGTCTGGAGGTGATCTAGTCCAACTCCCTGTTCAAAACAGGGCCAACTTGCAGCATGTTGCTCATGGTCTTGTCTAGTCAGTATCTTTTGAGCATCTCCAAGGGTACATATTTCATAGTAATACTAAGAGAAATAATTTCATAGTAAGAGAATCATCGTAAGGAAGACTAAAGACATTAGAGTGATGATTGGCTGATAGGCGGATGTGAATTGTGAAAACTTGTCTGAAACCATATTTTCAAAATATATCTCAAAAGTGAAAAATTAGAAGAACCTCGGTTTTTTCCTAATTGCCTTACTGGAAAACATACTGAGCTGAGCCATATTGTGCTGAGCCAATGCATTCAAACTCTGCCTATGATTCCTACTCAGGTATTTCTGTATCTTAGAAGTAATATCCTCATGTTACAGGCAAAAAAAAATTGAAGGGACAGGGCTGCAGTACATGAAATTAAGATTGTGAATTCTTATATTAAAAAAAAAATAATTATCTGAAGCTTTATAGATTACACTCTGTATATGAGATCAGTGAGACCATATGCATAAATGCTTACGTAGTCAAAATGTTAAAACATCTTTTGTGGTCAGTATATAGACCTGGTCTTATGAACCAGATTGAGAAATAAAACTAACAAAGAAATCTCTCTAAATCACACAGGATTCTGGAAGCAGCATCTTTCTTCAAGTTGATGCAGTGTTGAAAATATGGTTTTGCTGAAGAATACAACTAAATTATCCTGAACATTAACTTCCCTTGCTATCATGATGTAGACTTTAGTAAACAGTCTCAAGTAATATTGGTATTTCTTAATTCATTCAGGAATTATACAGTTTCTTATTTGCTCAGTTAATATAGCACAAAATCAGAAAATGCAAATACTAAACTTTTAACATGTCAGCTTAACCACAGTTCACATCTTGTGTATTGTGTGGCATAAATGTGATGATGTTCATAGCAATTTATTAAGTTGTGAACTTGACACGACAGTAAAAGAAAACATACATGTGACACAGCTCAGTCAATGTTGATATTCAATCTTTGATTTTTGTATTTCCTGACTTCTGTGATTTTTCAGCTTTGGCAGCTCTAGTTTCCTAATAGTTATTTGTGATTTCTTCTGTTTGTGTTGATATTTATTTCCAAAAAAACTGGACAGTAGAAAGAAGAGAGAATGCAGATTTCTGGTATTTGCAGACTAGTTTTATCATATAAATTGCAAGTATATTCCCCTTTCTCCTGAAGTTTATGTTCATCTGAACTTAAGTAAATTTCTTCTGCACCTGCTTTGCAAGCAGGTTTTTTCCAAATCAGACGTTTCTCTTGGGTTTTTTTTTAAGCCAAGATCTTATGTCCTTTTTTTTTTTTCTTTTATTCTTTCCTTATTTTAAATAGATTTCTGATCCTGAGCAATAGGCTTTGTAGTTCAAATGAACTTCACTTTGCCAGTGAACTGCCAGTGAAAACATCAGTGTGTCCCTTTAGTGTGGACTTCACTGAAGTACACCTTCAGGTGTAATTGAGTGTACGTAACTTGATAACTTAATCAGTTCCTACTTAATCCTACTGTCTTTCCTGCAGTTTGCACCTGTGGGCTTTCAGCAATGTTTTTTGTTGTTGTTGTTTTTGTTTAAAAACAGCACAGAAATGACATAGAGTAATTTTGCAAAGCTGGGTATTGAAACTGGAAAGTGCCAGCTTACTATTTTGTATGTATGATGGCTGGTAGTTGTAAGCAATAGGTGCAGTTTCATGTGCAGCCCTCTGCTGCCTGGTTCAGTCAGAATAGGGTTGTTTTAATTATCTGCAAAACTCTTCCTCCCACGTTTCTTAACCCACAGTCCTCCGCTCTATTTGCATTACAGTATTCAAATCATACTTTGAGGACAAATTTTGTAATTTCTTTGTGACGATTCTCTGATATTCACTGGCATAGCGTATCTGACTGCATCACAGTAATTTGATTTTCATAACATCACTTTCATGTGAGGAGGTGGAATTCTTGGTCACTGAATACGCACAGCACTGAAATCTCATGGCATCCAAACTGAAGTACTCAGTGTCTGCTTTTCAGTGTACTTCATGTTGATAAACATTTAATGAGAACATCAAATGTGAATTTGCATGACAACTGCAAATCTGAAGTACTGCTGCAGTTTGGACCCCGAGGTCTCAAAACAGGCACACAGAAAATGAAGACCAATGCGAGTGATAATCCGTGTGAAGTTCTGTGAGGGGTACATGGGTAGAAATAAGAGTTGGTTTCCCCACGTAATCATTCAGTCACCCTGATGATCTTTGATCTTCTTGCAGTCCTTCCTCCCAAAACAAGTGTCTTAGACAAACACAGAACTCAAATGCTAAATGCGTGCGTCAGACGTTAAATCCCTGTTCCTGATGAGCACTTGAACTTTTAAAATTTTGCTAGGTTTTTTTAAACACATGCCAAAAGATACACTTTTCGATAGCCTCTGTATCAAAACTCCAGAAATTGTTTCAAATACCAAGAATGATGATGAAACTCATAAGTTTACTAGTTAAGATGGCTAATTCTTGACGGCTTCCCTCAAAGTCCCTCTTTTAAATAATTCCTGTCTATAAGAATGAAAAATGACAAACTGCTGTACTAGAATTTCTGTCTAAAATATCTGCATATGAAGCAGTATAGTATCTTCCTTTATATTTTACTGTCTAGTCGTTACTGTATGATTGGTTTTGCTTTTTCCTGTGTCTAAATCGTAGCTTGTAAGTTCAGTAAAATATGCTCATTTAAGTATTGGGTTTATGATATTTAGGTCATAACGTATATAGCTTCAGATTACTCTAAGCACTTGTCACAAACTGAAGAGAACAGTGAAAATGATGACAGTGTAATTGTGTACCGCAGCTGTTTGTGCTCCCCATGGGACTAAACAGATGCATATGAAGACCATAAGTAATCGTTAATTGCTTTCCTCACTGAGCAGAATTTTATTTGGATAACAGACTTGCGTTTCATTGCTCTGTCACATAGGAGCGTTTAATGAGTTATGTTTCCAACCACAGTGAACTGCAAAGACGACATAAAGGATTTCAAATGACATGAATACTTGGTATTGATAGTCACTGTTGTACTTAAATGGCACTTGGAATATTTTAGCACTTAAAGAATAGGAATATACAGAATATGCAGCAAACTCAAAAATAACGTCTGAGCTGGAACCAAAATAAGTTATTCCAATAGCAATACTAATAATTGTATGAATATTGGGCCAAATTTGGATATACAGATGTTAATTCATATCAGTGCAGAGCAGCTTCAGTAACTCTAGTGAGACATTGCATGTTAGTCGGTATGAACTTAGGTTCAGATGTAAACCGGCAGAACACATTTATGGAGTTCCTATTCCTTTTTTTTTGTCATCAAGTGTGCATAGGTTTGTGTAACAATTAGAGGGAGTAATATGTATCAAATTTCCCTGAAAGACACAGAAAAAGGAAGCGGTTTGTGGATTTCTGAAACAAATTTTAGGTTTGGTGGTTGTTTTTTTTTTTTTCTAAATGCTTGACAACTGGAATTTCGCGCCTATCAGAAAATCCGTTGTTTATGGCTAGGGTGATAGATACGCAGTTAATAAGTGGCTCGTCCATCTACAGCATGTGGGGTGTTTTTTTGACATTTACAGTGAATAAAGTCTTGAGGCCTTTTTTTCCTTTCCCCTTTGGCTCACTTAAAATTTGTTGTTCTCTCTTTATTGTTCACAGTTGGTCATCAATGCTGCATTGGGATTTGACACATTTGTTGTTATGAGACACGGACTAAAGAAACCAAAACAGCAAGAATCTGGTGATTCATGTTTCAGCAATGCTTCTGGTTCTTCTGATCTTTTGGGATCATCACTCTTTTCAAATATCCCTGGCTACAAACTGGGTTGCTACTTCTGCAATGATGTTGTGGCACCAGGGGATGTGAGTAGAACCTTATGCAAATGGTGATTATGTATCTCTCTTGTTGTGACTGGAATTTTTATTTCCTTTAAATGGTGTTTCATAAAGGGTTTTGTTTTATGTTGATGTACACAGGATTAAGAAGTAGCCTGTCTGTTATTCAGAAGACCAAAGAAATAATTGCACAGAACTAAAGATGTTTTGTGTAGTAGGGCAGCTACTTACTTTTGAGCTACTTTTTTCTTTCCTATAGAATTGTCTGTCTTTGTAGTCCACCAGGGATCGGACATTGGATCAGCAGTGCACGGTCAGTCGACCTGGACTAGCCATGATAGCTGGAGCACTTGCAGTGGAGTTAATGGTGTCTGTTTTACAGCATCCGGAAGGGTGAGTCATTTCTGGATTGGTGTTCAAAATGTGTTCTCTGAGAAATAAGATGTGTTTAATATAATCTTTTGGGAGAAGGAGGAGGAAGTACACATTAAGTGGGACAATTTTGTAAGGTGTAATGTTGGCTGTAAATTAATGTAATGTATAGAGCATATCTACTATATTACTGTTATTTAACAGTGTTTAAGAGAGAACTGATTCATCAAACCTTAAGTTTTTATCTTGGGAATTGGGAGTTTTCTTTCTTTCTGAGTTTAAAAGTAGAAAAGTACTGAGAATATTTCAAAAGAGGAAAGTATTCCTGCTAGTGGATCTTGCCATTCCTTTGCTCAGGAGAGTGTTTGAGTGTAATGAGGGGCTATCATAACTACTTCTGTCAGACGAAGGTCTTCAAGATAAGCCAAGTAGTGCAAAATCTTAATGAAAAATTAAGTGAGTTTGATACAGAAATTACTCTGAAATTCTGTAACCTGAAATTTAGGCTTGTTTTCTGTCTTTAAAATCTGTGAAAGAAAAAGTGAGTTAGCAATTGGACATGAGTATGTTACAAGTCTCTAAGACTGGTTCTGAAAAAGGGATTTTGTATTCCCATGCTCAGTTTTAGTTACTGTGAAACAGATTTTCCAGATAGGTTCCTTTCCAGATTTTAAACTGTAAGCTGCAACAGAATGTCTTGAAGCTTGCTGGAAATTTTGACTGTTCAGTATGTTGTCTTGTTCTGATTTTCCTTCTTGGATTTTTGGCAGTGGTTACGCTGTGGCCAGCAGCAGTGATGATAGAATGAATGAACCACCTACTTCTCTTGGACTTGTTCCTCACCAGGTAAATAATTTGTGAGTAAATGCTTTTGTTTAAAAGCTGGGAACTGATATAAGGCAAGCATCACAGACTTTGCCTCCTTAACAAAAACATACTCTATGCTGATTCCATTCCCCGAAGGACTGAATTCGATGTTTGTTTAAAATAAATAAATGAAATCCATCACACAGGCCAAGGTAGTTGTGTTCCTGGCATTGTATCTGTCCTATTTGTGGACACACAATTCCCGCTACCTACTTGGAACAGACTGTGTGAATAAGGCAACCTCTGACTTTTCTATTCCCCATCAGAGCTCACAATATGAGCATCTCCTTCTGAGTTTGAAAAAAATTTCAAATACGGCCGGCTCACAATTATTACAGTTCTCCAAAATATTCATGCATTTCTGGTGCAATAAAGCAGTCTTCATTCTTCTGCTCAACCCAAACTCTAGTTACCAATGTGTTAAAGACACCATTTTTCAAATCTGTTATATTGATACTGTCCTTCAAAAAACTGCCTGCTAATCTTACAGTCATATCCCCTGTGATACCGTCACTGGAGACTAAAAGTATTCTGTGAATCTTTCTTTATGTTGTTTTTCTGAGTGACTCCGTTTGGATGCTTCCATTGTATAAATAAATCATTTGTTTTCTAAGTGGTATTTTTAGATTCTATTGTTTTTTGGGTTTTTTTTGCACTAAGAATGAATCTTAGTGAAAAGATAAAGTTACTAGTATGTTTTCTTTGCAACATCCAGGTAAGCACAGGGACTAGTCTTAATTTCATTTATAACTTTATGTAGTAACCATTTTTTACACGTGGGTACACATTTTGTGCAGTGGGGTCCCCTAGGTTCTCCCTGGGTTCTCTCCGGAATTCTCTAGTCTCCCCAGTTCTCTCTCAGGAGTCTCTTTCCCATCCACCTGAAGTTTTTCTGCTTGTTCCTGTGGACGCTGTCAGCTGTGGGATTGGTAGGGAACGTCCAGTTCTCCATTGACTTGTTCACATTCCCTCACTCCCAGGCTTATGTCCTCGCTGGCATTCCTAATCACCTCACCTGGAAGGTTCTCAACAGTTTCCAGGTTGGGCACTAATTGATAAGTTTGTAACTTTCACAATGACTGGCAGGTTGTTTAGTCAGAGTGCTTTATTATAACTAAGTTATACCCTTATCCTGTAGGGTTTCTGTAGTTAATACACTAATGCTGTTGTCAGCCAGGCCCAACCTCTGCCAGCTGCTGCAGTACATCTGAGGGGGGGGGGGTTGTCCTCCTATATCCCAATAGGAAGAGAAAGCTAAATCTTGTTCATTTGATGATCCAGATTCTCCCTTCTGATTTACCTTTGGAAAAGTTTTTGCATTCTTAATTGAAAAATGAATGTCCTAGTTTCCAGATAGTTTTCTGTAATTACCTTAATGTTTCCTGTGATTGTATGGGATGATAATATGAAAGAGATTTTACTTATGCTGGATCAGTTTGTTTTTAGAAATAACTTCAGTAATTCTGATGGTTGAATCTTTGTGAGTCTTATAAATATGCAAGGACTTTGTTTCAAAATGGTGACTGTGCTCCAGACCTCTGGAAAACACATCTGTAATTTGAACTTTCCCTTAACATCTAAAAAGGGAGAGTGAAGAAGTTTGGGTTTTTTCCCCAACAAAAAGCTAGAAATATTACATTATGTGGTAATATTTTTTTTAGAATATTTCCCAGTAAACTTTAGTAAGTTTACTGTTTCTGCTGGAAAAATAATGACGTCACAGTACATGTTTTTCCCGATGATGTTAACTGTCCAGTCAGTCCTGTCTGACTTGTTTTATACCCGCTATGGTTTTACTTGTGGCGGTGTTCTGTGTTGTGCTATGCTTTGAGATATGATCCATATCAAATACGGATTTTAATTGGAAAACTTCTCATTGAATTATGACTTCTGTCAACCCTATATCTTTTTTCATGTTTACATTTAGTGAATGTGTCATTTACATTTAGTATCATGAACATCTTCTATTTTAGACATTTCTCCTAACACAAGTATAACCTTAATAAGTATAAAATGAAAATAGACATTTTTTTTCAAATATTGTGACATCTAATCCTTTTACAAACTGGTGGTTTCTCTTAGCAGTCACCCATCTTATCAACTCAATCAGTGCAATATTTTCTCCAGGTGTCTAGAATTAACGATTACTTTCAGGTGCGGGTTTTTGTGGTGTTCTTTGTTCATTCGGAATGCAGCGGTCCTCTATTGAGAAGGTATTCTTTTGTGGGTAGTAAATGTTGCACGTTCATAGCCTTAGTCTGTCGTAAATGAACTGAATTTATTTCCAGGAAGTATCTCGGAATTCCTAGGGTAACAGAAATACAAAGCAATGTGGTATCAGAAAGACTTGATTTAGTGTTTCCTTTCTTTTCCTGGGTGTGGGTTTTGTTTAAAAATGACTGTATTTTTCTGTTCTAATGTTATGTATGGCTTGGTGTTTCTGCAAAAATACCTTAGTGTTAACACTGTTTAAGTTGCTATTGGCTTCCAAGGTTTATGCCATTTCAACTGCATTAAATTTGTGGAGTCTATATTGGAACTATTTTCTGTAATAGAATTAATTAAGGCATTATTATTTGTATTGCAGAGCTGCTTAAGTTCTGTTCTTAGTGCTGTCTCTGCATTGTAGTGGACCTGTAAAAGCCCAGAGTAAAAAGATGATCAGTACTTCAAAGAGTTTATAGTCTAAATGATCAAACCCTGTGCCAAGGTGTTTTCAGTGCTATCTCTGTTTCCAGAAAAAATGGTCTGGAATTTTAAAATTCTGTTATCAGTAATGTCATATTAACAACGTAATTTAGGAATGCACAACAGCTAAGTTTTCAGATTATATATTACAGAGATGGGAAAAAAAATAATGTGTTTAACTGGTTATACCATGACTTTTTATTTCTGATCAAACTTTGCAATCAGAAAAGTCAAACTCCAGGTGGTGCTGTGCCACTATTTATATTTACATAGTGTTGCATTGAGATAGTTGTGCTGTTATTTGTAGATAGAAAAGCAGTAATATAGAGAGTGTAAATTGACTACCGGTGTTCTTGGGGGTCACTGTGTTAGAACAGTATTACCCTATTTATAGCCACTTAATCTTTGTATTGAATGTATGTGTCCAGTTCACGTGGGATTTTAGAAACATTTTTTTGTAATTATAAAATACTATTGTAAATGTTTTCATCTTCTAGATCCGTGGATTTTTATCAAGATTTGATAATGTTCTTCCAGTCAGCCTGGCATTTGATAAGTGCACAGCCTGTTCAACCAAAGTAAGTCCGAGTTTGTCTGTGCTTTATTTATATGTACAGAATGGTCTTGCACTAGCTCAGTCTCGGGGTGCTGAGGACTGCTTTGTATTTGACATTTTCTCTTAATTCCTTAGGACTTGGAACCTGTGTTCTCACTTCAACTAAAGCCCTTTTGCCCGCACACTGTTCTTTTTTAGCTGTTTTCCAAATTTCTTTGGCATCACTTATTAGCGTGCTATGTCCACATAAATGTTCTAGTCATAGCTGAAGAAACCAAGCAAAGATTAGGGCCAAGACATTTCTGAAAAGTTTATCACGTAAATATCGACAATATCTTTTAGCTTTGTAGGAAGGAATAAAATTGGTATTATTTTTAGCTGTTTAAGAAATTATTTCTGATGTTCAATAAGTAAGCTTCTTGAATTCAGTATCGTTACAAATATGCAAAGTCGTCTAAATTTCTGCTTTATGATACAAACCAAGCATATAAAGAACACTTATGCAAAAAAAAAAAAAACTTCCATAACATTTCTTTATTGACCAAACTGTTTCATTTCGATGCTAGTGTTGACAGTCCTGAGTCACCTCACGGATTTACAGCTGTTGCTAGGATCTGGGCTGTGCCTTGCCAGAGCACTAGGGCAGCCCACTAATGTCTCTGTGTGAGGCCTCCTCTTCAGTCTTGGACTGTTTTCCTGTACTGTGGCCTTGAAAAGTTTTTTCTGGCAAGTTTTCTATGGCCATGTAGTGCAAGTGCAACAAGTTTTGACTGGGATATCTCAAGATGCAGATTCAGAGGTTTTGACTCATGATTTGGCCTGCTTGGGAGCGCCATTAATTTAGTTCACTTTTTTTACGTACCTTGAGACTTACTGCAAGAAGTTCTTTCTGTTCTTTTCACTGCACTTGTCCTCCTTCTTTCAAACAGCTATCAAAAACTCTTGAGGCAGTATCATTTTTGTTAAGGCCTTGCACAATGTCACCTTCTGCAATATTCTTGTTATTTCTCTAGGCTGTCTGGGTGCATTTGAGAAGTTTTGAAGGACTATTAATGTCCATTTTCTCCTCAAAAGTTGAAGCACTGAACTTAAAACTGCTGTTATTTTTAGAAACACATATCGACCCTCTTGAATAGCTGAAAACTCAGCAGTAGCTAAAAGTGATTATTTTCTCATCTTTTCCAGAAGTATGCTTTGCAGAAATTCTACATGTGTTACTTAAAGTAAAATAAATAAAAAAAAGGAAAAACTTTATGATGGTGGAGCGTGAGAAGTTAAACTGCTAGAATAAGCTTTCTTCCTTTTTTTTTTTTTCCTTTTTATCTCCAATCCAGGATGTATTGATACATAAAAACAATAATAATGTACATCGATGTAGATAAATTAAATGCAGGTATAATTTTTTTTTTTGTTAGCAAATCATTTCCTCTTGGAGGTCATTTTAAGAGAGCCCTGTTTTACATAAACAGACTTGATGATTTAATAAAAACTGACTTGGATTTTAGCAGCTGTGCTATTCCCAGAGAGATCACTTTTCATGTGGTTTGGGTATTACATTACTTCTGTGCTGAAAAGGTTGCTTCATTGGCGCACATATTTCCTTACAGTAGAAACATAGCGTTTGTTTACTTTGCTAACTTTCTGTTTATCAGCATAAGAGTATGTCACCCTGTATTATCTGGAAATCTGATGCTAATACTTTGAAATGACAAATCCAATTACAGTTTAATTGTAGCCTGTGTGTTGGATAGGTTTTTTAATGTGGCGATTTAGCATAATTTCATCTTGATCTATGTCAGATTTACTGTAGATTCAAACTTTTAGTGCAGGAGAGAAGTGGCTTTTCTGATATAATTGAATTTGCTGGTACCTTTTTAATTCTCTTCTTTCTTATGTCAGCATTCTCTTTTCTTGAGTTCATGTCACTCTGTAACTCTTAAAACATGAAACTAATGAAGTAGGAATTTTTAAAAAAATTCCAGTACATTCTTAAGCCATTCAGTACAGCTGGATGACTTGGGAGAATCTGCTAATGATCTGCATGTTTAGAGATTAGGTTCCATTTCATTTCAACTCACAGTCATGACTTCATTTCTCTGTTTTTGAAGCCGAAGAGCCCAGACGTCCAAGCAGCCAGCTATTCCTTACCCAGAATTGTCCTAAACAGGCTGCATGCCAGAGAAGCTTCCCGCAGGCAATTGCTCAGGAATTTTGGGATGGTCGCAGCAGGAAACCAATCTATTTTTATTCTGGGCCAAATTTTCCTTGTATGATTTCCCCCTCCGTCTTATTCTGGTTCTGCAGAAGCATGTGCTGGAATGGAAAGTATCCTCTTTCAGGGCGAACAGCGCTGCGCTGCCAGTTGAGTGGTAGGTCTGAGGAGCAGCGCAAGCTCTTCTGATCCACCTCCTCTGCCATGGCAAACTTATTCTCTTACTGAGAAGGGAGAGTCTGAAGTTCTTTAATATAGATACTTATTTCTAACAACTGCTTTACTTACAGAACAAGAATGTTAAGCTTATTACTTACTGTGCTAATTAAGCTGTTTACCCTTTTGAGAGCAAAATTAGGGTATTTTCTCATAATATTATGGTGAGAAGCTTTACAATCCAGTAGGAAAGTTGAGTGCTCCTGGTCCTTGCAGGCAACTGGCTAAAGCCTTGGAACATTAATGTTAAAATATATATCTTTTTCAATGCAAAGTTGCCAGTGTTTATGTTTTAATGAGGGTAATGAAAATTTATTTATTATTCTCCTTCCTCCTCCTTGTGTGTCATGGAATGAACTAGGAGACCTCATAGATTCAGAGTTTAACGTCACAAAAGATTATTGCTACTAAACAACTTGAATATACTTTGTTTTCACATATAGCTTACAGATATTACTTCCTCCAGAGTTCAAAAGCTACCTTGTTTTCACTAAAAATATTTCTCTCCTTCCCCAACTGAAATTGTTCTGATATGTAATTATCTCCACTATCAAATAAAAAAAAAGGCAGTGTAAGTATCTCTACTGATTTTCAAGTTCTTTCTCAGCTTTCTATACAGTATGCTGAAAAATTGAGCAGCTTACGTCATAGTTTTTAAACTACTGAGTAATTTTGATTAATTACCTTTAAATGATTTTCTATTTCATTGCGTTTCATGAAGGGGTAGAAGCTAGAATTGGGGATGGTATTCCTAGGCACTATGGTACAATTTCTGTTTTCAGTCAAGATATTTCCCTACCCTTGCAGATGTTTTCCCTTTTTAACATCCCAGGAATACATTAAATACTTTTGCTGTGACATTTACTAAGTGCCTGTGTTGCATAAGTTATTTATGAGTGTTTCAGTTTTGAAATCTGTCATCATGTAGACATAACAATGCTTTCATTGTTCTCATCTGCTTTGCAAGCATTTTTACTTTAAGTGGTTCCAATCAGTTATGACAGTAACCTGCGCTGTTCAGTTACTGACTGATTTTTATTTTTTTTTTTTTTTCATTTGAGATAAATTTAATTTTGATTCCAGCAAACCCCTTCACATTTGCCCTGGCTGCATTGATAAAAGACTTTTGTATTTGCTTTCTCCCAGTAACTAACTAAGAGCGAACTCTTGCATAGCTTGCAGAAATGATGGAGGAAATGGGGAGAAGTGTTTGTCCTCCAGAAGTGAACACTGCAAAAATTTAAAAGAATACTTAAAAAGAGTTATTTCTGTAGCTGTCTGTAATATTAAGTCTATGTAACTGAGTCAGTTTATAACTTTCCTTATTTCCTGAATTTACATATGTTAACATTTGACACTTCTATGTACAGTGCAGCCTCTGTATTAATATTGGATAGATTTCATTCAGACTTAAAGAATGCATCATTAATATACCTAGGCATATTTTTAACATACTGGGTTAAATGTAATACTTTTCTGTGTCTTAAGGTGGCGTAGAAAATTGCTCTATGGTAAGTGACTTTCAGAAATTTATCACTTTTGTTTTTTCTCTTTGAAAATATGACATTTTAACTGGGGGGAGCAGAAGATAGGATTATCTGGCCCATAACTTGTGAAATCTCAGACGGTTTTACCTCCCTGGATATCACTTTTAAATTCAGTGAGAGAATTGAAATAATATATTTTCAAAATTAGTCACAGCGAGGATCGTTTTACTGCTGGTTGCTTGAAAGATGCGCATTCTTGAAAATAATGCCTGGTCTTACTTTTTCAAAAATACAGTTTGTTTTTTTTTTTAATTACAAAGTCAATAAAATATAATGTCGATTATCCCAAGTAAAAGGATACTAACAGAAGGAAGCTGTGATGTGTACTAAGAAAATGGCACGTCACTCACTAAGAAATGATGGCCGTGGTTAGGTGACCATTATGATGGATTTTTGTTCCCTTAGGGGAGGGCAAATATGATCTAGAACCCCAGAAATCTGGAAAGTAACATTAACTTTAAACACCCGATTTTGTGAATAGAGAAGAGGGTGTGGAATCAGCGGGGTATTCAGTTTTGTGCATTGAGGAAGGTGGGGAGGCGTCTGTACAGACAGGATGGATGATAATTGAAAAATGGAAATTAAAAAAACAACACTGAGATCTAATAAGGTGGGAGAGAGCTCGTTACCTCCGTCCTGTGTCTGAAAACAAATCCGTGGTTTTCATGAAGTGTGTGTAGTTCAGTGGAGAAGTTAGGTCTTGTTACTCCTTGCTTAGTCCATGATGATGACTGGAAACATCCCAGACTAGTCCTATGGGGAGGCAGTAGTGCCAAATCAACTGCCTTGCACCTCGCAGCTCCGCAGTGAAGGCTGTAAATGGAAGGAACATGGGGAAAGATAGAACACGTTTATGTTCAATCTTAAATCATACTCTTTACTAAAATTCAGAAAGCAGGTTGATGTTCCCTTGTGTTAACGCTGTTACGGCTAGGTTGTATGAGTTAGAAACGATGAATGTTTTGCACAGCTATTCAGAGTGGTGCGTTGCAGGTTTATTGACGTTTAATAGATAACATAGGTTGCTGACACCAAACAGGCTCCCAAAGTCAACAGAAGAGAGGATTTAGAAAAAAGGAACAAAACTTGATGATTTATCTTATGGTAAAAATTCAGCCAGATCACAAGAAGGGTAGTTCAAAACTTTAACCAGTACAGCTGCTGGCAGTGTTTACTTGTCCTCTTCTGCCCTCCCTCAGACGTGATGATGCTAGAAATCTTTAATGAACAATTGCTCTTAGACGTTCCGTTGTGTCTTCATTTCAGCTTTTGCCATATCTGTGAAATTGCATCTTAATCAAATATTGTTTTGTTATCTTTTCTTCAACTAGGATAAAAGTAGCAAGTATAAAAGAATTCAGGAGACTTTTTTCTTATTAATCACTCTCTCTCATTCTCTGTTGTAATTTAGTTGGAGTTACAGCAGTGTCTAATTTCTTGCTGTTACTATTTATTATTTCTCTTAAGGAGAAGAAACTAGTGTGTTTCTCTACAACAAATCAGTAAGACGTTGTTCCATTTTAGTTTGTTGTTAATGTATTTATCTGTATTAAGAATTGACATGAATTTAACGTAAAAAGTTAAAGATCAGTTTTTGTGTTGTGAGGCTAAACCACCCACCCAAATATTTTCACATGGGTGAGGATTTGGTTTGTGTTCAGGGCCCCGAGCTCTGAGAGGAGGATGCATTTTCCAACCTTCTGACTTCAGTATAAGTAAATCTTCGCCTCCCAGAAGCTAGCGGCTGTACGTGCAGCCTCAAAACGCTTGGTTTGAGTGTGGGTGTCTGCAACTGTATTTAAATGTTGAAAAGTGAAGGTTTGCATCTTTCATGTTTTGCTGAGCAAAACCATTTTTTATTGCCTAAGATAATTGTCTTTATTCTAGCCAATCCATTTGTCTTCATCACTTAAGATGACTTCTTCCTGGATGGCAGATGCAACCATTAGATATCTTAGGGAGTTTAAATACAACTTGGAATAGAAAATGTATCTAAATAACAAAGTAAAACAACATCCCCCGCCAAATCGATGTGGTTTGGGGTCTTGTCTTCGTGGCAGAGGGGAACAGATAGCTAAGGGTTACTGCAAAGCGGTTTTAGGAGCCATTCTCCTATGTTATGTTCTTTGCAATGGAAGTTTTGAACTCCGCTGATTAAATGATTAAGATTTCTTGAGAGGGAGAAAGTGGAAAGGAGAAAAAAGAACAGAGAACAGACAACTCTGAAACTTGTTTTATTCTCTCTTCCTTTTGCCCCAAAAAATCAGTAATTCTGTTGCTATTACTTTTGGTTTCAGAAAAGTAAAGTTGCTGGATTAAGAATCCCTTTCTAGTAATAAGTAACATGCTTCTGCCCTTCAGAGAAGAAAACGAATGATTTTGTTATTCCGTGTTTCTTTTCTTTGGCAAGTTTGTTGTTTGCTGATGTTTAAGTGAAGTAGCATGTCGATTTATGCTGATGTGGCAGCGTATCATGTTAGATAGTAGAATCAAAGCTATGTTGAAGAGAATCCCAGACTTTGGTCCAAGAAGCAGCTGGTGTGATTGACTGGTCCAGGATATTGGCTATTTTACTTGTCTCCAAGTTAAATAACATTAAAAGAAGTAAAAATATGTTTCCGTAATTGTTCAGTGATCTTCAGTGGATGAAGGCTATTATTCTAAGCAGTTGTAAGTGGGAGAGAGAACGGTTTATGAAGGCCATCTAAACAGAAATCTGTATTGTCTGAACTAAAAGAAATAAGAGAATTCATTGAAGTCTTTAAATGAAAATACTGCACTCATCTAATATCGTTTCTGCACCATGAATAAAATGACTTTTCCCATTTTTAAATTTAATTGACTTTAGAATCTTGATTTTTAAGGGAACGAAGAAACCTGCCATTGTTAAAAACAATTGATTCATATTTCTGAGAGGAGGTTGTATTTCTGTATATAAGAAAAACGGAACTAATTTGAAGAATTGGCAGGGTACATAAAGGTCCAAGTCTAAATCCCATGAATGAAAACGTTCAAGCATGCAAGGTTACGGTCCAAAGCACTCTTTTGCATCGGTAATTTTGATAGGTAAGTACTTCAGATTTATACAGTGCAGCACTATGTGCATTAGACAATTTCAGCCATAATTCTGTCTCTACACATAAAATAGTAATGCCAATGCGCAGCAGTGAAAGAATGGGAATGCATCCATGTTTCTCTCTTCTGTGGTCAGGTCTTGTCACAGTTGTTTCATGGAATTGGGTGATGATATGAGAGTCTGATTATTTTTTCCCTCATCTTTATGCAAAATAACTTACTTTATGATAATCTCATATTTAAATTATGCTAAAATGTTAGGTTGTAATATTTTAATGATTTTGAGTTTACTTGTATGTCAGATATATTATCAGTCTCATGAGATTAAAGGAATGGGTGCTACATCTTTTCCCAGATAATTTTTTAATACCTTCCTATTTTTAACTATTGTAGTTTTTTCTTGTGTGCTTTTCTGCATTCTTCTCATTGCAGCCTTTAATGGGAGTCTGTCTACATCTATACATATTTTCTTTTGTTAAACTTAACAAATCATCAGCCTCACTTTATTAGGCAACTCTTCTTTTATTTGCAGACGCCTGTGTAGGCATTTTTGAAAAGTCTAAGTTTAACCTTTATTCAATTTTTCCACATTTTTACAGAGGTGCCTGTATCTGTGTCTTTGCAGAAGTGCTTCTGTTTTCTTTGAAATTGGAAAAAAGCAAAGGAAATTGAATTGGAAAAGATGGTAAAATAACTGCAACTGATGAAATGCAGTAAATATGTGTAGTTTTGGTGAAAATGTTATTCTACCAGTGCTGTTTTGCATAGGTATTGTAGCACATCCAGGTATAAAAATCTTCTGCTCTGGAACTACTGAGGAGCTGCAATTTCTACTTAAGGCAGTGGCAGTTTTGGGTGCTTAGTGTCTGTCAGATCATGCCTTACTGTTGAACTGCTGACGGCAGGGGAGCCCTGGGTGGAGCGTAACAGTACCCAGTCAGCACTGGCTTTTTGCTTGCTTAAGTCAACCCAGCAAAGAAGAGCTGCTTCAGGCTTTACAGGATCAAATTGGAGAGACAGCCAAAGTGGTATTCAGTGTAAGGCAGATGCTTTTCTGTGAGAAGAATAATTTTCTTAGATGTTTGGGGAAGTGACCTTGCTTCATTTCCCAGCATTAGGGATCGCCTGCGGAAAGTGGACGCTCTTTCTGGGCTGTTTCTTCAAGGCAAAGATGCGAATTGTGCTATAGATGCCTGTCCGTATATATGGGTGACAAACAGATTATCCGACCGCAAATCATCAATGACCTCAGATGTGACTGGGGAAAAAGAAGGGCTTTCTGTATATGCTGTACGATAGATAGTGACTAATGCCAGCATGAACTGGAGCCAAAAATGCTGTAACTGCTGATGAGCTAATCAGCATAAATTTTGGACAGGAAGCAGAATGGAGATAAATACAGTTGTAAATATCCATCAAGTGTAAAATAGCAAGCGATGGCTATTAGGGGACCGAAGGATATAGCCATGTATTAAAAGAGGTCAGGACAGATGATCTAATGATATTGTCAACTTGAAAACTCTTTTGTTCCTCTGTTCTCAGTCTCTAAAACAGAGATGTTTATTGTCTTTTCCTCTCTATCTCTCTTCAGTTCTATTTACTAATGCTTTCAGGCAGGGAACACCTTGAACTTGTACACTGTCCACTGGAAAGTCCTTATATTGACTGTAATCTGAAGATGCCACTATGTTTCAAATAATTTGTGAGAATTATTTTAGAAAGGAAAGAGTAGAGAAAATAAAAAGTATTGCAGTTTTGTCTATATTATTAGTCTATCAGTTCATATCAGGAAAAATGGTTACTTGTATGTAAAACACATCAAGGTTATTTCTATATATCAAGCTCAAACTGCACACGGTTCCTGAGAACTTAATGTAGACAAGAACCTGCTTAAACTGACATCTCTTAAAAAATTAAGAACTCTACTTTCCTCCTTTTCACTATTCAGAAGAAGAAACTGGGAAGTCCTAAGCTGAAAAAAAATCCTACTAAGACCTTTCAGGGCCTGTTCTTCAGTAAGTTAACACTCCGTTTTCTGTCTGTTGCAATTCGAAATCAGTGTAGGTAATAGCAACAGACAAAACACGTTTGTTTCACTACATTCCAACTCTAAATTAAAACAGCAATCTCTTTTTTTAAATAAATTTTCAGCATATTGTACTTGGATTAGTTAAGGTATTATACTGATTTGCTTTCATCTTTAATACTGATTATGGGAAGGTAAGGAGAAAATTGTGTATGCAGAGCATGTTTTAATTATTTGGACGTGAGCCAAAAATGATGCCATTTTTGCCTTGTGGTTTATAAGCTTCCAATATTTTCAGAAAAGCCTTCTTCAGCTTGCACCTGGAATACAGCCTTTTTCAGAACTTTGTTTTATGATCTTGTTCTTAAAACTAAATCATGCGTGAACGCACAGGTGTGTGTGACCGTTCAAACAGACATTAAGATAATACTTGGAGTATTGTCAAAAGATGAAGGGTCATCTTTGTGCTCATGTAACATTGTCAAACTTTATTGTTCTAGTATCATGAACAGAGTCCCTCAAAAATCATTACGTGATCTTCAGAAAGTTCAATTTTGTTGCATTCTCTTTCATAGATGTATTACAGGATCACATTATTAGCTCTTTACAATTTTTTAGGACCAAATCGCAATAAAAGTTGAGAACTTCATGAAAAGGCAAGAGTCTAGGAGCTGAGGATTTTTTAAGGAAACCAGAATTAGGGGTCTTCTGATAAAATTCTGAACGTTAGCGGTGCTGCCTGTGCCACTGCCGGGATCCCAATGGCTCACGTGCCTCATCTTGCTCTCGTCTCACTTAGGAGGATTCTTCACAGCATTGTGGTCTTTCACTGAACTTCCTGTTTTAATAGCAGGTACATTGAGCTTTGAAGAGTTTAACTGGCAAGACTTTTGCGTGTCTCCCTTATTTTCCAAGCAGCTGTTGAAACTGAAATGTCTCTTTTCAGCACGCTAACTCTCACAGTAGTTTTCTATTAATTCTGCATTGCCTGCGATAACTGGATAGTTAGCAGCGTGCAAAAATATATTAGGCATGTAAAATTTCTAAATAGTACACTGAATTTTGTAATTTTTCTGACTCTGCAATGTTTCATGAAGTATCTGTCCCCTTTGAGAGTGCTGTCGTCTTTGAGTGGAAAACGTTTAAAGCCAGGAAGAGTGTAAACCATACTACCCATATTGTTTTGGAGGTAGGCTACCCATATATCTTAGTTTAGATAATAAATCTGGTAGCATTAATTTCTTATTTTATTTTTCCTGGAAAATAAACAACACTGTTTCAGGCTCTACAGATGCTATCTGCTTAGAAAACAAAAAAGCCGAAACGAATGTAAACACTGGTAAAAAGTTGAAAAAATTATGTGACAGAAATGAGGCATAAAATGCAAGCCAGTTCTACACCAGGGGCCAGGTTGTTGGCATTAGGAGATTGTTTTTTGTATTTTTACTTAACCGTATATTAACTTTTATTCTATAAAGCAATCCTGGAGACAGATTCTCTTTCTGAACGTCTTTCTACCCAGCAATTGAGACTTCTTTGTGAAGAATGCTATTAAAAAGAATATAACACCAAGGCTGCACATCTGTTTCTCGTTTCAAAACAAGTTCTTTTACTCTAAGCCTCTATTTTTTCCCTCCTACCATGAGATTTGGGTTTTTTCCTGCAGTAAACAGACAAGAATAAAAAGATTGCTAATAAAGTGGGTTACTGTGTATCGTTTACACAAAAGGCTTTAGCAATACGTTAATTTGTCCCTGTTGTGATAATGTGCAGCCACAGAGTCATTTGTTCTATTAAAATGCCATGATGTGAAAAATCAGTTGTAACTCTGGCTCTGTAACATGGGGACTAGACCGAGGTTATAGCGTCAGCCTGCGAGGAGACTGACGTGTGTCAGAGAAGAGTGGGGCTTTAAAATGTGGGTTTTCCTGACAGTATTTGTAACAGACATGAAATCCAGAAAGTATGCTACTTCTTATTTCTCCTCCCCAGCTGTGAAAAGTGACCTGCAAGTGAGAAAAAGATAAGAGTTCCTTAATAAATCTGTGTTGCTCCAGCTTGCCTTGCCGGGCAGAAGAATTATATCCTCTGGTTCTTTTTGTTGCTGCTTTGAAGATTTTTCTGCTTGAGAAAATTAATTGTTACATAGTGACATGTCACTGAATGACTGGATAGTGACACATGTATTCCCAGAAAAAGTTCATGAGAGATTTTTTTACATCTGTGGTCAGATAGTAACTAATTTGAGATCAATAATAATAAGAATTACAGTATCTCTCAAGTATTTGTCCCCCTGTAAAGCTGTTGTTCAAAATGATCGCATTGGTACCAAGTATGGTGTTAGCAGCAAGGAGAATTGTTAAGAACTGAAAAAGCAAACTCATGCCAACCGTGGGCCTTTAGACTCTGCTGGACATGATTAAATAGGAGAAAAATTTCCTTTCCACACAGCAACAAATTGGGCACTTATTAGATCTGGAAACATTTTTTAGAATTATTTTGTGCCTATTTGATGTCTTAACTGGCTTTATTCCTGATGACCTGCAGAGTGTTCCTGTGTGGTCTCCTGGCATAGGAATCTGAGATGAGTTTTATTTTGCCTCCTGCTTTTTTCTTTTTCAGTTATGTTCTGTGGCTACTGAACAGATGTTTGCCACATCACGTTTATCAGAGGACAGCCGTTACTGAATTTGTGTAGTAAAGGTTAGACATGGGCAAATTAATGGTGTTGATCCCTTACTGGGGGATCCTTTGGGATTTCCCTTATTGGGAAATAAAGGCCCTGAAGGTGACAAAATGTTCTTCCAGTTGCTGCCTGTATCAAAGGGATTTTGTTATGGAGTATGCCTTTTGCGTGGTACTGCTGCTGCTCAGGTCACAAGCCCAGTGATGCTGCCAGGTCATTCTTTGCCTCCCTGATACGTTGTTCTCTGGGCCATGTGGCTGCAACCTCTGTTTTAAAACTAGTTAACAGGTACTTCTATTCAGCAGGCTGTTCCCATTATAAAAATGAAATAATTATAATCAGCAAGTACACCTTTTGATAAATGTACAGACTTTTCGGGTGCTAATACAAGAAAAATGTTCTGTATTGTTGTACTTCAGGTGTCTCTCCAGTCACATTTGTTACCCTAACCTAAATTTGCCATTGTAGTGCCACAGCAAGTCTGCAGTGTGACATGGTGGAGTTCCTACAGGAGGAAAATAAATTTTTAAATCTCTCCATAACAGCAGCAGATTTGGTCATATTAACGCGTATCATTTCGACCCAACTTTAAAAAAACAAAACAAACAAAAAAAACCCACTAAAGTTCACTAGATTCAAAAATAATATACCTTCAACTCATGATTCTGTCATCTTATTTTGTTAATGTTTTATTAATATTTTAGAAGATGCTTCGTGGGAGACTTCCTAGTCTCTTCCATGCTAATCACAATACAAAGGGCATTTGGATTTAATAAAAATCCTTCCAGGTGATTCATCCAAAACTAATGCTAGACATTGTGGGTGTCAGCGTAGTCATGCAGCCTGCTTTCTGCGTGTGCGTAAGAATTTGTTTATAGCTATGGCAGGGAATACAGAAAGGTTAAACACATCTCTGAAATAAAGCAGGGCAGTTCATACAGAGCAGCCTGGCACACTGAAGCCATGTGCTTCCTGAGGATGCAAAACCTGGAAATCTTCACTCCAGGCTTGAGTCACGGTTCTTTGGAAGCAAGGATCAAGGCATAGTTTGTTGAGTTACAAAATCAACCAGATTTAAAGGCTATTTGATAGACTTGTATATAGTAAGCTTCCCTGCTCTGTTCATAATATTTGCGTATCCCAAGGTAGTGTACATCTTTAGCGATTTTTACCTCTGGGAAGAAACCAAAACATATTATTATTGTCCCTGCGTTTCTTTGATAAGCTGTAATATTTTAGAATAAGGCTACGGTTTCATTGTGTATATCCTGTATATTGTTTCAACATAGCATGAACTATAATCTGGCCTACATCACTAAAAGGATGTCTCATAAGGTCTGTATTGTCGTTCCAACAAATTCAAGCAATAGCAACACATTTGATAATGCTGATAGCTTTGAGGATTATATACAGGCAGGGCTGTGAACCTAATCCAAGTTTATAAGTTGATATCTGTACACAGTGTTTCACAAAGAGCCAGATGCAAGAGACTTCTGCACATCTGGTTGGCTTATTAGAATTTCAGAACACAGAACAGTCATTAAATGTATGTATCTATCCATAGTGCAATTTCACAATATATATAATGGATAATATTAGGAAGATACAACTCAAATGGGACGCTGAAGTTGTCCAGTTCTCTGCATTGCATTGGGAACAGTGGGATGGGTTTGTCTTGGTGTGTTTATCTACATCTATCTTCTCTTTATAGTTTTGTTTCAGTTTTTTGTCTTTTTTGTAACCTAAGTATGCAGTAGATAATTTTGCTACTAAATGGACATTTTGCATGAAGATCTGAGTGAAGATGCTGTTTCTTTTTTACTGGTAAACTTACAGTTATGTCAGCTAAATAGAAATATATTTTTAAATGAGCCTGAATTCCTGTATGACTCGGTGTAAAAGCTCCCTGGACATGTTCAGCTGAGGAATGCTGTTGGGCTGGGCAAGTGCCCGCAGTTTTAAGATTTATAGGTGCAAAGGTTATTTGAGACGGTTAGGAATTGTTAAACTAGAAAAGAGTAAGATTGTTGAGAGTAAATTATGATTTTGGTTGAGTTAGATGAATTCATAATGAAACCACTCCCCCTCCCACATTCCTCCCCAACCCTTGGTGTTGGCCAAAGGAGGGCGAATGGCTTCGTTGGGGGCAGGGGGAGCAGGGATGGTCTGTTCATCTTTAAGCCTTGGAATGAAGCTCACTTGGTTGAATCTCGTACTTCACAGTAGAACAAGCTACAGTCCTTCCAGGGTGGCTTTTGTCGTCTTTTCCAGAGGAAATGAATTCCACTGGTTATGGGGAACTTGTCCATCCAGTAAGAGTGAATGTGTTTAAGGAGTACGTAAGCTGTACAAATTTCTCTTACTGCTTCTCTCCCCAAATAAGGATAGAATATATACAGTGAAAGAAGGATTGTCCACAGCCCCTGCAACAGTGCTCTCTAAAAAAGAGCTTTTTGTGTTCTACCTGTGCTTATTCTGCAGGAACTATACCAGGATGAGATAAATTAAAAATAGAGATACATGATGCATGTAATTTGCACAGATAAGCTATAAGAAGACATGGATGGGCACAATATTATAATTGATTTGGAAATGTATACATCAGAGAATGAAAAATCAGGTATTTGTTTGAGCACAGGAGTCCTGGAGCCATAGCCTGATGGCTGGTTTGGGTACCTTTCCCTTGGCTGGGCAGTTACACGGATGCAGTTGCTTGTAGATTCTCTGGTGTTTAATAAGTGTTGGGCTTATGCTGGAGCTTTTTTCAAGTAGAGCTATACCCCACTATCTGCAGAGGATGAGTTTCTGAAAATTATTATATGAGAGCAATGCAATGTTGCTTGTAAAAAAAATGACGTGGTGAAGAGGGACTCGTGGAGGGATTTAAGACACACACAGAGTTCAAATACGCAGGAAGAGCGTATGTGGTTGGGAGGGGGAGAGGCAGGAGGAGATTATCAGAGTCGGCAGCTGGAAGAGGTGCCGGCTTTTACACATGCTGGGTTTTGGAAAGGATCATCATTCTAAAAAATAACAGCCGTCTGTGAAACTGCCTGGTCATTAGCTCCTTTTTTTGTCCTTCACTCTTGAACTGATGTTGATTTATCTGAGGACGGTGATGATTGAGATGAAGATGGAAGTGTTGAGAAAGGCAACGATAGCTTTCACGGTAAAAGCATTTTGGCAGGCATTCGGTTTCATAGATGAAGCCATTCTCTGGACTCTTGGGAGAACCTGGTGTCTTCTTTATGTGGGGTGATCCTGATGCTCCTTCAGCTGCCTCTCTGTCTTTGATGTCATACATACTGCTCCTTTGTATTAAAATATGGTATGTTTCTGAAGTCCCTGCGTGCATCCTGCTCTGCTACGTGGATTTCTGTAGGAAGAGTCAAGCTCAGCCGCTTCCCCTGTGAGACGGGTGACAGCAGAGCAGGGTATTAAAGGGTCTGTGACAGAACTCAGAAAAAAAAATAGGAAAACACAGGCACTGGGATTGCTTTATTGTAAATTTGTCCCGTTTTTTTGCTACCTGCTTTCACAAAACTAGTAGAATCACATTCATCTTTGACATTTATGTTTTCTTTCCTCAATCTCCATCCCACATTGTTGAAATCAGCCTGCTAAGTAGTTATTTAAGCTAGAGATGCATGAAATAAAATTCTTCATGGTCAGGGGTTTGAGAGGTGCATAGGAGAAAACCTTCCTCGCAATTCTTGTAGGAGTCTGTAAGATTATCAAAATAAAAGATAAACTGGGAAAATTAGAAAAATAGAGAGTGCTTTAAGATATAATGGTCTCAGAACCATGAATCTCTGGAGACGGGGAGGATGTTGGACTTGGACACTGACTCGGAGAATTTTTCAGTCTGCCCCAGCACGGTTCTTTCCCTTGACTGATACAGTGGAACAGTCTTTTACTGTGTTTTGTGTAACTCAAATGCTCCTTTCATGGCTTTGCAACTACTTTTTTTTTTTCTTGCCATATCATCTGTCTTTTTATAAGGTTAAAAATACATTTAAACCAGGTAATTTAAACCTCGCTTCTCTTCCCTCTTACCTCCACCTTCCCCCACTTTAGAAACTGAGTTGGGAGAAATGTTTGTTCTTTTTTCCGTAATTTTTACATGTTTACAACATACAGTCATTTTCTGAGCGTTCAGAAAGATTCTATTTTGTGAGCAAAATACAATGATGAATCTCACATTATTTGAAATCCTTTTCTGTTTATTTGACAGGTCCTTGACCAATATGAACGAGAAGGGTTTAATTTCCTAGCTAAAGTTTTTAATTCTTCACATTCCTTCTTAGAAGACTTGACGGGTCTAACTTTATTACACCAGGAGACACAGGCTGCCGAGGTAAGAAAATACAATTTGAATGTTTAGAATAAAGAGGTGGCAGTAAAGGGTGCTTGGTTTTATGTTCAGCTGTATAACCGTGGGATTAAATGAATCACTGCCAGAATTGAGCCCTGGTGTTTGATTTACAGGATGATTTACACAAGCCATGCGCGTATTCCAGCCAGTGAGATAAGGTGTGTCCTCCTAATGTTATAGAATAAGAAATATTGTTGGATGTGAGAGGTCATGCTTTTTTAAGAACGGATGACGGGATGCATGTTGACAGCCAGTTAGAAATGTGTAACACTGATATTATTACTTATTTTATTGTTGTCACGTTTTGTGAAATTAAAGAAATATTTTAAGTGACAGTGGTTGCTTGACAGTTCTGAATTTGTATGAGGAAAGGTCCTGTCTGTTGTCTTTTGGGGTGTATTTCACAGGCGGTGTAAGCGCAGTTTGTGCAAGCGTTACAAGGACTGATAATAGGTAGCCGTGAGAGCACCCAGCCCAGAACGGGCTAACAACCACAGTGTTTACACAGGTTCCTAAGCAGGTTAGACATTCTCTTAAATTAATCATAAGTTTTTATGTCTAAATTTTCAACCATTTCTTTTAAAGAAAACAAATATGTGGTATAAGGGAATCAGTTATCATTTTAGGTCAATCTAAAATGTAATTATTGTACTGCTTGATGGATTATAATATGGGGAAAACAATGCTGTTCATTTGTCTGGTGACAAAAGTTGTAATGGGGAACGAAACTGGGGTACTTTAAAGGTCCCTTCCAACCCAGACTATTCTACGATTCTGTGCTTTGTTCTCATGGGAGATAATCCTGTCTAAACGAGTTGCGATGGTGAGTTTGTCCCATAAAAAATGAAACAGGTATCTATCTTAAAATTGTGTTTTAATAATGTTTTGTAATTTTTACTCTGTCTGCAAATGTCTGTACTCTTCTAGATCTGTAATTTAATTTTGGCGTAGTTGTGTCACGTGGATGTTTCCAAAGTTGGCTTTGAGAAGTGATTATTCAGTTACTGTAGCCTGTGTAAATGGTGTAGCTGTTTTTTCAGCTGGAAATGGCTCAACAGCGTTGCTTAATAAGGTTTGTGGGGATAACGATGACTTGTCTCTCTGTTTCATGTTTTAACCTTTTAAAATAATTGGAGCAGGTAGTGGAGACATTAAACCGTGAAATACCTGATGCATTCTTAAATCAGCCTGGTGATACCTAGAAAAAAATGAAATATAAACGTGAGAGGGATCGAACAAAGGAAAACAAATACCCTCTAACAGGTGCTACTCATTAGCAGTAAGAGTGAGTGTAGTCTGATTGACATACATGACTTTGAGGCTGCTAAGAAGTGTCTAGTCCACTAATGACAGAATTAAAACCAGTTAGAGTTGCCCTAGTTAGTAATCTATTATTTTGCAGATATTAATGAATACATTTCTTTTGCAGCTTCAGAATGTATACATGTCTTTGTTTATAAAGTTTTAGGTATTCTTTATAAAATGTGGAGTCTGGTGTGAGTTTATTGCAACTTACTGAAGTTCAAAGCTTAATAAAAAATGGAATTAGTGTGCTTTCAAAAACCTTTGGGCTCAACAGTGAGGTTTATGCAGTGAAATCATTGCTTATGGGTGGAAAAACTGAGGTACAAAATATTTGCAAATCTAATGCATTTGAATTAGCCCAACTATCATAGAACCAGCGACTGCTTTTGTTGTCCTCCACTACTCCCTCAGTACATAATATGGGGCAGTTTTTAAAAGTTTTAGGTGCACAAGAGAGTGCTTTTAGTATATTTTCTGTTGAATTGTTGTATTTTGAGCTCATTTTTCTCGTAGAGTGTGGTTGGTGCGATTTATGTTGCTGAGTTTGCAGACTACGAAATGGCCTTTCAGGTTTCTGACTACTTTTGAGCTGCTTTTGCAGAATGTGTTCTCTAAAATGGAGGCATTAGATTTAAGACCAGTGCTCTCTAGGTTGATTTAAGATATACTTGATACGTGGCACTCTAAAAACTGCAACAAAAGTGGTAAGAGAGGTTTCATAAGACATGTATGGCCTATTTTGGTAATTGGAATATTTGATTGTTCTGTTGAGAAGTTACTTGCCTTTCTGTACTCAACCGCATCAAAGAGATTTTGTAGATGACTGTTGGGTTTGGAAACCATAAAAACGGCTTCTGGTAACTGAAGATTTTCCTTTCCTCCTATCTAGTAAAATTTGACCAGTGCCATTGCTCCATTGTAATGAAAATAGGTTTCTAAAGTTACATGTCATCCAACCTTAAATTTACTGCAGCGACGTCAGAATTGTGTTGTAATTCCATATATAAAATCACTGATATTAGGCTGATAAACTGGCATCTGACAGGGAAACTACTCAATCTTGTTCTTTTTTTAGAAGGATCACTCTTAAAATGTTGCTACATTAAGAGCATTTAATTGAATGTTGTTCTCAAAATGTTTTGTTGTAGTCAGAACTAGAGTTTTTGTCATGCTGGTCTTATGCTTCAGCATATTGCATCTTAAGCTAAATCACACATTGAACCTTTTCTTTTTTTATTTCACGTTAACAAAGGCTTAGCTGCTTTCATGATGTGTGTATATAAGCACTTTAATGATATAAATACTAAACCAACTGTAAAAGATTGCTTCTGAGTTAGTTAAAAGAGATTCTGGATAAGTCATGCATGTTCTGTACGAGTGGCTGACTACATTAAATGGATTTGGATGGCCTGAAGTTTCCGTGAAAACCTGACCTGTCTACATGCTTAGCACAGACTGCGTTTGCCTGGATCAAAGAAATACAATTTGCAGTAAGATATAGAAGACTTTTCACTTAGTAAATATATTTTTAACTTGCATTGATCAGTTTCTTCTTCCAGTGCTGTGCTGTTGATCTAAGTATTAATACCATCTTGACATACTTTACCTTATGTTCTTAAAATGACTGATAAGAATATAATCATAATTCAGTGTTCAACCAGAGTAGGAGTATAACACAGGTTTAGTTTGTGGTTCAAATTTGATACTAATTGCAGGGGTTTTGGTCAATAAGAGCACTTATTTCTTTAACGTGAGATGCATCAGGAAATTATAAATGTTCTACGTGACTTCCTTAGCCGTGACAGTTTACTCAGTAAATAATAAAATTAGCAAGTGCTTCTATTCTGTCTTGAAATGACGGTAAATTTCAGGCATCTGCTTTTTCCACATCTGGCTTTAATTTAGGTTCTGTGGATCATCTTTTGTTTTTTAACACCAGTTAGATATTTATGTACAGCTCCAGCAAGAGACTCTGATGACACACATGGCTTTGAAGGCCAGTAGAAGCTGTGGGAAAGTCCCACATCAGCACTTAGACCTTGTTTCCCCTGGATACAGTTCACTTTGTGAGTGCCCAAACTCACGTAAAAATTGCATTTATGTTTTCCAGATCACTTTGTCTCCTTACTCCTAAACTAAACTTTTTAACTTGACACTTGGTCAATGTATAGTCAAGTTTAATACCTGGGCTTAAAATAGAGGAAGCCTATGCATCTTTTGAATTTTTAATCAGAAACTGGAGGCGTTGACAGAACAACAACCAACTGAATGACTTCCAGTTCAGAACTTGGCTGGGCTGCCCGACGGTGGTGGAGTATCTCAGTGCATCTCTAAAACCAGCTGGTTTGCTTGCCACATTCGCCAGGTGTAACCCTGCAAAGTGTGTTGGGTTTTGCTGGTGTGGAGAGCTCTTTATATTTAATCTCGTCTAAAATTATAGTTTTTCTGATATGCGCTCTGTGTTAAAGATTAATTTTTACTGATTTGGCACGCTTCTGGAAGTGAAACTGACACATTAATAAGACCCATAGTCAAGATTATTCCATAGTTGTGGAAGAACCATTCCCATGTGTAAGATTTTCTAAGAAACGTACTTCAGAAGGGTATTCATTTTGTTGTTGCCCTTTTTCTTCAGAAAGAACTGCCACTGTTCTTCAAGGCCCAAAGAAGCAAAGTAACCAGGCTTATCCTTACTCAAACATATGCAAGTGCTCTTGAAACCACTGGGAGTGAAGCATCTCTTGAAATGTATTGATAAAAGGAGCAATAATAGTGATAAAGTGCAATTTTTGAGTGAATTCACTGTATTATGTGCAGTTGAATTTCTGTTGAAGGCTTTTTCACCTATATCCATTTTCAGAAGTACAGAAACTTTATTTCTTTCTGCTCTTAATAAGACACAAGTATAAATATACTTTCCTACTTTGGATTTCAATTCCTAAATTACCTGGATGCTTTAGGAAGCTTTACTATACTTTCTGCTTTCATTAGGATGAAAGAAAATCATAAAATACGTAAAACAAATAAAACGTTCACTTTGTTTTATGAGTGATTGAAACAAAAGAAGTGGTAGAACTCTTACAATCTAAGAGAATCATAAAGAATTTTGGGAGAAATCAGATCCAGACCAGAGCTGATATTTCTGAATGATTGTAAAGGTCAGATACTGGTGCCAGCAGGTCATGATGTCTGTGTTATTTTACTTTACTACTTTTGTACTTCAGGGTTTTTTTGTCTCTTACAATGTGACGTATAGTATCTATAGCTTCTATTACAAGTTCTTGTGGTCATTGAATAAACCCAATTTGGTATTTGCGAAATCCCCTTGCTCTCCTGGTTTACTGTATCCCAAACAATTCAGATTAGAACTCTTATCCTATAGAAGGGTAGGATTAATTAAAAAAAAAAAAGTGCCAGTAAAATTGTTGTATAAAAGGCAGCTGATATTAAAAGTGAACTTTGTGCTTATCCAGATTTGGAAGAAAAATCAGAATTTCCAGTGTGCTTTGCTATTAAAAATATCCTGCTTGTTTCTGATCCTGTGTTATATTATGCAACATATTTGATGCTGAAACAATAACATATGAATAGCCAAAAAACCCACCAAACGAAACAGAAAAACCCAACTTCAACAATATTATAACAGTAAGTTCTGTAACTTAACAATTTTTTTTCTCTTAACCAAGCAGTATTCAGAATTGAATTTCACTGGATGTTATGAAAAATTATTACAAAAAACCACTACTGATGGGTAGACAAAAATTAGTATTTGAGAGATTTCTGTGTCTGTGGGCTTTTTTGCTTTCCTTAATGTTTTTAGTCTGGTGCGTTTCAGGAGAAATTCACTTTGACGGATTCAGGCCTGCCCTGGAATTTTTTCCTTAAGAGATTTAAGAGATTAATCTGTTTTCTTTCAGTAGGTGGGTTTTTTCTTTCTTCTTAAGTTTTCTCATGATGTCAATTAATGTCATCATTTTTCTTTGTTCATCAAGCAATGTTTCCCAGATCTTCAAATAATGGTAAATTTCTTCTGCAAAAAATTTCCCGTTGAACATGGTCCAAGTGAGAAATGAGTCTCAGTTACAGTAGATTTTAAAATGTATGTAAATTTCCAATGCATTCTCGTTATTTTGCTTTGCTATTATGTGCCTAAATTAGATTGAGTAAGTCTTTCAGTCATTCAGTGTTCTGCTGAATCTATGGTATTTCTGCTCTTGAAATTTTGCCAAGGAGTTTTATAGCCTTTGAACAAACCCAAGAATGGTCTTTATGCTGATACCTTTTGCTGCTCTTCGAAGAATTTAGAAATATCAGTGAAGTGTTTCCTCTATTTCATACCAAAACAGGATCTCTTTGTCTTTCCTCTGGTAACTTTACTGTTAATTTCAATTATTACTACTAATAATAGAATCATAGAATCGCCTAGGTTGGAAGAGACCTTTCAGACCATCTAGTCCAACCATCAACCGAACTCTGACAGAAACCATCACTAAACCTTATCTCTAAGCACCACGTCTGCCCATCTTTTAAATACCTCCAGGGATGGTGCCTCAACCGCTTCCCTGGGCAGCCCCTTCCAATGCTTAATACTCAAATCCTCTTCCTAGGACTTATATCAGCAACTGATGTGCACAAATACTCATGTTTGATGATATATTTGAATAAATAAGTATTTGTCCCTTCAGGACAGGGAGGGCCACGTGCAGTCGTTTTACTTAGTTGAAGCCAAGGGCAAAAAGGGGGAAGCAGAGTTGACTGTAGGGTGGGACAGAATGGAAGGATTCCTTTGAGGGTACCGTACCACAGGGATGCTTTAAGGAAGATCTTGAGGATGAGGGCCTGCCAGTCTTCTGAGCCGAGAGTCCTGTAAGACCAGAGCTTGGAGTGTTAAAGTTACAAACGTATTTTCATCAGTCAACCCTCTTCAGTGTTTGAATTCCAAAGAGAGATTTTAAAAGTGAGGACAGCTATAGAAATGCTATCCATATCACTTTGAATGAATAAATCTATGTTGTCATAAACACCCTGTGTGATCTTGTCTCAAAAAACATGAAACAACCTTGTAAAATACTTCTATTTGCGAATTTAGACTTGTAAATGCTGGCATTCTTCAATAAAAGGTGCTACTGATTAGCTGCATAGATTGATAGATTCATTAAATTTGGATAGTTATTAGTCAAATCAAAGGAAACTGCAAATTCAAATGTAAGAATTGATACTTGGGGGCAGAGATAGAGGAAACCACGACTGCTCAATGTAAAGAATTTTTTTTTTAAATTTAAACTGCTGTTGATATCAAGGTGTCCTTTTTGTTTGAAATTTCAACGACATAGAAAAAAATTTAGTCTAAAGCCACTGAAAGAAATGGAATTACGGCATTTGGGCTAGCAGCAGATGGTAATTTTTTTTTTTTTTTTATGTATTAAACTGTGAATTGCTGTCGTAGTGCCAAAACATTGATAGAGTTTAAATCTATCTCTATATAAAATTTCCCAGTAAATCTTGCAGAGCTATAAAATGGAAAGTACTGCTATGAATAAACTTAAAATCTCATCAGTTTTTATGTGAGGGAGAAAACTATGCAACAAATAGCAGTCAGCACCTCATTTTATATAAGCTATTAAAAAAAATTAGCCTTAGTAATGTAGCACCTTTCCAGGTGCTGTGAGGCTGCTGTAGCATTAATATTTAGTCTGTGTTCTTCAAAATACCTATGCAGTTTTTGAGTACTCTCTTGTGTAGATAATTCAGGATTCTTTGTCCTCTTTATAAACAGTACTGATCAGATTAGTGCTAGTGAATATCGGACATTCTCTACCAAGAGGCCTCAAAGTGTCTGTGCTTTCTGATGTTGCCTGTTTTAAGAGTAACAGCACCTCAAGTACAGTTGTAAAGGTACACTACTTTTCTATGAATTGTTTTAATTGCTCTCATTAGATCAGTATCTAAACAAGGAGTATTTGAAGTGATGAAGTAATGCTTCAATTTGTGCCATGATAGTAAATGGTATTAAATTGTACTTTATTTAAGACTTCAGAATATTTTTAGTTAGTGATGAACACGGCACCCAAAATTTTGAAGTGAACTGCTCTACTGAAGCTGTAAAATCTGAAAAATTGATTTGTTGATGTCTTTAGAAATGAATCATGCCTCTAAGAAACTTAATACAATTACATTTTTTACTATTGTCTTCTGCAAGGCAGAAGAAGACTTACCCCCAGTTTCCACAGCGAATTATTATTAATACGACTGAAGAAGTTCAGTATCCTGGCATGATTTCTTTGCCAGTCTCTGGCATCGCAGGGTGAAGAAGTTAGAAATGACTTCTGTAACTGAGCCGGCTGATCTAGTGATTAGGGACTCGGTACTTCGGAAGCATCTCTAGGCCTACCCTCCTACGGCACCGAGGATTTCAGCCGTTTGAAGTCTATGAAGGATTCATGAAAATGATTAACAACCCTTAATAAGCAGTTAATGAGAAAGCAGTGAGGACCCAACAGTTAGATGTGGTAGGAGAGGACTGAAAAAGAGTGTGGTTTCTTGGTGTTAACTAGAGATCGGGCACGAAGCATGTGCAAATCCAGCATAGCACTATCACCATGTTAAATATTCCCTATCCCTCCTTTTTTTTTCCTGCTTCTGGCAGTAAGTGCATTTTTCTCTATGTAACAAAGGTGAAGCTCCTTCTCCAGGAACATTCTCACCCTTCTGATACTTGACTGAGACAGAAGTGCTGCATACTTCTATCACATAATAGAACTTTTACTTATTATTTATTGATAATATATTATTGAATAATTTTCCATGTTTCCATTTCGCCTGCCCTTGTATATAGGTAAGGAAATACCGTCTTGAGTGTTTTGACTGGTCCATCAGCAGGTATAGACACAAAATCTACAAATCCAGGCACAAAATGTAATCCTGTATATTCTAAAGGTAAAAAAAGGTGATCAAAGGAATTAAAAAATCAACTAGATTGCCCATGGAAGTTCATAAAGTGCTTTTCGTCCATCTCCCTAAAGATTACCCAGAGGTTTAAGGTAAAGCAATGCTGAACAACCTTGCCTAAAAATTGATATGGAATCATTGAAGTGGTGTATCACTGCAAAACAGTGGAGCTATGAGCATGAATTTCCTATAAATTCTGGCCTAATTTTCTAGGAGTCTTGCACCTTGGAAATAGGGGGAATTCCACACTGAGATCCTAAAATCTTCATCATTGGATCCAAAAGTTTTTAGCTCGTAGTTTCTTCTCTCCTTGTACTCTGTTTCCACTTCTCTGTCTAGAAGAAGACTGGTACTTTACAACACTGACCGTGTGTTTGAGAGAGAGATTTGTTACCTGGCTAGTAGGAGCCCCTTTACTTTACACTTGTAATAGATTTAATACTCGATCTTCTTTTCTTGCTTGTAGTGGTAAAGTAACTTCTCCATGTTCTCAGCTATGTGTTTCAGCGGTCAAATTGCAGCAGTCTGTCGCTCTGCTCCTTATGACTTTTATAGTTAATATAGGATCAAAGTAGGGGAAAAAAGTATCAAAAATGTGCTAACAGCCAGTAACAGGAGGAATACTAGTGTGAAAGTTTACCTCTCGCTCTTTCATTGCCGCTTGTATACAGAAGAGAGTCCCCTGATACATGTAGAAAAAGTTCATAATGTATATTGTAATTTGTCAACATTATTCTACAGTATTTGTATTTATTTTTATTATCCTAATATTGAGCTGTCCAGCTGCCTTGATATAGAAAATGCTTTGCGAGTTTTGGGTTTATTTCAATGTTCACTCAAACCTCTCTTCCCATCACCTGCCTTTGTTATTCCTCTGCCTCTGTCTGAAAGTATTTTAGCGGCTTCAAATGGCCTTTGACCACTGCTGCTGTCAAATCCTCACGTCCCTGTTCCCTTCAATCAAGTTACCATATATTTTTTCTTTGAATACTGTGATAATATTTGGTATTTTCAGTGGATTTGGGATTTCCATGGCACCACAATTTTAGGCAACAGCAAGCCGATAGAAGTGTACAGAACGTGCGCTGTCTGCTCCTTTCATGCGCCATTTGCAAAGATTCAGGTAGTCCCCGATCGCTGTCAGTGCCTGCTTCGCAAGGTGAATAAGCAAGACCTGAGTGTAATCCTGGTAAAATTTCATGAAATTAAATGCCACTGAATTCACGTTGTTTAGTGAAGACAGTAACAATAACACATGGATAAAAATCAAAACCTTGCCAGAGTCTCATGTTTCAAAAACCCCAGAATAAAATTTTGGGGAATAACTTTCTAACATTTTGGTAATCTGCACTGAATAGAGGTTCATTTTTTGGTTCTGTCATAAAAAATAGTTGTTTAGCCGTGATTGGGATCTGATTTTCTCTGTAACTGCAGCACTAGCTATTGGTATGTGATAAACAAAAGGAGAATTATCAAGTGATTATGATCTTGTTCTTGTAGGAGGAATGTCTTAATGTGTCCCTCTGCTCTCAGCTTCTTTGTCTGATGCTCCACATGCTAGTGTTACCAAAACAGAGTGTTTTTATGCCCACAAATGAAAAAGTAATGAGACATAAGCTTCTTAGAACTCAAGTTGTGGAAAGCGGAGGTCAGGGAAAGTTAAGGCAGCTTAATGGTGAACCTCTCTGCCCCCAGAATTCACCTCTTCTGAATCTTCTTGCTTTTCCCCTTGGTGGGAATGGAGAGTATGAAATTCTCGGCTGTGCCTGTCCCCTTTTACACAAAATGTACCAAAAAAGTTTCCAGGTCTCCTTTACGTTTGAGACCCAGCCCAAGGAGAAATCTCAATGCGTCGCACCTCACAATCAGTACGTGCTCTTAAAAATTACTCTGTATTTGAACTTTTTTTTCTGCTGACCTGACTCTTGATGTCTTCCTGTAAAGAAGCCCAGAAGAACTGTATCAGTTCGAGTAATAACAGGAAAACCAATGTTCATAATTCCTGAAGTAACCTCAGAAAACTGTATCTGTTTTAAGAAGGCGGTTCCTCTACTGGAATTCTAGTGAAGACAGGATAGTGGGTTAGCAAGAAGCTGAAGTTTGTGAATTAATGCTTAAAATACTGAGGGGGAGCCAAGTGCCTATCTGGAGACAAAACTATGATCCTCGTGGTGTAGGGCTTTCTGCCTCCTTTCTTTCCCTTCCCAGGTTCCAGACTTTTTCTTTGCTCTTGCTCTAATCAGTTTTCCTTCCTTGTGGGATTTGGGATTGGATAGGTGGTGAGGACAAGAGTTGCGTTTTCCAAAATACTTAGCTAGTTTTTGCAGAGGAGGCTTTTATAGAAACAAAACTGTTTTTTGGGCTCGGCCACAGTTTTGAACAAGGTATATCAGTACTAAAACAATATTTGGCAAATTAGGATTATAACCTGCATTCTCTTCTTTTTTTTTTCTTTTTTTTTTGGGGGGGGGGAGGGGGTGGGGGGCAGTGATGGGGAGGGGAGTAAATATCTTCTAGAAACATTTTGAAACTATGTTGACTCCTTTTTCTCTAAAGAAAAAATCTCCAGTAAAGAAGGGAGAAGTAAAATAATTTAGGGATTAAATCTCTTCCATTCCAATATATTTTGTTACAATGAAGAATGAATAGACTGTTCAAGATGCATTCTATTATTCTCATGTGAAGAATAAGAAATTACACAACACAGACAAACATGCTGATAAACTTTGTTTTATAATTAAGAACATAAATTATACAATGTGCATCTTACTGCAAGCAAACAGTTGCAGAGTATATGGGCCCCTGTAGATCATTCAAGTGAAAAAAGCAAAAAAGTTTGCTGCTGGACAAATTACAACCAGATGCAGATTTCAATAAACACATACTGTTGTAGCCTTACCCAAAGGTGCTGTGAATTCCTGGAGGCAAATCTGCCCCTGCATTCACTAAACTGTTGAATGTTTGAATGTTAATTGAGTTACTGTATTATGTATGAGTACACTCCATCCCCCCTGTTTTAATTGTACTCCGTTCATCTTGTAGACCATTAAATGTTGTCTGCAAGGGTATTTAATTGTTAAGCATGTTTGCATTCTTCTGACAATCTATATTTCCTCTGGAAATGTCTCTAAAACTTCTCTTCAGCATTCGTGTTAGAGTCGTGCAAGAGAACTTGTGCTGTCATTTGTCACATATACCAAGTGCATGGGTATTTTATTATTGTCAACATGTAATTTTTGATTACAAGACCTTTTGGTACAAACAGCAGTAGCTTTTCTTCCAACTTTGTAAACTACTGATTTTCCTGTAAGTATAGGTGGAACTAGTAAGTGCTAATAGAAGAAGTTGATTACAGTGCGAAGAGTAGCTAAAATCATGGAGGTTTACTACAACTTCTCTTTAATGCCAGTGATTGCTAATTCATATTCATATCACAATCAGATGAAATTAAGCATCACAAATTTTAATAACAATGCATCAACATTAAGATCTAGTCCTACGTGGAAATCTCATACAGAAAACCCTTTGTAAACTACTTCCCAACTTAAATTTTCACAGTGTCTTAGGGTTTGTTTCTTATGAGGTATGAAATAATTTTACCTGCATGATTGTTTAAAGATTTACCTCCAGATTGCTACTATAATGCAAATGTTGTTGGCTAAAGTTGACACTAATGTTGCAGAGATTTATAAAATGGGCAGATTTGAATAGCCTTTCAAATTAGTACGAACCTAGCTCTTACTTGCCTTAGTTTTCCTGCTATTTGATTCTGAATATTTTCCTGATATTTATGCTTAAATGAGTATCTCAACAATAGTGCTGACTTTTCTTCTGCCTTATTCTAGTTCAGGTTCTCATGAAGTTTCCTTATTACATCTTTTCCTTAAACACCTTATAACTTGGCTTCTAGCTGGAATTTGCTACGCAGCATACTTTATGAAATTGGGTGGAGTCATGGAGAGCCCACCTGGTAGCTTAGGAGGGGTAAAAATTAATGACCAATTCCGTAGTTAACATCCAGACTTGATTCTAAGATTAGCCTATTTGTTTCTGAGAAGATAAGCATTGCTTGTCTTATCACTTCAGTAATAAGTTTTCCGTAGCAGTGACTTCTCTTAGCTAATTTAAGTGCAAAGTGATGGAAAGTCATCGCCTTGTAAATGAAGGTTGTGTCTGAGCTCATGAAGAGTCATGAAAAAAGTCTGTAGTGTTATGTACACAATAAAAATTTTGCCCAGAGGAAAAAGGTTTAATTTTTAACTTCAGAGAACATATCATTTAAAAAAAAAAAAAGTAGGATGAGTTTCTGTTTTCTTGGTCTCTCAACCTTTAAAAACCCCACTCTAGATATTAATTAATTAACATGCTTCAAATTAGCTATGAGTTGTGCATTCTGTAGGTATTGAGTCTGGGACACTGAAACTATACTGCCCATGTAATATTTCATGAAGCGAGAGCAGCTTGTCAGTTACTGAGTTTGTCGTGTTATTTTCATATTCGGGAAAATTTTTGTCATTCTACAGGTGTAATGATGATTTTAAAAGTAATTTAATTGTTACACAGCAACCTTAAAATAATGCAGTTTTACTGGGTAAATACGAATGGCTACACCTTGAAATCTAACAGCATACTCTTAAAAAAAGTTAGGTTGAGCTGCAAGCCTTGGTATGAGGAGGCTGAGGGGAGACCTTCTCGCTCCCTCCAACTCCCTGAAAGGAGGGTGTAGCCAGGGGGCGTCAGTCTCTTTGCCCAAGTAACAGGCGATAGGACAAGAGGAAATGACCTCAAGTTGCGCCCGGGGAGGTTTAGGATGGATATTAGGAAAAATTTCTTCACCAAAAGGGTTATCAAACATTGGAACAGGCTGCTCGGGGAAGTGGTGGAGGCACCATCCTTGGAGGGATTTAAAAGACGGGCAGACGTGGTGCTGAGGGACATGGTTAATGGCTGGACTCAATGATCTTAAAGGTCTTTTCCAACCTAAACGGTTCTATGATTCCATTCTATTCTATTCTATGAAGTGAAAATCACAGCTAAAACATGAGTAAGAATATATATGAATATATATGAGGTAAATATTACTGGTTTTGTCTTTAGCTTTCTTAACTCATTAGCACTTTATCACTGAAGTCAGGAAGGCCAAATGCAAGTCCTTAGACCTTGTTGGTAATTTTGATACTCTTTGTGAACATGAAAAATGAAAATCAAATTTCATATTTAGTCATTGTTTTTTGTTAGAAAAAGGTTACCTGTATGAGTCTTTAGATTAACAGGTTTCCCAGAGGGGTTGTGGACTCTCCATCCTTGGAGATACTCAAAAATTGTCTAGGCATGGCCCAGCGTGATAATTTTCGTTTATTTCAGTTTATTAAAAATAGTCCTTAATGTATCCAAGAAAATACTTTTCAAAATTATCTCAAGGATACATGTCAGTGTTGCCCTCAGTTAAAGCACCAGGTACCAACATGTGCTTCAGTCGTTCCGTGAGTCGGGGGCTCTCAGGCTGCGTAGCGGGCAGGCGGAAATCCCTCTGCGTGAAGGTGCGCGCGCAGACCTTGTCTTGGTATCGGAGTGTAAAATGTTGCAACGTGATTATTTCGTGGCACGGGACTCTTTCATAGCAAACGAAGACTCAAAGTCAACTGACTCTATTCCAGTTAAAACACAAAAGTAAATATAATAAAACTAGTCTATTTGGAATGAACTTAAAGTGGTGAGATTACATAAATAATTTTGGAGAAATACTCTGTATGTTCAAGCACATTAGTACTTTGTCATCTTAAAATACGGGTTCTGTTTAATTACTTACTCTGCGTGAAATAAATTTCTGTAATTTTAAACTACTGACTCAAGCCTACCTGACAATGAATTTGATCCCCTGCGAGTTAGGTGTGAAATTATGTGGGTCAATCAATAAATACAAAAATACATAGTTAAGGAAAAGACACAAACTGTGGTTTAGATGGAGATAGCTGCCGAGATGCTTATTTATTTTGTTGTAAATAAAGTAGAAGGAAAAGTAACAGAGATAGAGAAGGGATGCACAATTAAACCTGTAAAGAATTAAGTAATTACTTTCCAAGCTCTCAAGGGGGTAGGAATTAAAAGATGCAGTTTTAAAAGGGTTTATGTTGTTTAAAAGTTTATTTATCCAGTGTCTACAGTGTGCCAACAACAGCAAACCCAAAATGCAAGTTAAAAAATAAAAAAGAGAAAACTACTACTGGAGAGAATATGAAGACATAACAAAGCAAGAGCTAATTACTACAGTGCGACAGCTGGTTTTGCTGTTTCTTGATTATTTAAAAAAAAAAATCATCTAAGTTCTAGTTCCTTTTGTTTTCCTCACTTTGTGTAACTGTAGTATATGAAGTTCGCTATCCTATGACTCATTCTTCCCACAAATAACATTTCTTTGAATAGCCGTTGTACAAACACCATTTCGTATTAGTTGTCTTAGTTGGTAATTGTGTAGACATTTTTTTCCCCTCCTGGATGAGTGATTTATGTGCACAATCCCTGGATCTGCCTCTGCCACACGCGGGGCATACCAAAGTAGTGGTAATACTGCGCTGTACCGCTCTGCCTGGGATTACTGGGCTCGTGGTTTTGAGCAAACAGGGTCGGCTGGTAGAGTCCCTCAATCACGAAACTAGTCTTAGTCTCTTTCTCCACAAGCAAATAGTCTTATGTCTAACAAATTCTGAGATTTTGTATGTGTTTTCAGGGACAGACAGTCATGAAATTGAGGCTTGATTTTAATTCTTAGTAGAACTAAAAAAGATAATGGACAAAGAAGGGGCAAATTCAAACTAAGATGTTATTTCCAGCCTCCAAAAGAAGCCACTTTGTGTGAGTTTGGTTCACTATAATAAATACAAAAAAGAATTGTGGAAGCTAAATGACTGAGGTTCATTCGGATAAAGAATTAAAGAGCATCTGTTGTAGTTTTCATACGTGAATGATGGCTGGGCGCTCTATTTTAACTTTATCATTATAGGCAGTCGTGGCCACGGATGTAGGCTTTCCTGGTGCTTTCGCAATACTTCACATTTTCTCTGCTGGCACAATGGAACTGGCAAGCTCCTACGAGAGAATTCTCTACTGAATTACCTATGCTCCCTGAGCCTGTCCAACTGTGCTAGCATACATTCATGACAGCAGCACGCGTGGATATTGATATGGTCATCGTCCTCTCCAGCTGTCTTTGGTTCCCCGGAGAGAGGGTGGATTCACTGGGGACGGCCTTTGGAATGAGTCCAGACTATAAAACACAAGCTCACGCTTTTAGACGGGTAGTGAAATACTTTAAACCCTGCCTTCCTTGGACCTACGGGTTTTGTGTTGGTTGGAGCTACTTTTTTGATATTTCTGCTTTCTGGATTTAATCTAGAGTTTAGAAATTGGATCAAACTGCTTAATGCATTTAATATGTAATTTAACATTTTAATGTGTGCTTAATATGTATGATTGCAGATTGTATTTTGATTACTCAACAAAGTAAAATCTTGGTTATAGCTGAAACGTGGTGATAAAAGTTCAAGGAGCTGACAGTGAATTTTCTTTTTATACAGTGGAAACAAGAGATGGTTATGGGAGATTTGGGAAAATGAGGTAATACGTGCTATTAAATATATTTTTAGTTAAATTGAGGCGTAAAGGTCACAAACATGATTTTCCTGCTAAGTGAGGTTAAACTTAAGCAAGGTTGGTCATAAAAAAAAACCTAAACAACCATCACTTTTTATAATGTAGCATGAGTAACATCCTTATCTCATAAGTAATAGCTGGTGGAGGAAGCTATGTGAGTTTTCAGGACAGTACTAGAAAAAAGTTAGTGTATTTGGAAAACTGCTAGGATGTAAGCTCACTTACAAGAAAGGAAAATTTGGTTTTCATAAAGAAATTTCTAAATTTTGAAGAATGAATACTGTGATCGTTGAGCCTTTTGCTTTCAAAGGAGAATGATGTTCACCAGCTTTAGCATAACATCTGCTGTCCTTCATTCTTGTTGTAAAATGGGTTTTTTCTTTACTCTCTTCTGTTTAAAAGCAAAAGGAAAGAACTTGTGGCAGAGAAAATTGCTTATAGAATAGGCTGCCTGTTTAGAAACGTTATTTTAGTGTGGAGGGATGAGGTAATAGTGTAAAGCAATAAGCAGAAAGCTGCAATGTTTGGTATCAAAAGCAACTTCGCAGTCACGATCCTTATTGTACTTCTTTTAAAATTTCGTGGGGGGCTCTGATTAGTGTATCCGTTTCAGGAAGAGCATCAAGAGTACTCTGATTTCGTATTTAAATATGGGATCTGATTAATACTTCAGGCATGCTAGAGAGCTATAACATTAAAACTGTTGTTACTCTAGTGAGATGCCATTACAGACATCACGAGACTTGTTATACAAGGAAACACCATTACGTTGGATTAAAGAAGCTGCCAAAGGCTTGAAGGATTTATGGGTGCTGCCACTTTGAGTTATACATAACTTCATTATTTTGTTGAAGATGTTTTGATCTAGAATTCATGAAGCACAATAAATGCTGATGAAATGAATCGTCAGGTTTGACAGCTTTTAACTGATACTGAGCGAATGATGAATTTTATTGTAGTATTCTTGAAGTCTCAAAATTGCTGTGATAATTTAGAGAAAGTAATAAATTGAGCATTTGCACAGAGAAATGAAACTAATATTCTTTATAACTGGAGTGACATGCATCAGAATTGACATGACCAAGTCATCAATTTAAGCATGTTTCTTAAATGACTTATTGTTTGTGTGCACGTGGGAGAGGAAATGGTCCATTGTGTTGGTGGAGGGGGAGTCTGTGGCCTGCATCTTGGAGCCAAAGAATGGTGAGAGCAGTCAGTGTCTGCAAAGACGTGAGGAGGGAACGTGCGGACGAGCGAGAGCAATGCCGACGCACCGGCCGTGTGTGTCGGAGCAAGGCAAGAACAGAGCGCCATCAGAAATCTCAGCGGGGCCGTCCCAGGGACAGACAGAGGGGCTGACAGCTGGTGTGGTTTGAAAGGGCTCTGGAGCCTGCTGAAGTGCTGGGTAGGCTGAGGGAGTGAGTTTCAAATGTTCTGAGTTTGAGGGGCGTAAAGGAGTTTTGAAGAAAAGAGATTGCAAGCCTGAGGCAAAGAGGAAGTGGGAAAATGTGGGTTTAGAAACAAAGGACTTAAATTTGCCTTTTTTCTGCGGCATCTCCAAGATTTAGTCACGGTTAGTGTAATTAGAAGGGACGATGAAATGTAAATTCATAACAGCACAGTGGTTGGTGTGCTGGGCTCATGCAAGGTCTCTTTTTTTTTTTTTTTTTTTTTGTGTAATGTGAATTAAGAGTTCAGTGAATGCATATCATTTCAATTTGATCATTCCATTAATCATTGCTGTATAAAATTGGCTGCGTTTGAACATTGCTTCATTAACCCAGCTCAGAGGCTAGTGTGACATCCAATAACTCTGTTCCATGATGTGAAGTCTGTAGTACTGCAAAGATGTTTCAAAACTATTATTATTTTAACAGCTGGTTAATTACCAATTCTTTATTGGGTTGTTAGAGTTAGCTGAGCAGTCACCGTTTGCTCTTGTTACCATGATGCAGAATTAGTATTATGTGCATTAATGTATTGGTAAATCTGAATGAGAAATGAGCAATAACCAATGATGAAAGGCTTTGAAGTTTTGAAATAGTCTTACAACATTTGCTTCTTACAAGCAATACTATAAAAATAAAATATTTAGTGGCAGAAATTGTTCCTGAGTTTCATTCAACTCTCCCTCTTTATGTGACTCAGGAATTTAGTTATGTAAAAATATGACTAAGTCCCTTTTGCCTTTGAGGTATAGACCTGGATGAAATCCAGTATTGGATTTCAGTAAATTGGAAAAGTTCTTTCCCAGTCTTTTTAACTTTGAATTTGGGACAAAACTACATAAAAGCTGGAATAGTTTCCTCATCTAAGTATTCCATGTTCAGGTTTGTTTTTTTTCTCTCTTCAGATAGTGTCTGATTACTAAATTAAGCTCTCAGCATTAATAAATCATTCCCCTGCAGAATAAAACCTTTAATTTCTCATACTTGCTGTCTTTTGTACCTTTTGATTGTAGCTCTTAGGGCTGTGGAGTGAATCCCTGGGTAGAGACAGCACAGAGAGAGAGTAAAAAGGAATCCAGGTGCATACTGTATCGGTTCTTAGGGTGACATGCTTAACATATGCCGTGGTATTTGAAAGTGATGTATTAACTCCTTTTAACAGTATGCTATTTGGGTTATTTTTTTTATGTGATGAAAAGTCAAGTGTGGTCTCTGTCACAACCTGACCAAACGACTGTTTTTTTCAGCAGCATACGCTGTGTGGTGGAATACGTTTGAGGCACAGCAGGGCGCAGTCAATGCAAGCAGGGAGGGAAGCCTCGCGGAGGAGGGTGGTTCAGAGCTGCGTGCGCACTGCTTAAAACCCGAACTCGCCCACCTGCCCGGCCTGCACGCGCAGTGCTGGCAGTTCGTGTGCCTTACCATTTAGAGGGTAAAGGAGTGCCTGCAGAGCCGGCCATGTGGAAAGTGTTTTCTGGTCTGAGCTGTTGCATGCTGACTTGCAAAACCTACGTTCCAAATCGCCTTGGAATATATTAACTTTTAATTTCTTGTTCCATGCTGTACAGGGCATCACAGAATCAAAGTCTTAAAATGCTAACAGTCCATTCGTTCTATGTGTCTTCAGAGATGGAGAACAGAAGGGAAGAATGGAAATGATCTCCTACCAATATTATATATTAGCAGCAATTAGGAAAAGTCTGTTAGTCCACAAAAAACAACAGCTGGAATTTATCTTGTCTTGCAAGCTTTCAGCTAATTTTTCTCGCTGTATCCCACCCAAAGGTATTTTTAAAAACTGTTTGGACAAAGATGGCTCTTATTCTCTCCCTTGTGCTTATATTGACATAGTCACAGATGTTGTTACTATGCAAACCACTATTATTTTTTTCTCTTAAATACTTTCCTGGTTTTCCTTTTGCTGTGACAATTTTTTCGTTGTTGTTGGGAGATGGAACTATTTCATTCATGGGCCACAAATGTTCTCTTTTAAGTATTCAAAACGTCTCATCCTTCTATTGTGTTTTTCCAGTTTACTATAATGTGCTCCAGTCCTGTTCCAATATAGTTTTGTTTTAACTTTCCGTTCCTGTTATTTTTAAAATTTTCTCAGCATTGCTTTAGTTTTCCAAGATGTATCATCGCTGTCATTTTAGCGATGAAATTCTGCTGTCTCATTCACTTACTTCAATCCGGTCTACAATTTACTTTGTGTTTAACCGTATCATAACACTTTTTCTCGCGTGTCCTATGTCATCCATAATTTTCTGTTTGATTCACACCTCTTTGCAGTAGCTTCGAATGCCCACTTTGTGTCAGCTGTATGTTTTACTTTAAGTGTGCATCTGCACGATTCAAAATAAAAATGGTAACCTTTTCAACTTCCAGATTTACAAACTTACTTCATGTTATTTAATGATAAACTCTCTGAATAAACAGTTCTAGATTCCTATTATATTTCTATTATTTTATTATAATAGTAGTAGTAAGTTGACGCAGGACTGCTTCTAAACAGTTTGCTTTTCAATAACGGACCTGGTTTTCTATCGGAAGGCCATGCAAAAGTGCGGTTCATAAGTGGTTCTTTCTTGCACTTGTCACGTTCAACATTGTCATGTTAAAAAAAAACTCAGACGTTTTCTTCCATCTTTTTTTTTTTCCCCACAATAATCTGGTACATAAGTAATGTGACATTTATTCTGCAAATGCTTTCGTTTTCAACAACTGCTTGACAACTTAAATGAATTACATTAGTAGTGAAGCTGTTAACTGGTTTATATTTAAATTTATTTTGATTTGTACTTCAGTATTTAAATTGGTTCTTTACAAGGACTGGTGCTTAAGATTAAGATCAAGTAAGGCTTTGGCATTTCCTTTGTTTTCTTTAGCTACTGTGTGTGTGCGATGGCATGTGTGCTGTTTTCTGGCTTCGCAGCACAATTGCCTTGCCTCGGTGCTTACCCTTTTTACCTATAAAGTCAATTTAGCAGTCTGGTTGATTTCCCATTCTTCTTGTACAAACATGCATCTTCCAATGGCTGTGTTCCTGTTGAGCAATACGAAATTGTCAGTACCTGTTTTTCTTGACTGTTAAGTATCAGGTGTAATTTAACAGTCATTTTGGGGAAATATTCTTTCAGTCCGTTGCCCCTTGTCAGCACCTTCCTCACCTGGGGACAGTTTGTGCCTCCAGTATTATTCTAATAGACGTCTGCCGCCAAGTCCTTTTACTTCCGAGATTTGACATTTAAACACCAAGACTTACAATTAAATACTAACATTTATATAGAAGAAGCTTTCTTTCTCTCTCTTATTTTTTCCTTATCTTACTTCGTCCTGCCCGAGACTAGTATTTCATCTACTGTAATTTCATGGATTCCTAAGGAAAAGAAGGGCTGTCCACATAACGATACTTACTGCAGTATCTTAGATGCAGAGCAACCTCTGTCTTTCTTTTAAAATGTTATATATTCATTGTCAAAACTAGATGTCTGCCCTCATTAGCAGTGACTTCAGGCATGAGTCAGTCCATCTGTTTCTGGTCTGTACATTTCACATCCGTTAATATTTTGCATCAGAGCTTTCTATACATTTTATGGGAGGTGGTTTTTTTTTTTTTAATGTTTTATTTTGTGTGTGTCTCCTAAGTAATGCTATTATTTCACCAGAATACCATTGAAAGAGTGGAGCATATGAAAAAGCGGGACTAAATCTGTTGATTGCAGTTATGGAGTCTTTTGCATTAAAACCCTTGTTGGCCTCTTAGGTCGCATGTTTTGTTTTTTTGTTACAAGCTGGAGCATGTTGATGTTACTAACAATTCCCATATATGTTTTTTTTAAACACACACACGAGAAGGAGCCCCTTCTGTTGCTGACTGTTCATGTGTTCAGCTGGGATCTCTCTACTTCTTTATACCCTGCAGAGAAACACCCAGTGAGGGAAATACCAGCGAGGAGTTTGTCACTATTGTTCTCACCGTTGACTTAAGCACATTTTAAGTCTAGTTTTTATCTCTGGCAGTTGAGTATAGTCACAGGAAAATACTGGAAGTTCTTGGAATTACAAAGATATCAATTTGCTAGCCAAATTTTCCCTGGCTAAGCAGTGACAAAGGCTGCCAGTTGATCAGAGTTTTATGTGGTGTTTTTTTCCGATGAGAACTACTGTTTGCTCTGAGATCATCAAAACTTACTTTCAACATTAGATTTTAGTTGTTTCCAGAGTTAGAATATGCGTTCTCAGTTATGGAACACTGATCAGATCATAGCTGAAGTTGTTAATCTTAAAATTCTGCAATTAAATTACATTACATCCCAGTATATTAGTAATTTTAGCAGAATGTTCTAATCCAAAATGAAAATCAGATGTTCTTCATGGAAATAGGGAAGTCCAGACAATGGGTATTGTATTTAGGTTATAAGACTTGTGTTCTTTATTTTTTTTTTTAATTTTCATTGTTTACGTTGTAGGCAAGTCTTTGCTCATTTTAAGGAACAAAACTATTAGTTTTAAAACATTTTTTAAAAATTTGTATCCAAAAATATTTCTCTTGAGTTGTATAAAGAATCAGGTCCTTTGGAAATCCATTGCCCTCATGAATGGACTCCTGGTGAGCGAGGAATTTTTATGACTCCCTTAAAAAACAATTGCAAGCATTCCACAAATAAACAATACATTGATTTTGGGGGACATTTTTATGAGTATTCGATAATAATTTGTTCTCCAATGTTTATTTCAGTGTGGTATTTTGTAATTCTTAACTTAATTATACTAAGAATTCTCTCATAGCAGCGGAGAGCGCAGAGCTCTGGAGCATGAGTCAATGCTGTTCCAATTAGCAAGGGCAGATACAGGACCAAGGGTGATTATTTCATTGATTTCCATGGGTTCTGGAGGAAGAGCCAGGATAGTTCAGTTACATAGGCCAGCTGCTGTCTTTCTATTTCTTTTTGCAATTATTTTGGCAATTTTGATCTTTTTTTTCCCTCAACTGGTTTTTCCTTCTGTATTTTTCATTAATAAATTTCACATGTGATTTTGCTTTGGTTTGTTTTTCTTCTTTCTTTCAGGGCTGTTTTTGATGAATTGTTGACCATAATAATAGTTACGTTGGTATTGGCTTTTCCTGCCCTTTGCGTAAACTGCTGCAAGTGACAGTTCATATTTTGCTGCACAATAAGCCAGTGCACCATCGATGTGACAGCAGCAGCTCTTGGTACAGCACAAACCCTGATGTTGTTGATATTACAGAAGAGTTTTGTTTGAAAAATTGGGGGTAAGGGGGCAAGGTAACATCACTGGGCTGCTCATTGCCCCCAGGAGATCGCAGTTGCATGCTCTTATTGTTGCTTTTGAATAAGATTTACTTTCTACTGCTCAATAGGCAAATAATCCAGGAGATCCTGTTATCACCACAAGTACAACTTTTAATTCAGATCTTGATAAGTTCCTGCAATATTTTTCTGATTTTGATTCGTGTCAATAATGTTTTGTCAACCCTGAGTGAGCTCACAAGGAAAATGATAACATTTAGAAATGGAAAAATGTTACGCAGCCAGTACGAATCTGTCGCCTGGGGTTTCAGGGAGACGTTTCAGCCTCTGTTTCCACATTTCTGTCAAACCTGTGTCTATCACTCCTGTTCTCAGCAAGTTTTTCTCAAGAATTATCTCCTTTACTCTGTTAGGTAGAATTGAGAACTGCAGAAGCGCTGCAGTGCTGTGCTGCCCTTGTTCTGTGGCTGGGAGCAGGAGGTGGGTTAGCAGAGATAACTAAACCCGACTTCTTTATCTGCACGTGAATAACAAAAGTATGAAGCATGAATATGGCCATCAGTACGGAGACATTGGCTGATCAGATTTTGCAGATTCTTTTTCATTTAGGGGAGCCTGGCAGACTTTCAAAGGTTACTGCTGTCAGAAAATTATAAAATGGAAAAATACAAATCAAAGCTACAGTGATCTCCTTCCAACTAAAACTATCTTAAGCGAGAGCAGAAAGTCACTCTGTCAAAAACCAGATGACTCCTCAGTTGTCCAGAACAGCGCAGGGATAACATCAGAATGCAGAAATGAGAGATCATGCTCTGATGCTGAGGAAGGGAACGGGATGCTGTGAAGCACCGCTGCTCTCCAGGCACTGGGATTTGCCCACTGTCTCTCTTACAAAGATTCTCGCAAGGATTCCTGGTATTTCTGTCTGAATCAGTATCATAACGCTCAGAACTGCGACAGGGATGTGTATCGTGGTTCAGCACTGGCTTGGCCTCTGCACAAAGATCGAAGAAATAGATGTAAGTGTCAGGATAAGAGCAACTAACTATAAATAGGTGTACAACATGGGTTCTTGTTAGGTGTTTTTAGGAGGGTAAAATGTTGCTGATCTAGTGTAAGTTCAGGCTTGATTGCAGTCTGTGATTTCTAATTCGCTAACAAATTTTACAGAGGTTTTATTTCATCAACATAAAAAGCCTTTGCAAAAGATAGGAATTTTTATTATAGAGGAGCTGAGAAAGCAGCTTGTGTGTGTACTTCTCCCCACTGATGTTTGTGGAAAACTCACAGAAGCAGAAAAAAGGCCTTTTAAACCCAAAATCTGTTACTGCTATATGGCAGTACTTTCTAGTTGCTGAACGAATAATTATGGTTTTAGGGGTTTAGAAATGCTCGACAATTTCCTGGCTATAAATGCCCTTGCTGTCAGATGATGCTATTCCGACTCATGGAACGCGGGGCTGTCGGGAGCCGTACCGTGGGCAGCCCGCTCCCACGCAGCCAGTGACGCGTCTGTAGCCATGAGCAGTCCCTTCATCGGGGCTTATGCAAAACAGGGAATCTCCCATCCTCCCTGCTCCCTGCGAGATGCATTGGGGGAAGCTGCTATTACTAAGGAGCGTGTCAGCAGTTCCGAGGGAATTGAAGGAGTGGAGAGCAAATTGAAACTTGGGTGTCATCTATATTGTTAATTCGATACCGAAACTAAGGACCTTTTCAGGTTTCTGTTGTGGCAGCTGTAGTTTACTCAACTGTATCTTAAAACTATGCGTATACTAATCTGAAATAATTTGTAACTAATTTTGAAAACTGCTTTAAAAATTTATTATGCAACTATCCAAATATTTCCCCAAATAAAAGCCAGCAAACAGATTTCTTGCTGGTAACCCATTACGCGCTTTTGTCAAAAAAAGTGAGTGGATAAGTGAATTTTCACAGAGAAAGCAACACATTCATCTTGTATTTTCCTCAAAGTTCTTCGCAATACAAAATGGATGTGCAACCTCTGTCTGAAATAATTAGCCGTGGTTTGCTAGGGGAATTTTGGTACTTTCATGTTGTACTAGCTTTTGATCAAAATTTCCCTGCTCTGCCTTGTGTAATTCTGGCCATCTGGATTAAAAGGTTCTCTTAATCTTAAATACAGATTGTAACTCTTTCTTTTTGAGCGCACTGCCATAAAATTCTGGCAAGTTTCCAGCTTTCTTCATTAAAGCTTTCTTTATTATGGTTTTTCGGCCATTAAATGATTGTTATGCACAATGGGTTCTTGATTATAATTTGCTGAAACTGGGAATCAGTTACAACAGTAATCCAGTTCTGTAATTAAAAGAGAGCATGTTTATACCTGCTAGGATCTTCTGAGAGCTATTAAGGGTGAGGGAAAAAACAGAGTTGAAAGGCAAGAATTTCTGCTAATAAGACATTGCAGCATTCTAATCTGACAGTGTTTTGTGCTGTATTGTGGAAGTGTGACTTTCTACATAATAACTACATTTGAACCAAAATTTGTGGTTGTGACAGGGATAAAAGGACAGTTTTTTCTGTCATAAAACTTCTCACATCTCCTATTTTTGTTTTGGATTTAGAAAGGAGTGTGCATTTCTAGCAGAAAAAGTGCACTTGAGGATCCTTGAATCCAGCCCAAGTTTTGTAAAATTTTTATCGTTTTGTATGGTTTTTCTCAGGGGGTTCAAACTCACTTTCATTGTTTCTCCACTGTAAAGTTTTGAAAAATTGTGAGACTATTACTAGCTTGAGAATTATTTTAAAAGTGAGTATTTCATAGGTGTGTGCATCACCACTTTGTATTTTGGCTGTTGCGCAACTGAGAGAAATGTAAACTTGTTTTAGCTGCATACTTGTTATGGACAAGCAGTAGTATGAAATAGCTGATGCTATAATTTAGTCTGATCCTTAGCGGTACATTACTGATAATTTAAAGTATATACATGATAACTATTGTAAACTTTAGAAAATATAGATTTCTTTAGTTACGTAGCAGCTTTACAATACTCTTTTTCCCTAACCTGTATCTGCCTTATCTGCTAACGCTACATCTTGGAGATTCGTTTTAGAAAATCTGCATCTAGAAAACCTTTCTGGGAACTGAATCTGTGGAATTTTGCTGAGATGAAGCTGCTTAATGAAATAATTTAATTTAAAATTTTACAAGTATGTATTTGGCTGAAAACAATTTTGTACCACAGCTGAGAAGTAAAAAGTGCACATACCAACACCGTATGTGCAACAAATTCCTGTCTTGAAATGAACTCCTAGTCTGCAGTGAATCACACATACGGTATGTCAGAACTTCGCTTTTTCATATATTCTTTCTCTTGATCTCTCAAATTGAGGCAACGCAATGTTACTTATTGACTGAAATAGATTATATGTAGGCTATGGACTAAGCAATATGGAATAAAAATTAATGAAAGCTGCAGAATTTAAGTGCTCTTTCCACAAAATCGTAGAATCACAGAATGGTTAGAGTTGGAAGGGACCTTAAAGACACCTCCCACCAGCCCAGGTTGCTCCAAGCCCCGTCCAACCTGGCCTTGAACCCCTCCAGGGATGGGGCAGCCACAGCTTCTCTGGGCAACCTGGGCCAGGGGCTCACCACCCTCACAGCAAAGAATTTCTTCCTAATATCTAATCTAAATCTCCCTTCTTGCAGTTTAAAACTGTTCCCCCTCATCCTATGGCTCCCCTCCCTGATCAAGAGTCCCCCCGAGCTCTCCTATGGGCCCCCTTCAGGGACTGGAAGGCTGCTATAAGGTCTCCCATCTAAATTTCCATCTAAATGGAATTGTTGATGGTGTAATCAGGAGATTTTAGTCTTGCTAAAGAAGTGAGGAATATGGACTGGAATAAAAACAGTAATTCATAATATTCTGTCTTTACTGAACATAGTGAACCTTAGCGTTCTATTGAACGTACAATTGAAACGTGCAAGTCTTTTGAGGATAATTTAAATAACTTGGAAGTTCAGAGTTACCTGAAAAATCCCTTCTCCTTTCATACAAATATTTTCTTTTCCTTTTTATGAGGTTTTTTTTTTTTTAAGAAGTTTTGTTGATTTTGGAAAAAGTAAAAGGCGTTTCTTGTGACTCTAATCTTCTCAATGGCAAGCCCTTGCACTTCCTTTGCCAATAGTTTATTTCATATGTATTCAGTCCAGTTTTCTTTTTACATATGTGAAATAACAGTTTGGCAAGTGGTAAACAAAATATATACAGTGAAGAAAAAAAAGACTTGTAATTTTTTTAAACGAAAAGATTTATTTTATGAAATAATCCTTTCATTGAAGTGAATAATTAAAGCTAAAATAAATAAGATCTTATAAGAGATTGCAGAGTAATTATGTAACTTTTAAGAAACAAGAGTTCATGGTAATGAAGTATTTTCATTTTACTAGGTTTTTCTTGGAAAAGTACAGTATCATGTGATGGTATACCACAGTGTGAGAGTAGTTTGCTGGTACAAAATCCAAACATCACAAAGTAATTTCCAAGGACCAGATGTTTATCACTTCCCTGTTACGGAAGAGAGCAGAAAGGTTCTTAGTTAAAGTTTCTCGCCTGGAACTCCAGTGTAACTGCACAGTGGGCTTTCGTACAGAGTGACTGAGCACTCGCCCACAACCCAGAAAGGATTTACTTTTGAAGAAAGAAAATTGCTCATATGACTACATAGTCAGTAGCCAGAGCGTTACCTGGTATAACTGTGAGTAAATTAGCTAGAAGCATTTCTGTTTCAGTCAATATTTGGCGTGGCTTTGGTTCACTTTGGCCCATGCAGAGGCTTCTTTTACTCTTGTAAACTAAGAATTCAAGCAGCTTTGATATTTAGAGTAACGGTGACAAGACTTCCTCTCTCCTCTTTCCTACCTGCCTTTGCTTAGCAGGAGTTTTAAGAGGTATTTTAGGGGTAGAGGACAGAGTGAGGTTCTTTTTTTTTAAGGCAGTGGTTAAAATATATGGTGAAGAGATGTCAATTAATTTTTTCCAAGAAGAAAAGAGTGTAGGCAGTGGGCCCAGTGGTTAAGTCTATGCTGTGCCACTGGGCAAATTGCTTCTGTATGTCTCTCAGCTGATTTTTGTTTGTAAGTGCCTTAGCTGATTTCTTTGGAGCAGATGCTCTATATCAGTTCGTTATTGTTCTGTACGAGGCAGAGCGGGATTCTGGTCTTTCTGAAACAAGATTTAGGATGCAGCCAAGCTGATTAAAAACAAAAGAAACAAAAAATTCTTCTCAATACCTATTTCCCTAGAGTTAAACCTTATGAGAAGAGAAAGATCTCAGAGAATGGCAGGAAGGTCTCTTGCTGGAGGTATGTTAAAAGGGCTGTTGTTGAGGAAAGAAACCCAGTTCTGATAGGACCCGAGGCTGAAAACACCTGTACGAAATGTGGGTTGCTCTTGAGGGGTGCCTTTAATGAGAGTGCTTTGTTTCAAGTGTACACCACTTAAAACAGGTAGGTATTGATTTAATGGGACTGATCGACTACCTCAGCATAGGTAGTGAAAATTTATTTTATAACGCTTGCACAGTTTCTAGATTTTAACTGATACACAACACAACTGGGGGCAGAGTGGGAAACAGCAGTTCCCTAGGCAAGACGAAGAAGCCGTTAGAAACAAGTGAGCCACCTTACAGTCTTACACTGAATTTTTCCAAATATTCTAGCCATATGAAATGGCTTCTGCCGACCTGGGAGGTAACATAGCTAGGTGTGCCGAAAGCTGCACACACAAAACTCCCAACTTTACCACTGGTGCCAACAGCACAGGCTTGGGGCAGGGGGCATCGGTTGCTCTTGGATGCTGAGCTGACAGAAGCAATGAATTTGGAAACAAAATCTTTAGCCTGCAAAACTCTATTCATGCTACCCCAAGACATCCAGCCAGTCATCTCGGCCAAAATGTTTTGACAATGCAAGTTCTTGTACCCAACTGAGTAAGCATTACTTTAATTGGCTCTGGCTTATCTCCAAATATGTTGTTATTAGGTGCTGTATTAATTACTGATCTTTATTTATAGCTCACGAGACGCAATTGAATGTTATTCATAAATACAAAGGCACTGAAGCTCAACTATCACATCTTAATATATACTTGTTTGAACAGTTATTTAATAATTTAAATACATCTTGTTATATAATAACTTATTTATATAATTTTTGTGAACTATATAAAAAATTAAATTTAGTTCACATTCTTTTCATTTTTTCTTGTTTTCTGTGTGTACAGATTATTACATAGGAACTACTTACAGGCAATAAAGCCTATGTAAAAGAAAGAGCTTATATCAGTGCCTTTGCTTTTCCTTGAGGAATATTTTCTCCAAGGTGATTTATTTCATTATTTGCATTTGCCTTGACGGTGGGATGTTGTGCTCTTAGTGTATATGGATTCGTGTCTTTGATATGCTTCTGTTCTGGTTGTTCTTCAGTATTCACTGTGTATTATTCAAGCTCTTGTTTCCTGTCTTTTTATACTTCTCGGCTTTTCTTCAGTAGATTATGATTTGAAAAAGAAAATATTTTCCTTGTTTTACCTAGTTAACTAGTGTGATTGATGAGCATCCACGGAAACTTCACTGGGGCGCTGAGTTTTTATCTTTTTGAAGCGCGTTGAGTTGTCAGACGTGGGGTCAAATTCTTATTTTCCTGTTACCTTGAATACAGACTGACTCAAGTACTAAGAAGTGTCCCCAGACACACGCACAATTCCAGGTGATGTCTGTTACAGTAGGTGTGGGTATAACCTACTGCTGAGCAGCGACACGCTACCTGCCACTGCTTTAAATGCAACTGCGTTGCTCTGCTGGGCTCATTTTCATTAAGGCTACATCAGTATTCTCTGCGCCGTGTCCACGGGTGGATTTTTGCATTACAAGTAATTCTAATATAGCATGCACCAAAACTGTGTTCTTACTAATTAATAGATGTGTTGTGTTATGACATAATCGAAGGGCAATTTGAAGTGAAAAAGTAAACTACAGCTTGTACCTCTTCAGCCTGTTTGCATGTTGTTTATCGGATTCTTGGCTGTCGTGCGGAGTGTTTGATGCTCTGCTGTGGTTTCCTAGGATACCGCTATACTTCTGCAAAGCTCAAATCAACTATTCCTTTTTTTTCCAATTATTATAACTAGAGGGTACAGTTTAAGATGCTTTGCTTATGTATTTGACTGGCTGCTTTCACAGGATAAGTAAGGCACTCAAGTTGGTTTAGATTTCTGATGTTACCAGATAACACGATAATTGCAGCGGAGAAAGGGGAAGGCTAGAAAGACAGTAAATCCTAGTTAAAAAAACCTAAAAATAAAAGGCAAAGCAAAACTGAATGCTGGTTTTTATTTCTAGTTACAAAACGGAAAACTTCTGACGTTGAAACTGCATATTCCTAGCTGGGCGTGCATTCTTTTAAAATTTGTTTCTGTAATCCAGCGAAAAGACTTGTATTTTTCCAGTGAGCTTATTTACCGTCTGTTTCAGCATTGCTCTCTTTTCTGTGCCTGATCACAAATGCATATGTACTTGATTCAACATGGGCAGTTACATTCTGACAATAACATAACAAAAAATTCATGGTGAATTAAATGCTATTTTTGTTCATTTTAGTTCTGAAATGTATATGTCAATCTGTAATTTTAGCAAATAGCAGGGATGTTTTCATACTAACATACAGGATTTTGTTGCTAATCAAATTCTGTTAAGGTCACTCCCATGCAAATATCGTGTGTTTTTGGAGGGTCTTTTACACCAAACCTTCTACCACCAAGTCTTTTCTCTTACAAAGAATTAGTGAGGGACTGTGGCTATCTGGAGAACATTCATTCTTGCTTTACTATTGGGATATGTTGATAAATAGTGTCAGGTTTTCAGGCATGGTCTTTCCATGATTGTAACTGTAATGCTAATTTATTCCTGCACTTCTTACCAGAGCGCAGACAGGGTCTCCCGCTTCCTGTTGTTTGTATTTAATTTAGGTATTTGTATTAACATTCAGATGCTTAACTTGGGAGTTGGACAGTATATGGTGGTATTCTTGGTTTATGTCATAAGCTACAATTAGTGTAGTTACTGTGCAGTTGTCCCATTTTAAGACGTGTGTTTTTAATAATTTAAAAAATATACATTTTTTGCAGGTACCTTTACAAAATACAGCTCCATATGATTTCCTCTGTTGAAATGGGAAGGGAATTAGAGTAGATTACATCTGAAGTATTCATATGATGCTTACAGTACTATTGTGTATTTTCGGAGATGAAGGATTAATTTGAGAAGTGAAGCCTCTGGGGTATTTCTCAATATCTGTCAGAATTTTCACATGCGGTGATCTTCTCTGAGATCTTAAACTCCTTGAAGTTACTCAATGCCAGTCAACATCTTTGGGTTATAAATTAGTTTGTGATTAAAACATAATTGAATTTTGACGCATATTCACTTCTTGAAAGCTCTTGCTTGTGTAGCAGACTTTTCCCACCTATCCTCAGTAACTTCTCTTGGGAAAATAAGAGAAATTCAAACTTAATAAATGAGTATGGAGGTATTACAAAATTTGATCACTGCTTGCATTGTCTTACACCTGGCACTTCGTCAGTTGTCACGTCTCAAGTGTCATTGGTTTCACAGTGTTCTCACGTTCCCCTCTTCCCGGGAAGAGGAAGAAATAAATAAAAATTGTACCTTCAGCAAGTGGGACCCCTCTATTGCCGCTTCTGCTTTGGGCCACTGCCTAATGCTGGTTCTTGTGGAGCTCTGTCACATTTAGCTGACTCGTAGAGAAAGGAAGAAACTTAAGCAATGAAGATGTAGGTAATAAATTAACTTTGTATTTATGCTTTGTTGTGTTTTGTTGCTAAGGAAGGGATTTAAAAGATCAAAATATAAAAGTTGTATTGGAGGTAGCTTAAATCTATTTTTCTCCGTTCAACTGTCAAATTTCATTCCAATGTATTAAAATACTCATCTTCAGACATTTGAACTGTGGGATAAAAATAAAACTAAGTGCAAATTTGGACAGTGGCTTTCGTGTGCACTTAACTCCTGAACTCTGCTAATACGTAGGGCTGCGCCTGACGTTTTTTGCTGCTATTATTTGAAGGGAGGTTTTGTTGTTAATACTTCAGCCAAGCAGATAGGGCTGCGTGTTTGTAGAGTGCTGTATCATGATTTAAACAATGTATTGTGAGTCTTTAGAAATGTTAGGCAAATAAACTAAACCTGAAAGAAGCAGGTTATCTTGCCCTCTGAGTGGTTAGTTGATACAAGGGACTTAGCATTTTCTGAGTGCTGATGTTATTATTCACCAAATATTTGAATAAGAGCAAAAAGAGGAGGGATTTGGCTCGCCTTCACAGACGTCTTCCAGCTCTTCAACAAAACAGTAGCCCTTGCTTGTCTTTGTTTCCATGGGTGCGTAAGAGTCATAAGAAAGCAATTTAAAAAAATCAACCAAGTAAGGACATACAACTGGAAAGTAAACTTACTTGCAATTAAGTTATGGCAAATTTTCATAGATGGATGTGGCAAGCGTTCCCAGAGGAGCCGTGGTGTTGGGTAGGCAGCCAAGCTAAGGTGAAGCTGGTGCTTCCCTCCCGGCTCGGCTTTCTTTTCCTCGGTGCGTTTCTAGGTGTGCAATTCTAGACTGCCAGGACCTGATCGAGGTTTCTTCTGGTTTGGTTTGGGGTTTTAGTTAATTGGCTAACTCCCTGTGAATCAGAACTGTAGCTGTGGCAGCATGGTCCTTGTGCAGGTGGTGTAAAGATGGAATGTTTTGTTGGAGGGGTTGTTTGTATTTTGCATCCAGACAGCTGTAGAGAGACTTCTCTGGCTGCCTGCAGATGCAAACTTCTGAATTATGGAAGATGCTGACCAAAATCAAGCATATTAGACTATAATTGCACATGGAAACTGAAGCCTCTATTGTATGTGGTGTTTTGAAAATTAAGAGGTAAAACCTTCTTGGAAAAGGCTCAGTAAGTCTTTTGAAAGTATTTATGCTTTCATGCTCCCAGTCAGGGAACAGTTCTTTACTTTGTGCAAGTTGTATTTTGGGGGATTTTCCTCATTAAACATGTTGGATATTTTAATATTTGGAGAAAAAAAATCAAATGTCATTTGACTTTAAAGAGATTCTTTTTCATGCTTAGAGGAAAATAATCTTCACTTGTTTGGACTTGGTCTTAACTAAATAAAACAACCTCTTCAATGTTTGTTTTGACTGTATTTTGCCTTGTAGTCAAAATGTAAGATTATACCTGTCCATTGTTCGATTTACTATAGTGTTTGTTATGGTATTGTTTGTGGGGAAGTCACATCTTTGAATAGGTATTGAAATCTGGTTTCTGATTAAGATCAAGGTTAACTTAAAGAAAAGGGGCATTTTGCAGAACAGCTCTGATTGTAAGTAATACAGGCTTCATTTGTATGAAGCTGAACAAAAATGATTCTGCTGTTGTGAAGAAAAAACCTTTAGCCATCAGCATTTGTAATTTTACAAAGCAATAGTCTTGATTGTTGTCTGTTCAACAAGAACCTGGTGAAGTGTTAAGATTTTTACTTTAAATTACAAATGCAAACAGAGAAGTCTTCATCTTCATTCTGAGAGAACTTCTCATAGAATCTGGAGGAGTAGGTTTGGTTTTAAAAGTGACTGCATTCCACACTTTCACACTTGTATCTAATGTAAAAGTTTTTTAAAAATAACCCCCCAAAGCTAATAAGGGCGCTGCCCTTGGAACACAAAGTTCCTGTCTTTCTAAACAATGCTGTCAAATCCGGGAAAGCAAAAGGGTGAATTTAAGCAGTGAGACACACAGTCATTAGTTTCTTACTGTTAGTTTACACCTACGGTATTGAATTGCAGAGTAGTAAAGCAGTCGATCTGACATGCCTACCCAGGGCCTGTGATTTTACAGCTAGCATCGAGGAGGTACTGGATAATTATACGGAAGAGGAAAACTTTCACGCCTTTAGCCTTGATTTGTTTCTTGGTGAGTCAAAAGAAGCTGCAGAGCTTACAACTGGTTCCTTATATGTGGGAGTAATTCTTTGGAGAGCGAAGACAGCGACATTAGTCGAGGCTGAGGAGAAGGTTTGAAACAGGATGAGTTTCCTTTACAGTTGCATGCACACTGTTTTTGCGACACTGGAGTAAATGAGACCCCAAGAGATAATCTCTCTTGGGGGTATTTCAGCAGACACTGATAGACTTCTCAGGAGACTTAGAGCTGTTTGGCATTGCCTAGAGGAGAGCTAGTTTTATCTGCTCTCTTACTCTAGCGGATCTGCCTGTCTTGCCATCAGACATTGCAGTGCTTCAGTAGCATCTTCCTCCACCTCAGCGTGTTCTCCCTCATTTGGGGATTGGCCTTTGCAAGATCTTCCCGCCCTCCTCAAGTACCTGAGGGCCCTGTATGGAGAAAATGGAGCCAGATTGTTCCTGGAAGCACATGGTGTAAGGAAAAAGGTTGTGTGCTTTTTGGTGTGTGCTTTGTTTTCTTTAATCATGAGGGTGGTCAAATTCTGGAACAGGGACAGAAAGAGGTCGTGGGATCTTCATTCTTAGGGATATTCAGAATTTAACCGGACGAGGCCTGAGCCTGGTTTCCTTGACTCTGCCTGGTGTGGAGGTCACAGTGAATGACCTCCAGGTGTCCCTAACTTAATTTTTTCTATAATTCTAAGCAAAAGTGTAATAATTCTTGGAGAAGAACACGTATCATGCATAAATCTGTCATCGTTGTGTTCTTGCATTTCGCTAAGCCTGCACTTCTGAAAGTTTTAATCACAACATTGGAACTCCACTGAAATTTCCTATTGAGCTGAAGTCTTCAGCCATGTTTTTAAGTTAGCAGAAAGAAGATTTGCCCTTGACTGTATTGCTTAATTAAGTTTCTAATATCATTTTGATAAAAATAATTAGAAAAATTTTTAATATATGGATTTGAATGGAGTTGATGGCATGGAAGGGTAAATGGTTTTGCTACAGTAGAAACAAGAGCTAGCTTTGCAGATGGCTAAACATTCAGAAACTTTCTAACTTGGTTGCTTTTAAATATAGGACATGATATTAGAACACAAGTAGTATCACCCACATCAGTTATTCTTGAATATGACTTCTGAAATTGGGGACTGTGTTGACACACGTAAAAAACAAACAAACAAAAGCTATGTTTTGCTAAACTACAGCTTGATAACTATTAGAGCTATCTCTGGTCCAACAGACCTACGTTTTCCCCTGTAGCAAAGCTACTGTTTCCCCCAGGGTTCGGTGCTGGGGCCGGTTCTCTTTAATATCTTTATCAATGATCTGGATGAAGGGATTGAATGCACCCTCAGTAAGTTCGCAGATGACACTAAACTGGGCGGGCGTGTTGATCTGCTTGAGGGTAGGTTGGCTCTGCAGAGGGATCTGGACAGGCTGGACCGATGGGCTGTGACCAATGGTATGAGGTTCAACAAGGCCAAGTGCCGGGTCCTGCACTTGGGTCACAACAACCCCATGCAGCGCTACAGGATTGGGGCAGAATGGCTTGAAAGCAGCTCGACAGAAAAGGACTTGGGAGTGTTGGTTGACAGCCGGCTGAATATGAGCCAGCAGTGTGCCCAGGTGGCCAAGAAGGCCAACAGCATCCTAGCCTGTATCAGGAATAGTGTGGTGAGCCGGACTAGGGAAGTGATCATCCCCCTGTACTCGGCACTGGTGAGGCCCCACCTCGAGTACTGCGTTCAGTTTTGGGCCCCTCGCTACAGGAGGGACATTGAGGTGTTGGAGCGTGTCCAGAGAAGGGCTACAAAGCTGGTGAGGGGCCTGGAGGACAAACCTTATGAGGAACGACTGAGGGAGCTGGGGTTGTTTAGCCTGGAGAAGAGGAGGCTGAGGGGAGACCTTATCACCCTCTACAACTACCTGAAAGGAGGTTGTAGAGAGATGGGGGCTGACCTCTTCTCCCTGGTGACAAGTGATAGGACGAGGGGAAACGGGTTCAAGTTACGTCAGGGGAGGTTTAGATTAGATATTAGGAGACATTTTTTCACTGAAAGGGTTATTAAACATTGGAATAGGCTGCCCAGGGAGGTGGTGGATTCACCATCCCTGGAGGTGTTTAAAAAAAGGGTAGATGGGGCACTGAGGGACATGGTTTAGAAGTGGCTCTTGTCAGGGTAGGCTAAAGGTTGGACTTGATGATCTTAAAGGTCCCTTCCAACCTCAACAATTCTATGATTCTATGATTCTATGATTCTATGTTTGTCGGGACAAACAGTTTTGGAAAACAATCGCTGTTCCAAACTAAAAAAAAAAATCCTACTGGACAATGTTGTTCCCATCTCCATCTTCCTTTGAAGAAGTAATTTATGCTCCCAATGCTAGTGGTTTCTACTGCTAGGAAGAGACCAAGAATTTTTATATTTCTTGCATTTACTCATTAATAGAATATATTACGTATTAGAGTGAGGCTTCTGTTTGGGCATGGTAGGACTGCCCAGTGCCTAAATCTCTGGAAGCAGAGCTGACCATAACCCTTCTCTTCATGCTTGGCATCAATTTTTATGTAAGTTAATAACTATGTACCATAAACCTAGATTTTGCAAAAATTTGCCATAAAAATAATGGTGCTAAACCACCTTATTGTTGGATTCAGACAGCTTGTTCACATGTTGCTGCTTTCTGTCCTTAGACACAACGTAGCTTATAACTGTGTTGAACAAGTCTAAACTATGTTGAAACCATGTTTAGTAATAAACATACAAAACCAGTTTTGAACAAAGTGAAAATCTTACGAGGAAGCCAAAGAGAGTAGTAAGAGTACTCCAAAGTAGAGCAGTAAGGTTCAAGCCTTCCTTGGTCGGTTTGGAAACTGACTCGGCTTTTGCGATTTTGAAGATAAACTATGGAGAGTATCTTGACTGAATGGTAGCAATTTTGGTGAACTCGGTAGTTGCATAATTTCACAAGCTCCACTGTGATCTACATAACCTGTTAGTCGTACAAACCACGTGCAAGAGAAGTCATATACTTCAAAACAAATAAACATTAAGCTGTGTTGAGAAACTGCAAAAAAGTTCATAATATAGTGTCGACAGCTACAGTAAAAGCTTCAGCAATGTCTAATATACACTGCTGGCTTTATTTTGTGAAAGTGGACTGTTCTAATGCGCTGGATCTTGTAGAGCAAATTTCAAGCTGTGCACTTTGGAATGAGCAGTGCTAATTGGTGCACTGATTGAAAATGGGACAATTTACGTTTATCCTCTGTGATTAATGTACAACATTCTTTGAAAGTTTAGTGTGATCTTATGCAGCGTTGAACAATCAATTTAATTTATGATTTCGGAACATTTTTGAGTTTCCCTGTCAGAGTCTCACAACATGAATAACTGAAAATTGGTTCTAGCTACACCTGCTGGAAATAGAGTATGAATTAGATTACTTTTTCCACATTAACTGGGAATGAAGCTTGAAAAAGTACAATTGGGTGTAAATTATGCAAGAATTATGTTTAAGCTGTAGTTTTTTAAATCCTACACAAAACACTAAAAAGCATGGGTAATGCGTCCTAGCACATCAGCTTTGTGTGTCTCGGTATGACATGACTTTCGGTTTCCTTGGAAGACTTGTATTTGATACTCTGTGTATCTATATGCAGTACGTATGCGTACATTACTTTAAGTACTGTAACTTTTTAATAATCAAGTAAAATGGTGAAAGATTCTTAATTTTCTGAACTACACTTCAGAATGTGTTGCAGTATTACGTTGCGTGCTCTTGAAATGTGTAAACCTTATAACCAACGTTAAAATCAATTATTTTTATGTTGTTAGTTATTTTCTGTGGTCTTGCTTAACCTAGCAAGAGATTCACTGTTTTGTAGAAACAAATATAATTGACTTCAGCTACTTTTAACTGTTTGCCTCGGGCTACTAAATTAACTTTTCCATTCTCTGAATAGTGACCCTGACAAGAAGTCCCTCTGTTTCCTGTTCTTAATTCTTGCCTGACTGTGTGGATTGAACTGTGCGACTGCCCATGAAAATGAGGTGGTGTGTGTTCCTTCCCAGTCATAAGACATATCGCCCTATTCCAGGAAACACCACCCACTATTGTTTCCAAGACTTTGCAGATCCTATGTACATTAGTTAATTTAATTGTGATACAGTAATTGAAACCAGAAGTTCTTTTGCTCCCCACAAAAACTGTATTATATTTTTTATGACATATATGCAAATTTAAAACCCAATTAAAATATTCCTATATTTAGCATTGTTAGAAGTCGACACAAAAACGCATTTCAAAATTATATAGAAATTTTAACATACCCATATTGTTGATATCTCAACATAGAATATTTGGTGGTTCTTGCTGTGTGACTGGCTGTTAACACTAAGTATTCTTAGGCGGGATAAACACACAGTTGTTATTTTAAGTTAGCAATTCCTTATTAACAGAACTGTCCCTGCAGCTTTTCAGAATGTTGAATATTCACTGATTTCTTACTAGCCATCAATGATGGTAAGTCTTTTTTTTTTTTTTTTTTCAGAGCAGTTTACACCTCTGACAAGTTTTTTTAATTTTGTGTTTTAAGGGGAAAAAAAAATTGGGTTTGGTTAATTCTCAAATAAAAAGCCTTGTCGTAATGGAAAGGAGACTTCAAGGTGAATTAAATATTAAGAGTAGAGAATACGTGCTGGTCTTTGTGCCTGTAATGGAGACAGCAAGGTGTGGAAACAGATATTTATAGAATACTTAGAGCTTTCAAAAGACTAGAAATGGAAATTCTGGAGAATTCATGCATGTAAACAGTCCTGCAAGTTATAAACAAGATTACAAGGAATGCTGGACTTCTATTAATCTTTTAGAAACGTGTTCATGCAAGACTTCTAAGAACTATGAAATGGTTGCACTAAGGATCTGCTTGCAGTTGATCTCTTCACTTATGCACTCTGCAAGTGCATCAGATTGTGTTTATATGATAATCATTGCTGCCTTTGCTTCCTGGAAGCCTTCAGATACCCACACATCTCAACTTCTAATTCTACCTGTGATTCTGAAAAACTTTGAAAATAGCAAATTGTCGTAGTATGTTGTGTACTGAAAATATAAAACGTGGTGATAACAAGCCACAGTGGAAAAAAATCTCATTTTCCACTTGAATTATTACTTAGTACTTTCAGAAAGTAGTGATAATAGTACCTTCAACTATTTTTTTTCCTCCTTGTTTTTCATTGAAGCAATAGAATTAATTTTTGAAAAAGAAATATTATAGCTTATCTTGAAAAGGCTTCTTTTCTCAAGGGGAAAACCTTGGTAAGTTCATGAACTTCTTCCAGCAGTAGGATTAAGATCTTGATTTGCCAGATTTATCAAAGACATTATTACATTAGTGAAGATGAGAAAGAAAATGTGAATAGTATTTCAGTACTGCTAAGTCTTCACAAGCTTCTGATTGAAATGCCTGCGTTAACAAGAATATTGTATAATGAAATCTGTAGAACATGTTGCAGCGCTGTATTACCTCTGCCAAGGAGCATCATTGTGTATTTCTGTTGAAACAATATGCCAAATACTGAGATGAGTCTATGAGTCTGAAAATAAATATTTTGATTGGCCATGCCTTTAAAATGTGTTTTAATTGATTTTATTAAGACTGGCATTCTTCCAAAACTGCTGCACAAACACTTTGGGATCTGTTCCTTCATCGTTTAAATAAATGCCAAAATTCCAGTTGACTTCAAAGACAGCAGAATTAAGATCTTAGTCACCAAAAGACGCATTCTGATTTTATCTCGTGAACAGGAGGGTCATGCCTGATAGTCTGTTTGAAAGGCAGAAACAAGTACCTGGGTAAGCGAGTCCTCTTCATTCGAGTCGACACTGAAGACATGTTAGTTTGCTCGGGTAAGGCAGCCTAACGTTAAAGAAGTTGTCTCTCATTAGACACACTGTTAAGCCATCAGGTACGAGCAGCTTGCATTTAACAGGCAAACTTCCTTTGGTGTTCCAGTTGTCTAAATTGTTGATTGCTTCTATCTTTTTAAATCGTTGCAGTGATTCTCCATCTTGTGTTTGTGACGTGGAACAGCTAGTGGTGATGCAGCTGTGGCAGTCTAAAGAATAAGCACTGCAAGGTTTGTAGAGAGGGTAATATCTTCTATTAGACGTACTGACATAGTTGGAAAAGCAAGAGAATCTGGTGACATTCAGCGTTTACATGCAAAGGAAAAGCTGCGAGATGTAGGGTGGCTGAAGCTGAATCATTTGCTCTGAGACTGATTGAATAGTAGAGTTTCTCCTGGGCGTCACTGTCATCCAGTCATTTACATTTCCCTTTTGTTTTTTCCTGTTAGGAACTGGGTTTCGATTCTGTTTGATTTTTGTGCTTCAAACTAAATAATTTCACAGTGCAAAGTCATGAACAGTTATATTGGCCAGCGCTGGAGGTATGGTAATGTGCAGCAGTAGGCAAGAGCGAGCAAGCAGAGAGCTGGCTGGGCTGATTTCTCTGCCAGAGCCCAGATCTCACCCAGGCTACAGCTGGAGTTCAAGTTTATCAGATGATTGGAGCGAATTAAGTGCTCAGGCCTAAATGAGGAATGTGAGCTCAGAGATGGTTTGATTTGGTGGGAAGAGATGGATGATTTTATGAATACTGTTTTGTTGTTGATAACTGGGTGCTTATCATATTCCAGACAGCTTTGGGTGCTTTTCATTTGTCTGAAGACTATTGGCTGTGATACATTTTCTGGAAAATTTGAGGTGAAAAAAACCCTGCCTAAATATGGCTCTTTATTCACTTCCTCCTCCCAAATTCTCTGCATCCCCTATCCCTTCCTGTGTTCTCACTTTCTTTTACGAATCAATGATGGCAGCCATACCCAATTACAATTTTATAGTTTAAACATAATTTTCCTGCATTATTCCAAGCCATGAACCAGTTGTTTTAGTTGCACCGATTTAGAAGGTCATTATTTTTGCTTTTCCCTGTTGCTATTCACAACGCCATTAATATATGGTATCTGTAAGACACTATCTATTTAAGAATTGTGGCTTGAAGAGAAGATCGCAGATAGTTGGCACTTAATTGGTTGATACTCTACCCAAAATGCCTTGAATGCAGTGACATATCAATAAATAGGCCAGAATATTCTGTTTGCAAGAAGATGGGCAGCCAAAAGGAGCGCTGATAACAGCGGTGAGGCTTCGTAAGGCACGGTGATTCCATCCATAGGCAGTATGGTGGGAGCTCAAGAAACAGCTTTCCAATTAGCTTGAACATGTCGTAGCAAATGATGACATCATGACAGGAGTCCTGGAGTTCCATTTATGTATCTATATAATATATCTGTATCATATAACATAGTTATTTAATACCAGCGAGCACTGAAGAAAAATAGTTCCAAGTGGTGCCAATTGTAATGGTTTTACTTTCTGCTGAGAGTTGGTGTGTAGTAGTTTGATGGCTGGGTCTAGTGCAGGCGAGGGGAGCGGGGTGGCGTCTTTTGGGGACAGTCCAGTGTTTGCGGCGACACGTCCCACAAGGCTGAGCCGGCAGCTCCACGCGAGGAGGTGCTGATGAAGGCTGCACGCAGCGGTGGCTACGGGGGCTCAGCTAGCGGACAGTAACATCTTACTGTGATAGTCAGGATATAAGAACATTCCTATTTTTTCATAAACCTTGGTGCGGTTAATTGAAAACCATAAGGAGAAGGCCTAATGTTAGTAAAGATAGTTCAGACAGACTCAACCTGCGCTACGCGAGCTTATTTTCTTTCATTTCAAAGTCAGAGCATACAGATATTTGTGGGGAGAGTGTTCTTAGCATTCGAAGACCAGATTATAGGTAAGGGTTTCTGCTTTTTGATGGCTAGCTTCTTTCTAGTTAGACAAACAAACAACAAAAAAATGTTTTCCTTTGAGCCAGAGAAGGGAATTTCATTCAGCTGCGAAGACAGCTGATTTGCCTTGGGGTAAAATGTGAGAAGAAACAGATGTCCAAAAAAGGAGAAGCACTAGGGAATAAAAACATTGAAATTGCAAAATAAGAGTGTATAAATAAAGTATGTGAAAGCTTACTGTACATAAACTAAAATCAAATTTAAGATCACTGCATGCTGTATAGTATCTTAAAGGGCTCATCCAGCTAACTTACTGGTTTTGCATTCACAGTCTTGTTTCAGGCTTTGTACCAGGAAATCTTTGCTGTTTTCAGTAAGTGTATGCACATCATGTAAATATACAGTATAAAATTTTAAATTGAAGGTTACCTGGATTTTTCTTGAGGATATTTTGACAATATTCCTTAGAGCATTTTCTGTTCATAAAAAATTAATGAAAGCATGAGTCAAAACATTTAAAAATTCAAATTGACGTTGCAGTGTTATGAACTGCCTTTGAATTTTGCAAATTCCTGAAAGGCACTCTCTACAGACATTATAATGTCTCCAATTATAAACATTACTTCTCAGGCAGTGGAATAATTCTTCGCGATGAAATAAATTACTGTTTAAACTTTCTGTTCTAGGTCTTGGTGAACACCTATGTGCATCTTGGTCGTGGTTTTGTTATATTTGAGAAGTCCTATTTGGATATTCTTAGGTACTGTGATAAGCCACTATAGTCTGTTGCAGTTGTATGTCTGTCTTTCCCTAATTCAGATTTATATGCCGTCAAAAAACCAGCATTCTGCTGCTGAAACTGAACATTTGTTCACTCTGACTTTGTGGGAGAAGAAAAATCTCCTTACCTTTTATGTGTAGGTCAGCATAAAGCATAAGATTTTTTTGGTTTTATCGCAAGAAATTATCCTTCTTTGTTTCCTTGTTGATTTTTCCTTTTCACTGGTTCTGAAAAAAATGGGTTAAATAAGTATTGAACGTATATCAAAGACAGAATTGTTTCCAGGGACATTTCTTCATCTTTATGTTGTAAGAATAATTATAATGAATTTGATTTGTAATTACTGCCAGAGCAACAATTCTGAGTTGAGTCAACATAGAGAAGGTAAAAAATATGGTGGGATGAGTCTGGGCTTCCACTGGAGAGCAGGACTCTGTTCTGACTTGCCTGGTGTTAACTACAGAGCTGTCTCTCCTGCCCCCCGTCTTTGCTTCCTCCCCCCACTCCTATAGCCATAAGCACTTTGTCATGTTGACACTGGCAATCGAACCGTCTTGCTTTGAGTATGAAAGAACTACTTTTATCATTTCTAATATGCAGCCTGGGGCCAAAACAGACAAAGCAATTTGAAAGGACGAGGTTCAGGAGGAGGCTGGAATTCCCATTGTACAGCCCTTGGGAATATGACTTCAGTAACCAACTCTGAAGCAGTTATTTATCATCGTGACAACTCTCGGTCTGTCCGTACTTAGTCAGCTGAGTTGCACACTGTTTGATGGTAGCGAGCTCCTTGCCATCCATTCTTAGAAAAAAAAATATGGTTTGTTATGATCGGAGCTGTCAGGAGACACCTGTATTGTTTAATCTGGTTCTTAAACTTCAAAAATCATTTTATTCCATATTCCGTAAAGAAGTTGGGCTGGATCATTGTTTGGACGTTTCCAAAGAAATACCTTATTCTTCAGGCAAAAGTAACATCACTACAGAGGCCTGCTTTCTACCAGGGAGTATCTCTGTGTGGCACTGATAGCTTCTCGTGTCCAGGGCCTTCTCTTTTGTTAAGCCCCATATGGCACTGTCCCTACAGACCACGCCTGCTTTGTCCGCTCTTTTACCTATGTTTTGTCCTAAGGACTTTTTTTAATCTAGCACCTCTTTGTCCTTTATATTGTCAGTCACCATAAGCTTTTTGATGTCTGCCCATCCATGCATCTTGTGACCTAACTTTCAGCTTGTCTTAAATATCATTTGGCTTTATATCTCTCTTCTTTTGAACTCTCATCACCATTGCTGTCAGATTTCTGACACAATTCTTTTACTGCAAAGTTCTTCCAGTCTGTAGTGATAGTAGAATCCCAGTTAATACCTTTTTCATCTCAGTTTCTATGAAACACTTCAAATAAATCTCCTAAAGGAGTTAAAACTCATTTTTCATAGAGCCATCACCAATTATCAGACAAGCTAAATGAGTTTATTCTTCAATCTCATTGCTGCTTGATTTCATCAGTTTAGGCGCTGCCTTTTCTTGAGATGCATCTAATTTGCCTTCTTGCTATGGATTATAAATCAAGGTGACACCACCATTTTCTCCAAGTAACAAAGATTACCTTTATTAATGTCAGCATACCGTCCTGTATAAGCCAAGGAACGCAGCTCTGTCACCTCCGCAACATTGTCCTGCTCATCTAATGTTCTTTGAGTCCAGTTCACAAGCATGAAGAAAACGCTATAATTATCCTGTTCCCCATTGTCTTTTAATAAACCTTGACTCACTGCATAATTTTCCATAAGTTTTTATGGTACTTCTAATCTTTTTGCATGAACTTTTATAATTGGAATAACTTGGAACTTGTTCTGCCTTCTGAATGATTTGTTGTTATTTGACTTATTTCTTCTTGTTAGCAGCAATGCCATAATTTAAAAAAAAAAATCCCCTAAATGAAATAATGTGATGTGCCTGCCCAGCTTTGTACTTGGTCTGCATATGAATTTCATTTTTCCTCGGTGTGGGAAAAATACTAGTCTAGAGATAAATCCCTTTTTGATTGGCTGCTCTAAATAAAGCAAACAGCAATTGTTTCTAAGCTAATGTCACCGATGGTATCACCGCCCCAGATTAGAACTTGACTGCAGCTTGGAGACATCAATCGAGATATATCTTTCCTTCTGTTGAACCTGAACTTTTAGGCTTTTTTTTTCCCCTGTGAAAACCACATCCTACTCAGTTATTTAATGGGACGTGAAGCCTAGACATAGTTTTCTGTTCTGAAGGGTTGGAATTTAAAATAAGTTTAAACTATTTATTAAATTTACTTGTATATATTAATTCAAAATCTGTTCAAATACATATAAATAACTTAAGCTGCCACCTGATATTGTGTCTTTATCACCTGCAAGGCTGAAGATTCTCCAGAATACAAAATTAAGCTGAAGGGAAGAGTATGTATTTCCATACAAATATAACATTTCCTCACGGTTCCACACGGGCCCTACCATATCCTAGATGATCCAAACACAGTAAGATTTGTAGGCTGATTTGTATATAGTTGCGTTTAACTTGTTGCTGGTTGTCTGGACCTTGGGGAGCAGTTTTGTGGAGCAAGATTGACCCATGTTGAAAAGGTCATGAAGTTGCTCTTGACAGAGCTGGCGCTTCACCTATCATTTCATAATTGGTGTATAGATGCATCTTAAAACTCTTCCTTCCAATAATGCGATATAGGTAAAAGATAAGGTATGTGTTGAAAATTGAGGTACTGCTGCCAAAGCAGGAAAGCAATGTTTGGCTGTTTGTAGAGAACAAAAGTGCACTTACTCCTTGCATGGTTGATTTACATGAGATCCACCTCGATGCTGTTTCTAAATACCTGTTCGTGTCATGCAACAGGTTCTGTAGGTGAATAGCTGTTGGCTGTTTTGGAACATGGGTTAAAAAACTTGCTAGAATATCTTAGAAAGAATCCCGTGTTACCCGCCCCATCCTTTTTAAATGAAGAAACCGGTTTGAATTCATCTACTGGTTTCAGCTGCTGCCTGTCCTGTTTGCCATGCTGCGGTTCCCTGTGTGTTTTAAATACGTTATTGCTATCCTCAGTGGGCACTGAAACTTTGAATGCGCTTGTTTGGAAATTTCACTGAGGCATACTTAGACTCTTACAAAATCCCTCCCAGACATGAGTGTAAGTGTGTTGGCACCGCACGTCTACTAGGACTCGCAGATTGTTTCTTTGATTGCTCATTTGTGAGCTTCTATTAAAAGATGACTTGTCTGTTAGTCAGGTGTATGGCCGACCTGTGCCATGGGCTCCGTACGTGGGGTGTTCTGGCTGCAGGAAAGTGGTTTAAAAACACGCTTCGAGAACTGATTGACCTGTGTGGAAACAGCCCGCACAGATGTGTTGTAATATCCTTCCCACTTCAGCAGACATGACTAAACAGACTTTGTCTGCTCTGAACAATTAAGATGTTTGCCAGTGTGTGCAGGGCCCCGTGCAAGTTCCAGCTTGTTCCCAACTGGTAGAGGAGTTTTTCAACTTGTGCAAAAATATTTCAGCTGTTCATGTTCTCTTCGTTTTAGGGTTTACTCAAGATCTTTAACTTTTCAAGGAACACCTTATTCATTATATAAATAAAAACACTTCCCTCTTCAGATTTTTCTAGTTTTTCTAATTCCCTGGAAGCAGTACTTACATAGCCAAAAAAGCAAACCTTGCTTTATATGAAAACAAAGTAGGAAAACCCAGGGATGTTTATTCGTGACCACAACAGTTTTCCTGTCACGGTGACTCAGAAAGAATCTGAACATCTTTGCTCAGAATTTGGCTTTACTGCGGAGACTCTCGAGTGATGTGCACAGGATGCAGATAGAATGGAGGACGGATGCTCTGTAACCGACGTCAGGGCGAGCTTTTTGGTATGGAATTAAGTAAGACAAGTGGCAGGGAAATCATTAATAAAAGCTCTGAGAGAAATACGGTTAGGTTTATCACGCTGAATAGGGTGATCGCTGTGGGTACTGGTCTGGTGGTAAGTTATTATAGCTGTGTGGTTGGACTATCTGCTGTGCTGAGAGCGGTGGGGAGCCGTTGCTCCCCTGAGGTAGGCTGACAAACCGGGTACACACAGTCTTTTCTCCGAGGCGGACCTGTTTCCTTTAGGCTTCCTGCTCTCATATCTGTCTCAGGTCTATTTAGTAGTTAGAGAAATTTTCTGAAGCAAGTGAGTTTAAAGTATTGAACAATCTTCAAAGAAACCACCGCAGAAAATGAAGCCTACAGATCCAAACCTGAGATATGATTGTTAATGGGTTGGGTTTTTTTAATCGCTCAGTATTGCTGGTTAGCGTGATGGAAGTTTTTTCGTTGTTGAAACTTTAATTGAGTTGTATTACTACAAAGACAAAGGAATACAAAAGTTTCCATGAGCAGCTACTTCCTTACATCATCAAAGTCACCCAGAGCAACAATATTTAGATACCAGATTAGCAGGAAATGACTAGAGCAGACCATGGCAGCTAAATCATCTAGTCTTTCAGAAGCCTTTGGTACTAGCAAATGCTTCCATGACTCTCAAAAGAATAATTATAAAGCATGTATTTGTAATAAGCATGGATTATTTGTTCTGTATTAAAATAATTAGAGAGTATTTGGTTAAAACTTTGCTACCTACGTTTTTTAGCCTGAAATGGAACTTCACCATGGTGCATCCTGAGCGGCACATGGAAGAGAAATGTCATCCCCTTTTTCCCTACCCCACCAACAAATAAGCCTTTAAAGTAAATAAGATTCAGTTAAGATGCTAAACCCATTGGAGGATTTAATTGCTCACGACGAATATAACTGATTCATCTGAGTAACATAATAATGTTGATACAACTTAAATTATGGCACCTAAGTAGCAGTTATTCAATATATTGCAGAATCGTAGAAGATTGAGACTGGAAGGGAGCTGTGGAGGCCATCGCACCACACCCGTCACGCTTCCTCCTCAGCGCAGGGCTGAGTCTGCGGGCAGCTTCTCCCACTGCTTAACCGCTGCTCCTTGACAATTTTTCCCTATATCCAGGCAGAATTTCTCTTGTTGCAACTTGTGCCCGTTGTCTTTTCTTCTTTCTGTACGTGCTTCTCCAAGGAGTCTGTGAGCTGATGCCATGGTTGGTTATTTGCTGGAATGGAACAGGGAGAGGAAATACTTTACTAAGAAGTTACAGAAGTATCTAACTTGGTGAACTTTATATGCTTTTACTCCCTGAATTTCTTGGTAACATTTTCAATGCTGAAAGCTAGTTTAAATCAAAGTTGAGCAAAATAAACTTTAAAAATATATTTTCATAAAGGGTTTTCTCCTGTACTTTACTGTTGGATACAGTAACTGAAGGGTATCATTGAATTGATATTTTGTCTTAGAGAAAGGAGGAATTGCTTTTTTAAAAAAAAGTCATTAATTTAGGTGAAATATACGTGACTAGGAAGTTTCTTCCTATTTCTTCAAATCTTCCCTTATCTAACGAGTGCACTGATAGAGCACCGATTTATAAAAATCACAAGTCTAAACAAGTTTTTTCTCTCAGTTTCTGCTGTGTATGTCTGGAATAATTTATAAAGGTTGACTATGCCAGGTTTTGTTGACTGCATCGTCTTGTCAGTAGAAGAAACAGTTCATGACTTCGAAGACAAAGGAAAACTTTGCTTCATCTTTACAATGAAACTAGACCATGGATTATTATATTAGATGTTGTGCAGAGGGGCAACAAAGAGAATAGTTCCTGCTTTTAAAATCCTGTTTTAATTCCCCCCAAAAGTGAAATTGCTGTCTTTAATAGTTTGAAGCTGCACTCACAAATTCTGCTTCAACAGCAAAATTTTATTGTAGCCCATCACTTCTTTCTTTGATCAGTGAATGTGATTGATTTAGTTTTGAGGAATATCAAAGAACAAGTTATCAACTTGTTATCATCCAGTTTTGGCTGAGAGTGTTTCCCCTGTGGATAGGCCGGCGTGGGAGAAAGCCCATAGTAACTAATGAAATACGTGAGTGGACAACGGAAGCTTTCCTCAGTGCAGAACGACACGTTGTCTGGGACTTAAGATAGGAGCTGGCTTGGGCTATACAGTGCAATAACGCACAGTTAAAGACAAGGAGTCTGTGAGACGGGGGAGACTGCGTTGCCAGCACACACAGACACAAACAGATTTGGAGTTGGAAGAACGGACCTAAGAACGGACCACAGATCAATCTGTGCTTGAGTGGGCGTGATGCAATCAGCGTCACTCTCAGAACGACGAGGGGAAAAAAACTTGGAGAATGTAAAGCAAAGGGTGATGTGGCTTTACCAGGGACCTCTGGACAAATAGGACAGTGTTCAAAATAGTTATGATATTCTTTAAAATTGTCTTGATGTGTAGCTCAAAGAAAGGCAGCATCTCATACCCAGGGTGGTTTGAATTACTGAGAGGAGAAAAAAGGAGAGGATTTCAAAGGCAGAAGTGGCTGGTGCTTAGCTAATACCTCCCCGCTTACAGTTACGGAGAAACCAAACTTCATTTATGTCTTTTGAAACTCCTTTTCTCTAATGTTGTTACTTTTGTGTTTATTCTACTACAACCTGGGTATGATATGACTTCAATTCAGATTTAGCTCCTTAGAAAATATTTCCTGTTACCCATAATAAAAAAACAAAATGGGGAAAAGCATCCATCTCTGAAGTGGCGGAAATCAAAATCTCAGTTCTTGGTTACAAAAGAGGGGGTTTTTATACTGTTAGGAGGAGAAAGAACAGTTTCAATAGAACTGTAATTCATTTGTTTATCACGCTAGAAGAGAAAAATTAGAATTACATAAAAGCTTTTCAATAAGTTGTGTGATGAAGTAGCAGGCGTTCGAAAGGTCAGCTTTATAGAAAATACAAAATTGTATCACTTTCCTGAGCTCGCAGTGAGGATGCTTTGGAAGAATAGTACTCCCGGGAAAACCATACTTTGCATTAATGGGGGGTTTGTGGGGGGTGGTGTTTTGGGGTTTTTTTTAGGTCTTCTCCATTACACAGTAGCTGAAGGCAGCACTGGCATTTTGTAGGAATGTTCCTTCGATACAAAGAGGTGTTATGGAAAGTTTGGTGTTAAGTCAGAAGGGCCAAGAACGAGGTGATCGTATCGTTGCCATCCAGACTGCAGGTTGTTAGTGAGCACCGCGAAGCAAAGGTACAGCACTTTGCACAAGGCAAGATCCATGTTTAAGGAGCGGGGTCGCATGTTGCGAAGTTAAGAGATGATCCGAATAGTTCTTGTCAGGTGGTTATGGGGGATAAAACCATTTGCCTGCCTGAGACCCACACTGTAGATATTCAAGATGATCTTACGTTTCTCAAATTTAGACCCAAGCATTTAAATTAACATTGTGAGAGTGCTCCTCAGATTTTGGGTTTTTTTCAGTTTCAAAAGAGGAGTTGCAAACAATAGCTTAATATTTCAATTATTTATAGAATACCTTTAGTGTTTTTGTTTATATTGAGTCTTCAGGTTTTCCCCTATGCAATATCTATAATCACCTCTTCCTTTTAATTTGTTTATTAGCAGTTCTGTAAGGAATTGAAGAGTTATATAAACTGAGTAAAATGAATCATTTTATTCACTACTGAAAAAAAAAAACATTTTTTAAAGTGTAATATGATCTTAAATGCTTATAAATAAGTGTGCCCTCAGTTTTGAATACCGTCCAAAAAGGTGTCAAACCGCTGCTCGCTCTCGATCCTGCTCCTGTTGGCGCAGAAGGCCGAGGGCAGCGGGAGGAATGGCAGTGCTGGTTCCTCCTCCGGCTCGGGGCTCCGGGGACACGGCTCAGACGGATGCGGGATGGTCCAGCCTGGCAGCGCTTGGCTCCTGCAGCCCGCTGGCAATCACAGCACAGGGGATATGTGCCTGTAGGTCTTGCCGCATTTTACAATTTTATGTTTGAATTAAAACACTTAATTGTTCTAAATTATGCAGAACAACCCTCATAAATATATTAACGGTTCTTTCTCTGGGGGGAGAGGAGGAGGTGGTGCAGTGAAAAAAATGGGATAGTTGAGATTTTGTAAATTTAGTGCCACGAAGAAGTAAAGTATGTTTTCACAGTGCAGGAGATCTGTTGCTTGTTTTAGGATGGATTTTATGGAAAATTCATTGAACAGCCTCGGTTTATATTCCCATTTTGAAAACATACTAACTATATTTGCTGCCCTGCAATCAAACTTTTAAAAGTAGCTTCTCACTCCGTTGTTCACAGTTGGATTAACGTGTTCTTCCTGTGGTCCCTGTTGATCCCATAAACTCAGTGTAATTGCGATCATAAAATAGGCAAAAAAATCAAAGTAATCCCATATGGGGGGGAAAGACCCTTCTGAGCCAAAACAAGCTGTTTGGCTTGTAAGCGACTGGAAGCCTTTACTGCAGCACATCTGCAGCGCTCGGCGTCACCGCGCTCCGCAGCGGGGCCTGCAGCTACCGCCTCGTGCTGGGATGCTGCAGCAACGCTGCAACCGCGCTCTGCGAAGCTTGGCTAGGCTAGGATGAATAACTTGTAATTAAAAAGATTGCTTTCTACCAGATACATGACGTTGGAGGGGCTGCGTTTATTTCTCTTCTCTTTCAGAGCACTGCGTTACGGATAATGAAGTGCGACAGACTGGGGTTGACTTTTATGTTTTTTTTAAATTGCTGAACAATTTGCTGCACTCAAAGAAACAAATCCCTCAGTATGGTCATGCCATCTTGCAACCAGGTTGTGCCATCGGGCTGAAATAAGGTTCAGGAGCTAATAACCATCAGGAGCTTGTTAGGACGTTGCTTTCTTCCTGGGAATGAGAGAGACCAACAGGAGAGCAAGCGGGTTTCCACTTTGTTAAAGCAGGTCTAGCAGGACAGATAAAGGAAGGGAAAATGAGAGAATTAAATAAGGAGATTTGATAGCTAGGACACATACAAGTATTCGCAAACGAGCTCTTAGAGCAACAGATGTTGAAATTACATGATCAGAAAACCAAAAGCAATTTTGGAAAGGGTTACAGAATCCCAGGAGTCACGCAAGACCCTCCTAGCACAAAATCTTTGCACAGGATCAGCACAATTCTTGTTTCTTCAGTTGTTTCTATATTAATGGAAGTGGTATAAAAATAAATCTGACACTTGTGCACGAGTTTTCAGCTGAATCTGGATTGGACATGTAGTTTCAGAACTGTTTCCCAAGTCATCCCGTGGGTTTGTAGGTGAACTGGAGGCTGCCTATATTATTTAGAAAACTGTGAATGTAGGGGCGTAGCAAACACTGTAAGCGTGAGGCAGTGTGCTTGTAGAGCTCTCTTATGGCTGAGGCACCTTCTCCTTCTTTGGTTCATTTTTTGTCCATTTGAAACAGTAGGGTTTCAGTGGAACTAAACCCGAAGCCTGCTCTGCCTGTTGTATTTGGAGAACATCTCTACCTTTACTAGCTAAATATTTTGCTAATTTTGTTACCGACACTTGCAATTTTCTGTGTAATATTTATTTTTACCTTATCTGATAAACATAATGGGCAAAGTGACATGTAGGATTTTAATAACACTGATGGGGGAAACTGGCATGTAAGATTTAATACAAATGCATTTTTCTTCTCTAAGCTTTCGAACTGTGTAACGTGAAATAAAAATCTGATTATTGCAGTATCATGTATGCATTTAATACTGGAAACCATCTTCCTTTATTCGTTCGTGGTGTCTTCAGCAATTATTTTAGTTTCTAACTAAATGAAGAGCATTCTTTCTGCATAAGAGGAGAGAGGGGAAGGTTTTCTGTGACTTCTTGATACCTCCTCCACAAGATAGAAATGTTGTGTATACACTACATGTATCTCCATGGAAGCAATTTATGAGATCAGGGAGGTCACTGGCTACATCAAAATTGTAATGAATTAGTATTTTGATTGCTTTTCAAGTTTTCTACTACTTATATGTTATATACAGTGCACTAGAGGAAATGTGTTTATACTGAATACGTGTACAAAATGTGCATGCAAGATGACATAACTGCATGTGGGAAATCTGTGTCAGTTTTTTCTGCCAAATATTATTTTCTGATAATGGAATTGAGCTGAAAAGGATCCGTATTCTTGATTCAAGAGTTGTTTAGTATAATGCATATTTTGTTTGTCTTTGCCAGCTACACATTGAGAAGATGGAGTGTGGTTGATGAAACAAGAAAATACCGTAGGCGTAGTGTTGAAACATGACTCTCGGATGAGTTAGGTGACCCTCCAATGTTACTTTTTATTGTCGGTCTCATCTGAAAATGGTCTATGCGTTTTAATCAGTCAATACAACTTCAAGGATTTCTGTGGACTTTTTTTTCACTTGTAGAAGTTGTTTTGGTGGTTTGTTTTTTTTATTTTAAATAAGAGGGAGATTTTTCCAGTTCTGAAGGTCTTCATAAAATTTGGCAGTCTCCCTTCATGGTATGACATGGTTTGCAAACGCCGATCTTAGCTCCTTCTTCCACCCCAAGTCTCTGTCTCCATGAAGAGTGGTGACATGGTTGGTTCTTCACACAGTCAGAATCCACATCCAGGAATGTGTCCCGTGTCTGACCAGCCATCTGGTTATGGTCTGAATTTCTTTTGAATTTAAGAGTTATCTGGTTTATTAGGTGAATAGAACCATACCTTTATAACTTAGCATCTTCAAGCTGTTGAAAAGATTGGAAGTAGATGAGTCTTCCGTTGCTGGTGGGAAGGTGTTGCTCTGTCAGCCCCGCACGGGTGCTATAAAGAAGCATTGTGAGGACAGTAATGATAGAGGATGTAGTTATGGGCGTCTGATGGGTATGGGCTACTTTGACAAAGATGATCCTTGCTTCAAGAGATTATTTAGTCTTATGTTTCAAGGTAAAGTAAAACTCTGGAGCAGGATTCTTAGGCTGTGAAATCTCAGAAATATTTAAAACTCAGCTGGACCAGACCCTGAGAAACCTGATGTAGTTGGCCCCGCTTAGAATGGAGGAATGGCCAAAATGATTTCCAGAGGTATCCTCCGATCGAGCTGAGCCTGCGATTCTGTGACCCCCACATTAGAACCCTGAGTGGTACCTTAAGTATCATGTTTTATAACATCTTTATTGTTCCTGAATTGTTTTATTTCTGAAATTCAGTTGAATAGCTTGTGTAGTTAAACCACTGCTCTTTTTTAATCAGTAATTATCAAATGTTTGATTCTGTATGACCTGAAAGCTAATTTACAGGTCTTAGACAGCAGTTGTGCGTGACCGGTGAATTAAAAAGATGTAGTGGAACATGGCAAGCTATTGATTTATGCAAAACAAATAAAGTCTGTGTAGTTGGAATGGCATAGATTCAGATGCATAAATGATGTTAATTATTCTGAGAAATCCACTTAGGTATATGATCCAGATTTCCTGTACAAGTCTGTGCAACCCTTGAAAGTAAACGTGTGTTTACATCTACATTGGGATTTTTTGCAGGATTTAGCAATGTAATGAATATAGGCTTACACATGTACTTATTTTTAATGTAAAATCTGAGCACATCAAAGGAGGAAGATGATGGAAGAATTTAATGTATACTTTTATATACTATAGTGTTTTAATTTTCATCTCAGTCAAAGGGTTTATATCAGATCTAATCATTACTATGACAGTATTTACATTAACTGTGGCTTCATTCAAACACACATTCTGTTTGGATCGTTGCCTTTTCGTGGTAGTAAAATGAAGTTTAAAATCCCATACAAAATAGCATAATGGCAATCATCAAATCTGCTTGGTGGGGGGTGGGGGTTGTTTGTTTTCACACTTGTTTGTTTTCAGTTTTTAAGTGCCTAAGGAAAAGGCTTAATAGTAGAAACTATCCTCGTAGGTATACGTCATTCCAGCAACTCAAGTGCTGTGCCCTGAAAAATGGCTTTTTCAGCTCCAAAGCACTTTTAGAGGGGGAGAGAAATTGGGTTTGTGTTTGCTCGCTTCTCTGCTTTGCTTTTTTTTTCCCCTCGTAAAACACGAAACAATGGGAGGAAATGTGTCTGAGCATTCTTATACCAAAAAGACCCTAGTGTGCATTTTTTTTTGTATCTTTTATTGTATTGTTTCATTAATTGTTAGTCACGTAAAGAAAAAAAATCCTTTTTATTAATGTTTTCATATAATAATCTGATGAATACCTAGGAAAAATGCTATAAAACCAGAAGGGACTAATTAGTGTCCAGTGCCACTGTTTGTATATCTGTTTGGAACATCTTATTAGAGGATATTAAAAAGGCTTTCTAGCTAAAAGTTTACACTGTAAACAAATACTTTCTGTACTGTTTACTTGCCTTTTTCTGTTTTGTTCTTAAAGATATCTTTTGAAGTATTTGGAATCTTCAGATACAAGATCTTTAGAAAACGGTCTGGTTTCCAGCGTATGAGCTGACTAAGCCCATGCGCTCCGGAGCTTGCTGAATTTGAGTATTGACCAACTGTTGCAGTAATTGCTCAAGTGTAGGTGGGTCAAACACAGTACAAAGCCCATCTTGGAAGAGGACATTTTCAGAAAAAGACTGTAATCCCTCTGTCCCAAGCTCCTAGACCACTAGGTGCTGGGTAAAAAGGATACAAAAATTGAGTAAAGGGACAGAAAATCAAGTTCAAGACACCTGTGGCTTGATAGAAGCTCTGATAGGGCATCAGAGGAAAGAAGAAGAGATGTCCTGAAAGATGATGGCAGGATTCTTAAACATACTGTGGCTGGTAGGGGGGGAAATCAGTAGGGTGATTTTGAGAGGGGCAATGTTTGCAGTTTGTATGAAACATGAGGCCACTCACGAGAAGTATTATACATATATTCAAGAGAATTGTGTGCAAGAGGAACTCGAAGAAGAATGGTTGCTGTTGGCTGAGATCAAAGTGAGAATGCCTTGTGACCTTGACCTAGATTTTAAGCTGTGGTTATGGAATGAAAATACAGAAATTTGGAAAGGCTGTAAAGGGAAAACAAGCATCAGTCAGGCACACTGTCAATGAGAAAAAGTAAGAAGTTGATGGACTTGAATTTTATTGAGAGATAATAAATCATTTGGACAGGAAAGGCTGTGAAGCTTCTAGGAAAGAGAAGAAAAGAGCCCATGTAGGTGTTAGGGATGTTAGGAATTTGTCAATTGTGTCAACTAGCTAGGGTAGGACCGTTGTGTACAGGGATCCGGAAAAATTATCCACAGTTTTCTCTATCTGCTATTTAAATAAAGCAGCTTGAAGACAGACAGGCAGTTTTTATGATCGTTGGCCTTGAATTTTTTTTAAGGTTAATTTCTTTGTGTGTGTGTGTTTCTGATGTCTGTGTCAACTGAAGTAAGAAGTATCTGATGGTCTGTAGTAAATTCTTCAGATTATAGCCAAAACTGACTTCAGCTATAGTTTAATTATAGAAAGTTAGCAGCCATTTCTGAAAAACATGAGCTATATCTTGCTGCAGAAATAGAAACCTGTTGCAGAAAACCAGTTAGGTGTGGGCGGGATGCAGAGTCGTCATGGGGGAGCCACGGGGATTGTTGCAGGATAAGCTCTTGCCGCTGGGAGCAAGAGGGGATCCTTGTTTAAGTGCATTACCGTGGGTTCTTAGAGAGCAAAGAAAACACTCCACCGTAGAGCGCGCTGTGCAGGCTCTGACATGCAGCTGGATATAACTCCTGAACAAAGCTAAATGCCACGTTAGTGCGGAATACTGTTCATGCTGGTGGTTCGTTTATGGCTTTTTTTCCTGTGGGAAAGGGGGATGGGGAAGGAATTGTCAAATATACAAAATGCTTGAAGTGTTTTCAGTTTCAGGAAGATGAAGGGTAGTGCTTACCGTGCATCAAATAGCCAAGATGAAAGGAGGGTGCTAAACTTTATAATTATCCCTCAGTCTATACCATGGAGTCTGAAAAAGTTGCATGTTAGGACTTGCGGGCATTTAATGAATTTCAAGTTGCAATTTTATTTCCGTTGCCATTCGTGAAAGATACAGACAGTGGACCAAGAATACGACTGAAAAAGTGTCCCAAGGAGCGTTAATGCCGCCTGCTATGTCTAGTTCAGTTCTACTACAAGTATATTTAGACACACGTATTTTGTAAAGTAATTTAGGCTGCCAAAAGTTGTGATGTATTGTCTCTCTGGTAAAGCATAGAACAAAAACATGTTTCACCTAATACCCATCAAAAAAGCTCACATTCTATAGCTACAAAATAATTTAGTTGCTTTAAATTTAAACATGCTTGGATGTGTTCTTTTTTCAGTTGTTTAGGTTTCCCGAGTAAGTGTAGATTTCTAAATCAAAGACTAAGATGTGATAAGCCTTAATTGATCTGGGAAGCTGTATGTTCTCCTGTGAAACTCAGCTGTGCTGTTTGCTGTAGGCAGCAGTTCGTTTTCAGCCCTTGCTTCTGCCTGTAGAATTTTACTCTTCACTTTCTCTTCACCGTATTTGGAGCATTTGTAACATAGTAAATAGTGTAGTTTGCATAATAAGACTCTTCCAGGTTTTTCTAAGCAGAGTGTTTTGCTACATGTGTATGTAAATTTGTCTCAGTTGTGTGGAGAAAATAGTATTTGTGGGGGTTGTTTGTTTGTTTGTTTTGTCTTTCTTAATGAGGTAGCCATTTTTGTGGCAAATCCTTCTAGATCCACGGATCTAGATCCAAGGAACTTTTAAGAATCCCCTAAGGGTACCTTTATATTCTTGCAAGTTTATTTATAGGATAAACAGTAGTTATCTGTTTGAATTACGTGTGCTAATTCTAAGATGCAAAGCCATTATCTGCTTCAGTAGGAGAGCACCAATTTTGAAACCATTGTCATGGAAGTTAAATTTCAGGTACCGGGTGTTATTGTTGTGTGAAGGAAATGCAGAACTCTCTATTCAGTGGGATTTATTGAACACGCAGTCTGGAGGTGTGTAAAATCAAACAGTGGGAACTTGTGAAGAGTTCAGTTAATACACAGGGCTTTTTCCCCCCTTCTGCCTATTATGTGAGAAAATAATGCTTGTCATTTCAAGAAAACAAGTGCGGGAGTTCTTCTCTTATCCCAAATAGACATAATTTGCATCTGAAATTTAAGAACCTCTACAAAGAAGTTGGAATATAAAAGCACATATTTAAAGAAACAGGTGCATTTGGATAATCTGCCCAGATGGGTACAGAGGGGGTCGGTTTTGGCAGCCGGGTTGTCTTCCTCGGCGATGCCTTCTTCTGCCGTTGCCTGCAGCTGCCCCGAGGTCCCACTCGCCCCGGTGGGCTGCGGGGCAGGGCAGAACTGGCAACAAAATCCACGTTCTCAGCTTGGGCTGGATGTCATATTCTGGGCATGACAAGCATTTTAGACATTGTCTTTCATGGCTTTCTGTATTTCACTATTTCTCCTCTTAAAAGTTTCACTCTTTTGAAGTAATTTCCAAAGTTTGCGTAGTCGTACTCTATGTATTTTAAATGCCTTTTCATGAAAAGGGGTGTTCCTATTAACCAAGAGCCTGTGATGCATTATAATTTAGCTCTCGGTATTGACATTTAACGCAACTTGTTTTGCACAGTATGGTGTAGCTTGTTTTGTTTAGGTTAACATGCAATTGGTCACTTTTGCATAGAATTTTCCCCTTTAGTTTCAGGTTCTCCGCTCGCCTCTGCGTGTCGTTATTAGGGTACTAGTGCTTTGTTCTTTATAAACCTTGGTAAGATTCAGCACACAGTGCTATGGCTGTGACTGCTCTGATAGTTAGATGGAGTGTAAGCTGTTTTATAAAACTGTCTGTTCTTCTGGAAGTACAATAATAGCATACTTTTCAAACATTTAAAAATAATTCTCAACCCAGGAGCTTTGCATAGCTGTTAAATACCTGTGAACCTCAGTCTCAGTCTTTTTGCAAATATTTATATGTTAAAAGACTGCCGGAAAAGAGCCGTGCTTTAGATAGGAGGAATTAATTGTCAGTCTCTTCTCTTCACTTTCATCTTCTTGTTAACAGTGCTGTGTTTCTTAAGTTACCTCGTAGGCGCTGCTGCTGGCTGTGCGCTCTGCTTCCACTGTTAGTCCTCAAGTTCCTTGAGGCCCTCCGTGGGTTGCCCGTCCTCGACTGTTACGGCCAAACACGGGGAGCTGCTTTCTGCCCTTTAGTCTGAGCGAGAAGAACTGACAGTGCCGTTGGAGCTGCTCTTTGTATCATAGGGGCGTTAGGGCAATGCGAGCGTCACGCACTACACATGTAAAGCAAAAAGGCTCTCTGAGCTGTGCCGGAATTATGGAACAGCCAGCCAGTTCCTGGATGGAAATATTTTCATATCACAAAATCGTTTATGTCACTGGTGCCCTTACCAGCCTTTCTCTGTAAAACCAACGGAACAAAACGGGGCGCGTACTTGCCTCTCGCCCCCTGTGTGGGTCAGCCCGGACGGTGGGAAAGCACAGAGCAGAGAAGCTGGCTGCGCTCCCGCTCTATCTCCTCAGGAGATAAGACCTTTTTAGGGCTGTCGGTTGGCTGCTTTCCCTTTTGCCTTTGAATCACCTCATGGTGTATTTTTAAAAGTATTTCTCGTGCTGCTTTGACAGAGGGGTGTGTTCGTGAGGGTTACAATCTACAGGCTTTGTTTGCAAAAACGAGCATGTGCTAGACAAAGATGGACTGTCACGCTGAACTTTAGATTTCTTGCTTTTTGCCAGCTTGAATCATACCATAAACTCTATTTAAAGATCTTGTTTTTTTGTATTTATTTTCCACATCCTTGACCCTGACTGGTGAGCTGGACATTTGTGTTTGCCTTGGCAAGCTCCAAGCTGCTCATCTAGGGCAGGATGAAAACTCTTTTTTCCTTTTGTAAACAAACTGTTCCTTCAGTATTTTCCATAAGGATTCACACCACCATTTTGCAACGCTTCTAGGAATTGAGAAAATCTTGCCATTCAGAGTTTTCATTTTACACAGCTGGTAGCACTGCATAGAAATGTTTGATTTTTATATGAGTAATAGTTTTCTGAGGTTGGATCTGAAGAGCTTTTTTCAGAATGTTTTCAAATTCCAGAAATACTACAGTTTGTTGTGAAGCGGTTTGTTAAAGCTATAGATCAATATTCATTGTTGCCTGTCCAGAAAATGGGGTTGTTTGTGGTTTTTATTTGTCTAACACTAATGCTTGTGTGTCAGACAATGCAACTGTGAACACTGCCCCATTGTACTAGAGACTGTACACGTGTCAAATGCTGCTTTGTGCCCTGAAGAATTTACAGTCTAAATAAACGGTCGCGTTCTGTATTTCTTCGGATAGATGTATTTTAGTGGTCAGGATATAAAATGAGAGAATAACTTAGTGGGCCGCGCAATGCCAACACACAAATTATGTTTTAGAACAAACGAACTGAGTTTTGTTTTCCAGAGGGACAAAGGACTGATGCTGCCCCATTTTGTTAGGTCATTTGCAGTGGGGGGCTCACAGTTTTGAGGGCTGTATGCCTGGAAATGGCATTCTTGTTCTTGTCATCAACAAGGCTTGTGGTACTCCAGCAGCGTTGCTGCTAATTTAGGCACGTGTGAAATGCTCGAAGTCGGACATGAAGTTTTATCTATTATAAAACTGATATTATTAAATCCAACTCAAAGCTGAGCACCCATGTTAGTCCTGATGCCAAGCTACTGCAAGCCCTGCCAAGGGGAAAAAGGCTATTTGCCGTGAGCTAAACCTCCAAATAATGATTAAAAGTCTTTTAAGAGCACCCACATTTCTCTGTAAGAAAAAGCTTGTAGCATATATTCAGAATATGCTCTCTTCTCCCCTCACCCCTCACGAACTAATTGTGCTCCTAAGTCCCTGTATTTTTCCTCAGCTCATGTGTTCTGCTCCCTGGTACCTGGTGTGAATTTATAACACTCGCTGTAGTATGTTCACAAGGATACCAGATTCCTTGATGTTCTGTGAAAACACTTACTTTTTTTTTTTCCCCCAATCTACAGCCGCTTACTGAACATGGGCAAGTAGCAAAGTGAAAGTACAATTATATTGTATTGCAGAAAAAACTCGGTGTAGTTTTTAAATTTCTCTAAACAATAGGAAAGCACAAATTTCCATGTAACTTTTCAGCTTTATGCTGCTATTTATGAGATCTAATATTTGGGTGCAAAATGAAGTCTCGGAGAACAATTAGTTCTTCATGAACGTCATGAGAATTTTCTGCAGTGTTTAGTGCAGTGTGCTATTTATTATCCAGATTATTATCCAGATTAAGTATGTGCCAATGAGTCAGCAAACCAAAACAAAATGTCTGGTTTCTGGTCTACAGCGTACTGTAAATGATAATAAATAGCAAATAACCAAACTGAGAGTTAGGAACAAATGCTGAAAAGCGTATGTTAAAAAATGCCCCCAAAATTACAAACTATGAGTGATGTGTAGGTTGTTGACAGAAGAGAAAAAATACTGAATTTTATGTAAAGCTCCGTTGGTGCTAGTCAACAGTCCATAAATGTTATTTATTCTTCCTTTCAAATAGTAATACCAATTTTATAAAGGTATATTAAAAGCATATTTGAACTCCCCAAACTAAAATTACACTTCCTTTTCTGTTGCAGATCTGGGACATGAGTGATGACGAAACAGTCTGAAAATCAGCTGAATAAGGTGGAAGATGACCTACTTTGGACTGGAGCGCTGCCTTTTATCTGTTATTTGACAAGTTAATGATTGCTCACCTGTTCTGACTGCTACAAATACAAACAAATATAGTCCACATTTTGACATTAATATCTTCACCTTAAAAGCAGTCTGTTACAGATATAACTCTCCACATTTTCATTTTTATTATGTAAATAACTAAAGCAATGTGGTTACGTTTAAACCTTGTCTTGCCTTTTTGCCCCCTTTTTTTTTTTAGTTTCTAAATATGACTCACAGATAAAATATGCTGCTTAAGTAATTTTTGGTGGTTTATTTGTCCCAGTTTTTATTTTGTGTGTAAATGGATATGTCCAAGCAGCATGTCTAAGTGGATTTTTTCATCTTTCCCAGATTTGTGCCCCTTAAGTTGGAATGTATTGTTAAGAGTGAGAATATTCTGCTATTGGCAGATAAACTGCGTCTTTAAAGGAGAGCAGGAGTAGGTAAGAACCTAGGTACAACACCTTGCTTGCTGTTTCAAAGTACATATTTATAGTTCAATTGATTGCCTTTGTTCCAGCATGATTGTTCTTGCCTGTGTCAGTGGAGGTGTTATTCTCTGCAAAGAGCTCATAATTTCATGCCGTGGAAAAAGTTTGACCTATATTTACACAGGAAAGACCAAAGTGCATTGGTATCATCGTTACAGTCCTCTGAAGTTTAGAGAGGGCTCCGTTATGTAGTGAGGTTGCTTTTGGGGGAGGATCATTAATTCAGTTAAAACTTGTAGAGAAATGCCTAACAGAAATAGGAAATTGGTTCTCTAACTTTGCTGTTCTTGGGTGCTGTCATGCAGTACTTTACAGGTGTTAAAAAAGACCAATTCTGATTTTCATTTCGGTTCGATTTGAAGTTTTTCATTTTTTGCAACATCAGGAATGGCTTCGGAGATTATGGCTGAGCACAAGCAGTAGTTTGAGATTCCTTGAGTTTAAAAGATAACTTGAGAAAAATGGATTTGTAAAATATGAAAGTACATTATTACAAAATTGAAAGGGAATCTATTGGTTTTTAATCCTGGAAATGTTTTAGAAGTGTATTTGAAATCCCTTTTATGGCTTTATATTGTGGGGGTTATGGGCTAACTCACTCAGAAAAAATGCAAATCGCTGTATCTGCCAAGCAGTCTTTATTTCCCCTGTATATTGTGAAAATTAGTTGATCAATCCAATTGCTTTAGTTCCTTCCTGTCGTGGTTTAACCCCCACTGGCAACTAGGACCACGCAGCTGTTTGCTCACTCCCCCCCTGCCCCAGTAAGGGTAGGGAGGAGAAGGGAGAAAAAGGAAAAAAAACTGGTAAGTTGAGATAAAGACTGTTTAATAGAACAGTAACAGAAGAGAAAATAGTAATAATAATGGTAAAAGAATACACAAAATTGTGATGCAATACAATCGCTCACCACCCGGTGAATTGGTGTCCCAGCCCGTCCTGAGCAGTGACTGCGGATCCCTGGCCAGCCCCCGTTGATATACGGGGCAGGGTGTCTCTGGTGTGGAATACGCCTTTGCCCAGCTTGTCCTGTCTGTGCTCCCTCTCGCCTTCTTTGGGAAGCTGAAAAAGTCCTTGACTTAATATAAGCATTACTTAGCAACAGCTAAACCAGTATGTGTTATCAACGCTATTCTCATACTAAATACCAAACACAGCGGCTACTAGGAAGAAAATTAACTCTATCCCAGCTGAAACTAAGACATTTCTTTAACGTAAGCTCTGAATATTTGGTGTAGATAATTTCACAACTTCTCTGTTATGCCATGTCAGAGGAATTTCTGTCAGGTCAATTTGCCTAAAAGCCAAGGATATCTGCAATTCCCAGATTCCGATCATAAAAGAGTTATTGAAACATGCTGAGATTTGCATGAAGTGTCTAAAATAGCTCTTATGTCTATTTCTTTTAACTATCATACTTGTTACATTTGTGTGGTTTCGTAAATCACCTTAAGAGAGTGTCTTGTTTAGCTAACTTCATTGTAATATAAAAATATATATGGATCAAATATATTTTTTGAAAGACTGGTAATCATAGGAAACCGATCTTTTGGTGGTCAGGTGATGAACAATAAGATTGATAACATGCCGTGTCGATTTTAAAGCAGTTTGTTAATGTACATAATGCCTTCCATGTTGTTAGCCGTGCCATAGTCCAGCCGGAATCCTGAATCAGTACCAGGGTGGTTTAAAGGGAATCATCTGCATTTTTATCATTTGGAGTTGCTGACCGTGGAGTGTAAAAGTCTCTTTGCAGTTTTTGGTTACATAAAGCTTGAAAACTAGACATCTCTCTCAAATGTGATAAACATTAATAATTATTTTAAATATCTGAAACTCTGCTTATCGTGTAGCTTTACATGAAGGTATCTCTTTAACTGCAGAAGTATACAAGATCGAAAGGTTCAAAACTCAGGGTTAATGTAATGTTTCCTTACCTCTGTAATTTCAGTAACATACAACTCTCTCAGGCTGAGCTGTTTCCTGTACATATGCTTCCCAGATGTCTCTGATGTTCAGAAACACTTCAGTTTGACTTGGAATAACTTCCGTTGTCTAACTATAATGTTGTTTTCTTTCTCCTTGCAGACCAGAATTGTTCTTATTTTGCTTTTACTCAATTTTTAGGCATTTACTGAGTGAGAAATCATGAGAATCCCCTCAAATGAATGAGTGCACACTCAAATACTATTAACAGATAAAACTGTGACTGGCTTTATTTACTGGCTCGTATGTACTTAGTGGCAGGATTTCGGCTCAGTCCTCAGCTCCAGTTATTGGGTTTAATGGAAGAAGCTAAACTTTACCTCGCTTCATGAAGGAGGTAGCATTTAAATTTTATTTGTGCTGCCATGATGTCCTAGGCATCAGTGAAGAGCCCAAACTCATATTTTCATTGTAGAACCCGAAAGCTACCGTGGGTTTTCAGGTATAAACCAAATCTGTTGGGACTGAACAGCCTCAGAGGAACCTGCTCATCTTCCTAAAATATCTAACAGAAAGGTAATGGCATTATATGGCAGTGCGGGTGGGACCGTATCTCACAGAAGGCAACTGTGACACCTGCATATCACATCTGGGGACATCTAGTAGTGTTAGAAGACCACGGATCTCAACGAAGAGATGTTGACATCATTTGTGTGCTTGAGTATTATAGAAACTCACGGAATGGTAGTTTCTGTTTTGCTTTCACACTTCTGCTGACTAGAGTTTTTCTTCAGTGCCATCCCTTCAATGTGTTTGCTGGCTGATGTCTAGAAGTTGTTATGGAGTAGTACCACGTTCACGGAAGTGAGGAACTTGAGATTCTGTATGAGTTTTCTTCTTTAAAGCCCTCACTTGGCTCTCATCCTTGCTTTCACAATCTGCTGTTAAATCCTCTTCGCCTGTGTCGTAGTCTGTTGATCGGGAATAAATTTCACTTAGGGCACGCCCTTTATATCACAAGTAATCATTTTAGCGCCATTAAAGCCAGCAGGTGGTTCAGCCCACACGAGAATATATTCCATGGAGCATGGGCTAGTTTGAGTCTTAAGTCTTCAAGGTTGGGCTCAATGACGGGGAAAGGGCACAAATTTGAAAATTACATTTACATCTGTGAAGAAGGATTCATGATGGCCCGGACAGGTTGGTCGAGAAAATCACCAAGGAATGGAACCATAGGATTTGTATTCCTCGGAGGCTGGTGACTCCCGTGAAACTATAGGGAGATTCTGCTTCAGTAGAAGTCAACAGCACAATAGTTATTTTGGCACATCAAAGGAAACTGTGGTGATTACTCCAGACCTTAAAATCATTGAGCTTGAGCCTGGAAAAATACTTTTCCCTTCCCTGTGTTCTGTATGGCTTTGGTATTGTGTCCTCAGAGAAGTCCAGTGACATAAACTAAAATTTCATTTTTGTCATCTTTGATATTCCACTTCCTTATAACGTTCTTTCTAATTCTATTTCTTTGTGTAAGATTTGGCTGCTCACCTTAAATATATGCACGACAATATTAGCAAAATTGAATAATTTTTCCATATATAAGCATTTTCTCATAAGTTCTCACTTGTGCTTTCACAGAAAACTCTTACTGAAATGGGTTTTACATATTTCTGAATTTTTCACTGTGGTCTGTAGAATGATGTCATAGGACTTGTTTCTCCCTCTCACTGAACAAATTCCTTCTAAATGGATGTTAACCAGTCTAATTGGAATTGCTGATACAATCTCAGAATCATGTAGGCTGGAAAAGACCCTTAAGATCATGGAGTCCCACCGTAAGCCTAACGCTGCCAAGCCCACCACTAGCGACTTCGTCATTGCACTACTCTGGGACAGGGTTGGGCCATGAAGAGTTCACCCAGCTCCCAAATTCCCTTTGAGGTTTCTTCCTTTTTCTCAAGCCAGATCATAAAGACAGTGAGATTACCGAGGTGTGACTGAGGACAGGCTTTGGGATGCGGGATTCTCACTAATGCCAGTAATGCATGAAAAGATCACTAAGCTTCTGATACCAGCTTTTGATGAAGAGCAACTCTGCCTGTTTCTTAAAGAATCATGAAGCACCACGACCGAATCCATGAGGATATTTTTGTATAGTTTCTCTTCAGAGTATAACAGTCTCTTAAGAGTTCAAGGAGAGTCCTAACTCTCTATTCTTATGGGAATAGGAAGGATAGCTCACATTCTTTCAAAAATAAATATGTTGCAAACTAACACATAGTCAACCTCTCTTGTCATTCTGCCAGCTGTTGTGCAGTGCAAGTCCAGCTCGCGGTCTCCAGTGCGAATAGGCGTTCTCGTGCGGTTCGTTGATTCAGTGGTGGCTCTACTGCAGCTTTGCCTTAAGAGTACACAAAAGCAGAAGTGAATGTGAACAGGTAGATGGTGGGATTTTTCCTTTTCCAAATTTTTGTACCAAATTTTTTAGGGGTTTTATTGGTGGGTTTTTTTTGTTTTTTTGTTTTTTTAAATAATAGTGCGATCCTTTCCTTAGAAACAAATAAGCAATTGTACTCCAACGGGAGCCGTGAAAGAAATATTTGCAACATGGTAAGCTTTAGAAGACTTCCTAAGAAACTTAGCCTGGAAGATGTCCAGATCCTGAGCCTGTTACCATTTTTTTTCTGACTCTTTTGACATGGCTTCACTTCATTAATTCCTTTTCTTCTTCTTCTTTTTTTTTTTTTTTTTTTAATTTTCGGTGCAGACGATGTGCTCATGCATATCCTGCCAAAATGAAGCTTTCCTTCAAGAGGGTGTTGTGCACCTTTTCTCTTTAGAGCACCTGGATTAACTGTTTTAAAAGACAGGGATACCACACTCGGAGGACTTTGGACTGTCCCACTCTGGCAACGTGTAAATTCCTCACCTATGAAAAACCTACCTGTCTGCCTGTCTCAGTTCCAGCTCTCTTTCCCTTGCCGCTGCCTGGACCTTCTCCAGAACCCTAACGGTGTTTACAAATACCGTGGCACCACACAGGTAATGCTTTAGGTTTGAAATTAATATAGACTTTCCCTCTCTATTACCACTTCAGCTATCCAGTGTAGTAATTTCTGAAAAGTTCATTTTCGTATCTGTGCAGTGCTTGACAGGTTTTGAAATAAAAACCCCTAACAATTTGTTGACAGCATTTTCAGTCGCGTTTTACATTTATTGATACTCTTTTGTCCAGTGCCACTGACCCCAGTGACTCTTCATAGTGAGCCGTGAGTGATGCATGGACAGACCACGGCACTCCTTGCTTTGCGGTAGCACTGCTCCTAGGTTTCTTAAACTTTTATTTAATTCCTCAACTGTAAAATGTGTGGAAATCGGATATATGTACTTGGCAAAGAGTAGCTGTGTTTTTTATTCTCAGTTATCCTGGGTCCAAGAGACGGGTCTGTTGCTCCGACCCATTGTTTTGTTGAAGTGTTGTTGAGTGTTGTTTGAAGACATGTAGTGTTAACCAAAATAGGCTGCGGCTTGGGCTAATTTGTAGCCACTTTTCTCTTAAGTAGGGTAGCTGAAATCCAGCAGCCTGTATTCTTCCACCAGCCGGTGGTTGGTGTTTTGTCCAGGTTGTAGTGAAGTCATTGGACTGAGTCACTTGGGGATTATTTTAACCTGGCCAAGGAAATTGGCACTGCGGAAGGGAAACTGAAGCTACTCCCGAAAGAATTCATAGCAATAAACGTGAGTAGCAATGATGTTAAGTACCTTAAGGTATTCTGTATCTTAGGGCAGCAGTTTTTTCACCTAATTTCACATGATCTCAGCCCAGGATAAGGGTGCGGATGAGAACTCCAACGATCTATAATTTCAGGTTCTGATTGTTGCCCTCGATAATTGACGATATTATCTGCCTGTTGCGACTTAACCATAGCATCTTTTTCAAATCCGGTGGAATTATTTAGGACATCCTTTGAAAAGATTTGCAGAACGCCTCAGCTGTTTGTCTGAACTTTGCTAATGAAATAGCATGGGTTCTTTCTGTGGGATGAGGCCCGTAGTCCCTTGCCATTGTCGCTTCTTGCAGGCGCTTCCTTGGGCTTGGGGATAAAAAGGGGCAGTCAGGAGTTCTAAAAACAAACGTGTTGTGTTTCCTGGCTGGCATGGAGTACGCACTTTCTTTCCATCTACTATAGCGGCCTAAATGCCTGTTTCCTCTTGTTCTTTGAATAGCTGTTTATATAGGACATGGATAGAAAGTACAATGGACTTTGCTTCTGGAACTGAAGGTCACGTGCATGTCATTTTAAATGCTAAAATTTTCAAATAACTTCTTAAAAAAATATTTTAGTAAGCTAACAGGAGAAGTACATGCAGTGTTGTACTGCTGCAAATCAAAAGCACAATTTGAAAAAAACCAAACTATTCTTTGTAACTTCTTTCCCGTAGAGTTACTTTCTGTTCTCAGATTCTTTGGCTGTGGATTGCTGCCTCGGTAGCCTTTGAGCATCCAAAAATTTAGGCTTGTGTGTAACTTCAGTTTGCTTTTTGGCACCAGGTCATTCGCTTTTGTAAGATCTCAGCAGAATGATTCATTGTTTGATTTGTTAGTGAAATGCTATTATGCACTACTGAAATAAGAATAGGGAGAGATTATTCTGATTTCATTCTTTTGGAGGAGGTCGGTAGCGCGTTCCTCAGTTTTGGTCTAAGGCGTGCACCCTCTTCAGGAGCTGGAGTCGGTGCATCGCTGCGAGGCGGTGCTGCCGCAGCCCGCGGCCTTTGAAACGCAAGCTGGCCTCCTGTTCCTGGAATGATTTTACTTTCTAAATCAAAACCAGTATGGGCTAAAACTGTGTGAAGAAACGCTGCTAAAATTGTTTCCACATCGTGTCAATATGCTTGCAGGAAAAGCGAGGGCCAGGGGGGTTCCAAGTCTGGCGCACTCTGAATGCAGTTGAACTCCAGTTTTTGACAGCTAGTGAACTGGTGTCCTTTTTGTTTCCTTCCCCTCTCTCTTTTTTTTTCTCTCCCCATCAACATCTTCCCCCCACCCCACCCAGCGCTCGGTGCCTCGCTGGTAAGGGAGGGATGTGGATGAACAAGCAAATTAATTTCTAGTGGCAGACTTCTTTCAAATTCATGTAAGAGGCAAGGAAATCTATAAAGTAGGGTACGATTTTTGCTTGGGGGTTTTGCTTTGTCTTTAAGTGTCTTTATTTTCATTTCATGCTTCAAAGTCTGACTTTTACACAGTAATTCTGTAGGTGTTACCACTTCCTCAGGAACCTGTGACTCAGGCAACCTATAAATGCAATGACATCACCGGCGGCTCCTGTTGAATTGCCTGTTTCCTAAACAGGGACTGTTGGCTTTTCTTTTAATACTTGCAGCTTTGTTTTGGGTTTTTTTGTTGTTTGGGTTTGGGTTTTTTTTTGGAGGGGGAGGGGATGAGGGGTTTTAATCCTCTAAGGCAGCCTTGCCATTGTGAGTAACCACACTGCGTGCGTTTTATCCTTCTGCGTCAGTGAAATCACCAGTATTGAAGTTTACTTAAAACAGGAGATCCACATTTCTATGCAAGCTGTTTATGAATGAAATAATTGTAATTAAGCCACAGTAGAGGTTCTGTTGTTATAAAGCATTCTTAATTCAGTCCTGACCTGTGGAGGGAGGGGGGTGGGGGGAGAAGGAAAAGGTCTGAGCGTAATTTTCCATTATTATTTTGGAAGTAATGCAAACAGAAGAAATGTGTTTTCATGCTCCTGGGCAGTTCTAACGTGTCTCCCTCCCTGCTCTCAGCAGTGTGTACGTGCACCACAGGAGATTCTTGGTAGATTTTGGTGTTTCCTTTCCTGCGAGCAATACTTTTCGATAACAATGCTATATAAGTACCTGGTTGAAATAGGAGGAGCTGGAGTAAGGTTTGCTGCTTTGCAGAGTGTCTCTGAAGCCGGGAGGAGGGCATGGCCAGGTGGGCATGGGCAGGTAGGCATGGTCGGCCAGGTGGGCAGGTAGACATGGTACAGGGCTGCATCTGCACTTCTTTCTTGGCCAGAACCCCCAGCGATGTCGCTGCAGGAGCTGGCTGTCAGGCTGCTGTTAAAAGGAATGGCAGGAATTCGCGTCATCAAAGGAATGTGACAAGTTGGATGCCTGTCTAGGTCATTTGTTCATAGTCTTCATGGACAGGCTATGTAAAAGTGTTGCATTTGTTTATTGTTGTCATGAGCAAAGGATCACTGTCCTTTTGTTTAAATAGTAGCAATTTTGGAACTCTTTAGAAATTAGCGCAGCAGAGACTTTAGATACGTCCTTTTGGTTGTGCGTTGATCGTATGGGTTCTCCGTGATCAGGCACTGCCCTTGTGGTTGCACTTTAAAAGGAAAACTCAAAGAAAGTCCATGTATTCAGGGAGGTGGTATCAGTGACTACCATAGGTAATGGTCTTTCTTCCAATTATGTCAATCCATGTCAAACTTTGGCACTATTAACAACCATGTAATTAAAGTTATTTTTCAGATGGCACACTAAACCAAAGCCCTGAGAAAAGTTTTGCATCGCTTTTTGTTTTCTTTGTAATAACTGTTTTCTTTTTTTTCTTTTTTTTTCTTTTTTTAATTTATTTCATCCTACCTTCCTAAAGTTATTGTTCAACTTCCTTTGTGTCCTTCATTGTCTAAATCACCCTTGCGCAGGGGTCATGCATGCTTTTAATGAACAGCTCGTACTCGAGTTCCACCCCACAGCTGCTAGAGCAATACAGTTGTTGGTACGAAGTTGGGAATGCTTTGAGATGATAGCCAGCATAAATGTCACAACATTACGATTGTTGGGTCACGTATAGATATAAAGACAATTTCCCCCTAATTAAAATGTTTACTATTGTATGTCTCTTGCATGTAGTTAGGCAGTATTTGTGCTTTTTGCTTCTCTCCAGGGCAGTGGTTAGGAAGGAGCGAGCTGTGCGTGCTCTGCCCCACGAGGCCAGCAGGGCAGCGGCTGGGGTATGTATGTGGCTGCATCATCCCCACCAGCTGCCTGATACCCTGTGTGACTGGTGCGCTCGCAAATCCCAGGGTAAGGCATTTCAGTTGCTTGTTAACTGCGTTTTGTTGAATAGGAATTCAGGCGCCAACTTGACGATTTAGCAGTCAAGTATTACGAACGGAAGGTAGGCTTCTTTGGAACCACGCTGTGGTTCGCAAGGGAGAAACAGGGAGCGAGTCGACCCACGTGTGCGCAGCGTTTCCCCGTTGCTGGAGATATTCTAGTTTCACTTCCGACAATGATACTATCTGTTACTTAATTTAGCTTCCTGCGCTTAGTGTTTGGAAATGTCATTAAGAGATTCTGGTGGATAACGTCAAGATATCCACTGCTTACGAATCAGCTAGGAACGGAGGATAACAACATAGCTGTTGATCTGAGATACTGGAAAAGAATGTGCTTTAAATGTCACTGGAGTGTCAGGAGGGGGCTGACACGCCACGAGGACACGCGGCAGAACTTTGTTTCAGAATATGACCAAATGACTGGTTTTAAATTATTTTGTTGCTGTAGTAGTAGGTGGCCGTGGCTTCATAAATTTTCTAAGCCAAAATGTTATGTTCCAGCTCTCACAGTTTGGAGATTAACGTAATTAATTATTGTGATTTTTAAAAACACTGCTTATTTAAGCGACTTTGTCCTCTCCGTAATAGTCACAGAGATGGGAAGATGGATTGAGGCAGAACACACGGGCTGTACCACAGACCTCCAGTGAAGCCAAAGAAAGTCACGTCATCTCCGCCTCCATCCATTGTCTGAGCTTTGCTTGGTAGAGTCTCTTTTGCTGAGTAAGTGCCTGGCACAGCCAGAGCGGTGTGGGCTGAGTCAGCGAGGCAGCAGAATAGCACAAGTACTGGAGATGATACAGGTATATCTCATCTCTAACATTGTCTGTTAATGCCTTTTAATTAGTTTGGACAGGGAGTTCAGAAGTGGTTAGAGTAATTCATTTGCCTTCGATTTTGGGATGCCCAACTTTGGATGCTCTAAGCCAGACTTTCTCGATGTCTTAAACGGGGTTTTGGAATTCTGAAAGGAGTCTGATTTAAAATGTGAAGACAATCTTACATCAAGCATGTATTTTAAAAAATTTATGTGTGTAAAAAAGGATTAAATAAATCTGTTGTTAACTTTTAAATGCTTGCTGTTTCAGTTTTGCTTTTTCTTGCGAGTATGTACTGGAAAACGTGCTTACCAGCAGGAGCATTAGGTTTTGTGTAACAAATCACCTGAAATAGTGAGGAGTCACAAAAGAGCTTTGTTGTTCTTGTGGAAAAGGAATACAGAAAAGGAAAAAGTTACCCGAGTGCGCTTTTTAAAAATGAGTTTCTGGTTTTGAGGCTTGTGTCGTTTGTGACCAGTCTGACTGCTGGAAGCTTCACTGTTTGTTTCACGGTGAGCGCGTGCCGCTCCCTCAGACATTCGAGTCCACGTTAAGCTGGGGTTGTTGGCACAGTTGGAAATCGGGGTAATACAACCTAGCGATCCAGCCTGAGAGTGGCAAGAAATAACATCGGTTCTGTTCTCCAAGGCCTGCACTGAAATTTAACATTTCTGTCCCCCAGAATTAGAGGTTTGTATTCATTTGCAACAGGAAGGTGTGTGTTGACCTTGGAAATGGAACAGAAGAATTAAGAAGCAAGAACAGACCTAAAAATGGAGATCCAGGGTAAGAACTGGACTTTTTTTTTTTTTTTTTAATTCTTAATTAACAAACATTCCTTAATTAGTTCTGACCATATATTATAAATGTACTCCCGAGGAGGAAAAAAAACTCTTTTTGTCCATTTCCTGAGTGAAATACAAGAGAACTGTTCATGAACCGAGTACAACGTATAAGTAAGTTGCCATGACCTGCAATTTGTTGGACTATGTAGTGGTGTTAGTGACATTTTTGTGTTTTACTGAACTTTCACAGTGTAGTCATTGGCTGTTTTCCCCAGTTAAACTTTTCACAAAAAAAAAGTACAAAACTTCAGTTATGAGAGAAGAGCAAATAAACTGAAATCCTTTTTAAATCGTTGCCCACTGCCCCAACTCTCTGTTGTAATGAAGCTCCGTTCTTTTGTCCTACCATGCTAACATTTTCTTTTCCTCCCCTGTTTCCATTCTAGATGGGGCATATGAAGGGGCAGAAGAGAAGCAGAAGTGCCAGAAGAAGAGGAACCTGGAGGAGAGCCAGGAAAGACACCTCTAAGGAAATTGGCTTTCTGTTTGAGGCTTTAGGAGCAACGGATGGAGGATGCCCCGGGTTGGGAGTTTTCCCATCAGAGGTATTGTCATTGGCGTCGAGCAGCTTACGTTCCTCCTAAGAGCTTCAGTTCCTTTCCTTGGCTGTTGGCAGGGCTTAGCACATCCCTTTCTCTGGTCCAGGTCTGTCTATCTGTGGGAAGTTCTCCTGAGGCTTACCATCAATTTCCTTCTATTCTGGGGCTTCCTCTTGGGTTGCTCTAGCTATAGGGTTTCAAAGGATCACAGGCAGTGTAGGTTGGCCAGCCAGATTTCTGCTTCTGCCTTTCACTCCATTGCAGAAATTAAGTGCTACTTCTCTTTTGTCACCCAACTTTTCCAGCGCTCTCAGGAAGGAGAGGAGCTTTCTTAATTTGTACCTACGGAGGGGTTAGACCAATAAACTTGCTTAAGCAGACTTCTCACCCACAAGCAAAAAAAAAATAAATATCTGGAAGCTTTATGATGGGATCCTGTATCTTAATGAACGTTCCCTGTGCTCCGTCAACACCATCCTGCGTGGAAGTTCTTGAAGTGTTTTGGTTTGAGGTTATAGCGTAGCTAATTCCCACACGAGGGCTGCAAAGCTAAGCAACGGAGGTTTCTTGAGGAGAGAATCTGTACTTTTCATCAGTTTGACGACTCGGTTAGGTTGTAGCTTTCTCAACTCTCAAAATGTTGATGCTGGTCTCCCAGCCCTGGGTTTTTTTGTTTTGTGTTCCTTCAGTTCCCAAGAATCTGTTTTCTTTTTTCTTTATTTTAAAAATGAACGCATCTGGTTTGTGGCTGTGTAGAAAGACTTGAAAATGTGAGGCTAAATGGCTCAAGAGCAGAATTAATTCCAAATGTAATTATTTAGAATAACCTGATTTTAATTTTGCTGCTGAAAAATTCGAGTGAGATATTTCCTCATACAGTGATTTCGGTGAGTCCTGTGAATGCGTAGCACAGTTGTGGTGAGATATGGGTGTTAACTGCCTCGCCGGTGCTCACCTGGCTTGTAACCGAAATGACTGCGCAGCAAGAAAGCTCTCTAGTCACCGAAACACTTTGATACTTATGCCTTGGTATCTGTGTGGCACAAACAGCTGACAAATCAGTTGAGATTTGTGCAAGTAATATAAAAGCAGTGGTCTGTACCCTTTCCTTAATATTATACCGGCAGAAAACAAATTTTTGTAATGGCTATGGAGTAGCGTAAAAAGGTCCCGGAGTCCAAATGATGATTCTCTAGTAGGAAGATCACAGATTTGGCAGCTATGATGCTTTATTGCCTCTGTATACCGGCATTAGATGCTAAATTCTGGGCAGCTAATCAAATTGGATACAGTCACAGTTTTCTTTTTGTTGAGCTCTGGAAGTCAGCGTTCTGAGTGTAGATCTCTATGCTATTAATAGCTCAAGGGAAGAACTTATTTTATAATTTAGAATAAGTCAGCTCAAAGAACTATCTGTACATTTGCAGATTTTGGAGGCTTGGGCAGATTTTACTTATGTAGTCACTGGCAAGTTCCTCTGGTTTTGTGTCAGCCACGAGCTGTAGAGCAACACCCGCGTGCGGTGTATGTCACAGAGGGACAGGATGGAGAGAAGGCAGGATCTGTCATAGAATCATAGAATCACAGAATGGTTTGGGTGGGAAGGGACCTTAAAGCCCACCCAGTGCCACCCCCTGCCCTGGGCAGGGACACCTCCCACCAGCCCAGGTCGCTCCAAGCCCCGTCCAACCTGGCCTTGAACCCCTCCAGGGATGGGGCAGCCACAGCTTCTCTGGGCAACCTGGGCCAGGGGCTCACCGCCCTCATGGTGAAAAATTCCTTCCCGAGATCTCATCTAAATCTCCCCTCTTGCAGTTTAAAGCCATTACCCTTCATCCTGTCACTACACGCCCCTGTAAAAAGTCCCTCCCCGGCTTTCCTGGAGCCCCTTGCATGTACTGGATGGGGCAACTGTTAAAAGGAACAAACTTTTCGTATAAATAGGAGAGCGTTTCTTCTTGCCTTCATTAGCTTCTCTTCCGTTAATGATGTATTATGGGTGGATCTGCTATTGACTTTAATCCTCAGCCTTTGGCCAGGCATTTTTCACATTTCCTGTGAGAATTGGAAGGACCAAAACTGCATCCAGAGTTCAGCTCTAACAGGGCAGAGCAGCAGGAGAATCCCACACTCTTTCCTGTATTTCCAAGCAGAAATTGTTTATTTGTTGCATTAATCACTTAAGTTACAGGCATGTCAGCAAAGTCACCGCTTGATTTATTACTGCTGATTTTGCATCATCCTGAAAGGTCATAGCTTGACTCACATCGCAGACTGCATTTGTAAGCCTGGCAACAACAAAAGCATTATTTTTTGTTCTGAGGAAATCTTTCTTGCCATGAAAAATCTTTGAAACGAGCCCTAGAATCACACCGCGTTCTGTGTGGTGGTGGCTTTGCAGGACTGGGTTTTTCTTTATTTCCCACCTGAAAACTCACCATTTGAACTAATGACATCCCGTTGCGTAGAGCGGGGCAGCTCTGGAGGGAAGCTGAAGGCCGAATTAGCAAATGCATGAAGTGATAGAGGAGTGGTTCAGACCAAAGCCCTCTGCGATGGTGCATTGTAGACGATGTCTGTAGTGCAATCTTTAAAAATTATGTGCATTTTACATTTATGGGGTTGAGCATTCTGACCTCGTTCTTAGCCTATACTCAGGCTTACCCTCTCCGAATAATGAGAGCAAATAATCTTCTTCTTCAGTTAGGCATCTCTTCCAGTTAATGTCTTACCAGCATTTTCCCTGGTCGGGGGAGTCAGGTTGGTGGCCGGAGGTTTTCACCTGGGGTTGTCTCTTGCCCGTTTGAATGGTGTCCTACCTGGCAGCACTTTCTGAGGGCACGTGGCTTCCCGGCGGCTGTTGGCGGCGTGGGGAGGTGCCGGTGGGGCGCAGGGGTCTCCTCCAGCCCCTCCGGAAGGTGTGCTCCATGGAGGTGGCCGCTCCACAGGCAGCCAGGGCTCGACCCAGGGAGTTGCCCGAGAGCAATGGGCACGTTGGACGCTCCGTGTCCCGGCTCCGGACGGGAAGCCAAGGGGGTACCAGTGACTCCTTGTACGGCAGCAGGTAAGACGGAATTCAGTTTCCTTAACTCTGTTAAGAACCTCAGTTCTGTTACTTTGGGTTTGCTTTGGAAGCAGTTGTGTTTCTATCAGTGTAGAAAACGGAACAACAGGCAGCCAGAGCAACGGCAGTAACTGTTAGTGCCATGAGAAAATGTTCGATGAAGAAAAGTAACATCGAGTTAAATAAAGGTACGTCACTGAAAGTCAGAGGAAAGGGCTTTGCTGCTGCTGTAAAGCCTGTAACAGCGCTGCGCGACCTGTGGTGCTGTTTGAATACGGGCATTTTCTTCTGAAGAAGTTAAGAACTTGTCACTTGGAAGTAAAAGGAAGAGGAAAGGCCCTTGCTTTAATCTCTAAGTATTGTTAGTTCTTTCCATTATTTTCATCCCCACTTCCCCTCAAAAAAAAAAAAAAGTTTAGAATGCTTTGGGGGGTCAGTGAAGAGGGTTTAGGCTGAGAACTTTTTTTTTTTTTTAAACTAGTTGAAGCGTATTTTTCTGTGAAAGCAAAAAATCCTACATTTTTTATACTTTGTTTTACCTAACTAGAACTCCTACGGCTGCAGCGGTGTGCCTTGCGTATGCCCTCGCACACAAGCCACGCGTCATTAATGCAACCAGACCCACATTATTTTGATATTTCAGGAAGCAGGAGGTTGGAGCTTTGTGTTTTCCTGGATTAAAAAAGTAACGATTCCACCACGAACAGCAGGAGGGGCTGGGAAGTGTTCTGCCCGCGTCGTGTTGGCCCGCGCTGAGTGAACGGTTTGGAGATACGCAGGGTTTTGACTATTCAGTGTAGCGGGTGTGTGGCTGACACAGCTTCATGGTGACAGATGCCTTTGTGTCTGTCTCTGTGATGGAGAGAAGGCAGATGTTCTCCTTGGCGTTTCAGAAAGCTGCTGCTTAGCAAAATAAAATGTAAAATTAAAACGAACAGTGCAACAGTGAACAGGGTAACTGGCTGGCCTACAGGCAGAGGAAAAAGACTGAAACAGTCTCGTGTGGAGGTAATGAAGGGTGTTCTTACTGGAAGTCAGTAACTGCTTTGTCATTATTTAAAAGTGGCCTATAGAAAAAGAAATTCTGTTTTTTCCAACTCTGTTAAAATATAAATGCCTGTCAATCTGAATATCCCTGTCTGACTAACCCTGTGCCAGCCCTTCTCAACAAGAGGCACGTCAATGGGGTATAAATGCTGACGCCATCCAGCAATTAGCAGCGATAACACCCCCTAAGATGGTGCATTGTTGTCTGGTGAATTGGGCGCCTGATTGGCTCACAAAGGAGAAGATGAGAATTTCCTATTCAATGTTTCCTAGGGAAGCTGCTCTCGCGTGAGGACGGAGCTGCCTTCGCCATGGCCGTGGTGTCCCCTTCTAGCGCCAGCCGAAGGGGCAGCGCGGGAGGAGCTCATGGCGCGGGGCCAAGCCTGGCGTTCTGTCTCTGCAGGGTGTTCTCTGGGTGTCCCGTTGGAAGGGGCTGTGTCGGGGTGTCCCGTTGGAAGGGGCTGTGTCGGGGTGTCCCGTTGGAAGGGGCTGTGTCGGGGTGTCTCGTTGGAAGGGGCTGTGTCGGGGTGTCTCGTTGGAAGGGGCTGTGTCGGGGTGTCCCATTGGAAGGGGCTGCGTCGGGGTGTTTCGTTGGAAGGGGCTGCGTCGGGGTGTTTCGTTGGAAGGGGCTGTGTCGGGGTGTCCCGTTGGAAGGGGCTGTGTCTGGGAGCTGCTCCTCTCCTTTCCCTTGGAGGTGAGTGTTGTCCACGTTAAACATAAACCCTGTGCAGACTTTAACGCTAGTCTCGGTGGAGTATCTGCCACCCTTCATGAGTGCCACCACGCTGCTCCAGCGAGAGCTGTCTCCGTGTTTACTGGTGTGAGGTTCCTGAGGAGAGGGAGAAGCCGTGTGGGTGCAGTTCGGGAACGTGGCGGGTGTCAGGAAGGAGGCCGAGTGCTCTGCCCGGTGTTTCCCTGTCTCGGCGCCGGGGGTCGGGCAGAGCCCCTGGCGCTGCTCTGCTCCCTGCATCCCGCCTCGGGATCGCTGAGGGTTTGCAAACGGGAGGGTCAGATTTGCTGAGCAGAATTAAGCAGGAAAGTCTGAAACTTTTCTGCAAATGAGAGTCACGCGTGATGCCAGGCCCACCGGTTAGTCGAGAGTAAAGATGGGGAAGCGCGTCTCCTGTCAGGGCTGTTTTGCAGGAGACTGAAGGCTCGGGGATTCCAACTGTAGTTTTGCATGAAAAGCTCCAGAGCTGTGTGGAAGGTTGCCAGCTGTGCAAGGTGCTCCTCCTACCCTGTCTGTGTCAGATAAAATGTACCAGGACCAGATTTTCCCTTGAAGTTTTAATTAAAAATTAAATTTAGTTTATTTTCTTGCGATTTAACCACTGTTGTTGCAGCGGCCGTTCTGCACTGGACTTAGGCTTCTTTGGCAGCTTTCCTTCAGCCTGTGCTGAGGGTGCTGTTACGACACCTGAGTTTGCTGTAAACTATTACGTGTCTCAGAGAAAATCTGAAATGAGAGAACTGGAGAAAGAACTGGTGTCTGTGGCTTTAGATCAAGGAATAAACGACTTGTCTCCCCCTCCCTCATCTACAGAAATGACGGGTTAGTGACGGTGTCCCCCGGGGACAGCAGCTGGGCAGGACGAGGCTCAAATGCACTCAGGAACTTCGCTACAACCAAGAAGGTTTTAAGACGGAAGGTGGAGCACCAGTGGGAAGGCCGTGTACTGAAGTGGTTTTGCCGTACGTGCAGAGGTAAGTAATACCTGCCCAGGGCTGCTGGTTTCTGTCCCGGCTTGTGCTGTGGGGGAAAAAAACCCCACATGTGTATTAAATGTGACTCTTGGTGGGAGGTGCTGCCTCTGTGAGCCTCACACTTCCCCTGGGTGTGAAGGCCGTATAAAACCCTCTCTTCCACAGGAGGCGAACGCACTCCCGAGAGGGAGCGCAGGCTGGAGGAGCTCTCCCTCCTGCCCCTCGGGGGACACGTGGTGCTGGTGCCTGGTGAGCACCGAGGGGCAAGAGGAGAGCTTTGTCTGAGGAACAAGGCAGCTGCTGAGGAGCTGTATGTAACTGCAGTTTAAAAATAACCAATTAAATGATCTACCTTGGCTGTCTTACACCCACAAGAAGCACTTGAGATAGCTGTTCCACAGAGAGGGGCAGAACGTTCCCATTGAAGGAGAGGTTAAAAGATTATTTAGTTATTAAATTGGTGTGTTTTTTGTCATGGGCCCTTCAGGGATAAAGTGTGCATAATCCAGCTGTGTAATGAGGTTGTGTGCGAAGGGAGGAGCGCTGGAGACCCCCGTCAGCCGCTGTGGTAACGTACTTGGCTCCGTACACAGCACAGCTGAAATGGAAGCTCCTGCGCATCAGGAAGCTGCAGACGGTTTCTTGTTGCACTGCTCCTCGAGAAGGAGCTAAAGGCAGTGGTGACCGTTCCCCTCGGCCAAGCGCGAGTGTGCCAGCGTGGTGAGTAGCGCTCCTACACAAATAACATCTGAGCTACTTCTGCTGTGTTTTGCCAGGGTGTCAGGTTAAGCACCTCGACACTCTGCCGTGGTGTTTGGATACTGGAGAAGGCTTCATTCACACACACGTTGTGGGGCACCGTGGTGGGACCGTAAGTCACTGGTGCGGTGTCAGCAGCGAGTTCTCCCAACTCCACTGTTGCACAAAGGCTTCCGAACAAGGCAGAAAGACAATTTTACATCTTCTCTGTGTTGACTGATTTGGCCTCCCAGGAGCAGCTGGATTTGTTCCCACCCCCCGCAGCCCCCTGCGCCCCTCGGGGAGCGCTCGGCCCAGCTGCAGTGACGGCCCAGCGGCCGCTCCCGCAGCAGCAACAGCGCCGGGCGGCCATGGGGAACTGCTGACAATTTCCAGTTTTGTGCATGTGCCAGTTTTAAAGTCCAACAGTTCAGTTACGCGACGCAGTCGTGTCGCTGCTTTACGAGCAGCTGCAGTGGTTCCCCGCCACGTTCTCCGCAGCAGCGGCCGGAGCCCCAACAGTCGGCTGCCTGCAGCCCCCGTGGATCGAAAGGGAGCGCGGCGCTGCCTGGAAACTGCCTTCGCTGCCTCCCCTGGTTGTAGTTTTAGAGGAACTAAACCTTCACCAGCAGCGCTGGCAGCAGTTGTAGCAGGTAGGCGTCCGCGCTGCCCATGTGCCGATACCCAACGACATAGGCCTGCTGTGCCGCCAGCGGCTCGCACCGTCACTGCCTATTTTTGTGTAAAGTTCATTTTTCACAACTGAAGCAGCTTGAAATACACAGAACCTGTGCTCAGGAGCGGTCACTCACGGAACTATGCAGACAGGGCCAAACTCAACCCCTGCTATATTTGTGACCTCAGCTCTGTTGTCTAATATTAAAATTCTGGTTTGAATTAAATTAGCACAAATAGCGTGTGTGTGTAGGGGTGAGATTACAAACACAGAGCTGGACGTTGCCTTTCATTTAGCTCACAGAAAAAGATGAGACATTACAAATAGTGTAGGATGTGGTAATGGTGTGAAATGTGTGTGTAAGGCCAGTTTTTCTAGGCCATGGTGCCCTTTTGTGTGAAATTACCACTTGCTGCTCATTAGAAAAATCATACTGTAGGAAGAAAAAAAAAATACTTATTTTTCCTTTTTGCATGTAGAAAATAGAGCACTTTGAAAGACAGCAACGCTGCTTGTCCCGTTTCACGTAGTCCCCAAAATGTTGATGCAGGGATGGCTTTTTCCTGAAAGGAAACCAGCTCCCCGAGCGAGCAGACTGCGCGGCGTGCGAGGCCTGTTGTAGTTGGCCTCCCTCCCAAACGCTCTTAAAGCATGTATTTAGGCCGCTTTCCACGGGTATTTAGAGAGGGATGTTTTTCAGATGTGTTAAACTAATCGTTCTTGATGTGTTCTCATGGAATCTCCCACACCCCAAAAATAGCCATTTACTTTAACAATGCACATGCATGTCATGCCTGCTTTGTTTTTCAGACCATTTAGGCACGGCTAATACGAGAGCAACTTTGTAGCTCGTTATTTTTAGGGATGCTTTTTTCATTTTGGAGCCCCTACTGCATTCAGCGTTGAAATTCCTCCCCGGGCTCTTGCCTGGTTCACCAGCCTTCCTCAAAACGGGGTAATTAGCACACTTGTTTTTAAGGCTTAACCGTCTCCAGTCGCATGAATGAACGATGAGCTACTGCAGCGCTGCTCACCCCACACAGGAGACCGTGGCTGCCCCCATTCGAGGTGCGGGGCTAAGGGCCGTGAAACACCGCACTAGCAGCGGTTTGTTTCTGCTTCCAGCTCGCGAAGCAGAGGAAACCATTTCTGCTCCTACCGAGCGACAGAGAAGCGTACGGACACACCTGTGATTTAAGAGCACTTTATTGTTCTTTAAGGCTACTTTTAAGTACAAAAAAAAAAAAAAAAAGATGGCCTGCCAAACCTTTTTTTTTTCCAGGTGAAACAAGGCCACAAAAGCATGGTATATTACAGATTTACAAACACAGAGAGACTCTTTCAAACGGAACTGTAGATAACCCGGCTCTGTGAAGAAACTTCACCACGTCTCGTGATGGTGAGTTCAGTTTAGTTTCCTTCCGCCTCCCCCCAACCCTTTGGCTTCCGTTGACATTATTGTGTCTAATATATGTTTTACTGGACATAGCACGTTAAATCTTTATTGCCCTCAAATCCATTTACCTATCTCAGATAAGTAAATGTAACCTTGTAAAACCGCTATTATCGAAAATATTAGCTTTAAAAACATTATCTTATTTGTGTTTACAAAGAAATATAGGAGTCACATTTTCCACAGAGTCCATCTACAGTATTAGTATTTTACTGTTATAATGCTCAGTAGCCCGTAGCAATAACAAACTAGTGGCTATTAATGCTAATGCAGTGTTCTCATAGAATAACTGTGTTCCTGCACTTTTACTGTATTACAGACAAATCTACAACAAAAAAAAGATCAACTTTTTTCTCCAAACAAAAAAAAATGAATGATTACAATAAAGGAAAGGGAAAAATTAAATAGCTACATATCATTAACAAATTAATTGTTCCTCAAAAAATACCTACAAATTTCTCTGTACATTCTTTACGCACAGCGTAACGATGGTCTTAAAGTTACCTATATAAAAAAGTGTTCTTTTAACAATCTTCCTACAGAGAGTAGGGTACTGAATGCCAAAGCAAGTAAGCGTTGACTACCCAGTAAGATGGTAGTGAAATGTGTAAAACTGGGGGCTTAGGTGTTTTTTTTTTTAATTTTTTTAAAGAAAATTGAGCAGCCACCTTCTCAACAAGAGTAAGAGCCAATCTCCCGATCTCTTTCTACCCTGCACCTTTTCCAAATTAAATAGCTTAACTTTAAAAAAAACAAAAAAACCAAACGTAAAATAAAAGCCACCATGGACCCAATACTGTAACACAGTCCATAATACATCACGTGTAGGTCATCTTCCAACTAGTTCTAACTTTCTACACTGAACCGATCATTTCAGGTAACCCAGTATAAAAAAAAAGCCCTAGTTGCAACTGTACTGGGAAGATGGAATGTATGGGGGAGAGCAGTTACACTTAACAAGAAGAAGAGAAGCTCTTAGTACTAGCACAGCTGTGGTTTTACGCCTGCCTCTACTGCCTAATTTCTAGTTAGTAGCTATTAATATAGCAAATGATAATAAATGCAGTAATACCTGTATAAAGTTTTCTAATGGAGGAATGTATGCTGCAACTTGGCACAGGCTTATGAATAAGCTTAAAAAAATTAAAGATCATATTTCACAAACTGTAACAATCTGTTGTCCAGCCAAGATACGTAACGGTAGCAGTTTCTGCAGCTAGTTAAAGGTGGATTACACAGACTTAGTGTTAGGAAGCAAATTCCCGCTGAGCAGACAGTGCTGCAGACAGAAACAATTACTCAGTCGTGCGCAAAGCTATAGCAACCTGTACCACGCATCGTATATCTCTAAACTGCGTCATTTGAGGCCTGTCCTGAGGCTGTCCTCGTTTGCTGGCTGCTACTAAAGTGAATATCAAATACAAATATCATAGAGTACAACTGTACCAGCAGTAAGTATATCTAGGATTGTTACTGACAAAAATAAACTAATTCTGAAGAAAAGCTAATAAGTATTATGATTCTTACTGTCTATACATTAATAGATACCAGCTATTTTTCATAAAACATGCATCGTTAAGCACTATTGAACCCTCCAACCTCAGCTCTATTCTAACAAACTGCAGTGTTTAGGAAAAAATGCCCGTGTTCTGTAAATTATGCAGTCCAGTTGCAAGCACTAAGCACCTGAAATCTAAAGAGAGAAAGACCTATAACCTGTATGAGACTTCCCCTTCCAAAGCTGTTTTGCTTTAAGAAAAATCAAACTGATAGAAATGTCATCCTTAAACCCTTTTTTCAGCAGTTTGCCCTCAAAATGTTAGCATCTTCCAGAAAGTTGCTATGCAACTTCAGTCCTCCTCCAATAGTGCAAATCATACATGACAGTTCTTTTCAAGTATATACATACAAAATTACTTCACAGAGGGAAAAAAAAAAAAAAAAAAAAGGCAATGTAAGCAAACCAGACAAATTCTAGTCTCAAGAAGCTAATACAAGCAGAAAGCATTTGGGTCAACCAACTAAGTGTAATGGCTTTTGTGGATTAGCGTGCATTATTTTTTTTAAGGGGCAGCAGATTTGCATCAGAGGTTTCTTTGGTAATTGAGGCAGGAAAAAAAGGATGCTACATCGTATGAATCTTTATGAAATAGTTCCTGCTATCATCTTTAAGGGCACCCTTTTACAAATAAAAAGTGAGTACACAAAAACATGTGTTGAAAACTAATCTCCCCTCCCCCAACACTATTTTAAGCACTGTTCAAAGCTCAGTCAAACCATGCAAATTCACAAACGTCACGGTCCTCTCTTCATGAGACTACAGAGGGCGAGTGATTATGATTGACCATGTGAGAGGAAGGGGAAGACTGGCCCCGCCGTGAGGCAGACTCGGGACTGCTGGAGACTCCGTCCTTCGCAGCTTTGATCTGAAGCCACGTATCCCCAAGTGCTTTGGCAAAGTGGTCGTCGACTGATCCTGTGATGGACACAGAGTTTGCCACTGGCTCAGGCTCCTTGTAATTCTTGCCAAGGCTCCGGCGGAAGTGCTCTTCCACCACTGGGTCACAGGCAGTGGTAGCTGGATGGGGAAAGGAAGCACAAGAGGCGTTATTTGAGTGCAGAATCCTGGCACCAAGTACTGGATTCAGAACCTGCATTTTCTCCTCTTTTCCTATCATCTCAGCATAAAGCAAGACTTCTTCCCCGCCCCATTCACTAGCTGTTCTATAATGATGTAAAGAAGACGGAAGGAGTTAAAATGAAAAAAAGAAGTAATGAATGGCGTTAAACGTTTTTGCATTTCCGTGACCTGCACCAGGTAAGCGTTTTATATATAATTATAGTTCTCCCTCAGGCTAGTAACAGCTACACCTCTGATTCTATGGAAACCCTCTCCCAAACAATCACATAGAACTTATATTTAGACTTTAATAGAATTAAAGATGGAAATGGTTCTTCACAATCGGCTCCCAAGCCTGCCCATACCAGTCAGATGTGAGGAGAGCCCATTCTAAATTACAGCATCCCAAAAGCTGCGCTCAGGGTTTCATCTTACTTGACATACTGGTGCTAGGAGCCAGTCAGAAAACTAAATGAATCATTACCTCTGCATTGGGTACGACAAGCATTAAAACGGTGCAATACTATTAGAAGAGGAACAAGGAACCTTCAAAGACAGATTTTGAATGATAATAGTGGTAATTCCTCAAACTAAATATGAGAGAGTTGCAGTTTTACAATTTAGAAATGCTATCTATGTGTCCGAATGAGATTTATCTTTCAAAAAATACTTGAAACTGTCGGGATCTGTGCCATTGTCATTCAGGCTATAGAAAGGCTTCATTTGGTGCTAAAATAAATGTGTCATGCACAAAGACCTCTTCAAGTGACAAGAGACAAGTATTTCCTGAGAACCTTTACCACTATTCCAAAGCCCATGTCAATACAGCTGGGGTCTCAAGGAAGAAGTTCTCCTTAGACAAGTAACAGCAGTTTTCCAGAAAACTTCCAACATCTTGGATCTTTACTGACTTTTTCTAAAAGTGTAACATATCCTCCAGGGTCTCACTGCAGCTTCTAACTCCAGTTTTCAACAAAATGTCGATCTTTTAAAGAAAAATATATAATCATCACCTTACTGTGGACTTTTAGGTTCCTACCTACGTCATACTGGTATTGTCATATTGACACATTCTGGTTGATGAAGCCTCACTGCCAGGGATGTTTGGAAATCCTGTGTGTTAAATCTCTGCATCAGCAGGTATGTGATTTGAAATGCATTTATTTGAAGTGTTTTCCCCCAGTCACACAGTGAGAGAAAGTGCAGAGAAACATCCCAAGGTTCCCCAGCAAGTACTGCATGAAAAGATTTCATGAAAAGTACTAATTGCACAGAAGGTAGAAAGCTAAAGCTCGCTGCCTGGGTTGCTATAGCAACTGCCCTCCAAAGCTTTTTGTGTTATCCGTGCAGAGAAAGGTGGAGGGTATGTGCTTTAGAACAGTATTTGTATCTACAGGAAAAGATTTTTGTGACTGCAGCTGAATCATAAACGTCTGCTGACTACTGAAAGACTGGGGAAACTACAGCTTCTAAAATAAGAGCATGGCTGGATGCACTGGCCCTGTCTGCTGTTTGTCAGTTAGACTAAAATAAACATGACGACTTATTTGTCTGTGTGAGGTGTTTGCTTTTTTAAAGAAGCTTTTCGCAACAAGAAGAAAGAACAGCTCTCTCCGCCCCTGATTTTGAACTGGTATTTTCTACTGGGGCTTAGGATCGATGGTTAGAAAGAGTGCGGAGGGGATATGTGCTAGCCTGTCCCTGGGTAGACAGGATACAAAGAGGTGTCCATTGTTTCACCTCCTTTTATTCCTGTTAATACACCAGTGCCTACACAGTTAAGCTTAGTAAGACGGTTTTGTTCTCCTCAAATTCTAATCAGGCAGTTAAGTGCACAAACATGTAACTTACTGCTAGAGGGTCTTCTGTAGGCAGGCATTGCTGAACCGCAGCCACTGTGAGCAATGGGACAATGGGAGAGGTTACAGTTCCGGTTGTTCGCAGAAGCACATGTGATTACGGATGGACGGTTCTAATATGGAAGAAAAAAAGAAAGCTGTCACTCACTAAGGCCATTAGCCCAAGCCATATTAGCAGCAGTTCATTGCATAATCACTTGAGATGTACAAACACTGAACTGAATCCCAGCAGTGAAATAACCCATAAACTGTCCAATTCAATAAAGGATATTAAACCCCAAAATATTCAGCTATTATTTCTCTGACTGATTAAAAAAACCCACATTGCATTTCCATAATAGTTCTTAGTTATTTAAGTGGCAAGCAGCCATACAGAAAAAGGGCAGTATAAAAGCAAATCATTAAAAGCATTAATGTGATTTTACAGTGACTGTTTCAACTTCACAGGCAATACATATGCAGAACTAAACGTCAACACATGAAATACTTGTTTCATTCTATGTCCATGTATCCTCCTGATTCCAGCACTCACAAGAGCTTTAAAAATTTTACAGGTATTTGTCATCTTAGTGTTAACCAAATTTTAATGGCATAATTTTTCATTCAGAAGTTAAGCTTTCCTGACCTGAATAATTCTGTATTCTGTACTTCAGCCACAAAACAATAAGCCCATAAAATGTAAAATTTGAAGAGCTCCTGAGCCAGTCTTGACCGCAAGTACTTTCCTGTTGTAATTAATCTGCCTTTCTAGCACTACTTGATAAACATCATCCTTTTTCATTCTCAACACATGCAAATTCCCCAGAACATCTACTCACATAATCTTAATTCCACAACATATACTTCCTACTAAGTATAAACATAAAAATACTCTTCTTAAAGTTGTTTACTATGGAAATGTTACATTGAAACAAAGCCTTAGGAGAATGAATGTCCCAGTTTCTCCAGGTGGCTGAATGGAAATAACATGGGTATTGGGAGTATTTTTGCTTTCCATCTTTGGTATGTTTTATGATGCAAGGAGTCCATTTTGCTATATTCAATGCAAGTTAATGGTTAAGTGTCCAAAAGATTAACATAACTGAGGTAATTAACACAGTTCTAATTTCTTGTCCATTTTACAAATCTGTGCAGCAAACCCACAAAAATCACTATACAGAGTCAACAAGGAAGGAAATGGTTTTCATTATTTAGTGGTACTTTAGTCTAGACAGAGTAAGAGCAAGACCAAAGTAAAAGAGATGAGCTTTCCAGGGGAGGTTTAACACTATTTGTCTAGACACAATGGGAATCATCCTATTTACATCTTTCTTACTTTTTTTTACTTTGCTGTCAGTGCAGTAAAGAAAAAAAGTGAATTATTTGATTTTTCTGTAAGCAGTTCACATGTGGAAGTATTTATTTTCTTTTTCATAGGGGCCAAGATATGTGCATCTATGAAGCGGTTTTTGAGGTGTGTATATAAGCTTATGTCTTAACAATAGTATTTTAGACATGCAAGAGGTGGGAAGGAGAGAAAGAGAGAGAAAGAGAGATGATAAAAAAAGCTTGTCTCAAGAATGCATGTACCAACATCACAAAGGATCTGAGAGGCAGGATAAGGCATCTTACAGAATCCCCTGCTGTGGTTCTGTGTGTACAGGTGCACTGAGCAGACCATACATATTTGCATGAAAATGTTGAGATAAGCTGAGAATTTAGTAACAGCGACTAGAGCAGCTGAATAACCCTATGCTGCCAAAATAACAAGGTATTTTTTTCCCACCTCTTTATTAGAAACAGAGTAAGATGAAATCCCATTCAACATGTTACGGGTAAAAAAAAAAACCCAAACCAACAAATCATCAAACTCGGGTTTCTTATTTTCAATATGCTTTTTCCTTTGTATGATTTCTACTGAGCGCTCTTAGCAAGGTCTTACCTCAACATCCTATTTTCCCAAGAAAACAGATTGTAATCTAGCTCAAAATGTCAGAGATAACAAAAGAGAAAGGAATCTGGTAATGGGCAACAGGAATCAGCCCAAGTCAAACACACCAAAATAGACAAGTGTCAGTGGTGTTAGCTGCTAAGCTGAGACGCAGCAGTAGTACTATCAAAGGGCAGCAGTGTCGTCAGTGGAAGCCTGTCCCTTCCTCCTCTGTCATCACTGAACGCCGAGAGCAAAGAAGAGCCGTTCTGCACAGAACAATAACTCTGCAATCTGCGTGCCAAATGATGCAAGATATCAGCAACTAGTGTAAAAGCTAGGCGTTTTGGCATAGCAAAATGTAAAAGACTAGCATACATAGTCAACCACCGTGAAAATCTACACAGCAGATGTAAAGTATACGGCTCCAGTGAAAAGCAGCTTTCATAAACTGCATATGAAAAATCCCAACCTCTGAAAGATCATCCACTTAAAGTGTTTACCCTTTGTAGGGCATCACAGTAGGGGAAGGAAGGAAGGAAGGAAGGAAGGACAAGCTTGGGTACGTGGGCCAGTTTAATTTCTCAACACTGCAGCTCATCACAACCCAATTATCTTGCTTTGTCTCTCCACTTGCGAGAGGGATAAAAGTGAGCCTGACATATAAGAAAATGGTTATTGTATAAACTGCATAGAGGTGGCTCATCTTCAGCAGTTCTGAAGGAAAACAACTAAAAAGACAGCAAGCCAAAACCAAATCAAACACCACCCCCCACTCCAGTATATGGAAATAAACTATAAAATAATAAAAAATCATTACTTCGCTTTAGGAGAAGTCATTATGAAGTAGTGATACAACATTGCTCCGAACAACGCAATGAATGCTTTTGGCTGGCTAAAACAACCAAGGTCGTTCCAGCTTCTTTCACCTGGAAATCTCAGTGCAAACTTGCACCTCTTCTTCAGCAGTCCTGGAGAAGAGAGCCAGGACAGAGGGGAGGGAAGCACGCACTGATGGCCAAGAGGAGCACAGAGGAATAACCTCTTTACCTGTGAACTGCATTAGTTATTGCCTAGCAGGTGCTGGAGCCTCGCTCAAGCACCCAGCAACTCAGTCTTTGCATTCTCAATTAAAACACGTGCATTCACAAGCTTAGTAAAGCATCATGAAAAGCACGAAGGCTAAGAGATCTGTGACAGATACATTTAAACATCGGCAATTTATTCACATTAAACACAATGAGCTGTGACATGCATTGTGCATTTTTAAAATACATTTTGCCTGAAGAATAGTATTGCCTACCTATTGTAACCCAAAATACGTCCTGCTTACATCTGGGAAGTCCTCATTGTGTCTACAGCAAGGACTCCTAAAACCACCCAGAATTTCTTGTCAACCTAGATGCCAGTACCTGCTGCCGTTCCACGGAAGTCAGTGTAGGTGTGATGCCAACTGTTCGGGTTGCATCCATGCTGTTTTTGGTCAGTGCTAGAGGTTGATCCATGGTCAAGCTTGGGATTGAGGCATACATGTGATTGGTGTGAAGGCTCATTGTTGGGGCAGCAGCCCTCTCTATTGGGCTGCGACTCCTCTCTCTGTGCTCCTTCCGATAATCTCCATTGGCAGTCTTGTTTCTAATACATGAAACAGAAAAAAGTCAAAGGACTTACTATTGTTACAAGCTATAATCAGATATGCAACATTAAATGCCTTTAAGAAACATGAGGCAATGCATTTTGCTTGGTTGTGAGGAGGGCTATAGAATCCCTCAGTGAGGTATCCCTGGTCTATCCAGCCACCTTGCCTCAAAGATAAGCCAAAGATTTACATTTGCAAGCTCTGGCAGCCAACATTTGTTTCTTCAGACACTTATCTAAGTGTAGCAAGTAAAGTAACAACTGATCATGTTTTGTTAAGATCAGACACCTCCTCATTTAACATACTATTAATCCCACTCTGTCTCCTAACACTGCAATATTCTCTAAGCATCGCTGAAGCCCAAGAAAAGTTTATTTTACTCAAAAGACATGGGTTGATATCAGCAAAATGCAGCAAGTCACAGCAGGAAGCAAAATTTTCAGATCAGAAAATGAAGGAAAAGCAAACTACATTGCACTTATCTCAGAATCATTTAATTACAACTGTTCTTTCAAAGAATAATTTCCAACTACTACCAAACAGTTAGTCTCAGTAGATGTACTCATATAATTAGCCTATCATTCACTGCAATTAAAATAATACTGATTTTGTACTTAAGTATGAGATATTTCAGTTTCCATATAGCAATAAAATCGTCATTGAAAGCAAATGAGTGAATCAAAGGATAGGTACTTCATTCATACTGGTGAAGGCAGTCATTCCTAACCATTGCCCAGGTAAGCGTGGGTATGGTTGGCAGCCTGGAACATACCAGTATGGTAAGAGTTAACACGCTGCCATCCCTAGTGCCTCAGTGTGAAGCAGCAAGCTCAGTCTATCTATCTTTCACATAAGAGCGAGCTGAGGAAAAAGCTGGTTCTACGGAAAATACATTTTGTCTTCAGAAGACTTTTGAAGTAATAATGAAGTGTCCTGTATGTCCTGTGTACGAGTGGGTAAAATCCATTTATGAGGTGGTTTTCCCCCACTTTTTGAAGTGTATCATAGCAAACTGATATGCAGGAGCCATCTTTAGAAATGCTCTGATGAATATTAGGCAGATATAGAAAAGGAACAGAAAAATGTTTTTTGTAATACTGGAAATTAAGGTGCACAAATAGTATACAATATTCAAATAAGTTGCAACTCCAAGAAGCTACTGCCTACTTCAACGTCTGAGAAAGTCTCTCAAAAAAGCAATGCTAACAGCTGAGGGGAAAAAATAAGCCCTGCCAAAAAGGGAAAATAAGGAACCCCAAAGCTTATCAACAAAAATGCTATAGAAAAACCTTCTAGATTTATATAAATGAAATAATTACTTAAGAGTTATCTAATGGTTATGTGCTGGTTTTATGTTAGTTAAAAACAGACAATATTACTGTCTTGATTTCTCCATATCATCTAAAATCAAAGCAGCACTGGTGTTCACATTCACTCTCCGACACCACAGCAGTACCTCCCTCTGTTCACACACACACGCTGGTGCATCGTAATGGGTTGGCCCCACGCTCCTGACCTGGTGTGGGCATGCAGCCGTGCCAGCAGCCCCCAGCAGAACCTGAATCCCCCCATACTGGCTGCAGGGATGCCCTGCCATAACCCTGCCCTGGGAGTCAGGGCTGGTCCCTGCGTTGCACAGCATTTGTTTAAGTACCTTTTCAGACCATGTAAACTTTTAGCCTTGACAGCATCCTGTGGCAATGTATTCCACAGTATAAACTACATGGTTTGTTAAGTACCTTTTCTTCACGAGCTCCTTTTGCTTCTTTTTCGCCTAAAATCTAATGGTGTAGTCTGTTATTGCCCTAGTTCTTGTATTAGGAGAGAGAGAAAGCCATCGCTCCCTGCTTATCATCTTCATGTCACTCCTGAGTTCATCTCTCTGTTCAACAACTTTTTTCTCCAGGTGCTTCTTTTTTCAAATAAAAACTGTTCCATAAGTTTGTCATCCTTGTGGCTCCTTCTCATGCAAGAGCTAGAAAAGCTATAATCTTTCTTGAAATGAGGGAGCAGACCTCTGCTGTATTCAGGAACAGGACCTGTGCTGAACTCATCACAAGTCTTCAGTGCTATTCTTCAGCCTGCTCCAGAGTCACTTGGTTGTGTAAGTTCGAAATCTGCTATTGAATTAAAACTCAACTAATTTATCACATTACAAGTTAGGGTTAATACGGTACCAGGCAACCAGTGACTTGAGAACCTCGGGACACAGCTTATTCTCTATGCCAAATTCCCTTGACATGCTTGTGAGGGAACAACCAACAGAGTAACAATAAAATTTCTAACTGTTCAGACCGCCCTCCCCCCCCGCCGGCTCTGCCCCTCCACCTATTGCTTCTCCCTTTTAACTAATTACAAATTAGTAGTTGCAGATTAGCAGAATCGACCATAAAATCTAACCTTTAAGGTTTCACATCTGGTCCTCAAGATGTTCTCTGAAAATCATGTGTTTCTTGAATCCTTCTTTATAGGCCAGATTTAGACCCAATAAAGCAGCACTCAAACCACCAGGAAATACATTCTCACAGTGCTACATTTCGATCTTTTGCCAGCTTTGGTACCATTTCAATTCACAAGCCGACTTTGCAGTATCAGCATTCAGAAGAAAGAAGTTTAGAATTGCATTGCTCTGAGCTAATGACTGATGCAAATGTGTGACTTAATGGCAGCACAACAGACTCTATATTTAAAGTACAGTAGCCTCATCTTGAATTACAGTACTGAAACAGCTACTGAGCACGACAAACTAATCCTTCACCACCCCTTAGGAAGCAAGCATGGAACTTCATAAATAGCCTTTGCAGACTGTTTTTGTACCTGGACAACAGCCATTAGATAGCCTGGGAAATAATAACATGAAAAGACATTGCTAAAAAACATTGTTCAAGTGATCAAGGCAATGCCGTGTAGAGATGGCTCATTCTTCCTGCTGCAATGCAGTATCTTTGGTGGCTGCAAGCCAAAATCTTAGTTTTCAACTAAATATTATCTGGTCTACTACAATTTAAATAGCCATTTGAAGGCTGCAACATCACGTACAGCTCCAGCAGATTCCTACTTTTCACTGCCTCAAAGAAAAAAAACAAACCCCGTTCAGAATTATTATATTTTGTTTTAATAAACACAAGTTGATTTTCAAAGGAAAAACTTTGTTTCCTCCACCAAAAATACTTGTAAAATTAAACAAAAAAAATGCAGCTACACCAGTTGTTTCAGGTTTTTTTCTTAGAACTTAGTGCTGCATTTATGGGGGGAGGGAGGGGAGCAGGGCTCTCAAAAGTAAGCAGTGGTGAACGAACTTACTGAAATTCCCAAGCAAAAAAAATATTTCCATTTTACATAACAGCATCTACTTCACTTATCATCACTTTACACAAAAAGTCACAGACCTAAATATTGGTGAACTGGTAGTTTTGTTGAAAAAAAAAATTAAAAAAATTGAACTTTTCTGCAAAGATTTTTGGAAGAAGGAACCAATAAACAGTCTGAGGCCAGGAAGCACAGCACAGCAGGCAGACCTTCCCTAAAGATACCTAAAATTATTGAGTTATCTCAGTAATCTCAGCAGACCACACCCCTCGCCCTTTCTGTAGGCAAATAATTCCCTCTTCCTAAATTAGAATAACTTCTCTTCCGGGCAGAGGACAGTTTACACTCCGCTCCTCAAAAATCCTCTCCTGAATTCATCTACTTTCAACTCTATGGTCTTAGCAAAAAATGAAAAATACCTGAAGCTTTTACTTCCACATCAGATATTATTTTTTCTGAGCCCAGCTAAAAATTTTACAGCACTGTGCAGAATAGTAACATGATAGCTCTGCCCTTGCAAAAATATACCAGCACTTCTGTGTCCCTCCTATTTAAATATAAATAGCAAATCCTACAGACATCTGACTCCACTTGTAAAACAATTGTACATAACATTATTTATAGAGTATTCATCAATTTCATATCATGAAATAATTTTAGTTTAAAATGTAACTTTAAAAATAATTTTCTATTAGCAACTGAAAGTTTGTTACCATTTTTAAAAATTATTATTATTCAGAGAAATCATTCTTCTTTTGGTATTAGATGCTTTCTCTTGAAAGGGCAATCCAAATTCCATGTCTTTGAAGATAATTTTATTTTACTAAAGTGAATTAGCATAAAAATTCCACATGCACTGAACAGGTACAGAGATGCATCTCTTAGTTCAAACATAAGGGCAGAAAATTACAAAGAAGAATTTCTGACCATGTTTGAAAAATAATTTAAGACTATGTACTACAAATAAATCCATCTGTCCAAACAGCTTTACCAACCCTCAACGCCACTTTGTCTTAGAAATCAGCACATGTAACTCTGGACTCCAGCGGTGAATATGCCAGCGCATCTCCACTGGCTTAAAAAATAGCTAGCAATTAATATCGGTGGGAACCCGAGCAAACATCAGGCAGCGGGACACTATTACATCAGCCATACCCATCACCCTTTACTTCCCCCCTTCTAACAGAGGTATTCAAGCTACTTGCAGGTTTGTTTTACCAAAATTATACGTGATTCCAACCTTAAATTCATTTCTCCAATGCTTGAAAAACAGACATTGTTTTCCATGTTTCTCCCCAATGAATCATAACTGAGGCTCCAGCACTTACCAAGCATCATGTGCTCAGATGGATGTCATACCAAAACCACACACATCCTGACTGTTAGCTGAAAGTCTGCTTCAGTTTGGTTCTAAATAATGTTTGTTAATTGAAAGCACTGTTTCAGTCCTCCTCAAGAACCAGTTCAAAGGTAGCTAAAATGCATTGTTCTTAATATTATTTTTTTTTGGTCATACACCCTTTAAATGCGGCTGTTCTGTTCCCTGGCACAGAGTGGCGGTAATTCACACTCATCCTACAGGAACAGACTAACGCTGCCAGCTGCTTAAGAAAAAGGAAAAAAAAGAGGCCCACCGAAGGGGACAGTTTTGCTTGCACTCACTTCCAGCCTGCAGATCCTTAAGGAACAGATGCCAAAAGTATTACTGTACCTCCCAGTGAAGAAATCACAGACGTTTCACACTCCCTTTGGCAGAAAGAGAACTCTAACTTGAAATGGTTGTACTGTAGGAGCGTGTTTCACTTGCAGAACTTAACAGTGCTTTTAAATTTTTTATCAGGTAAGATGTTTTCTTTATACAAACACAATGCATAATATTGCCTAAGAGTAAACTTTCATTTGTGTAACCTAATTCAGATATGATTTTAGTATTTTCAGCATCTTTAAAATATTAGTTTTCTAACATCTTTTACTGTATTTATTCACAAACTCTTAAGTCTGAAAGAGGACAGCTGCTTTTGTTAAAGACTACTTAAGGATTTATAATCCATTGATACAAAATATCTTCTCCACATGATGGGGATAATTTCCTGCAAAAGTACTTACTTGCATACATTAATTTTATTACTGTGAGGTGGGAAAACAAGAATTCAAGGCGACATTTCAAAAACACGGTGATATATATCCAGAGGGAAAAATGCTACGTTTCACTTACTCAGAATTTTGTAAGCAATCCAAATTCACTAAAAAAACCCCAAACAAAACCTGAAAGTATTAGCAATTTGCTCTTTGAGTGTCAGCCAATTATTTGAAGTATTCATAACATGAAAAAATACTCCAAACAGCCCAATACATTCTTCAGACCACATCTACTTTGAATGGCTGCCACCTAAATACATAACCCTTTTTCATCCCATTTTACTAGCTTTATGCTTCCCTGTTTCTTTGAGTAGCCTTTTCCTTTTATGGCGTAGTACTCCATCTCAAAAAGCTTTCAAGTAAGCAACTTGCAAGAGATTACTGTTTTTGCAAGAATCCACAGAATCTGGACATCTGATACGGTTTCCTGAGAAAGATAAAGAATGACCGCCCTTTTTGTCATTGCTGTTATTTAAACATTATTTGTACAGTATATTCCCCCCGGCAGGACACTTTTTGGACAAACTAAAGATCACGTTCAGACAAATGCACAGATAAAACTGACGACTGATCTCCCATTAACGCCTTTCTTGAAGCAGCACTACAGCAGCTCTGCCTCCTGCTGTGGTTCTGGAGGGCTCCAGAACAGCACTTTGCTGGCCAGCCAGCTACAAAGCGGTTCTTTAACCCAGGGCTGTAGCTGGCAAATCCGCCATTTCTTCCCCCATTCAAGTGTGGCTAACAAGGAAAGAAGCAGGTGGCCAAGTCTTCACTTTCTGCCTCAGGCTAGAAACAACTCAGCAAAGGCACCCAGCGCTTTTAAGCACTGCTTCAAAGGTTCTCCAACCACCGATAATTAAACTTAACTCTTCCCAGAAAAGAGCTTTTGTTCTATTTAATTTTTCAACTTGAGCATCAGGCCCAGTTTGGAGAACTGAGCACCTTATTTACACAAGTTCTTTCAGAGCCAGAAGTACCGGTGCACCAACCATACCTGTTTTCCCCTGCTCTCTCCACTCCTCTCTAATCAGAATTCTGCACTTCCTTCCCTTAAAATATTTCAATTCATGAATATTTTTTTTTTTACAGTTTAACGCTACAGGCAATGGGAATACCTTTGAGATGAGATGACCCATTCAATAAAACCGTTGAAAACATACTAACATGAAATAGGATAATCTTACATATAAACAAACATAGGTCACACTTTCTACATTTATCCTCACCAAAACAAGATTTGCAGAGATTAAATCTTGGACGAGATAGTTACTTGCAAATGTAATCAACCAGGAGAACAGATTTCACAGTAAAAGAAATAAATTCCTAATAAGCCGTGAAATGCATAAAGGAGTGTCCCATTACTGCCTGCACCAAGCAAAAATATTCAGATACAGAAGAGCTTCCCTTCCTGAAGGCTTAATATTCACAAGTATGAAAGAATGCAAGAGAACCGCATGATGTAAGACCTCAGTCAAAAGCCAAACCCACAAAACTGAAATCTAAATCTAATGTACAGTAAAATCAATTAACACAATCTCAGATCCTACTTACATTTTCTCACAGGAATTTTTTTTTTTTAATGTTTGGCCATCTTTTCTCCAACACTCATAGGATTGCTTTGAAAGGTAGCACTGGTTGCTTTACAATGGTAATCAATCATTCCATCCATAAGTAAAACTCTGGGATTTATTAAATGAAAAATTGTGTCACTGCTGGAACACATGCATAAACATACAATCCAGAAATGATGACAAAGTTACCTTACCGCAATAGGTACAGACTGCAGGTTGCCTGTAAAAATCAAAACCTGTAATTCAACTTTACCAAAAAAAAAAAAAAAAAAGAAAGAAAAAACAGAAATTACCCCAGAACCTCTGCTCACTAATTCCTCTGCTCTGCATTTCTACTGCCCGCTCACTCAACTAACTCCAGACCTCCTACATTTAGGTTCTCATTTTGTGTGGTACACCTGATGGCTCATTTCACAGTACCGTAATTTTTTTAAGAGGTTTTATGTGAGGCCATACCTGAGATGTAAACTACAAAATTTTAACATATAATAAATAGCGGGAAAAATTCTGAAATGGTAACTGATCTCAATAATTCTGCTGAGGTAACTGCAAATATGAATTAGTTTGTTAGGAAAACTAAATAAATTTAAAAAAAACAACACTAACAGCTCAAAAAGTAGAGCTGGAATATTTCAGTATTACCACAATAACTAGTGTCTAGGTATAACTGGACATTGCAGTAATTATAAAAGTTTCCTAAAACACACTATAATTTCTGGAGCGTAACCATAAGCTCACTTCATCTCTTCAAAATTTTGTTTAACTATATCTAGGTGGAAACCAACAGCTGAGTACAACTCCCATCAGCTCTGACTGAGTTTTCAAGGACTGTGGACAAAAACTATTCATCCTCCTGCCAATCACATTAGCCAAAGAGGAGAAACTTTTTGGTCCTCTAACCTGCACGGCAGTGTCATTGGCTTCCCTGTTCTAACTACAGTCTAACAGCCCATCAGAGGAACAGCACGTTTCTTGGAAAGGAGGAGATGTAACCAAACCTGTAAGATTTACCTGGTTCAGACACCTCCCTGTAACTCTCTCTTCAAAGAATGACAGTAGCCTTTGAAGATCCTGCACAAAACCCTAGAAAAATGCATAAGTGAAGAACTACTACTGACAACTGTGAAGACGGAAAGACAGAAGATGTGAACGTTTCAGAAGCCGAAGAAGGCTCTGTGGAGGATGTGGTCTGTCTTTGGAAGACGCTGCTACTACAGTTACCGTACTTTTTATGGAAGATAGTTTCACTAGAACTGCAAAACTCAGACATACCAATGCACACCTGAAACTCAATCCTATGGTTGCCAGTCAGGACCCAGAACGAAGGTTTTATTTCTAGCTCAAAAGTAAACTATATAGAAGTCAACATACCATCTGGGTGCTTGAAGGCACAATAACCTTATTCTGAGAAAGTCAAATGAAGCCGGTGAAATAGAGCGGAGCCTGCCAATGTTCACATCTGGAGAGTGAGTCAGGCTACTGCATATATTGGGATGAACAGAACATGGTCTAGAAAGGCAAGTCACTGCTGGAATGGAAACTAAAAATATCCATGCATAAGTCTGAACTGTTTCATGTCTATAAGGCACTTCGAATTGTTTGAAGGGGGAAAACATCCAGAAAAGCAAATGATAAAAAATGACGTTAAAGGGACACTCCAAACTTTCCCTAAAATTTCTAACAAGCGGAAGGAAAATTTGACAGTATAAGGAAAGAGCGAAGAAACTTCCATGAAAACAGCTAGAAGGTCAGAGGGGTTACTGAAAAGATTCAGAGGCAGCTATAAAATGATTAATTTGTACCCACAACTGTAGTGCCCACCCAAACACCTCTAGCAGACATTTCCTCTTATGTTTTACCAATTCATGTGCTGGGTCACGTGCAGCTTTTATAATTCAGCCATATTAACATCCTTTTGAAGTCAAACTTGGCACATGCAACAAACCTTTTATACTGACTCACTGGAAAATACTGTAAAAACTATTTATGATCATACAGAGAAAACTACGGGCCAATGTCAGGAGAAAGCTTGCACATAAAATAGATGCAGCAGTGGGTCATGTCCTAGTGCAACAAGATTAGCCACATACATGTGTGCTCAATATTGCCAGGGTACATCAGTCTGTTCTGCAGGCTCTGGGAAAACTTGGTGGTGTTGAAACTCAGTGGTGAAACTGTGCAGAACTGTTAGAGGAAATAAAAAATGGCAGTTACATTTTCTTATAGTATTTTCTGGGTTGTTCTTTAAATATTTTGTACTTTTTTATTTTGAAAAAATGCTTTCATTCATCACTCAACGACTGTCATGCAACTATTTTTGTAGAAGTGGGTACCAGCTTAAGTCAGTCTATGAACCCCAAGTTCTCAAAAGTTTATGGGATTTTATTTAGTTCAATCACATAAAAGACTACATATCAGGTAGAATCTTACAGTAGAGGAGCAGAGTCATCATTTTCTTCAAATAGATGATGTGGGACATAAAAGATTTCAACAACATGAGAATGGCAGTTTTATTTAGTAAGAGTTTTAACGACACAAGCCAGTCTCTGAAAAAAAAGGTTACAGTGCTAGAATCATCTGTGTCAAATTGTCAGGAGATGGGATTATACAGTTTTCTTTTCCAAGTTCAACGGTTCTTAAGAGAAAGAGGGAAAAGGGTCTGGATCATTAAAGTTTACAAATTATGGTCACTATCCATCAGATACACAACGTAACATTAGTTGATGTGAGGCAGGAAAAGCTGAGAAAGTATATCAATTCACTTTCAGACAAATTTTAAAAATTCTAAAAAAAGACAGGCCTTAGACCTTAAGACTGGGAACAGTGTTCAAATAACTGGTTTTAAGAAATGGTATTTTTTTCATGGACTGTTTTATATGAGGAGTAAACATTTCATTGAAAGTTTATTAAAACTGTTTGTAATTGCTAATAAAATCTGAATTACTGAAACCCCTAAAAGTACTACAAATACAGTAACAGCTTCATTATATTTTGCACAACTACTCATACCAACATAGTAAAGTAATTCCTTTGAAAAGCTGATAACCAAACCAACCACAGCAGAAGCAGTTAAGTGTGTTTGAAAAGGCGCTTCTGCAGTTACGGCACCCAAGTTAACCATCAAATTCCACAATCAACAGTATCCTCTCACAGAAACTTCTGGTTTAAGGGAGACTTTGGTTAGAAAAGCAAGTCACAAGCAGAAATGTCTGGGGATTAAATAAATCAGACATTTTTTTTAAAAGTCTGTTTTATGAACACTAAAACGTACTGATTAAAAATGTGACAAAAAGATGTGGGAAGCCTCGTTGCTTATCATTCAGATAGCAAGAAGTCAGCCACGTCCATACAGCTCAAACAAAACAACTCTGGCAGACGAGGACTTTAAAGAGAGGACTTTGACAGCAACACAGGAATCGACCTTAACTTGACTGTAATGTGCGACTCCTCCATTATTTACAGTAACTGTACATCTGTGCCACATTAAAGACTACATGAAGCAGTAATTGGAGTGTGGCTGAGGCTTCTCCCCAGATGTTTTGGGGAGTTTTTCTCATGGCTTACCAAACCCGTCCCTCCCGGGCACCCTGTGCTCGCTTCGGTGCCACCGAAGGGGCGACATCCAAGTCCCCTACACAGGCAGCCCTGCAGGTACCACCAGCCAACAAACAGGCTCTGCTTTCTATGTTCACATTCCAGGGTATTTTAGGAACAATATTTACATTGTGAATGAGAAATCTTGGAGAGCTGCTGAGCTGCAGAGTTTGTTTACAGCGTTTGCAGAGTTATGTAAGAAATTTAAAGGAGGCCTCGATTTCAGTCAGGCAGTATGGCCATGGGTATCTAATTTAGTCAACATCCCAGCAACTACAAAGCACAGCGGATGCCAGCAACATTTTCCACTGGGGGAAGCGGTCAAATAACTGAGGTCAAAACCTTTCAGGCTTCAATGGCGGCAAACCCCTTTTATTTCCCTTGTCAATTTTTCTTTCGGGATAAATCCTCAAAGAAAACCATACCCACCCCCTTCCCAGGCGCGGGGGCCGCCGGGCGAGGCCCGGTACTAACCTCGGGGTAAGCATGGCCGGGGCGGAGGAGGGCGGCCGCCTCCGCCTTCCCCCCCGGCCCGCCCGGGGCCTCACCAGCCCGGCGAGCGGCTGAGGCGCAGAGCGCGGCCCCGCCGCCTCGTCACGATAAGAGTCCCCCAGCCGCGCCGCGCCGCCCGCCCCCTCCGGCCCCCCTCAGCGCCGCCATCTTCCCGCGGGGAGCCGGCCGGTGCCGCAGGGGGCTCCTCGGCGCCCGCCCCACGGCATTTTTTTGGGAATCATTAGGAAGAAGGCCACCGCACGCTCGTTTCCCTTCCATTTCTTCACGCCCCCCTTCAGAGGGGAGACGGGGGAAGGCTGGCTACCGGTCAGGGCGCTTGTTGGAAAGGTAAAGATGGCCACGGATGGTCAGAAACAGCCAGAGGAATACTTTTCCCCTTTCGACACTACGAAATAACGCCATGGATTCAGAGTTGGCACTCGGCAATTTTGCAGGAAGGAGTTAAAGCCAGTTCGCGTGTTTTCGCAGCGCGTTACAGCATGAGGGAAAATGAAAGGAGACTGTCCAGGCCAGCACTTCCAGTCTGGGGAAAGAAATTTACTTATTCAACTAGAAATTAATGTAACATTTTATTCCAAATCTTACCCTTATAGAGTCATTGTCTATAGCAACCGTGTCCATAACATTCTAATTCTCAAGAGCGCAACTTTCTAGCAAATGGTACATCTGTCAAACTGCAGGAAACATCTGGGAAAATGGTTAAATAAAAAGAAGTGAGATTAAACCTTTGTTTCCATATGGTTAGGATATACATCTAGAATATGTTTGTAAACGTTACTGGTTGTTTTCTTGCCTCTTGCTTAGCTATCAGACTTTCCGGTTGGTGCTGAATTTCACCCCAGTGCAGGGAGATGATAATTTCGGCAATGTAAAATTCCCCTTCAACAAAAATAAAGAGTGAATGAAATGACACAAAAATGGGTAAAAAGCCGAGACCGGGGCGGGAGGGACTGGTGGCCTGTGGGCCTCCTTGTCACCTCCCGCCAGCGCGCGATGCCTCGTGCTGGTGGTGACGCTGCTCCGCAGGGATGACACAGCTTTGTCCGTCCTACGGAAGGTTTATGTTCCTTTACAAAAGAAGGAAAATGAAAGTGGAAAATATTACCTCGAAGCAGAATTCTGGAGCTAGCTAACGAAACCTTTCTGTTTGCAAGTGGAGACACCTGAACTAACATTGCCTGATTTCTCAAGTGCTTAAACATATACCCAAATTTTAACAGATCAGGACTTCCTGGGAAGGACTGATAAGCTGTCAATCAATTTTTAGCTGTGAAACTGTTCATAACAAGCATTTCACATGTGCTCAGCTACACTCTCCTGAGCTGAAAGGGACTTGAGTACTTTCTATCATTCCCCCTTGGATAAGAACTTCTGCAAAACCCAGTGTTAAATATTAACTCAGATACATTTGCTCTTTGAAGTCCCTCTCTGAAGTCTGAAGGTTCAATTTAGTGTACATTTGTTGGAAACAATTTAAGAATAATTTTATGTAGTGCATGATCTCCATTAATAAATGAGAAAACATATCTGATTGATCTGGTCCATCATTCAAGCAATGCATACAAGGAAAGAAAAAAAAAATTAGGAAAGGCATTTCGAAACCTGCTCTGTAATCCTTTGTCCGCTGTAATCAACAAGAGCCACATTGTACCAGTTCCACTGGCAGCACAGAGGATTTCAGCTTCAACAGGACTGCTTTGAAAACACCAGGTTAATCCTAAAATACTTCAAAGGCATATTCGTGCCAAGAGAACTGAGTGAAGATGCCTGCAAGCAAATGAGAGACATTTTGGGTGTTCCAAGTGGTGTGTGTTGGGTTTTTTTTTTCAATTCTAATTTGTCACAATAAAATGACAGTGTAAACATATTTCTTAATACCACATGAAATCTGGAACCAAAAAAGCAGTAGTTAGCAGCGAAGAACTTTTTCTGAAAACTCCCACGCTACCTCTGCAACCCAGTTCTAAATCTTTTCAAGCCCTGCTTGGAGCTGGAGCCAGCCTCCACCACAATGGGGACCTGACTTTCTGCAGAACATTTCCACCCTGCATTCTCAGCTGGGGTAAGGGAACGGTACAGAGGAAGGTGACGGAGTCCTCCTCTAATAAGGAGCGTGAATACTTCCAATTTTACTCAAAATTCCTTGCTTTGAGCTACTACAAGCTTGAAGAGGACACAGCTGGCCCTGCTTCAGGCAGGAGGTTGGATGAAAGGACTTCCTCCAGCCTGTTCTAACCTGAACTGATGCTCTTCAAATCCAGGTAACTTTCAGGACAGCTTAAGACAGATTTTTTTTAAAAGGGTGCCAGGGTAATTTCTATTACAGTGTCATTAAAGCAAGCAAACTCCCTTGGATATTCATGGTAAGAAAAACTTAGGATATATACGGCAGCTTCCAAACTCCACGAATCTAGGCTGGCTTTACCAGATTTGCCATGATTCTTCACTGGAAGAAAAGTGAAGACACAACCTAGAATCTGAAACAGGGTCTTACGGTGATATCCAAAACTAAGTATCATTCTGTGCAATACACGTTAAGCTGCATTATTCATATGCAGACCTTTCTTTTATTACAAGAAAAAGCCAGATTATATATTCACACAAATCAAGAGATGATTATTCCTCAGACATCTACCTAGCAGCTGCAAATGTTTGCCGTAAGATTATTTTCATACAGAAATCAATTTTCATTGCAATCCTAATGCTACCAAACCAAATGGGAATTGTGACAAAGAGACTGAGGGGAAAATATTCCATTCACCAGCCTGCTTGTCCCAAGCCAAAAATGCTAACTTTCAGCCTGATGTACTCGACAAGCAAACAAAATGATTCCATGATTCTATGAAACAGAACAGTCCCTTTCAATACAAACTCAAGTGGTCAGTTGCATATATAATTTTACCAGTAACACAAAATCCGAATCCTTTTGAAGATGTCAGTGACATCAATTCACTTTAAGGTTAAATATGGTGATTTGATCCCACAATTTGCTAGCTCACAAACTATTTTTAAAATTGCTACGCCGCAACTATACAGTATTAGGCCACCACTCTTCCTTTGCCCAAAAGCAGTTAAGAGTCACATATTTGCTAGTTCCTACTAAAAATCAGAGAGGCAAAACCAGCCCAGTGTAATTTCTTACAAAAAAAAAAAAAAGAAAAAAAAAGAAAACTTAAAATGTTGCGCTCTTGGCATTTACTCGTTTTCTTTGCTACTTGGCAAACAAAATGCCATGAGCAGAAACTCCTCCGCTCCCTGCGCAGGCTCCTAGGGCAGCGCTGCCGCCCGCTGGGAAAAGGCTGATGTCAGCTCTGCAGAGCTCCCTGCCAGGAGAAGGAGGCCTTTGTTTTCAGCTGAACTGTGAAAATGAGAAAATGCCTCCAGCCTGACAAACAAGAAACCCACATAACACAGGTCAGGCCCAAGACCTTTGCTTAAAGGTACAACACACTTCATTCACGTGCCCCTTACATCACAATGCCCACATAGAGGTAATTTTACACAGGAGTTGCCATGAAATGCTAAATTCACCTTGGAAATATAACAAAGCAGCTTCGTTTGTTAAGACTGGTATAGCTCTCCAGCCACTTTACCCATACATAAAGCGCTTGTAATTCTTACATAAATCAAGCTCCTAATTACTCCTCTGTAAATCAAGGTGATTTTAGTGAAGTCATACGAAAACAAAGGCATGTTTCAACTTGAGGCTTAAAACAGGCTTGCCTCTCCTTTACAAAGCACCAGAAAATAAAGTACGGTACAAAAAGCACATTTACTTCAGCAAGATTATACTTTAGCAAATGCATTTTAAGCAAAATGTTGAGGGCCATACAAGGAAGCACGAAACACAAATGAAGGAACTTCATATTACAGTGCCTAGGTTTTAATTTGGGGTGGAAGTATTCATTTTTCCCAAGTGAGGAGCTTATGGGTGTAATCTCTATGACCACAACAATACAGAAGCTGTATAAATACAGTGTGCTGCCCTAAGGCAGGCAGGCAGTTTCACATCCTGATTTTTAAAAATTAACCACAAGGTTTCAAGTATATTTCATTATCCTAAAGCTGAGAATTATCTCCTCTGAAAATCAGAGCCCTTGATAAATTGTTCTTTGCACAGGAATTCCATTACATATTTTAGAAACCCGGTAGGATTGCCAGGGCATTTGATTCACTCTGCTCCAGAGACTGTACTCCAATAGCTATGTTTTTCCATGATAAAAGTAAACATATCCAAGTATAACTCAACCTAATCAAAGAAGATACATCAGGGAGTTACACCTGAACAGGGAATATCTCAAAGCATTCAATTTCCAAACAAAAGGCTGGCATCAGGGGATTGCCACTAAAATATCCAAAGCATTTAAACGGATGCATGCCCCCTGAAGCACGGTGACTGAGATGCTAGGCTGCTGGTACCTAAGAGTTAACATCCAGTTGCTAACAAAAGGTTCTACCATTTATAATGAACCGCAGCACACAATTCTTGTCCTATTTAATTACGTTTCCAACCACAATATGCTGGTGTTAAGAGGATGAATATACAACTGCTTCACAGTTCTACCAATGCAATCACAGAGACCCAAATGTCTGAACAAGAGCTGCTCGTGGTTATAAAGACTTCTGTCTTCCAGGCACTGACTTCCAAATGAGAAAGATTTCCCCACTGGGACATTTAGAACAACTGAAGACGTTCAGGCCGAGGAGTATGGATTTAAACACCGCTACGTGGCAAAGGCGTGCAGTCTGTAGCCCTAACTAATATTGACTGGGGCAGCTATGCCCAGTTTTTGTGTCATCGACTCTTTTGTCCTATGCTTGCAGGGGACTTTGTCCCAAAAAGTTCAAAATACATAGACTCTGAACTTCACCTTTAGAGTCCAAATCACAAAAATGTCTTTCCTATAGCCAAAGATATCATGCTGTCTAGTCTCCACATTACGCTCCACATCTCCTATCGATTTGGTTTTCTAAATTAAATGTTGCCAAACTTGCGCTCCTAGAACCTCCAAGTCACTACAACATGACTGCCATTATTGTGTTCCATAAAGTACTTCCCTCAAATCTACTGTCTTCTCTTTAGTGTGAACAAGTCAAGCTTCTGCAACATACTTTCCACCTCCAAAACAAAATTTTTAGGGCAGTTCCACAAAGTTTCAGTAATCCATTTCTATCGTTAAACCCAAACATCATAATGCAAGAGAGGGAAAGTATGAAAAACATTAAAAAAAATAACCTCATTGGTGGTGGTGTCAGGAAAATGGGGAGTAAAAGTCCATTTGAATGTTTGTGAACTTTTCTGATATATCTGAAATATACAGAGTTATTTCAGATGTATCACAGAAGTTTGAGGTTTTGTAATACTCAGTTGAAAGCGTATTTTCATACGGCCAGATCAAACTTACAAAAGAAAGCAGAAAAAAAGATGGCCTTGTGTATGCTATTTTGGATTATGATTCATGTGCGGTAGATGGTTTAACTGAAGTAGATTAAGTCCCATCATGTGAACGATAGCCAGACAACCAGTGCTTTTTATTATAAGATGACGTACATTTCATATACAAGATCACAGAAAGAGTTAAAATGTACCCTACTGGAGAAGATCAGATAGCTTTAAAATATATCTAAGGGATCACATGAACTAACTGCCTGTATCTTTTAGTTTTGAACCTTGGTTGCACATGAGTCTGTTCAGACTTCATTATTTTTATGGCCTCCCCTGTATAAAGTGCTATAATGTACATAACTGCCAGCTGTGTTTTATTTCATCACTAGCAAATGAGTTTTTTTTTTTTTAAAAAATCACACCTTTTCCCACAAAGTTACATAATAATTTAAAAATGCCATAAATTTCTTCAGTTGTGTCATGTATGTAATGCCACAGAAATGCAGCACACGCTTCTTTCCAATACCAGTGTTCTCAGCTCCAAGGAAAGTCTGTAAACAGTTAAGTTTTCAGGAGAAAGAACGAGGTATGTTGTAAAGGACCAGTCTCTCCCTGCTTGTAAGCTTTTATTGTTTTGCATTACTTCAGTGCTGGATTCCTGATTTGTAACAAATTCCAAGACTGCAGACTACAGGCCCAGGCTCTGACTAACACTGTGGTGATTTATTTGAGGATAAATACCTCTGTCCACATCTTATGACTGAACACAACAGTCCACAGCAGCGTGGAATGCGGGGAATGCGGCGGCTGCGGGAGCTGAGGCAGCAGGGAAAGGCGCGCAGCTATCAGCCTGCCCTGGGCTGCTGAACCGCTCCCATCGCTTCCTCCAGTCAAGAATGAAAGGAATTCCCTAAGCCTGTGCTTCATGCCAACCAGCCTTGCCTTCCCAGGAATGAGAACGCAGCAAGAATGGCATTTGACGATTACCCAACACATGCACCTAACTCATCAACACCTTACCTGGGCGAAAAATTCCACATCTGACTGTCAGAGCTGCGGTGCGAGCCTTTAAGTCATGTTTAGCAACAACTGCAGCTTGCCCAGTTGTCAAGGCAGACTAGGAGCAGCTGGCTCACAATCTCCCGGCCTCAGAAAAACGCCAAGCACTTCTGTTTCCCCTCCTCCTGCTTCCCCACCCCCATCGTCAGGGAGTACAGAGCCCTCAGAATCAGGGGAAGTGAAAGGAGCAGATGACGCAGAACAAAGGAACAATACTTGAGGAATTGCAAGGTGAATACGTGTGTTTTACTATAAATAGCTAAAGTTGGGCTAATTCCTGTTACTTCATGCTGTATGAAAATAAAAGAAAACCAGAAGTCACCCATCTAATCACACCAGGCTTTGTGCAGATCTTCCATACAAACTGGAACAAAGGAAAAATCTAGCACAAAGTTTTAGACACAGTCTGATTTTAGCACACACAAAAATGAAAAGGACAGAAGTAAATTCTACGAACCAGAGGTAATAAAAGCAAGACACTTACAGATGGGGATTGAACATTCGACTCATTTTAGAAACGTGGTCGTTTTCACAGTCTAGCTCATCATCCCCTTGGTCCATGCTGAGCTTCCTCTTGTTGGGACTGATGGGAGGAGGGCCTGTGCGATGGTTGGTGAGAGCAGAGGAGACTGGGAGAGACTGCATCCTGGGCTCGCCTCTTAGAGCTGCTTCACCTGCAGGAAGACGACAAGTGAGAATGAACACGACAGGGAAAAGGGGTAAAAGAGAGCATGCTCTTTGAAAACGTTCTTGCAAACAGATGTCAGGTCTACGTAGGTACCTTTAACATGGCTGTAAGATAAATGAGGCATCATAAAGCATAATTGAGCGCTTTATGCTGGAATAAACAGTTGAAATAAGGTAAAATGAGAGGGGTCGACTCACCCCAGATGATCTGAAAGGTTGAGCTAAACACATCTTTCCAACAACGTTTTTATTCAGAAGCATTCCTTCTTACAAGCTGCCATTCCAACACTGAACTCTCATTACCTCATTCTGCAAAGCATGACTATTCGCAATGAAATACGCTTTGTTCCTTTTCTTATGGTTGTGGTTATAAATTCCAGGGCTGCAGTTCACATTTATGCCAAATATTCAAGATGTAAAACTGAATAAGCGTTCAAATTCTCAAATGATTCCTTTTATAAAAAGCTGTCCAAAACAAGCTTGTCTAGTATATAACTATGCAAGGTAAAAATTGGGGAAAAAATTGGAACTTGCTGATGCAAGTTTTAAGTTTGACCTTAGATGTCCTTCTCTATACATTTAAACTATGTTTGGAGCAATGAACAAAAAAGCACAATTCTTCGGCACAAGAATCACAAAATTTCAGTTTTAAGAATGCTGATTTTCAACTCAGCAGACCGGTGGTAGAGTATTGAGTAGATTATAAATTTTGTATAATCTGACACTTATCAGAAAACGCCATTCACAGCATGTGGGAGCTGTGTATAAATAAATCCAGAGGTGATACAATTAGCTTGCGCATAAACACATTCACATACTGTTACTAAGCACGCATTAAAGGGTGACCACAGGACTTTTCCCATTTCAATTAAATGTCTCGCTAAATGTATAGCCCAAAGCACAGCGCTGCATTTCACCAGCAGTTATGGACTTTACTGGAACTCACATCCTAACAGCCACAGGTCATATTTAGACCTCATAGGAATTTAAAGATGTTAAAAAATGCTTCTGGGGCTTCATAAGGGGCTTGGAGCGGAGCTAAATTAACCAGGGTCACCTATTCTGGTAATATGCCTGAAATAGCTGCTTTTGCTAGAGTTTAAAATTTGTATTTTTCCTACACTGCCAGAAGCATTTTGTTTTCTACATGCCCATAATTTCCAGAACTAAAATTAGGATAAAGTTAACTCCATCTACAGCCCTGAGGTGCCTGACAATGGAAATCTTTGTATGCCACCACACATTTCCACATCATCACCAAGGCAGATGATTTATAAAATGTTGCCTTAATTCCACACACAACAAATACGATTTTGTTGGAAAAAGAACGAGTGAGGAGAAAACCTCCTGAATGTTTACCAGTAAAAATAAGCATTTTGCCAATTTAGTCAGCATAATATAAACTAGCAAACATACACTGACCTATAATACACCACAAGTCATGATTTCTATTAAAGACTCTGGCACCGAATCTAAATAGGAACTTTCCATCTCAGCTCTAAATAGTAAAAACTGTGCTCTACTGCAAATGCTCTAAGACAGACACCCAGACCCTCTCCTGTTCGAAACGACTGAAGTGTTAATTGGGAAGCCCTCCACAACCACTCAGGTGTCGCAAGAGCTTTTACCAAAAAGACCTCTCATATGAAACAATCTTCATATCAGTAAAATTGCTGCACTTTTTTCTTCAGCCTTTATATTATGCTAGTAGAAACCTCCACCTACACTGTGTTCGTATTCTAAACTTTAGAAGTAAACCACATCATACCAGTTTCTCTTAGCGAGGAATCTCCCTCACTTTGAAAAAAATAAGTTAATAGCAATGTCAAAAGACAAAACTTTCATCAACTAAGGTTTGTGATACTTTCATCCCACCCATATGCAATCACTCTTCTCTCTGCAGTATCTCAGGTCACTTCTGAAGACTCAAACACAAAATTCCATTACAGCAATTACAAATTCCGTGTAGGCACCTAACTCCTACTGACTTCTCAACAACTCCGGAGAGGAACATGGGCCATTTAAATATCCATGTAAAGCTGACTCTGGTGTTTGCAAAAGACTAATCTCTAGACATTGTCCAATTTAGCAAGTTAGAAACCTTTCCTTTCCCCCAAACAGCGACCAGGAGCCTGATACTATACAATTACTTCAATGGGTTTTTCTTGAAAAAAAATTATAAAAATGCATCTTATTATATGTATGGTAACAAAAGCATTTACAGATTAACATCCAGATTGGGTACAAAATCTGGTAAAAAGGCTATTGCTATCATATGTTGGAATTAAAGAAACCTATTTTAAAGAAATTTAGCAAAGAAAGGAATGGCTTCTAATTAAAGCCTGTTGAATTTGGTAATGCATTTTCCTAATTTTAAAGTAATGTGGTAATTACGCAGGGGACACTGAGGCCATCAGATAAAATACTAGTACTGTCCAGTGTATCTGCAGCACCACAGGGCCATTTGCCCAAAAATTAATCAAATTAACAACATTTGAAAGAGGTGGCAGCAGTGAGCAGGTAGGAGCAGCAGAAGGAGCTCTTACACCCTCAGTCTCTTCCAGGACAGGCTGGAAGGCACTGAGCACCTCCTCAGGAGAAGACACTGGTGGCCGGTGCTCAGCATCTTGTACAGCCCACCCTGCAGACGCAAGGCAAGCAGAGAACAGCAGCAAACAAAAGAGTCCAGATAACAGGGTAAAAGAAAGAGGAAAAATACCCCTTTGTTGTTTACAGGGACACACTGCATATTCATATACTGTGTTTGTACTGCACCAGGACCTCTCATGTGGTCTGCAAGTTTGATTAGGGGTAAAACTGCTTTTTATTTAAATAGAAAGGCGACTTCTTTCCCCACTGCTTTCCTCCTTACCAAACTGGAATTTAAACCAGAGAGGGAGAAACCACAGCAGAGCCTACCACACAAAATGCTGTTTTACTGACTACATTTGTCTCCCCCAACTGACCACACTCCATGGTAACCAGACTCGCATCACACAGCTGGCAAGACAACACTCTGATAAAACAACTGTGTTTTATAAAATTCCCCAAGTCTAAACTCCAGTCTTCAAAATTCATTACTGTGACGGCTTGTGTCTGCGCTGCAACTGAAAGCAGAGATAGCAAACACATTTATTGTGCCTCTCATAATACTTCTCTTTGTTTCAGTAAGCAGCTGGTGTAAGGCACTCCAGATCTGCTGCTTTCAGATAGTTCTACTTACAGCTATTCATACCAGTCTCTTCCCCCACCCCCCCTCTTTTTTCTTTTTTTATTAAAACTGTTCGGCAACATGATAAAGCACAGACAAGCTAAACAGAGATAAGGACGTGACGTAGTGTCTGCCTATATAGCAGTACTGCAGTAGTGCACTCAGTTGACAGAAGCCCATGCAGTCAGCAAGAATGTTCTTTATTTTAACCACTTACGAGCCGAAACTGAAAGTGATTCAAATTAACACATGCAAACGAAGTGTTTGTAAAACCAGCGTGTCTCTTTTCAGACATATTCACCACAGGGACAGTTCTCTGTAAACATTGGATCTTCAGCACTGTTTGCGTTTCTCTTGCAGTTCAGTATCTGCGTCCCTACTGCAATGTCCATGCAATACAAACATCACAACAGCAAAAGTTATGTTTTTACAAGTGTGGATTTGATAGCAAGACACCAGAGAAGTCTTAAAATACGTCTGAGAACTCCAGGAGTTACCAAAGACTGGAAAAAAAAACATACACTCTTTTGGCAGCTAGCTTCCTTCCTCTCTGACCTAGCAACTCAGTATGGGCTGCACTGAGACATGGCTACCATATCCCATTCCCCCTCCCAATTCCCTCTCTCCCGCTGGCTACTACTAATGCATAAAATCTGAGCATTAATTACAATTCAGAAGTGAAAGGCTTAGTCTTTCCAACTGAAGACTGACATGATATAGACCTTAAGACATATTGAAATAAAACTCCTTGAAAGAAAATTCCACCACTGTCCTTGCCCGTTTTACTTTTCTGTTCTGCATCTGATAAATGGGCTTGTCCACAAGAGTAAATTCCTGACACTTTTATTCACTTTGGGGAAGGGGGAAAAAAAAAAAAAAAAAAAATCAATCAATCATTGGTTGTGGTGTCTGTCACAGGGTCCTTACCCTTTAAGGTCTTGGACTGAATTACCACGACCTCAGGCCGTTTTATTAATTAATAAAATCATGGGCACAAGTGTTTAACAGACTTTAATTAACATGCATTACACCTTTAATTACCTTTTCCGATACCTCCACACAGATAAACTCTCATTAGTAAAAGGAGCTGTCTCATGTTCTTAGGGACAGACATTTCCAGGAATCAATAGGGCAGTTTTCTCTACTCATCCAAGATCAAAATTTAGCCCTCATGACATACAAAACACTTCTGCTGAAAAGCCAAGACATTCACAAAAGCTATATATATGTGAAAAGGATACTATAAAATGAAACTTGTTTTATTTTCTATTCCTATATTCTAACAATCATGAGATTAAATTGCAAATAGATTGGAATGAATAAACTATTGCATGTGTTCTTCCACCATCTCAAAAACAGAAGTCAGTCTGTGCCAACATAAATTGGGACAAATGGCATAAAAATTCCAATTCATGGACAAAAATCACATGATTTGAGGTACCAAATACCAAGCAGGGAAGTCACTGCAAGTTACTCAATTCAACAAGTCATCAAAACAAGTCATCAAAACAAAAGAATGACAATAGAGTGCCGCAGAATTAATCTGCAGATGTTGTCAGCTGCCTAGTTTGGGTATTACTTCACAGCATACTATACAGCGTAAGAGGACTGATATCCTTGAAATTGTGAAATTCCCCAGAAATTAAATATGTGTAAAGTAGTTACGCTACAGAAAATCTTCAAAGTATGTAATTTAAGGCAGATTTACTTCACTTGCTTGACCAAAGAAAATTAATTAATCCATTCAGACTCCTCAGTAGTAAACCTTTGGTTCATGAAAAAACATATCCTAAGAGGCACTCACAAATTGTATTCATTTATATAATTGCTGAGTATTTCTATAACCCCCCCAATTCAAACAAACAAAAAAATCCCTTACGTAAAAACACAGTTTTGCACCACTACCTTATTTCTGGCTTGCAGTTTCTATAAAAGACATGATTTAAGCTGAGCTTAAATAAGTTCTCGCTCTGGGAAGTAGTCTGCCAAACTCTGTAAACAAAGGCACGGTAGTCTGCATTTCCTTTGTAGTATATAAAACAGGCCTACCTGGAGAGCGTAATAAAACAGCAAACTACAGGAACAACAAAAAATTAAGTATTAATGAGAACAGCCTAATCATAAAATGCTGCTATGAAATTAGATCTTGGAAATATTATTTTTTATTATAATTGATAGATTTCTTTTCGCAGCCAACTTAACAATTCACTTATCTGACATGTATTTTACTGACCGCCTTGTAATATGACAAAAAGCTAATTTAGTAGAAACATACACATGTAAAGAAAAATTGGCAAAAAAATGCTCTCATCCGTTTACAAAACATATGAAAAGCACTTACTCCTGGAGCCAAGCTCTGGCTACCACTGTGCAGAGATACGTATGCCAGAAAACCCACGGCCAAAAACAAAATACAGTGATTAAATCGACTGTTCTGTTCTGGCTCCTCCATCTGACCACGCTTGCCAACGAGGGACACATGATGCTTGACATGGCAAGCAAGAACATAAAATAGTGACCTCTGCATTCAATCATCTCCACCCACTTTTTCCTCCTCTTTCGTTCAAAAGCCTGCACAAAGAAAGGAGCATGAATTTAGGTACAATACAGTAACATCGCTTGCAGAGTGCAGACATGCTTGCTTGAGGATCCTTTCAAAAAACACATATTGTTAATCAGAGCTGAGTAGAACATGTTAAAGCAGATTTCACATTAATAAGTCTTGAAAATGCTGTGTTATATACAGAAGACTAAATTGCAAGAGGCAGAAAATGGCAAAATTGCCTCCCCAAACCTAACTGTAACTGTATTTGCTCCTTTGAATGTACTGTGAAAAACTGACTACATCATCTTATATTCTCTTATCATACTGTAAAAGCACAGCTGTACGAAATAGCATACGTATACTCTCTGTACATAAATTGACTTACATGGGTAACTCTTTCAGTTCTACAATACTTCATAAACACAAGAGAAGTAAAAAGTCTCTGCTGGACACTTAAACTAGGATTGAAAGAAATTCTCTTCACTCTGCTAACCAGGTACCAACTGAAAGAGTCTCCTTTAAATACAATTTTGGTGTTGAGTTTAAAAAGAAAAAAAACAAACTGTCAAAAAGTGTCTTGGTAAGTAGGCGAGAAATTGATGGCATGGAAAGAAGGGCAGCAGGTATGTCAGGAAGGAAGCAGGATGGAGTACATTTTAATGCTCCAGTCTGGCAGAGCTCCTTAATATTTCCTCTATCAGATTTCAGTTTTCACACCTCAGCAGTTGTGACTGTAGGGCTGCATTCAGTTCCAGCCCAACACTGATCTCGGGCTTAGGTCTAATTGTAGAGCTATAAGACTACTTCATATATTTGCAGATCTCCCTTTAAGGTAATGTCCCATTTAGCTAACTCTTGCAGCACCTGGCTGAACCTAAAAAACGGTCCTTTCTTCTGCTTTAAGTTCCTGTACTTATGTAAACTATGGCTAGAAAAAGATTCCAATTATCTGGCAGACAAGATTTAAATGCAATCAATGCTAAACTACGCTAATCTCCAGAGAAATATGACCAAGGACGTCATCAATGTCAAAAAGGGATGTCCCCCAGGTCAAGACTGAGGATGGGTTTGTTGCTGAGGAAGCAGGGTTGCTGCCAAAGAGCACTCTTTTCTGAGCCTTTTTGCCAGCTCTCCCAGGAAAAACATACATCAAACATTTAAAGTCAGTTAAGAGGGACTAAAGCTTAAGCCAAGTTATCATTTTATGTTTGCTCAATGCATTAGAGGCTCCTACAAAAGAAAGGCAAGCTAAGCTGCGCCACCAAGTCCAGAAAGCAGCACCTGCCTTAATACGGGGCTGTCCCGGAGCACCCACCCTGCCCAGTCATACGGGCTTCGGTGGGCAGCAACATCTACACTCGCTACAGAACACCTACAGAGATGCACCAACAGCCCTGTGCTAGATACTTCAAAACTGACACCGCCACCTTGCTGAATAAGCTGACAAAGATACAGCTGCTAAACTCAGCCTAACTGTGCAGCCTGTGCGGAAAGCTACAGACTGCTCTTGTTTGGTGCAGAACAGCGTGACCCAACACGGGCATCCCAAACAAGGGGGGGATAAAAGAGAAAGGAAGACAAAGGGAGAAGCATAATTTACATTTTCTGCAGAAAACAGTCCATTTCACCTTCTTGTATTTGCTTAGAAAACATGACATTAGTATTTACTGGTCAGCAAGAGACACATGATCCATTTAATTCCCCAGCAAAAGTTACTGCATCGTAAGTACTGTTAGTAGTTCTGGTGTATCCCTACACCGTACTCCATGTATACTAATACTGAAATTTAGTAATTTAAGTTTCTTCTGTGCTAGGTAATGTGTTCTCCTCCGTGCAGTTGAAATCTATAAAGACTGTAGGTGAGCGCCTGTGGGCCGGACCCGTGAAGAGAGGTGAAGTCCCACCAGCCTTGGTGCGTCGAGGTAAGACACTCAGTTTCACCTGGGGGCCGGGCTGGAATGCTTACGGGGCACATACACTGGAGAGAGCAGGAAACGAAGACCAAGTGGCTTACAGTAATCCCTAATACAGAACATAATTCCAGAATTTGTAATTAAGATTGCCACCACGCAAAGTTTAAATAATAAACGTATCATCAGAATTCAGCTTCCTTTAGTTTATTTGCAAAACTACTACACAGCATTCTCTCACATTTCTGATAAGCAGATTTTAAAAATTGCCAGATACAAAGATTTACTTTTATCAGTGCGTTAATGTGATTTTATTAAAAATGTAAAAACACTATAAAAAAAAAACCTGTGAATGAAATAGAGCTGTAAGTCAACATGTTGAAGACGTTGCTTTCCAAAACGAGGGTGCTTTCCAGAACTAGGTGTTCTTTCTTTTGTCACCCGGCTAAATGACTTACTGTGCTACATAAAAGATGGGAAAGCTGAGCTGATCAAAGACTAGCCTGTCTTGTAGCAGAAACAATCAAAGCTAGAAGACCTGCCATCTATTTCAAAAGCAAATCAAAGTCACAGCAAGGTCACAATAGAAAAAAACGTTAGTCCGGGTGCTGAAGCAGTATTTCAGCATACCAAACGACACCTTCGAATTATGTATTTTCATGAAATGGCAAAGAGAGACAGATAGGAAATTTAATTTGTGAAAACTCAAATTTGAATAACTCCTCCTAAGTAGACAGAAATCATTTGCTGCCCTCCCTCTGGTGTTTTTAGCTACTATTTCTGTTAGTGGAGAGCAATGGAGGTACTCGGGTCGGAAACAGCACCTTCTGCTCCAACGGCTGGTATTTCACGGATGTGATTCTGCGATAGAAATTAAACTCTAGACTCCTGCACTGGGTAATCAATGCCCCTGGTGGGTATGAGCGCAGGCAGTATGTTCTATGGCAACCCTGCTTAAAACATTAATTTTGAGATGTTTACTTGTAACGCGGTCAGATTAAAATGAAATCCAATAAATTGTGGGCTGTTTCTTTCAATAAGAATTTGAAGCAAAAGGTGCTATGCAAAGGTAAAAAAATATATTCCGCTTATTTAAATTGGAGCCTATTTTAGATATACTGCAAGGTTTTATTGTAGTTTACCATAAACATACTCCGAACACCTTTTCTCACTTTATTCTCCTTTGCTACATGTGGAAAAATTCAGAGAATCAATAAAAATGACCTTTCTAAAAGAGATTCAAAACCTGATATTGCACTTTTCAAGCAATGTTTCTTTTACTTCCATTTTATTTTTCCGCAAATTTCCTGCCTGGAAGGTAGAATGCCCCCAAGAGAGGATATAAATGCTGTATTTTAAGAATAAAAACACAAGAGCAAATACATTCGAAATGTTAGTAAGAGATACGCACACATGGGTGGCTCCCTTCGGAGCGGATCTGGAAAAAAGGAAGGTTGCTGTTTAGACCACTGTACTGTGTGCGTGTCCTGCAAAGCTTAGTGCTAACTTCCCTGATCGCATTCCTATTAGTAGCATACAGATGACCTCAAATGGCAAGTCCAAAAAAAAAAAAAAAAAAAAAAAAAAAAGCCACAAAAAGCAAAGAAGCCTTGGCCACTGCATTTTCCCCATATGGCATGTGGGCAAGCAGTGAAATAGCCGAAGCTGCTGGCAAGCCTTAATCATCACATCCACATGGACACACAACTAGGAGCTGCTGCTGCCGCCTTCATAGTCACCAACAGGATAATCTCTTCCGAAACTGAGGTGAAATGGGCAAATTATATTTGGCCTAATGAACACAGGAAAAACTTCAATTTCAGTTTTGGTTTTCTGGTACCTGATTGCAGCCTGTCTGAAATGGCCTCGTGTATTTAACGAACACAGAGCCCCTTCAACCAAGCTGGAGAGAATACTGAAGACTTTCATCCACAAAGCGTCAGAACAATTCCAACCCATCTCCCACAAAGAATCCATTGTAAAGAACAAAATCCCTTTGTCCTTCAAAATAGGCTCCAAAATCCCTTCTACAGTGGGAAAGCAAGACAGCAATGACAACTGCGCGGGGCAGTCATGAATCCAACGGCAAACTACGTGAGCCATTCAGATGAAAACAAGATAGCCTTTTGATCATGTTATTTACATAGAAAATGAGGAGGACGCGTCAGCTTGCCAATTCCTTATGTGCAGGGTTTTACTGTAACTGATGGCAGTAGGCTGAGATATGACCCAGCCAGTGCCTCAGGCAGCAGAAGAGAATGAATTCAAGCTCATCATAAGTGCTACAAGGTTGAGTATTACAGACCCTTCAACCCACTGGCTTTGTATTATTCCAAGACACAATCCAATAGTCTTCTTCAGCTGTTGCTCACATGTGCTGTTTTAATAACCAAAAACAAAGCAGCTCTGTGGAAAGAGACCTGGGAGTCCTGGTGGACAACAGGATGACCATGAGCCAGCAATGTGCCCTTGTGGCCAAGAAGGCCAATGGCATCCTGGGCTGCATCGAGAAGAGTGTGGCCAGCAGGTGGAGGGAGGTCATCCTCCCCCTCTGCTCTGCCTTGGTGAGGCCGCATCTGGAGTCTGTGTCCAGCTCTGGGCTCCCCGGTTCAAGAGGGACAGGGAACTGCTAGAGAGGGGACAGCAAAGGGCTACCAAGATGCTGAGGGGACTGGAACACCTCTCTGATGAAGAAAGGCTGAGGGATTTGGGTCTCTTCAGTCTGGAAAAAAGATGACTGAGGGGGGATCTTATCAAGGCTTAAAGGGTGGGTGTCAGGAGGATGGGGCCAGGCTCTTTTCAGTGGTGCCCAGCAACAGGACAAGAGGTAACGGGCACAAACTTGACCATAGGAAGTTCCACCTGAACATGAGGAGGAACTTCTTTACCCTGAGGGTGGCAGAGCCCTGGCACAGGCTGCCCAGAGAGGTGGTGGAGTCTCCATCTCTGGAGATGTTCCAAACCCGCCTGGACGCGTTCCTGTGCCACCTGCTCTGGGTGACCCTGCTCTGGCAGGGGGTTGGAGTAGATGATCTCCAGAGGTCCCTTCCAACACTACCATTCTGTGATTCTATGATTCTGTGAACTTGCGAAAGCTTCACCTTCTAGAAAAGCCCAGAGAACAGTGTGGCTCATGAGATGGAGATGAAAGGATGCCATAGAATTTCTCAAGGGTGCTGGTATGAAGAAACATACATAAAAAAAATCAAAAATATTACCATTGCTCCTGAAAGGATTGCCTCCAAAACAAACAGACCAACAGGCACGCACCACCACTAAGGAAAAGGTAAAATTAATTTTGCTCCCCTGACACAGCAATTTCTAATCTTGGGTTCATGAAATGTAACTAAGACAAGTAATTTTATTGGGAGAAAAAAAAAAACTTGCTATGAAGAGATCCACAGAAAAAATTTAGGTAACTACAGAGCACAAGAGCTTGAAAACCGTTGTTCCACTAGAAGATTCATTTGTGAAAAATCTGGTACCAGAGAACATTATTATTTCCTCCTCAAAAGGACTGAAGATACTGGATCCGAATGAACGCTCCTACCCGCACCAGCAGTCAGCACTACCAGAGGGTGACTGGGATTGACAGAGGCTGTCAGATTCAGAGAGATAAAAGGGCAGACAACCCTATGGTGCCAAGGGATAGATGGGAGCACTCTCTAAATCATAGCTGGACTGTTTATTTCACAAGAAGGAGGGTGGTTTATAGGGCCAAGTTACAGGGTCACTTAAAATAAATGTTCTCTCCAAGGGGAAGCTAAGGCAGGAAAGACAGAGGCAGGGATTGTGTTTGCTACCAAGAAATTACAGGCTGCCTGTACAGGCTTTCTCACAGTTTTCTGGGCGCTGAGGGCAGGTGTTCCAGAACTCTTGGGAAAGTAAGGAACAAGCAGAAATTCAGATTTTTGAAGTTACCTTGACAGTCATGGGATTGCAATGGGTGAGCAGTACCAAAGTTACACTCTACTTCTCAAAGACCTTTAATTAGGGCTTCGTCTCCCTCCCCCTCTACCTGCTAGTCTTCAGCTGAATTGCCCTTTTGATTAACTTAACTCCAGGCTCCTTGTTTATTTATTTCAAAGTTGCAGAAGCAATTAATTCCTGACAAAACACAGAGAAGAGAGGGAAGAACAGATGCGTTGATAAAACCAAGGTAGCGAAAAATGTCAGTTGTCTGTCTGTGTCCCACCATTCAGATGATACTAGCGCCACAGGATCCAGAAATTAAGTGTCTCTCTACATTACTATGATATCACTCCCCAATTATCTGTTAAATCCTTCCCCGTTTTACTTGAATGGTGTACCATCCCAAACATTTCTGGAGATCTCTACTCTCCATCACACATTAAAGGTGTTCCATCCCATAATTAAGCAGGCGCTCTATTAAATACCGCTGTGAATTTTTTAATGGAACCAAACAGTCACTTCAGGAGCAGTGAGACACTGCATTAATTAAAAAGGTTTGGAAGCATTGCTTCGGGTCATAAATGGGTTATCAGCTTGCCTGCTGCTGAGCCGCGCATTGCATGACCACAGTTGGACTGCGATTCAATTGAAGTTTCTTATCCCAACTCATCTTCTGAAGAGAATATAAAATTAACTGCCGGCAGCAGTGGTCACACTCCTTTTATGCAACTCAACAGGCCCCAAATATAAAAGAGCAGACCTGCAGAGGTCCTGTGGCTCAAATAGGGGAACTTAAAATTCTTCCATCCCACTAGCCTTTGTAAGAGCTTATTCCTTGGATCAGCTAAAAAGACTCAACTACTTCCCCTGAAACCGATTTAATCATCTCAGTTTAGAAGGGGTCCACTATAGATGAGCCACGGTCACAAGAGACTTCAGTCCAAAAGCTCCTGTTCCCTCCATGACTGCTGAGCAGAAGGCAAGCATCTAGTCCCTATATCATCAGTCCAGGTTTCAAAGATCAGAGTTTTTATCTGTTTAGCTGATTAATTACAATTTTTATTTGCACATCTCAAAACAAACAGGTAAAAGCACTTTTTGTTCACTAACAGATCACAGTAAGGTTTAGCAGCTACGGCAAGATACTACAATCAAGGCACTCTGAATGCTGCTGTCAGCTTTATCCCTGACTTACATGAATTTAAGCAATTACAGCTCTCTCTTTTCTCTTCTGTAAATAAGGATAATGTTCACTATTTAATTCATAGGGGTAGCTGAAGGTTGAATAAACTAGGCTTCTGTGAGAGGACTACGATTCTGCAGAGAGGATTAAAAACAGATATATACAAATATGTTACAATGGGTATTAAAATGTTTGTTATCATACTTGCTTCTAAATGGACTCATTGAGAAACACTTGAAAGCAAACAGGGTAGTGTTCAATTTACTGTACTACAAAGAAAAACTCCGTACATCCACAGATTAGCTGTTAAGGCGAGCATAGTGTACCTCAAAGCAGTTAGAGTCTCAGAAATCAGGACTTTTAAGGATTTCTAAAGGAAGAGAACGTAATTCTTTTCTGCTGATGAGCCAAGTTAGATACGTTGATTATATAACATTGATAAGAAGCTTTTTCTAAGAGACAGAAACTAGTCAAGAATCTGTAAACATCATTGCTAATGCTGGAATTCCTATTTTTGCCACCTTTGGTAAATAGCTCAGTATGATGCCTACAGCAAGACAAGAGCAAAGTGTTCACCTCTTTAACTGTAGCCACTGGGTTTCGAGCATTCAGCAGGAAAAGTGTGCACGTCAGCATTCTCCCAGCTGGCTCGAGGAGATTTAATTTACGCCAACCACAGAGTGACTGCGATAGCTCTCCGAGATGCCACAGCATGAAAACTGAAGGGTGGGGGTTAAACAAGCAGCAATGCACACCAGATGTCTGAGGAGGACATCTAAAAGATCCGGAGCACAAGGAAGCATATTAAAAAAAAATCCCCTTCAATGCCATAAATATTTATACTAAATCCAAGAAAGTAGCTGAGTTCAAACTTGCCCTGTATGAATCACACAGCACTTCCCTCACCCCATCTTCATTTAATGTGTTCTGTATAAAACCACCACAAAGGAGGTGCTGCAGTTATGTCAACTTTTTTTTCTATATGCTATGAGTACTTTTTGTAGAACCCTTGCTTTAGAACAGATTATTTTCCAGAGAATATAAACGGAAAAACTAAACAGTCTTATTTTACTTGGCTAGCTCTTGTGTGGCATGTACTGGTCTTCCTAGATAATTTAGATTCATAGAAGTAGTTTCCTTTTGACTGGACAACTTTGATTTTCTTCATACGGCCATTTATTTATAATTAACAATGTATCACAGAGAAAACAATTCAAATTTAGTAAATCTGGAGCCAAGAAACAGTAACTTTCTGAAAGGTTCAGCTCTGAAAGTGCCAAAACCTGCTAATTTTACAAGTATCTAAATTTACTTTCAGAAGTGAGACATACTAAACATTAACAATTAAATAACAAAGCTGGAAGTCACAATACTATCTCTAAAGTGCAACCAGAGTGCACTAATGCCCTTGGTCGAACAAGGAAATACTCACTCTCCAAAAGACAACAGCTATTCCAAAAGATCCACTCAGCAGCTTTGGTTTTCACTCTTGTTACACAAAGGACTGCCGGGCTGGGCACTTGGTAGATGGTAACTACAAAGGCTATTGCCAATCTGCTGTTCTCTGATTTTTGGTTAAAATAAAACATAACAAATATTTCAATGTTGGCTTATATTTGCATACAGCAGTGCCATGCCTACCCTGGCAGAAAAGATTCATCTACTAAATCTTACTTCTAACTATAACCCATGTTTAAAGGCAAAAAGCCTATTTCTGCATGCTGAGGAATAAATATTAAGTCTTGCAAACTGAGTGGTTTCCATGCCTGCCCTGTCAAATGGGTTTCCAGGAAAAACTACTGCTTTTTAAACACAACTGGTTCCAAACTTTTCCTGGGAGAGCAAATATATTTCCTGGAACCTGCTAGCAACGTTTGGAAGAACGGGAGGAAAGTTATACACAACGCTTGATTCTCACAGTTGACAAGGAACACTCCAAAATGATGAGGAGTGAAAAAGAACATGTCTTAAATTAATCAAAGATAGACTCTTGTAACAATGTGTATTATGAAAAGGCAGGAGCCACATTTTTTGTGAAGGAACTAAGCTGGCACCTACCTGATGAAGGCATACTTGCTTTCCTCCTCCTATGCCACAAAAGTAACATTCCACTTTATCCCAAATATTATCTACCTCCATCCAGGTACACCATGTTCTGGATGATCATCTCCTCCAAAGACAAAATGAGGCACAAAGCGTCACGTAACACTTTTGGAGGGAGAAGCTGGACTGCACCATGCACTAAGTGCAAGAACTTTAACAAGTTCTTGTTTTTAACACTAGCAACAACAAAGTTAAAAAGCAAAGAAAAAAGATAAGTGTTACTTTAAAAGAATCTGATACCAAACAGTGCGATGAAACTTAAGTAAAGGAAACATTCTAAACTCTGTTTCACACTTTTGTCCCCCACATTCATATTATTTTTTTTTCAGGACTTGCATTCCTATTAAGACGAGGTATCTAAAGATGAAGACTCGCCACCTCACTGAAGTTTCTGGATGACTTTTTTCTTTGGTTAGAACCAACGCTGTGGCGGTCCCAGGAACATCCTTACTTAGCTTCGCTAAGGCTATACAAGAAAAAGCTGTATGGAGCTCTTTCCTAAAAACTAAAATGCTCCAAGCTTGCCTTACCTTAGAATCAGTGCCAACCTACTACTGATGTTAAGACTCTTCCAACTCCATCCATCAGTAACACGAGGTTTACAAGTTGACAGAGAACCCTAACTAAGAGCTCAACTGCCTGTTCGAAATTGCCCTTGTGCTGGATGGTCTATGGCCTCTCTTTCTGTCCCACCAAGACTCCCAAGATACCTGCCAGGACACACCAAGCTACGTGCACCATTACATCAACTGGTAGGGACAGCACGAGTACGTCCGCTCGTTCTTCGAAGAAGCTGTTAGATGAAGGACCAGGGGAAATCCACCTCCAGGGAATTAAAACTGTGCATCCCAGCACTCATGATGCGTATGTCCTGGCATAGAGCTTGTACAACAACATCTAGCAGTACCGTACCACACAGCCAGTTATCTTCCAAAGCGCGCGGCTTCTACTGAAAGGGAGAGGAAACAATGACCCTCTGTGTCCAGCAATCCTTCCATGCTGATCTGTAAAGTAATTTTCAGGGAGATGACACAGACTGCACAAGGAAGAAAAATTCGGCTGGCTTTAAGAAAGAAATTAAACCCAAAAACGCTCCTGATTCCTTAACACTGAAAAAGTATAATACCATTTTTGTAAACACTCCTCCAGAAACTTGTATTCATCACTACCTCATACTATTATCAGTGAAAAATTACAGGCTCTGTCCTGCTGGATTATTGTTAGTGTAAACAACTTTGCTAAATTGCTTGGCACACTATCTGCATGCAGCATGTTAAAACTCTACAGTCTGTTCAGCCAAATTCACATATAAAGGCCCATCTGTATTAATCCTCAAGAAGAAATTAATAGACAACTATTTTCATGCAAAGTAGATATTTAAAAAAAAAAAAGCAAAACCAATACATATGGATGAACTTTTTCATTCATAATTTTAGACGCCACACAATGAAGACTGTTGTTTAAGCTTTATTTTTTCTCTAACAGTTCTCCCTACAATACAGGGCATTGTTCAAACTCTGGAGCAATTTAAGCTTTTTCAATGTCTCCTAAAATCCCTGGATTTATATCCAAAGAGACCTGGCACTGTAACAAATTTGACTTGTGAGTAACAAGTTACAGCCTTTAAGCAAATTGCTCATTAACACAGGATTCAACTTACTGCTACAAACCTCACTACCTTTCATCTCAAGAAAAACGTGCTGCCTATCTTATCTATTGAAAGTTGTGGGATAACCCACTATTATATTTGGGTTTTTAATTTCCTTTTTGAGTTCTCAGTACAAACGCCGAACTAGCATCAAGGTCGAGGAGAAAACAGAACTCCGGGGGAAAAAAAAAATGCTTAAATGTGACCTGAATCTATCTTGCCTTTGATGAATGAGGAAAATAAACTGAATTTTGATGTCAGTACTGAAAAGGATATTCCCAACTTCATGCTCAGGAGGAAATGAGTAAGAAAAGCCCAACTGTGAAGTCAGAGCTCTTTGTTTTTTCTTGAAGATAAAAGACATTGAAAAAGCAAAACCCACAGAATGTTCTATAAATGGGGAACATTCTGTAGGTGCATCTTAATTTACACAACTTTGAACAGAAATTTTACACTGCGTTACAAATAAGAACACTTAATTCACCATGACGGAGATTTTTATACCATTTATTATTCCACTAATTCTTAGTAGAGGAATAGTGTTAAAGTCATTTTATATATTTAGGAACTAAAACAAACTTTGGAGTTAATAGGAGAAACTGATGTTACAAACCCAGAGTAAAATGCAAGGTCAGCAAAGAAAACTAATGGAAACCATTCTTTAGACCTTCAGAAAACACGTTACATTTCATTAAAAAGCAAATGAAGTTAGCAGAATCTGTTTCAAACTCCTCGTTTGATATCAAACATCTAACCTGGCCTTTTTGGGAAGAGATACATCCATTCAAAACGCCTTGCAGTGCCCTAGGAAGATGTATAGCTACGCAAGCTCAGGGCTGCAGCCAACGAATGCTTCATTGTTAGAGGAACTCCACGAAATAATTATGTAATCTGCCTAACTAATGTAAGCTGTCCTGAAACCAAAAAGGGGTGTTTTTCTATAAATCTGGATCCAATTTTCTTCATTAAAAAAAATCCAGCCTTCTGGACTGTCCAGAGAACTCTATAACTATTTTGAGTGCTCCAACTCTCCTAACATGCCTGGGGGATTTCTCAGCATCTTATTGCATTTCTTTATACCTTTCCCAGCATAGCAGTTCAAGCCTCGAGAATGCAGCAATAATAACCCAAAGCATTCGAGAACGGGAGAGGGAGGAAGGAAGGCAGAAATCTGCCTTCCAACACACAGCCATCTGTACACCCCCTCGGATAAACAACAAAATGAAACAAATCTTCTAGTTAGAGACTGCACCTTCTCATACATATTCCAGTGGAAACGAGGAGCCAAAACTTGCCCGGCTGCCCCTGCACTAGTCAAAGAGCAGGATCACCTGTGATTTGTTTCACTCTGCCATTACCTCACACACAAGGCTCTGAGAGAAGGAATATTCAGCTGAAGTTAAGTGAGTTTCCACTGCAAAACAAGATACAGATGTTCTACCTCTGAATCCAGGCCCGGATCAAGTGCTTGTCATTCGATAGGAAGCACTGGGAGCGCCGGACTGGTGCAGAACGGTTCTGCTTCATGGCCTTTGCACCTCAGCGAGGACAACGGTCTCCCAAGAGTTCTCTGATGTCTCTGAGCTCATTAGGAAGAAAACAATGATAAGAAAGCACTACCCATTAAACTGGACACTGCTGATCACTGGCAGCAAAGGCTTCGTAGGAGGATATCAGATATATTCATGCTAAAAATCAGCATTCAGATGCTGAGTCAACAATTCTCTATTTCTTCTTTTCTTATTGCACCAAATATATTACAATAAATCGCTTGAAATGGTTGATCATTGCTAATACAACTGTCACTTTCCCATTGGCAAAGGCTAAACATTCTCATTTGAATGACTTAAAAAGTTTCTTTCACCGGAGAGGGAGACAAAACTCAAATGTTCTTTTTTACGCAGCTTGTTAAAAAACCCACCATGTTGTTAAAAGTAAGATTTTTCCTCCAAACACATCAATCAGAGTTGAGATTATCATGGGGCATCACGAGGAGCTCAAAGATAGTAATAATATTAAGAAAACACTCAAAAGGACACAAGTTATCAGTATAAAACAAACCAACCCAAGGAAAGGAAATAGCTTTATTCTGTGGTTCAAAGTTATGGACCACCTTTCAAAAACCTTCTCACCTCATCACTGCTTATAATCCTTTTGCCAGCTGTGGCTGTCTTAATTATATGAGTGTGCAGAACGTTTTATCATATTACAGAATCACATCAGTGTTGAGGCTAGAAGGCACCTCTGGGGAGCACCTTGTCCAAACCTCCTCCTCAAAACCAGGCTCAACAAGGGCAGGTTGCTCAGGGCCACGTCCAGTCAGGTTTTGAGTATTCTCCCACAGATGGAGACTCCACAACCTCGCTGGGCAACCTGTGCCGGTGTCAGACTACCCTCACAGAAAAAAAAAAAAAAAAATATTCTTATGTTTGCCAAAACGATCACCTTCAGTTAAGGTTCCATACTACAAAGCAGTCAGCTAAATCTGCAACACACCACTACTTCTTACAGGTTAGTGGGGGTACTTCTAGATCTCCCATTTTCCCCCCAACCTCAACAAAGGGACACTTGTCTGTCCATAGAGCAGATCCCATATGTATCAGCTGCCATTCTGCTTTCTTCCCCAGACCTCCACTGAGTAAGCCAAAATCATAAATGTGTGTTATGAACTAAACAGCACTGTCCATAAATGTTCCCATTCTCACTGGAGCATGATCATGAACGAGAAGCCAAATGAGATTAAGACTGCACCTACCAGTCAAGGAAGACTAACCAAGCACTGGCATTAACTCAGTAGCCTGAAGCTTGCAGATAACAAATTGCTGTCTCTAACTCTTGCTGGGCAAGAAAAAGCAGGACTGGTCTTGGGACGCGAATTATATTCTTCTACTCCATGTTGAACTAAAGGGCTGCCAAATGCACGCGATGGAAGAACTTTCCTATTTCTTAGGTCCCAATACATCTCTTATCTATAAGCTGCAGTTACAAATCAAAGATTGTTCCAGCGGCTTGTGCCGGAGGGTGAAGGATTAAAACCACTAGTAAGCCCCTTAAAATGATAATGACACATTTCACCAGCATTCCAATTATCTCAATAAGAAAGAACAAGTGTTTCAAGAGAGGTTCTAAAGGAATCAGGAACCCATCTCATTTATTTCCTGTGGCATATAGGCCCATAATTCTTTCCTCTGAAATTACAAACCTACTTTCACATTATACAATGTATTTGTATCTTATCCTACATCTGCAAAAGTACTTTTCAGGAAGGCATCTATTTATAAGTAGTTCAAGTATGACCTCCAATAAATCCTAATTAATTGAGTTTGAAAGGGCACTTTGTTGTCGACATAGTTCCTACCACAGCAGTATCTTTGAAAAGACAGGATCCATCACTGCTGACACAACTCACTTCTAAAAGAAATACCATGGCAGAGGCATGGAAGCTCTGCAGGCATCTCTGAAACACCCTTCGAGTTCACTGCAGATGTTGCCAGTGTTTATACTTTTTAAACCACTGGGATATAAACACCTCGCTATAAACACCACTAAAGTTTTGCTTTTCTTTTCTTCGTTTTGTGTGTGTTTATTTTAGTGTTAAAAACGTTAACTTCCATAATAAGGGACACAGCAACAGATGTTTAAACTAAACAAAGACTGCTATAGTAGAGTGTATTCTTAAGCTGTTCTTTTGCTTTTGAACTACTAAAGCTAAGATCTGGTTCAATAACAATTACTGGAGAAGAGGGCGGGGAAAAAAGGGGCTGGAAAGACTCTGCCATAAGTATAATTACAGTGAATTGAACTAATGAGCCAAAACTACAGTTTTTCTGCCTTAGTCAACAAAACACTCAGGAACATGTACCACGTAAGTAGAATTTTATGTAAAATTTCATGGTCTTCATCAGAAGTTGTCACTTACTTCCAAATAAAGCACTCTGGTTATTGCAGAGGGCAATGAAAAAGTTAAAGGATCCTGCAAGTTGGGTTTCCTTTTTTTTTTTTTTAACTAGTTTTCTTGCTGTAACGAAGAAAGCACGGGATAAGAAAGACCTTGAAAATTCAACTCTATTGAATTCCAGCTCTATATTATTCAGGACTGATGGGCAAGCTCGATGTTCTGTAAAAGAGCTTTATTCAAGCAAATATATACATATTTGTACAGGAAAGAAAAAGCAAAGAAGAAAAAAAAAAGAAACAGATATTAACTGTTCTACAGGAAGCCCCTCCACTTCCTGAAGGGAGGAAATGTGGCCATGCTGATTTAACGATAGAAAAGATGGGATTTTTCCAAAGCGAGGTTCAGGTCCCTGCCTTCTGGCCTGGTCTTTTTCTGAGGAGCATGAACTGATAGCTCCTAGTCCCTGATTGTTCCTTCCCTGACAACTGCAGCACTTCATTTTCCAAACGAACATGGAAAATGTTCCTGCTGAATCAGAAGAAAGATTTCTGCAATGCTTGTGTGTGGCTACAGCAAAAACAGTTCTACTGCCAAGCTGAATTAGCTCAGTGGTGCCTTTCTTCCCAGGCAAAGCCAAGCCATAACCACTTCTTCAAACTGCACGTAGATAAACCCCCACCACATGAAGGCACTGATTTTACCCTGGTACTTCGGGCAACTTCCCAACTGCTAAGGCTCCCAGGACGAGAGGCCAAACGCCAGCCTACGTGCGCCGCAGTACAACGCCGAGCCCAGCAAGGGGGAAAAGCCCTTTTCCACCGCGGGAGGCTGCGCGGAACTGGGGGGCCCGGCCCCGCCACCGGCAGCATCCCCCATGCCGGGCCCGCGGGGGCTGCGCGGCCGCCGAGCGCGGCGGTGCCCGGCGGGAGCTCGCCCGCCCATCGCCCGGACCGCGGCTCCGGCAGCTGCGGAAACCATGAGCAGGAACTCCGCCTGCCGCCAAAGCAGCACGGCCCTTCCATCTAGCCAGCGGTAACCCAAGTCAACGCTAAAAACGCCCTTTGTAAAAGAAAGGACATAAAGATTAAATGAAGAGAACTCCTTCCTTTAAACAACGCCTTAACAATACAGCCTGCGAGGCACCTCACAACCAAGAGTACAGATTTCCGTCCACGAGGAAAAATTCAAGCCCACAAACAGCAGCAAACGCACCCGACAAAAGAGGCGTTGTGAAATGAAGCCATTACCTTCATAGCACAGAATGCCGATATTGTTGTTCATCTTGTCCAAGTATTGGTAGTTCAACAGGTCCATCTTCATAAATAGCATTTATCGGGCTAGCAAAGAAGACCAGCTCGTTTGCTTTCGCCCAGGTTGCGGGAGGAGGAGGAGGAGGAGGAAGAAGAGGAGGAGGCCGGGGAAACGGTGCCGAGCACGCTCCCGGCTTCCCAAACTTCACCAGCCCCAGGCCCAGCCTTCGGCCGATCAAAGCAAAGTGTGTTAAAGGAAAGTTGGAGGGATTCAAACACACACGCTCTCCCTTCCCAACTTCGGAAAACTCAAGTTTACCGTGTCCTTACAACACAAAGACGACCGTCTCCATACAAAGACGACCGTCTAAAAACTTTTCAAGCCTTTCCAGTGAGCAGAAGGACAGCCGAAGGGCGGCGGGGCAGCGGCCGGGCAGCTCGGCGGGACAAAGGCGGGCGGGCGGCGGCGGTGCCCGGACATGCGGGCGATGCTCGGGGTGGTTCCGATGTCACCCGGCTTCCTCCCGGGGCGGGGGGGGGGGGCCTGGCCGCGCTCCGGCAATCCCCGAGCTCCGCAAATGTCAGGGATGTTTTCTGCACAAGATCAGCCCCTAAATGCACCCAGGGTTTGAAAGAGAGAGGCGGCGGCCGAGGGGCTGTGCCGAGGGGGATGTGCAGGGGGGCCGGGCCAGAGCCGCTCCCCACGGGGCGGGGGGAGGAGGAGGAGGAGGAGGAGGGCGGGGGGGGGGAAGGAAGGGGAGGAGGAGGAGGAGAGGGAGGAGGGAAGCAGGGGCAGCCCGGGAAGCAGAGGGGCCTCCTCTGGACACGGGGCAGGAGCCGAGCGAGAGCGACTTTTTGGTCGGGCTCCTGAGCAGCAGAACTGAGCTTTTAAATCCATCTGTTTAAAATTAATTCTTTCTCTTAAACGTTTACTTAATTTCCTAGCGTGGCCTCAGACATATCCCAACGCTGTTGCAGCGAAAAGTAATGTGGTTTTACAGTAACGGGACAGAACAGCAGCTCTGGCATGATACTGGCAACTAAAATTAAAGAAAAGAGTGCACCCATAAGCATATAGACTGGTACTGCCTACTCGCACACGCACGGCTGCGATGCAATCAGTTTCATCATGTACAAATACATCACGTTTGACTTTTTTTAAAGGGCTATCAGCAGTTAAACATTCTGTGTTCTACATTTCTAACAGCTGCTGAAGCTGCAGCTCAGATGACACAAATGGTGGAGATTTTTACAGCAGTCGCTCCCATCTGAGGATGTGGTCTGCCCTTCTACAGGCCGAACCCTGATCACAAAGACTCTGGCTGCTTATCCAGATGTGTGTGACTCAGCGTAAGAGGGCAGAACATCTGTATGGGCGTAAGCATGTGCTAACCTAATGGGCATCAGTCTGCATTTCCTGCAGGCTGATCAGCACCCGAAGTCTGATCTGACAGAAAGAGAAACAAATTCTGGGGAGGTTTGGTTTTACACAACTGATCTTCCCTGTGCCTCCCTCCACCCTCTTTGGCTTGGCACATAACTCATCCCTGCCTTCCTGGGATGGAGAACCGTATCTGTACACACAAGAGCACGCAGTCAGTAAGAACCAGAAACAAACTTTCATTTCCACTCTTGAGTTTTTCTCCCCTCTGTTAGAGACGGGGAAGATGTTACATTACAAAGGCAACTCCTGGAGTGATGTTTTGTCAAGGTGTTTTGAAAAGTATTGCTTGAATGTTCCAGATATTTCAGTGAGACTAGGTAATTCAGGTGAAGTTACTACTGATCATGGAATCATTAAAGTTGGAAGAGACCCTTAAGATCATCAAGTCCAACCGTTAACCCAGCACTGCCAAGTCCGCCACTACCCCATGTCCCTCAGCACCACGTCTGCGCATCTTTTAAATCCCTCCAGGGATGATGACTCCACCACTTCCCTGGGCAGCCTGTTGAAAGCTTGACAAACCCTTTCAATGAAGAAATTTTTCCAAATATCCATCTTAAATTTCCCCTGGCACAACTTGAGCCCATTTCCTCGTCCTGCCACCTGTTCCTTGGGAGAAGAGACCAACCCCGCCGGGCTACCCCCTCCTTTCAGGGGGTTGTAGAGAGCAAGAAGGTCTCCCCTCAGCCTCCTTTTCTCCAGGCTGAACACCCCCAGCTCCCTCAGCCGCTCCTCACAAGACTTGTGCTCCAGACCCCTCACCGGCTCCGTTGCCCTTCTCTGGACACGCTCCAGCACCTCAATGTTTGTCTTGTGGTGAGGGGCCCAAAATTGGACGCAGCGCTCGAGGTGGGCCCTCACCAGTGCCCAGTACAGGGGGACGATCACTGCCCTGGTCCTCCTGTCCGCACTGTTCCTGATACAGGCCAGGATGCTGTTGGCCTTCTTGGCCACCTGGGCACACTGCTGGCTCATATTCAGCTAGGATAACTAGGAATAAGAAATTTACCTCCAAGGAAGATTCCCTAGAACCCAAATAAGGTTTCTCCTGACTTCAGATATAAAAAGTAGTCCTGTGCGTGATCTACCTAAATGCTTCAATTGAAGAACGTCCACTAACAGCGCCGAATCCAATGCTGAGGGAAACAAGCTCGTGTCGAAAGGAATTCTGCATTGCTGGGGAGATGAAGGTCAAGAAGCATTTATTCAATATTTATATGCAAAAAGGGCACTCTCCTAATTGGAAGTGCTATTAATCTTAAAGACTTCAACGTGGTGTAAAAATTTACAGGTATTTAATGCTGAGGTAACAGTACATTTCTTGGATGGTACCTAATAAAAAGGTTGCAGTTGTTTTTTTGCCTCACAGCATTTGTTACCCCAGAAGTTGCAACCACGCACCTCCAGATCAAAGCAGTGCACGGTATTTTCTAGAAAGAGAATTTTTTTTAAGAAACAGAAGAATATTATGATATTTCAGCAGGGGAACTAGAGGTTTTACGTAGCAGATCATGTTGTGCATGCTCAAATTCAAAGATACCCTATACCAATGCTTCAGATCAAACCAGCCATTTAATAAAGGCATCAAGAGAATTCTTAATCCTTTAAGATATAAACTGTGATAAAAATCCATACCTACAACATAAACAGAAGAGAGGCATGTTTCTTCAGCGTGAAACGTAACTTTCTCATGTACATATGGCAAAGCTTCTGGGTTCAACATTTCTGATATGTGCAGTTTTTAATATAGAGAGTATGCCTGAATTTACATCAATACAACATGTTTTATGGATGCTTGGGAAGGATAAGAAGAGAGAAGTATTTCATTTTTCCAATTTAAAATACTGAATTTTTTTGTGGGAAGTACAGGTGATAAGGAAGAAAAGAAAGCAATGTTGCAAACTTCTTCAGAGCAGTGGTCTACAAGAGAGGGGTAGCACATAATGGTTAGCTACACAGCGCACTGCAGTTGAAAGTCCAATATCAGTTCCCCGCTGTATTCAAAGATACACGTTTCCTCAAGTTGTTTGCCAAAGCAAGGTTGGGTATTGTCTATAAATCACTGACTGCTCAGTATTGCTGTCCAGACACTAATAAAGAAGTTAAGTCTTCTTTATTAGCTCAGTAGTCACCGGTCTACAGGTTTTTAGACAGTAATGATTTCTTTATTATGTGAACGGCTTTCAGCAGCACAGCATACACTGTGATTAGCACTTGTGGAATGTTGCATAACGAACAACTTAGATGCCTCACATTAAATAATACTTAAACTGGTACCAAACACTGGGAGCTTTATGAATTTCTAAATTAAAATATCTATGCCGGAAGTAAGGTAATGCCTAGAGATGTATCTCAAGCATTCTAAAACCAAAATCCATTCATAGGAAACCTTTCTTTGAAAGAAAACTCAACAGCTCATGTCCAGCAGACATTAACCTTAAATACTGACAGGGTGACTGTGAAGTACTCTGCTCTTGACAGCAAAGAATTCCCAGCTGTTTGATTCCAACCGCTGTTCATCAAACACTTCACCAGTCTGAGATACCTTCCACCGAACCGAAATCAATAATCGATGCCTCAGCGGGCTGGATGCAACATACCCAGAAAAGCAAGCTATTAACACCACCCCAGGACCTTTTTAGTTCATTCTGTTCATTCCACATATCGATAGCTGCAAACACAATTGTGTGCTGTAGTATCTCTGCTTCACATTAGCTAGAGTACTTCCTACAGGACTGCACACACTTTTCTTCTGTAAGGCAGATAAATAAATACCCGTGTCTCTATATAAAATGTTTAAAACGCTGGAACTTTTAACACAACAGCATCCCCTAGAGGTAACTGAAAATCCACGTGTTTTTCTGAATCGCCCCGGTCTTTACATCAAAATACATTAGATTTGATGCTAATTAGCCCCCATAGCAGATGAGAGAGTTCAGCCTCTTAGTAATCTTCTAATTTTCTTTAATAGGGAAAGCAAATTCAGACTTCACATAAGAATGTCTTATCACAGAAGTATTCTCACGCAAGGGGGAAGAAAAAAAAAAAAAAGCTGTTCTAACAAGTAGGTAAATCATTGTTGTGAAAACCAGGCGGCTAAATATGTGTTCTGACAGCTAGTCCCTGGCATCAGGGTGGAGTCTGACAAGATTTCTGCGCTGCTCTTCTACAATTCTCACAGGAAGAAAATATCAAAACCCTCTCTCTTGAAGAATATGGTGGTACGCTCAGAAAAGCGGCACGAAGCAACTGGTGCAGTGCGATCAACCATCTACACTCCATGTGTTTCCTCTGAGCTGGCTTATGGCTGGCCAGACCGACAGATGTCCCCGGGCAGCTGGAGCCCACAGGGGACACTCTCGCTGCACTTCTTCCAGCTGCTTTTCGCCTGAGCAGAGCCTGCCTGATGGCTGCGCCTGCTCTGCGACGCTGAGCAAAGAAGGGCAGGTCGGGAGATGCACTCTGAAAGCCAACTAAAGCACTGATGTGGGTGTACCAACGGCCGATGAGCAGGACAGAGCATTTTTCAGATCTAAAAAAAAGCTTGAGAAACTTACCTTTTCAAAGAGTTACAGTGCATGTTCTGGATGCAGTACATCATTCTGTCAATGGTTCCTAAACAGTGATAAAACTTTTCCACTATAAAAATATATAGACCTGACTTGAGCAATAACAGGACCTAACATAAAAACAAATCCTTACAAATGTGTATTATTTGTTAACCTTAATTTTTGTAGGAAAAAATACCAATACCTTAATATATCAAGTCCATAGTATCAGATTTAACAGTAAGACTTTATATGGTTCTTACAGCACCTAAACATATATTGAGCTGCTTTAGCACAAACGTTTTTAAGCAAGCTACAACAGATCCCTCCTTTCTGCTGTCCTCAGCCCTGCCAGGCCTCTGCCCCTGCCACGTCCTCCGCGCCGCTCTCCTCACCCTCTTCTCTCCCATCCTCGCTGCTGCCTCTGCGCCTGAGAAAATGGGTCTGGTGCAGTTTTACAGGAGCTCGGTCCGCACTCCAGGACATACAACACCTGCCAGTGGGAAAATGCGCAACACTGGCCAGGAGCCAACACCGTAGAAGAACAACGCGCAAGCCATTCACTTGGACACAACTCAAGCATCGCCCTTGATGATCATCAGCAAAGAGGAACCATTTCCACAGTGACCAATTTTGCAACCGAGGGAAAAAAAATACAGTCTTTATAGCGGTGAGACACACCCTGACGTAAAACACCATACGGTATTGCTTGGTGTAATTCCATTTTTGAAGGGACAAAAATTTCTGTTGCAGCTCAGGCGCTGAAAAATGAGCAAGTTTTAGTTAACAGCTGCTAGGTGGCGATGTGCCTGAAGGAAAAATACTGCTTTTCCTTTGACACAAAGAGTTGCTGCGCTTATCACCTCAATTTTTATTATTTCAGTTAGAATACACTTCACAGAAAAAAGATTAAACCAAAATTCTCATTTAAGCGAGATGGGGTGTTAGCTTTTAAAGACATTCAGATATGATAAGGAAATACAGTTAAAATGCATTAAGCGTGCAGGAAGTTCAAAGAGGCGTGATAAGGAAAGTGACATTTAAAGTTTCTTGCGAACAGCTGTGCCTCTGAGATCCACACAGAATAACACACAACTAAAGTCTTTGCTCGGCGAGTCAGACACCACAAAACGTACCAACTTTATACACTTTTTACGAAACATTAAGTAACGATGATTACACCAGTGAACAGAAGATATCAAAATACGCATTCTTCCAGATCACTTTTTTTTTTAAAGGCACATTGCAAATAGGCTTTAATCATACCAAACTACTTTCTTCCTGTCACAGCCTTAAAAAAAAAACTAAATAAAAAGAACATCTCTGAACTAAAGCTAGTGCGTGCCTTCTTGTTTTACCTGTCCTTAATTACCTAAAGGTTTCAACAATATGCCAGACATTACAGAACACAAAAGATGGTTTTGTTCTTATCAGTGGAGTCCCTTAAGATTGAAATATTAGACTTACACCCAATGCTAAGTTGTAGCTAAACAATTTGTATATTCTCTTTCATTCTTGTCATACCCTAACTTACGCAATCCTGCTTAAAAACCAAACATAGTAATACCTCGTAAGGAAATCTGTCTATGCGTGTGCGTGTGTACTTAACTGCATCCGCACTCAGAAACTGCTGGGTGAAGCCGGCTGTTCCCTGAAGGACCAAGCCAGCAGGCATCCTGGGCTCGGCTCCCTGCCGGCCTAATAAGAATAGAACTGCCAGGAAAACAACAAAAAAAAAATCATGATGCCCAAGAGTATCTAGAGTTGCCAGCTCTTCTAGGACCTGGGAATGGATGGTGATGGCTTGTCTGGACTGGGAGCTGGACTGTGTGGTTTTTAATTTTTTTTTTTTTTTAAATGCAGTTCTTATTCTGTATTACTCACTTCTTTGAGGATACAGAGAGATTTTACAAAGCTTATCACTGTGACTGTAAATAAAAAAAAATTCATATTGCTCATTTGTAAATATATAGCAATTTAGAAGCAGCCACTTCATATCAGCTCAAAAAAAACCTCTTAAGACATTTAACAACTCAAAAAGCTTTTGGTTAATTAAAGCCTGCCCTCATCAGCAAGAACCCTCTTCCTCTGTTTTCTAGTTTTCCCTCCATCACCTCCAGAAAGCTGAATGCACCCACCTATTGCACCACAGCCCATTTCCACGAAGGGACTGAGGAAGGGGTAAGAGGACAGAAAAGACGGGACAAAGGCAGGGTGCAGACAAACCTCCCCTGCAGCTCTCACTTGGTTTTGGTGGTTTGCTGGGGGTTTTTTGGGCAATAGCCACATTTAGCTCGCTGGGTCAAAATGGAAAATGGGTGCAGAAGGTAGTGCATGACGCCCTGGCAGCAACTGCTGCTCCGGCAGGTACTTCTTGTCTCCAGAAAGCAGCGGCCGGCAATTTCGGAAATAGCCCATTTTGCTTCCATTGGTTGGATCACGCTGACCCAGAACTCAGCTACACCTTCCATTACCTTCTGTTCTCTTGCTGAGGCACAAAAGCTGTCCCTCCTGGTTGTTTCAAAGCTTCAACTGTTTTTAAAAGCTTTATAATGAATGGTGAGTGGGAGCATGCAGAGTATGCATTCTGCTGATCTTTCTAAAAACTAAATAACTCTTTCACAACTGCAGAATCACAGATTGACAGGGGTTGGAAGAGACCTTTGGAGATCGTCTAGTCCAACCCCCTGCCAGAGCAGGGTCACCCAGAGCAGGTGGCACAGGAACGCCTCCAGGCGGGATTGGAATGTCTCCAGAGACGGAGACTCCCCCACCTCTCTGGGCAGCCTGTGCCAGGGCTCTGCCACCCTCAGGGTAAAGAAGTTCCTCCTCATGGACACACACTCCAGATGTGGCCTCACCAGGGCAGAGCCGAGGGGGAGGATGACCTCCCTCCACCTGCTGCCCACATTCAGAAGACTGCAGGGCAGTGGAGACAATGAACCCCAACGAGTTCTACGAGGTGAAATACAAATGAGAAAAGTGTTCAATAGCACCTGGTTTATCCTGACCTCATTCTTTGACTGCTTACTCAAACTGAACAGCCAGCCAGGAAGATCAGGTTTACCAAGAGTATTTTTAATTTCTCAGCAGTACCTTGCAATTCACAATTTGCCAGTGTTTTTCCTCTTTTTACTCTCTTAAGCTGGGCTAAGAACACTTTAAAAATGCACCTAGAATGCATAACAGATAAACCTAGTTTATCTAGGCTGAAAAATTGTTATTTGCTAATTAAAATCTTGATAATCTTTCCTGTTATTTGCATACTAATTTAAATTTCTGAAGGGTTGATGATAATCACAAACATAATTTATCTTGAACTATAAAGAGTCTCAAACACCATCAGAGTCTCCAGATGCAAGCAGCGAAGTGTTATCTTTGCTGTGCCCTAATATTGTGTCAACAAGGCAAAGAAAATACTTCATATTTTCCCAATATGAGAAATTTGAAGGAAAAAAAAAAGGAAAGAAAAAGAGTGTACCAAGGAATAAAGGCCAATTCTAAGTCAGCTTGATGCTCAGACATCTAAAACACTTTTCACTTAGAAAAGTTAGGAGCCAGACCATGTTTAGAGGCTAGATTTCAAAATTACTATGCATAACCCTCAGCTTTGGGAAGAAGCAAATCCAGTTTTCTTGAAACCACTAATTACAGGGTTTAGAAGTAAAGCAGGGAGCTCTAAGATTGCTAAAGTCTTTGAAAAGATTTCCCCTTATAGCTAGCTTGGCGAGACATAAGATATACTCACAGGGCCTCATTCAACTCCGATGTCAACGTACGTAAATCCGCTGTGGTGCGTGGAGTCGACCTTGCTTGCAGGGAGACTGAATGGAACAGGCAACACAGGTAACAGCCTGACAAATGAGATAAAACCACGCATCCCGACCCTATCCTGCTAAGGACTATGCAGTAAAATCAACTGCAACTTTTATTACAAAACAAATTAATTTCAGCTTTTAAACTTTAAAGTAATTACTTATCCTAAATGTTAGGATGAAAATGCTAATGAGTACCTACTACAGAATCCAATTATATAACTTGCAACCTACTACTTCATTAAATTAAAATGAAATTTCGTTCCAGTTCTAAGACTATTCTTTTCCAATTGAGGGTCATCTTCTCCACTATTAAAAAAGTATTTGATCTTAATAAATTATTTCACCACTCTAAAAAAAAAACAACCCCGCAACCTAAACTCAGACTCGCTTTTCCCAAATTGTGGTGTTCCCAAAAGCCCCCAGCCCCCAGAGAACAGCGCCTTTGCTCGAGATGCTGATGGGTCTGGATTGAGTAGAAGAACAAGAAAAAAGAACCACCACATTCAGCTGTCCAAGTGTTGCCCTTGCATTGTTTGAAGTAGTCACAGATGAAATAATATGTTTGATCCGTATATGTTATATGCATACATGTGCATGTGTGTAGTATTCTGTAACAGACACACGGAATGTTAAAAACTGCATTAATTCCACTAGCTTCTACAGAGAACACCCTCGCTGTCCCTAAGTACAAATTTACAGGTCTCAAAAGTAAAGAAAATAACACCCCCACCAAGCCCTTTATAAGTGAAACCCTTTCAAAAGCGGTCAGTCAGCCAAAAGCTGTTCCAAAGTCCAAACACAAGCTGCCAAAGTGCACGCTCTCAAGCCTTGACAAGTACCGACAGTGAATGCTGCGACACCGCTGGGAAGCTGAAACCCCACTTTTTCCAATGGGACCAAGTTATCATTTCCAGCTCTACAGGTACCCAAGGTAAGGCATTTTTTCTTTAGAAAGGCCATTTTTAGTCTCAAAAGCAAACCTAGAGACTGCTGAAAATTCTCCATCAAGACTATTTTTCCATGGAAACAGCGCTAGTTTTTCTTACTGTGCTTTTGCTTCCCCCCCCAAAAAAAATAGAAACAATAAGTTTTAAATAAATTTTTCACATTTTACATTAAACAAAGGACACACACACACAAAAAAAAAAACCACCGCAAAAGTTTTAATTGTTTGTTATCAACTTCCAGCTTTCTGACAAAACAGCAAAGTTTGGGGAATCACATTTACACGTATCTCACGTCGCTGCCCCTCTCTGCCCAGCCGGCACTACCCTTCTTTCCTAAGGGAACACAGTGGTCACAACAACCGCTCGCCATCCGAAACACAAGAGACCACTGCACAGCATGGAAAGTCTAACAGTTACATGGGGCTCCCAAGCTACAATGCTAAAAATGGCATTTTAAAGCCAAACCTTAGCTTTTGATTTACCAGAGAGTCAAAATTCCCCTTTGATCAATGCTGCCCATGCCACAGATTTTGCCCAACGCTCTGTGCAGTCCCAGACAAATGCTGCAGTAATTTGAGAGTGAACGCTACCAGAGCGCAAAGCTTTCTCATTTTTTAATTCTTGCTTGTTTTTAATCCAGTTTTCAAGGAAAACATTTGTTATACAGCCATGCGTCCCGTCACTCGCCCTACCCCAAACTTTGGAATAGCAGGCGAGTTTCAGTCATGCTTCGAAGGCAGCCACAGTCCCCCAGGATAACTGCGCTCCTGTCCTTTCTCTGCAGACAGTTGGCAGGGAGAGAAGACCCACCGCAGTTAATGTCACCACTTGGGGAAAAGCAAGAAGAACTCAACTGGTGTCCACTCTGCCTGGTGGCACCGGCTGGGTGATGCCGCCACAGCCCCGCTGAGGGCCAGCAGGAACAAGCAGGCTAACCCTGACTACTGAGGAGGGGAAACAGAGGCAGAGAGGAAAGGATCAGAACTACCAAATTTTTAACGACAAAAGACGACTTGGGTGTGCAGACATACAGGCACATGTCAGGTCTTCTCCCAAGACTCATACTGACCCTCCTTCAATTCCTGACATTCAGTGCTTCCCAAACAAGATAAATACTCCACAGCATCCCCAAAATGTCCGCAGCCTTTTAAAGTGTTTCTCAATATCCCCTTTCATTTGCCTACAAACTTCTCTCTCTCCTTCCAACAATCTCAACACCCTTACTCAAGATACGTTCTCCAATGGCCCTGAATCCCAGCCCTCTCTTCCCGCACCAAGCACCTACTTTTCTCATCAGCCTCAACTGACCCATCACCCCAGAGCCCCCCGTCCTCTCCCACACCCCGGCTTCCCAGCCCTTCCCAATCAAAGTCTCATACTTCATAACCCAGGCTTAAAAGTCACCCTGGCTTTTCACCGCTCTACCAGCTGCAGCTGCTAGGCTTCTCTACTTCTGGTTGCCACCAATGCTGTAGGAACAGGACAGGCCTAAGGACACACGACACCAAAAGATACACAATCATGAGGCACTGATATCCCAGGAATGAAATGGCAGATCACGCTGTCAGCCTTATACCACCTTATCCCTCTCTGTCTTGGTCCTTTGCCTCTTGACCTTTTACTTCCTTCTCTGAGCTACAGGTCCTCTCAGCTACAGGAACAAGGCCTCAAGATAAGCAACGTTTGCTTCTATTAACGTGGAAATATGCTACCTTCTTCCCAAAGTGCTGGAAAAAGGCGGAGCCATCCTGGGTATAATGGAGTCTACATACCCCTCCTTCAAGAGGAGAGGGTAAAAAAGGCATTGTGTTGTGACAGGACTGGTGGCTAAAGAGGAAGGGGTCCTAACAGTCCCAGCATCTCCTTCTGACAAAGACTCCATTGTAGATAAAATTCCCAGCTCCCAAGCAAGAAAAAAAAAAAAATCAGCTGTAGAAGAGGAATAAGGGGAGCAGAGACTTACTGTCTAAGCCCATCTAGCCCTCGCACATTTCCTGCTCAACAGACTGAAGAATATCACAACGTACATTTTTGGGCTTGGTACCGTAAGAGAATCCAAAGAGTTACTTCCTCTAATTACTGCTGCTATTCCATTCACCCTCCTCAACTCTCACCCATGAGGCTGCTGGTGTGTAGGTCACTCCTGTAATCTGCTGTGGTCAACCAAACCTGTCCTCTTTACATAGCTTATCCTGCAGAAATAAGCCCAGGACACCCTCATAGGGGTTTAAAAAAATATAGCTATACATCATGTTTATGAAAAATATGCATGGGCATGTACCTCGAGGGCAGGGGAAATAAAAACCATAGAATGGTTAGAGTTGGAAAGGCCCTTAAAGACCATCCAGTGCCACCCCCTGCCCTGGGCAGGGACACCTCCCACCAGACCAGGTCGCTCCAAGCCCCGTCCAACCTGGCCTTGAACCCCTCCAGGGATGGGGCAGCCACAGCTTCTCTGGGCAACCTGGGCCAGGGGCTCGCCATTTTAACGGTAAAGAATTCCTTCCCGATATCTCATCTAAATCTACCCTCTTGCAGTTTAAAACCATTACCCTTCATTCTATCACTACATGCCCTTGTAAAAAGTCCCTCCCCAGCTTTCCTGGAGCCCCTTGAGGGACTGGAAGGGGCTGGAAGGTCTCCCTGGAGCCTTCTCTTCCCCAGGCTGAACCCCCCCAGCTCTCTCAGCCTGTCCTCACAGCAGAGGGGCTCCAGCCCTCCCAGCATCTCCGGGGTCTCCTCTGGCCCCGCTCCAACAGCTCTGTGTCCTTCTGCTGTTGGTGCCCCAGTGCTGGAGGCAGCGCTGCAGGGGAGTCTCCCCAGAGCGGGGCAGAATCCCCCCCTCGCCCTGCTGCCCACGCTGCTGGGGATGCAGCCCAGGCTGCGGGGGGACTTTCTGTGTTGCCAGCGCACGTTGCCGGGGCGTGTGGAGCTTCTCACCCATCAACACCCCCAATTCCTTCTCCTCAGGGCTGGTCTCCATCCAAAACAATATCCAAATAAAATCTAAAAAATTATAATAATAATTTTTTTAAAAGGCAGCTCTAGGTCAACAGCGTACAACAATGCGTCACTCCAGCATGCACAGTGTCACTGACAGAGAACAAACTTCCTTAGCTTACACCATTGCGGAAAGCTAAATTTGTGAACCCAAGGTTCAGATGCACTAGTCTCATGGGAACTAACACCTAGAATTCACTGTCCTACAAAAACGTAATGAGATGTTGCATAAATATCATTTGTTTTTAAAATGCTGCCTAAATCTAGCTCAATTGACATAATACAGGTCATCAGCCTGGGTTGATAACACTTTAGACGGACATACTACAAAACATTCATTATATAAAACTGAGTATCACCTGGCTGGAGAAGTTTGTAATACCTGAATGTTATCATTCCTTTTCCTTTTATGCATATAATGCATATAAAAGATGATGCATTACTGAAGCAAATGTTTTCTTTCAGAGACGCAGAACATGAAGTCTATTAACGTTGCAGGGTGTCTTATATGTGCAAGCGTCATCGGTGTACCTTACAATGAAATAATTGTATAGGCAAAAAACATTTACCACACATTTTCCACACGTGCCTTGTAAATCAGGAGACTAAATACAAACGTAGCATGCTGGAAGGCTCTGGTGATTAGGACCGGTCCCAGTGGTCCCCTTATTTTCCACAAAGCAACGCCTAGATTGCACAGACACAACAGTATCCATCCTGAATGAAAATATTACCTTACTGCTAGTGGTATTCATACAAAATGAATATCCATCTCTCTCAGCCCTGCACTCAGAAACTTAAGAAAAATCACCTTTAGAAGGAAAAAAACCAAAACCTCAATAATTCGAAGTTAGCACCTTTTTTTTTGGAAAAAGATTAATTTTCCATAACAAACAAAGCAAATTCTTCCTTTTTTTTTTTTTCCTAATTACATCACACAAATGCTAAATGAGGATCCTAATATTACTGACACTGCTACACTGCAAACCTTATTAGCAAAATCTAACTAAGAATATGAATGTATTAATTAAGACTCAGGTAATGACCATAGGCGAGTTTGGAGCTGGAATTAAATTTTCCAGATACCCACTGCACAGAACTGCCTGCGCTCTGCCCTTTCACAGACCTAGAACTTGGCAGGACGGAAGAGACGCTGCACTTAACTCTTCAGTTTTGCCTTCCACCCACAAGAGAAAATTATGGCTCACAGTCACTGTATCAAATTCCATTTTGGGACACAGTTAGAAACGAAAACAATCCAGTCCCATTGTGAAATAAGGCAGTAGAGAATTACTAAGTTTTACAATAAGGCTAAACTTTTCCTGGACTTCCTTTCAGCAGAAACATCCTGTTAGTATGGCAGCATTCAATACAGCAAGCACACATAAGAATACAATACACAAACTAATTTACTACCTAAAATATTACTAGTTGCCTACAGACAATGCTTAGAAAAAAACCCCAGATACTCTTTATCAACTCTTGTTTTAAGATTGGCAGTATTATAATTCTCCAACCAAGTTAAAAATGTAATTTACTTAGCCATAAATAATAACAAGAAAACCATTAAAAGTGATTTTTACATTTAGAAGAGTAACAAGAGTTATTTCTTAAAGGGATTCTTATGAGACAGGACAGAGATCCCCATGTAAGCACGGCAGCTGAGGTTTCAAGATAACTACGTTTTCAGTCATTCACAAGTACTTTTTTTTTTGGAGGGAAACGGTAGGGCAAAAGCCTAATTACGTAAGTCGTATTATTGCCAAAAATTCTGGGCTTGTTGTTTCCAGAAGTCAGAGAAAGTCGAACTGTCATATGAAAGCAATTGCTCAGGCTGGGCCAGGACAACCAAATGCGGAGCCACATCATTGGTCTGAATTGCTGATTTGCTGAAACGCTGATAAATGCAGAGACAAACAGGCACAACATGCACCAACAAGCACTTAAACCGCGTGCGGGAGCACGATGCTGCATCCTCAGAACCAAAGGCGCGCTCTCCGTCGAGGAGCGGACGTCCTTCTCGGTGAGCAGCCCAGCGCCGGGCTCCAGCACAGTCCGACGGAGCCGCTGGGCCAACGCTCCACACCCACACGCTCTCGCACCCCACGGCGACGCCTGCGTTCGCTCCTGCCCTTCCCTGGGCTGGTTTTCCTCGGTTTTGTTTGCAAAGTAGTAGCAAAAAGGTTACAAAACATAATAAAACAAAACGCCAAACATGCGGAGCCAGAGATGTTCTATGCGTTCCATTACGTGTCTTAGGAAGCTGTTTTCAGGATAAGTAACGTTGCACAGGACTTCTAACATACAAAAATGTGTAAAGAGTATCACAATGATTGTAAGAAATCAAACACTCGCAAGTTAAAAAATGCCTGGAAAAGGATTTTGGGGGGTATCCCTGATTTGCCACCCTCATGCAGTCGCGCTGCATAATCTCATTTGATTACCTTGCAGACTATATTCCCACAGGACCTCACCTCGTTTTGTGTAAAGAAAGACTTACTGGCTCTGGTCCTGAATAATGATGGAATTGAATCATATCAAAGAGGCAGCGTAAAGATTAATTAAAGGTTTGTGAAGCTTTGTGGCAGTACAGTGATAAGTGCCATACCAAAACCTACAAGGAATTGAATAATCCTGCCTATTGAGCTTTGTTTGAATAGTGGGCAGAAAATAAAGTTTAGGCTCCATTAAGCGATGCGGTAAAAAACACCCAAACATCAAATAGTTCTTTCAGTCAGCACTGTCCCTCTCACTAAGTGAGACCAAGGCTTTATGTAAAAAATAGCTTGTGCTAAGGACTGCTCTATACTGTGCTTTTTTAACATAGAAGCTGAATTTCATTACTATCTTCTAAACTTCTTTTCAACATGGTATGTCAATATATATGATTTTCCTAACAGGGCAAGTTAAAAAGAGAAGAACCAGCACTATGCCCACTGCTCCACAAAACTCGTATCCCACAGCAAGTAACAGCGCGGCTGAACTAATTACACGCGCCGAGGAGGCAAACTGCTCGCCAGCCCCTTCCCAGCTCATCCCACTGCCCCCTTCTACAGCGCCCGTCTCGCCCCACCACCCCGGCCCCAGACTCCCATCTTCGGTTCCAGTAACTCTCCTACTAGTCCCTGCTTGCCCCAAACTCTTGCCCAACCGGTCCCGATTCCCATCTTCTTCTGCCAACGTCCCTTTCCGCCTCCCCCGGCTCCGCAGCCGCCCTGCTCCACCGGCACGAGGCAGGTGCCAACACCTCTCCCTTTCCTCCTCACTTCAACGGATTCCAACATGGGCAGGAGAAAGCACACCAAGGTCAGGCTTCAAACCCCTCCTCCAGAACAGACGCCCACCAGAATTAACAGCTGTTTTAAATACAGAGAAAATAGTTCCTCTTTTTTCCTACTATTTCTGGCATTATTTCTTAACTTATTTTTGGAAACAGGTAACTCATTCTGAATGAAGTTTCAAAAAAAGAGTTTTATTAAAAACAAACAAAAAAAGAGAGGTTAAAAAAAAAGTCACACCACCTTACTCTAGACCTTTAGCATGTCAAAAAAAAAAAATCACCTCTCAGGCTGTTAAAGTGTATTGACTGTAATTAATTGATATTACAATCTTACAAAGCATCTAGTCACTAAAAACCCCATGAAGATAATCGGCGCTACCTATTCCGGCTATGTATTTGTAGATATGTACATACACGTATATGTACGGGTATGCGTGTGTCTATAACGACTTCTAAAAACGGGCTCATTTTTCTCTGTACCATCATTGCCTCAGGTTATTACAACAGAACTGATGTGAAATACATTTCTCCATGCATGCTGTTGGCTTAATTAAAAATAAACAAACAAATAAATACAACCTTAATAAGATACACCTTAGTTAGAGTTGATGACCTGTTTTCCTTTTTATAGACATGCTTAATTTTATTTCTCACACACCTTATTCAAGCAGATACTCTACTAAATCATTCCATGTTCTCAAAAGTATTTTAAAATACACTTTTGACAATGCTACCAAGTGGAATAAGAACAAAAAAAAATAAAAATGTCAAAACTGTTTACAACAGGAGAAATTCAAATTATTATTCTTTTCCAATTTTCTATCTAAATACGCACCAATCAAATCCTCCATAACACAACATTAAGAACCTGTGTCAAAGAACGCAAAGCAAATACTGCCACCAAGGTCAATCCCACCAGCTACAGTGCAAGAGGATTAGTGGAACAGCTCCCCGCACCGCCCGTACGTCGGAACGTATGTGTCACACCACGTAACAGAACCCTGTGATGTCTATACACGTGTTGCACCCTAAACCACCACGACAACTATTCGCAATTAAAAGAGAAATGCAACAAAACCAGTAAACGGTCTCCATTTCCCCGTGTTTCATCCCTTTGAGCCCTTCTTCTGCTAGTCATTTTGGTGGTGAATTGAGACATGGAAGTGGTGAAGCTCTACCTAGGGAAAAAAAAGCAATGCCGAGAAGAGCCCTCTCCACAAACTGTGTCCCAGCTGCCCTCCGCGGAGCTGCGTAACCGGCCCCAGTTCCAGCTCCCGACAGGTTTTCCCTGGCGTGCGTGCCCATGCCAAGGCGGGCGAGTTGTGCGCCACAGCCCCACAAACGGCTCGGCCCGGCAGAGCACACGCTCCTGCCCACACCTGCACCCACATGAAATGCACATCACATGGATGAATAACTTCACAATTCAAACCCACGGCTCCGCAACTGAAGACTTCCAAGTATTTCATACACACGTCTTCAGAAAATTCAACTACAGCACAGGCACGACAGTGCTGGGGCCAAGAGAACACAATCCTGATGTGTCTGAAACTTAAATACCGTTCCATATTTCCAAATACAGTAACAGACCGTGTAAAGTAAGTGAAATAAGGAGACTCCACTGCTGAAAAACTAGAACCTAGCAGTGACCTTGCCCCTTTTTTCCCCATGTTCTTTATGTTGCAACCCCATAATATTGCAAAGTTTTGCAATACTGATGTTTTTCTTAAAGCCCCATTTCTCCCAAGGGCACGTGAAGACATTGCACACGATTTATTTTTATTTTTTAAGCTTTTAATTCTCACAGATAAACAAAGCAGCATGTAAATTATGCCTCAAAACGAGTCCAAAAGCTCAAAACTAGAAAGCAGCGAAAAGTTTTTAATTGAAGAATTTTGAAGGCCAAGTTGAAGTGCTAAAATGTTTGGGTTTGGCAGAACCCAAAAACTTTTAAAAAAGTGTAGGTGGATAAATGCTCTAAAAATACATTTTCTTCTTAGGTGTCCAATTAACCAAATGTACTCAATCATTTAGGTGCCTTCTGTCCCAGGTCAACTTTGCTACCGGAAGGTTTCTCTGAAGTCAGATACTCAGACACCCATAACACAAAATCAAAGGAATTATCATCTGGAAATATTTATGACAGAGGTCCTAAGAGGCCATTTCCCAGTTACGTTCCACAAAGAGAATAAAGAATGCAACTAAACTAAACTCAAGCCACGTGATCAGTATTTTTACCGTAAAATGTTTAATAAAAAGGTTAATTTTCTAGCATGGAATACAGACAATGTATTAGAAATATCACACGGGTAGAATTTCTACCTCCAAGGAACCTCGCAAACACGAATACGTGCAGTTTCCTCCCGAGGCGAGTCTCACACCTATATCGCAGCTGGAGAAACCGAGGCAGGAAGGCGAGATTCACCTGAAGGCACAGAAGCTAGTCAGGTCCTGACTCCCGACGCGGAGCCAGAGACCACACCCTGCTTTCATCCACTCTAGTAATTAAAAATAAAAGAATCCTTGGTCTGTATATTCTTTTCAGGCAGAACCTGTCTGACCTGTTAATGTACTGACAATGTATTTAAAAAGTCACAAGACAGCCAGCCGGTGGAGAAACTTTAATAAAAGAATCCTGATACCACATGTTTCTTGTAGAATGCCTGCCTCTTTTGCCTTACTCCGGACTGTGTTCATTCTGCATACCACCCTCTCTAGTTTTGGACGATGGGGGATATAAATTGTGCCAGATTCTTGTTCTGAGGAGGCCGTGCCTTCTCTAAACATGGCTTACAAGAAGGCAAAGACATGAATTCAGTCATCAGGAAACAAACAAATAAATATAGGGCCATGCTATTCCCCTTGCTCTGATCAAGGCAGAATGAAATGTATAAAAGGAAACTGCAAAGTGGTAGAAATTCCCATTAAAAATACTGGCAGAGTTCAGGCTCTTCCAAGGACCACAAGGGAGATGTGATCTCCTCACCAGTGAGCACAGCAGGCATTTACCCTCTGCAAAGACACCAAGATTCACAGAAGTGAGCGAAGGCAACTAATTCTCGCCTGTAATTCCTGATTTGCAAGCCTAGCATTGCATCAACGAAAACCCTGCTGTGGACAGCCCTTGGGAAGCTGGCTGAATTGCTCTTCTTCTGACATTCTTGGATTCTTCTTGTGAACCTTTACACATCTCGGTGAGCACAATCTGGTTCTTAACTAGAAAAACCATGGTCTGGCTGTGGTCTCAGAAAGACGTCCTTTCACACTTTCTTGGCATTTAAATTGGGATATGTCTGACTCCACCAATACCAAATATGAGAAAGCTAGTCAAAATGAGGACTCCATATCCACATACATCACATTAATTAGAATTTCACAATACTGTTCATGGGAATAAGCATTGGCAAGATCGCAGCCTCGGTAAAAAATCTGCAGTACAGATGATCCCAAGATCAAAGTTCACCTTACAGACTTATCATCAGCAGGATTCAGCTACAAAGGGAAACATACCATCAGCGTTATATCACAAACCCATACCCACAGCGCTCTCCATGTGTACACATCACTTCCTTCGGGAAAAGTACCTTTGTGGGGTCGCCTGAAGAACACAAACAGGGTGCTGAAGCCACGTCTGCTGATTTTCCGAAACAAATAACCCTCCCAACTCAAAAGCCAATAAGCGCTTCATGTTCTGTCAGACTGCAGCAGAGACGCCACAAGTAAACTCGAGTCACTAATATTATAAAACAGCAGACCAACTGAGCTGCCTGTGTAAAATAAAGGATAACACATCAGTCCCTGTTAAAACTGCTGTCTGATTTTTATGTCTATTAGATTTTATACCACCAAGAAAGTCCACCTCTGCCGAGCTATATACCTTTTCCACATCCCTCCATTTTCCTCTGAACACAAACATGTACACGCGGAACAGGAATTTTCAAAGTTTAGCACAATTTTCACCAACTAGTAGTTACACTCTACTTCCACTGCCGTCACTATTGTCATTCTTATTTGCTGACAGGCAGTAATAGCTTCATTTTTATACACCACTTTCTCCTGGGCTTTTCCCCGTGTTTAACAAAGACTGAAGGCTCAAGGCTTTCGTGGCTTCAGAAGAGTTGGTGAACTGTCTATGCTGATGGAGACTGCCCCCCAGTTAGACTAACACAGGAGATGGCCATCACGTTATACAATAACATTTGAGCACCACAGTTTCTGTATCACAGCAGTTACGCTCATTTAGGCTTTATTCTGTACTCCCAGATGGGCCAACTTGATTTAGGTTTCCGTTGCTTGCGTGAAGATGGAATTTGTGTCAGGAATGCCTGTGCAGAGAAGACAATCCCAAAGAAACCAATCAGCCCCACCAGCCTGCACAGCAGTTGCCTTGGAATTAATTAAATATCAAGGCTGCTATCTGAGCACTGCCAGAGGTTCTTATACATACAATAATTTGCAAAGTTTTGAGGAAAAAAGTTGCTAGCAAAAAAAGGTGATACAACTCAATTGATTGTGTTGCATAACAGACATCCGAAATAAATTCTGTGCCTTCCAATGCCAGTGTAAAAACATGTTATTTTGTTTACCATAAACTCAGCAAGACAGTGATTCTAGATAAACAGCTCTAACTGCAGAATGTCAGTAGATGACAGTGAGGCCTCCCAAATGAAATAAGCACATTAAAAATATCTAACAGAACATCAAGTTCTTGTCTTCACACACTTACACGTGTACCCCTCTAATATTGCAATTAAAAAGTTTATTCTTGTGCTATTTGATTCAACTGCCGTGAGCCCCATGAAGACTTGAATCGATTAAAATGGTTGTAGCGTGTTACTCGTATGAGTAAACTCTGAACTGACACTGCTTTCTCACCACAAGGGCCTGCGCCACTTCCACAAAGCTGTTCGTTTCCAAGGAAAAATGACTAACACTTCTGTACACAGCCTAAAACTGAGAACAAGCTGGGAAGGTGTATGACACCAATAGATGAATAGATGACTGCTTAAATAAATGAATAAATTCCGATTCCTTTGCAGTTGCGGAGAATCCTGCTTTCCTCAATGCGCGTGGTAGAAAGGAATCAGAATGAAATACCATCCTCAGCCCAGGTGCTGACGTGGCCTCAGAGAACAAGTGGCAGAAAACGACTCGGTAATGTTTCTGGGGGGCAAGTGTCTGCCCCTGGCTCGGGGCAGAGCTGAACGGACCCTCGTGCAGGGGGTGGTTGCTGGGCAGAGGTGCAGGGCGGCACAGGGGGGCGCACAGCAATGGGACCCTCCGCACCCTCGGCTCCCCCAGATTTCCGAGCCCAGCAGGAGCTGCTTCCAGCAGAAACTGGAAGACCTGTCACACCAAGCAGCACCCAGAACCTCCTTAGAAAAAGGGGGGGCAGGTGTACTGCTGAAACATCTTTTGAAGAAGAAATACACTGATCTACTATGCAAACGGCGACTAATTCTCATTTGAAGTTTAGCCCGAAGCCTGTGCCCACTCTGGTGGACAATTCTTGTTAAAAGCATCATTATACTTCAGTTAAAGTTTTTCTGCACAGTTGTAAACTAAGTTAGCAATGAAGCTTGACGTTCTAGTTACGTGTGCACTACACACACAGCACAGAAGGGCTTCAAGAAAACAGCAATGATTCTTAAGTACTGAGCTACCAGGTCAAAACTATCTGTAGTCTGGCAACCCATAAAGCAGCGTATTGGGTTTGCGCAGCAAGGTTTTTGCAGCGGGGGGCTGCAGAGGTGGTTCCTGTGAGAAGCTGCTAGAACCTGCCCCAATGTCCGACAGAGCCGATGCCCAAGCTGGCTCCAAGACAGACCCGCCGCTGGGCAAGGCCAGGCCCATCAGTGACAGCGGTATCACCTCTGTGATGGCATATTTAAGACGGAAAAACTGCTGGGCAACAGCAGCTGGAGAGAGAAGTGAGAAGATGTGAGAGCAACAACTCTGCAGACACCCAGGTCAGTGCAGAAGGAGGGGAGGAGGTGCTCCAGGGACCAGAGCAGAGCCCATAGTGAAGACCATGGTGAGGCAGGCTGCAGCCCACGGGAGTCCCTGGTGGAGCAGAAATCCATCTGCAGCCCATGGGCGCCCACGGTGGAGCAGAGATCCACCTGCAGTCTGTTCCTGAAGGACCGCACCCTGTGGAAAGGACCCATGTTGGAGAAATGGTGGAGGACTGTCTCCCGTGGGAGGGACCCCATGCTGGAGCCAGGTAGAGCGTGAGGAGGAAAGAGTGGCAGAACAAGGTGTGATGAGCTGACCACAACCCCCATTCCCCATCCCGCACCCCTCAGGGGGAGGATGGAGAGAAACTCAGGAATGAAGCTGAGCCCGGGAGAAAGGAAGGGCTGGGCAAAAGGTGTTTTAAGATTTGGGTTTGTTTCTCATTCTCCTACTCTGATTTAATTTGTAATAAATTAAACTAATTTCTCAGAGTCAGGTCTGTTTTGCCAGTGATGGTAATTGCTGAGGGATCTCCCTGTCCTCATCTCGACCCACGAGCCTTTCGTTGCATTTTCTCTCCCCGTCCTGCTAAGCAGGGCAGTGGCGGAGCGGCTTTGGTGGGCACCTGGAGTCCAGCCACAGTCAACCTGCCGCGAGCAAGGAAATCACAGTCCATATCTCAAATTCAGCAGAAACTGAACAGTCACCACGTTGCACTGCGTGAATCTCATTCCTCCTGTTTGTCTAACATCGCACCAGAAAGGTTAGAGAGTGCTGTCATTGATTTAGACCGTAACAGATTCAATACGTACTGCACAGTGGCGTGACAAAACCAAGCCCTACGGTCGGAGAAAATCCTTATCAGCTAAAATATGATTGTTACAGACTTTTAGAAATAATGTTGCAGCTCTTAAGGGATCTTTAAGTCATCAATTCCTTTCTTCCCACACCCCTCCAGCTTAATTCCCTACAGAATTCCCTATGCCTTTCCAGTTTTCTTCTCAAACATTTACTTCAGAATGACATGGATATTATGCCTTACAAAAATATTTATATACCTAAAGTCTTATGAATTATAGGCTAAACCAGCCCCTCAGCAATTCACACCACTGCAAAGAAATGGCGCTAAATGTGCTAAGAATGTACTGACACAGGGCAGCTGAGCTTATAATTCCTCCATCCCCATTTTAGTTCATTTCCCATCACATCTTTCACTCACTGTTAGCAATATACCTTTGAAAAAGCGAACACCTACCAAATTCCAGTTAAAGCTGAGGACACAAACCTCCCTTCCACTGTTCTCGGAATACATTCTCAACTCAATATTACTTAATTATTGGATAAAAGCATTAAACATAACGAAATATTTCATTACAGTAACACAATTAATTTCAGTGCAATTTCTTGAAATTAAAATAATCTCAGTTACTTTACAAATGACACTAAGTGGATTTCCTTACAGCCATGCAAACACCAAAAACGTAAGGACACCAATTCACATTGAACATTTAATTAAGCATTTAGCCCATGGAACTCAATTCCAACAATAAATTGTACAGTCATTTTCAGCCCGCAGTCTATTACCCACACGCACAAGAATAACCACATAATACTGCCTCCGTAATGGCAGGTAGAAAGAAAATTAAAAGAAAGACCTCGGAGAATGCAGAAGGGTAAATTCTGAAAAAAGGATGTGATACGCTTATCACAAATACCAGAGCTTATTTTCACGTTCGGCAGTGCACAAAACAATTGTCACAGGGATTACGAATGAACGCAGCTCTCACACGTGCACACCTCATGTGAAGAATTATGCAAAATTACCAAAACGCGTGGAACCTTCGACACGTGGCCGCCTCCTGCCGCTGCCGGACATGGGGCTATGGGCAGCTCCGCGAGTGTCCGGCCTGGGGTCCTGTCCCTGATTACACACACGCTGCTACATGTCCCCGGTCCCTCTCAGGATTAAAACTGTTAGAAGCCATTTATCAATAGTCACTCATTTTTCCGGATTTGCAACAACTCTAGTTTAGAAACAGCTGGCCGTGGCCCCTAAATATGAGAATTTGATCATTATTTTTTTTCACCGTCTCAGTCTGAATGCACAGGCACATTTGACTACCACACTTTCACACAGACAAACAGGAATCTTCTAAAAGCTGTTCCTGGGTCACTATAAATAGCAAATCCTTTTTGCTCCGTTTCATTTTTTCTTTTTCTTTTTTTTTTAATGAATACAGGTGTGTAAATATTTTCCTTCATTTGTATCTAAGCATCAGCTTAAAAAAACCCCAAGAGATAAAGCACACCTCAAACCAAAATTCTACTCTCAGTAACAGAATATACAGAGAAAGCTCATTAAATTTTGAGCTGTCAGACATAACTAATCTAAGAAAAAAACAAAAGAAATTGTTACAAAATAGAGATTAGCATATATTCTCTCTGAAGCTTCCCTATCTGCTACATCCTTTCATAAAATAGCGGTTAAGAAAATGATAAGAAAAGGTCGGGGGGGGCGGGGGGGGAGGTAAACTGTGAAATCTTACCAGAACCATTGGAAAATACGATCCCCTGGAACAGGGAATGATGAAAAGAGAAAGGATGGGCTAGACAAACCGTCACTGAACCAAAGAAGCTGGGCAGCCTTTAACATTCCTCATCAGCCGCCTCCCCAAGCCCTGTACAGAATTTCCAGGTCCCCTCCAGCTCTTCCCAGCTGCTGGGCAGTGGGAAATCATTCATACAAGCTGGGCTTGCTGAAAGACGTGGGTAACTTGGGGAGAGAAATGGAAGAAACTGGTGTTAATCAAAAGATAGCCCGTTTGTTTTCCCGGTCTAAAAGGAAACGTGATACTTCACACGGTTATAGATAGCTTTGCTTCTTGCAGTGACAGCATTCAGAGATACTTTTTGGTTGCACTTTTTGGGTGGTTTTTCAAACCCTTTTAAATCATTTGTAATCATTCTGTAGAGCCACACCAGAAAATAATTCAGAATCACCTCCCCCTTTTCCTAACACAGTTGTTTACAATCACCGTTTAACAATCACTGAGCTTAAAACAAAGTGTATGGTGTGGATTCATTCATTTTTATTGTGTCATGAAAACAGAACTGGGAGTTTTGCCAGAATTACATGTGGAGCATGAAGCGAGTAAGTACCCAGCCCATCTACTAGCAGTGACCTTTGCTGTCAGAGCATTCCAACAGAGAAATTGCAGTTCTGGGCGAGAGAGAGGGGGAAAAAACCCACAATATTATGGAGGGGAAATGATCACATCCACAAGAGTGAGCGCTCTCCAAGGAATTATTATTTTTATTCTAAATTTGGGTTACATACACTTGCCTTTAAGTGTTGAGATGCCACGTTTTACAAGAAGGCAGTGAAATGTCAACCAAGTTGTTTTCTCCAATATGGGAGACAGAGAATCCAAAGTTTCTTTAAAAGAAGACACAGCTCTACTGGAGTTTTGACCCATCTTGAAGTAACCCACATGATGATAAGAAAAGTGACCAAGAAGGAAAGGACACGTTAGTGATATAAGCTCACCCTTTTTTTGGACTTTGAAGAATACGTGCCTGGGTGAGCTACAGGTACAAACACAAAGGAAATTAATAAACTTTTTCAGAAAAAAAAAAAGATAAAAAGGATTTATTGTTTTGGCAGAAAGGTACTTATGGCTATTTTACTCTGGCAGAAATTCCAAGCAGTTACCAAGGCATTGCATCCAGCACTGCAAGCACAGGCAACAACAATAAATAAATATCCTAGTCATAAGAAGCTGGTAACGATGGCACGTGAAAGAAGGTCACAGACAGATAACAAATCAAGGCCATGTATTGCTGAATTCTCACACTTAACAATCTGTATCTGCAGCCTGCAACAGGTAATAAAAATCAGTACATAAATGAAAAAGACTTTTAAAAGAGATTCTCCCTTATACCTCAGCTTCAATTTCTCATAGGAAACAACAGGTCTTCTACCTCTACTGGAGAAATTCATTATCTTTTTTTGTATAATAACACTCAAAGGAAAAGAAGTCACAAAGTAGCATCATTTGTGTAAATATTTTCCACTTACTTCAATGAACATGCAATTTCAGCCACAGAATGACAATTATAACCTCTTTCCCACTTAATGGAGAACAGGGATCCAAACAGGAAAATTAATTAGAGAGTAGATGAAAATATACTTTGAATCCAAATTGAGAAATGTATAAAAGGTCTTCCGCTAAAATCTTTCTTTAGTCTTTTACACATGTTCATTATATTCATAAAATACACATGGAATCCCATACTACATCACAGCGGGGAAAAAAAGTCTACTAAAGGGGTCAGCAGAGTCTTTGCTGCAGTCCAGTGTCCACGACCTCCTGCCTTGCTGGCACATCACCTTTCAGCTGTTGATCACCATCATGAAGTCCAGCATTACCCCAGGACATCTCACCTCACTCTGCAGCCAGAAGACCTAGCCCGGCCCCCCGTTTCCCAGCCCAGCCCCACCAGGGTTACGCTCTGCTGGAGCCCACCCAAGGGACCGCACTCTGTTCTACCACAGCCCCCATCTCCACCTCGCCATGAGAAACTCTTCAGGCCTGTCATAGTCAACCCGTGCCGGACCCTGGCTCTCATCATTTCCTTTCTGGTACAATACTGCAAGGTAGCGAGCGCATACCTACCCTGTTTTAAGGGACTCGAAACGACTTGAGTGCTACTAGAACGTACAAGCCTACTGTCATTACTAACTGAAATGGGTAAGGAGAGCGTAAGTGCACATGTTTGAACAGACCAGTGGTTCGTTAGGAGGGAATAGCCAGAAGCAGTCATGAAGACCTACATTTTTCTATTGTCACAATCTTCTTCTCATTACTAATTAATGTTTGGGTATGACTGAAAGCAGAAAGACGACAGTAGCATTAATGTGATTGCATTAAGGTCAGTAGAACAGCTCATAATACCACTATGCCCTATTTCTGATAAGTAAAAAGAAAAGTAATTTTGAAATAGGCCTGCCAGATTACCAAAAGATCAGATAGATATACGCATACAAATATGAACTGATCACCATTAAAAAAAATTAATAGTCTAGCTAGGGAGATCTATAAGAATAAAGGCAGCTAAAGAAGATTCAAGTTGTTATTTCAGCATGACACTGTCGTTGCCTTGTGGCTGTACCAATTTGTTTGCTCCTTCTCTACCTATAGAAATAGAGATACTAAGTTTTGAAGGGAGAATTAAATGACGTTTTCCCTCTCCTGAACGCAACAGAGTCCTTGAACCCTTCAGCAAAGCTGCTGGTTGAAAAACCAATATTGTGCAGGATTATTTTATTAACAATGATTATTTTATTAGTGGCCATAAAATACTGACTTTTTCATACAGGAGATGGACAAAACGTATACCCATATGCCAAACGACGTTGTAAATTACATCACGGAGTAAGTGCTCACGCTATTGAGCGCCATAATAAGCACAGTAGTAAGTCTACTACACTTGGAAGTCTACTCCATGTTCTTTCGCATAACCCACGATCGCCCTAGGAAAGGAAGTCCCACGGGGCTCGCAGGAGCCCCAGCAGAGGTTCACCACCCGTATGACATCCCAAGCTGAACCGAGGTGCTTCAGGTCTGAGCCAGCAAGTAACTGCCCGTGGCTCAGAAAAACTGCCCTTGGAAATACCTGCTACAGGCTACAGCCAGTCACCAGAGCACGGCTCTGCTGTGGTGGAACGTATCTCTGGTTCCAGCAGAGAAGGAAATTCTGACTCTCCCTGAAAACACACTACAGTACAAATGTTTCTTATTTGGAGAGCTAACGGTTTCCTGCTGAGAGCTTACAATCTGCTGAAACTTCATGCCTTTCTCTGGTCTTCCAAGGGGGAGATTCTTCTTGCCGCTTCCATTGTCAAGAATGGTGTTAGATTCCATTAATTGACCAATCTTCTGTGTCTGTTTTTGGCATCACAGATATGCATACCATACATTCTGGATGGCAATTTAATTATGCATATTTTTCAATGCCTAGCACAGCCATGCTTCTACGGGCTATTGTAATACAAGTAAACATTACTAAAATACACTACTTAGAACAATGATTCTACCTTAAACTATTCAGAATACCAACATGTTTGAATTCTTCCTATAATCTTTTTCTCCTGACACTATATTATCCTTTCAAAACACGCTCTGCCAGTTGTTATGAAAGTGGGTATCGTGAGATTTGGCTGAATAACGAAGGAAGCGAAAAAGAAATTCATGAAATTTCATTCCTCATGTCAAAATGCATTCCAGTTCTTAACTATGTTGGCATGCTCTGGGAAGCAAGGAGGGCCAGCAAGGGCTGGTCAGGAAGATAAACTGCCCTTTAAAGGCAAAACATCTGTTGGGAGTCACGAGAAGTTCAGTCAAACGGGTGAAGGCAGCTCAGCCACCGCCTCGTGGAACCACAGGATACTCACGGAACTGGTTATCGCTATTAACTCCAATAAAGTCCATCGAGTACTTCAGTCAAGAAGCGTCAGACAGATCAGAGGTTTTCCACTGAGATTAGTTAACTATTATTCTACTAAAAAAAAACCCAAACGAAAAGCAAAAAACACCTATCTAGATTTTTGTAAAAAAGTATAGACTGAAAATTTCTGAATTGCTTTTCCTGTCCACAGAAAAAGTCAGTGGAAAGCCCAGTACCTTCCTTCATAGTCAAACACTGAAAAATGACATTCTTAAGCCTAAGTTTCTCACATATTTTAAGAGAACAATAGTATTACCAATTTATAACAATTTTATTAATGACTGCTATAAATGTTAATACATTTAGAGCTAATTAACCAGTCAACTACACTTCTAAAAATAGAGTTCATCATTTTGAAATAAAAGAATAGTTTGGTTAGGCAAATATGACAACACAAGAAAGAACATAATTACGGTAAGTACCAGCATTATGCAATAAATATATTCTGAAACTCTCCCAACGACAGAGGCCCCTGCTCAGTACGATCAGGGATTTCAATCAGAGGCCGACACTGCCGAACTTCAACATATGTGAAACTGTTTGGAAACCACTATATGGTCAACTGATGCGATAACTCTGAGGATAAATACTACCGAAAGAGGTCCTTAATTTGTCTTGTAATTTGGAGGCGAGTTCAGAGGGGAAATTAACATTTTTGCATGTTTATCTAAATGAAACACTTTGCAGGTCAGGCTAAGCAAGAGGAGCACGAAGATACAAGAACCGGGGGGAGAGACAGATGGAGCCGTAGATGAGCTGTCGCTCTTCTGCTATTATGAGCCAGATATATCCGCTCTAAAGAAAGCAAATAAAGGCCAGAGATTTATAGTAATAAAGTTACAACTGTAATACACAGATGTTTTCACATGAATCAAAAAGACGACGTGGGCACGACCCAGAAAATAAAAGCAGTTACTGCTATTGCCACGGTTTCAGGAAAACAAAGCCTAGTGCATGTACTCAAGTTATTCGATTTAAAACAAGAACACACAAAAGACTATTTCTGTCCAACTACTGTTTATAATTTCTCTCTCTTACAAAGCAATAAAAATATATCCACAGCAAACTTAATTCCCGTGTTGGGAAAGTATTATTACCTAAAGGAACACTGTTGTAAGTGGATGGTCAAAGATACTCCTGTAATATACAGTGTAGTGTTTTGGGAGACCTTTTAATGAATGTGTCAGGAAGTTTAAAATCAGAAGAGAAGGGGGGGGAAAAATAATCAGAGGGGAGTAATAAATCATTCTTCACTCTTCAATTTCCTAAATAAGAAGCATTTCTCCTTTTAAGCTTATGGATGACAGAAGTTTCTGTAGTGACATTGTTTATAGCTGCACTGCAGATTCGTAGCTGGAGTTATGCTTGCACAAGTAATTGATTTTTTGATTCAGCAAGAAAAGAGGGGAAAAATTAAAAGTAAGTCATTGTGGTGGTTGCTTCTTGGGGGAGAAATATGTTCTCTTCAGCCTCAAACAAAGAATTGCTGCCTTTTTTTTTTTTTTTTTAAGCAATAGAGCAAAAGGCAGGAGTAAGTACAACGGAGTGATAATTGACTGTATCCTCCTTTTAGTTCATAAGCCATTAATTGGGACACTCATCATGGACTGGAAAACCTACGTTCACATCCCTTCTCCTCCAGGTCAGAATGCGGATGGCATACCATGAATAAAGTCTGGGTTCCCAGGAAGGGAAAGGAAAATACCAAACATATACCCATTCACTAAGAACTTGCATATTTCTCTTTACAACAGAGCTGTAAATATTCCACAATCATTTCACTAAGGACTGTATAAAGACAGTAAAGACTGTATAGGACCACCTCCAGTTTAACACTGCACTGCTTCTATTCACAACATAATACTGTTTTAACTACTGTGTGTGTATAAGAACTATGTATTTGACTAAAATCACCTATTGTTTCAGCATAGGGGTTTTTAAACCCTAACTGAACACAAAGTCGACTCAGTCCTCCCTTCTTAGTCTTTCATTTGCTTACAGAAAAAGGTACCTGCAGGTTTGCCTGCCTGCATAAACAGAAGCAAGAATTGCTACCTTGCACCAAAGCCATTCTCTTTCCCAAAAAGCCCTGGTTTGCCATCTGGGAAATGAGTTACAGTCCCTGCAGAATGTGTGGCATCTGGGGGCAGAACCTGAGCAAGGGGAGGGACAGCCTGGCCACCGGCAAGGGGCGAGAAGGAAGCTTTAAAGCACATCTTCCTAGACTTTGAGATAAGTACCTACAAAAACAATTAAATAAGGAAAAAGTAGACAAACAATAGTAAATATACCGAATCGGAAGTATTTCTGAAATACTTTAGCTCCTTCCCTCTTACTCCTTCTGCCTCAGATGAACACTAGCTTTTCATGTGTGACACCAACATTCCCAAGCTTGCCCTGAGTCTCTGTGCTCTTAAAACACGTGGAAAGAACACCCTGGGAAAGACCCCGCATTTCACAAGTCAGCCTGCAGAATTTCTGGTTAAAGAAGAACTTTTTTTTCCCCCAAAATGAAATAAGCCAAACATTTACCACATGAAGAATGGCCAGATTTTCACATGCTAGTATGTTCTGCCTAGCTGTAAAAAAAAAATAAAAAAAAATCCATTTATGTAGTTTCAGCCGCTGCCAGAAAATTTAACAGACAAAACTTAACGGTTGAATAATTTCCCAGCATTGTTTCAAAATTCAGGATATGATAAATATGTATTATTGTAAAATATACAAATTGAGCCGAAAGTTCCAAGTGTAGCATTTCAGAAACTACAATCATTTAGAAGCCCGTGCACTGACAAGTTCCATACTGTTACGTATGTGCTATCGCACTTAACAATATGGTATTCGGTCAGCGGCAATTTTCAGAGCAATGGTTGGTATCCGATAACAAATTCCACTCTAGCAAGAAGATTCCTCCCCTTCCATTTGCCAAACAACATTTAAAGAGAGTGTTTCTGTAAACATCTTTCGCTTGGGGGTAATGCCACCAATCACTGCCAATATTTTATCTTCAATTAGCTAAAAAGGATTGAGAAAGAAAAGCTGCATTGTTTGGCTGCAATTGCTGAGGAGCCCGGAGCAGCCCATCTCCTGGGCTGGTGCAGCATGGCTAGAAACATCTGGTACGCTGAAGGATGCTACAACACGTTTACAAACTCTAGCAGGCAGCTGAACCTCTTGCAAACTTTTTTTAAAATTAATTCGGGAAAAAATGTTTGGACACTTTTGTTCCCAAAGGCATTACCATCACTCCACTGATTATGCTAATGGTCTTCTACTGCTATTAAAATACATCTAGGCGCCAAGCAGACAATTGCCCCATTTTCCAGCCTATTTAACAAGTTGAAAACATAACTCCACTCATTCTTTATCTCCTTGCGACAATAAACTTCGAGAAAAAAAGGGTGAAGCTTTCTGGAGGTAAGAATATTTTTTATTTTGTTAAAAAAAAACCAACAACACAAAACCAAACCAAAACAACCCAAGCAAACAGTTGTGCAATTTAAGACTCCTACTTTCAAGAAAGCCCTAAAAATGACGAAATGGCCCTGACACCATTTGTAAGAAAGTACCCTGTGAAATACTGAGAAATACAAACAGCTAAAGGCTTTTGAAAGACAAAAAGCAGAAGGTCAGGAATTCAGCCATTCAGGTATTTTACTCAAAAACAGATTAACTGATATTTAAAACAGAGAAGATATTAGTATTTTCTGGCCTGTACAGTTCATAAATTTAAAAGCAGAACACTATGCATGTTATTACTCACAGTTTTATTCTTTAAAGCTTTTGGTACTCATACAGCAACAACAGATGATTCAGGCTGCATCTCAATGATCAAACCACACATGTTTTTCCATCACAATATTACTAAACTAAAACATCGCACCTCCATACTTTCCCTCCCTTTCAGTAAATAAAAGATGCCACAAATTCCACTCCAAAACTAACAGGACTCCCCCTCCTCCCCTACCATTGATTAAACACTACGTACATGACTAGCTGACACATCCAATTTAACACCTCTTGTGGCTGTTGAGGGATTACAAACATGGATTTTTGCTGATACTGCTTCTTAGAATTTAGCTTTTCCTCCAGAAAATTTAAGTTTCTCTTTTGCTAGACATCACAGATAAGCTCTGACCACAAGCACAGTTGTTAATTGATAAAAGCTACTCAGTTACTTAATTGCATATTAATTTCTGCAACTAAAGAATTCAGTATATTCAGCTGAGTTACAGAACCCCAAAATCTAACCGCACCTCTAATTTTCGAGACCTAACTCTTTGCCTATATCAAATATCTGCCTCTTTGAACCAACAGACGTATTCATCCCATCACCAACCTGGCCGAAAGACAACCAAATCCGTATTTTAATTTACCACAAAAGAAGAAACAAACATCCATACGGACAGTCCGCTTATTTTCATATGAGAAATAATCATGAAGCACTTCTTACCCTCCTTTCAACCCCATGAGGGAAAAGTCTTCTGAAGAAGTCGTCAAGCTCTGAATGAAAGGTTGTGCTGGGTTGGTTAATAAGAGACATCCAAGAGCTGACTAAAAATCCCCTCACTTTGCAAGCGCTGAAGAGCAACATGCATATAAAACACTGTTAAATTTATTTACAGAATACAGAAGAAAAATCTGGGTTAATGTGGTTGTGTTGCCCTCAACCTAGCCAAGCAGGATTTCAGCAAGTGTTGTCCTACAAAACAAAAAGTAGGAGGTTAGGATCAAAAATGTCTCCTCCACTCACTGGAGGTGTCCTGAAAGTCATAGGAACCCAAGATTTTTAGTAGAAGCATCACATAGAACCTTTTCATTATAAGGGAGATTTTTATCTAGCCTAAATTGGGAAAAAAACAAGAGAGTGATTTAGTCAGCCCTGTTAGCAACACTATCTCTTAATGTTGTCTATAACGACTAGCAGCTTGCCCACGGGAAGGCACAAGAACTAGCACCACACTCTTCAAGGCAAAGAATTCCTTAAGGGTAGCTTCCCTCTGAGCTACTGTAAAAGACAACAACCAATTTATTTCCTGAATATTCCAAAAGCGACAAGCAGAAAAGGAGATGTGCTGCCTACGCACCGAATTCCACTTCCACGGCAGCACTGGTGTTCATGGCATCAGACTCCGCTAGGATGTTTTTGCCAGGTTCCTTTGCACACCAAGAGAGCTCAGGGCTCCCAAGGGGTTATTAACATAACGCCAAGAAGGCATTAGCAGTGGTGAACAAGGTGCTACAATGACGAATCGGGAAACGCCAGTTTCCATCTCTGCTTCTGACTCGCTGGCTGAGTCACCACTATCGCGATAGCGCTGCTCTGGTTCCTGCCCTCCACGCTCTGCCTTCAGAACAGGGACTACCTCGTCCCAGGTGTCTGTGCAGCGCCAAGGACGACAGAAAACGTCAACGTTCTCAACATCATTACAGCGAAAAGAATAATCACGAACTACAGAAATAACGGCAAAAAAATAAACACAAAATGGAAGTGGCTGTGTACTAAACTATTAAGTGTATTATACTTGTTATCGGGGACACAAAATGACAGATTTTGCATGAAGGGAAAATAGTTTACCATCAAGTCTGTATGAGAACTAAGGGGCAGTACACAAACACATTTTAGATTTCAAAAGAGCTCTAAACGGGCTCCAGGTTGCCCTTATTGAACCAATTTGATTCCCTTCCACCCCTAAACCAAACGTTCCACAATAAGAAGTAATACTGAAATATCTCTTAACTACAATGTGCAGCTGAGACTTCTTCCATTCATTTCTTTGTTACAAGATCTGCTATTTTGGATATAGATGTGCAAATAAAAATACAAAGGGCAAATCACATGAAGTCTATTGGAAATTTTTCATCTTGTTTTAAATAATCCTTTGTGAGATAATATTTATCATCCTTACCACTAGCATGCATTATTCCTCCCGGTTCCACCCAGAATGGGGCGAACTTGTGAATAGAAAATAAACAAGGACTGTGACGTGATGCTGCTATTTCACTGCTGGGTAAAAACGCGATCACTGTTTCACATTTTTTTAAGCGGATGAATTTGTAGAAAAAACCCCACAACAACAAAAAACGCCAAGAACCGCCCCCCAAAAGCAAACCTCAAATGAAACCGATTGTTGAGACTGTCTTTGTACTAATTTCATTCTCAGAGCAAGTTCCATGCAATTCCTCACTTCTAGTCAGGCAAAAAACCTTCAGGATCTGAGGGATTTTGACTGCTGATTTAAGTGCTCACACAGTAGGATGGAAGCCATTTAAACTTCTGCAAACGTTGATATTAAAACCTGCCTTAGGCTCGCTGCTATAAATTCAATATAAATTTACAAAACAAACAGCGGTGTAGGCGAAGTGTCCTGATGATGCTAGAAATATTTCATCATTAAGATCTTCAGCACAAATCGCAACATTCAAGTCTAATTCTACTATTATTAGTGCTTGCTTTGTATTTAAAGACAGGCTTAGAGTCATCACCCTCCTCAATAGTGTTAAAAATTAATAAATTGTTCTCAGCTCAGCCCTAAAGTAATACCTTTTTTAAGATCAGCTACCCAAAACAACCAGTTGTTGCATATTTATTAATTATGAGATGGTAGCCAGCACCAAATTCATTCTCCTAACTGAACTGATTGATACGAATGAAGAACAGTAAGAACTGATGTGTAGGACTTGTCTACATGAGGATTTTATTACAAAGTGGATTAGGGCAGGGATTTGAATGCACAATAATTCCTCTGTACTAGAAATATCAACTGCATGGTCTAGCTTAATTATCTGAAGTGGATTAAACTAAACCACATAAAAGAAACTGCTGCCAAACAATAATAGCGTTCACAGGCAAGAAGTGTGGAATAGCAGCAGTTCCAGGCTTCCATGCATACAAGGATGACACACGCGACTGACGGTACATGTGCACAAAGCACGGCTTGATCAAAGATCACCTTTTTCTTTTCTTTTTTTTTTTTTTTAATGCAGTCCTGTACCAGTTTTTCAAACCATAAATCAAGATCCGACAGGTATGGAGTTGGTACAATGTATTAGAATGCAAAGCTATTACCTAGGACTTTATTGTGCCATTTATTAGCTGTTTCCAAGCCTTTCATTTCCTTGTGGAAGTGTATTTTCTTCCGTTTTCCAGCAACAGACTTTTCACTATATTATCCTCAGAGACTAAGAAACAACGTGTTTTTTCTAATTCATTCCCATATTCTTAAACTGGACTTGCATATTGGAGGGAAGCATAAGTAAAGTGTAACTATAAAACCAGCACAGGCTGAGTACACAATGCTTTCAGCAGTCTGCAAGCGCAAGTCCTTATCAGCATTTTCCTTCACTATCCAACAACACTATTATGCTTTTAGAACAGTTTATAACTGAAAGACCAGCTCCAAAGCCCTTAATTTTATACGGGATAAATACAAAATGCTAATCCTCCTGAATGTCTGAACACTTGCTGTTCGACACAATAATGGGAAGAAAAAATGTGCTTTCAGTAATTCTTTGTCTTTACTTAAATACTACCAGCTTCTACCGCGGTCTTCGAAAAATAGCCAACTTAAATCCCGAACGTGCGAGAGATCAGTACAAGCCCAGTAAGAAAGTAGAGGGAAAGGAGAGGAACAGAAGAGTAATGAGTAGCATCAAGCATCTCATTGCAGACTTGATTTTTGCGACTGTACAATAACCCACGTTCGATAAGGTTTCCAGCCATGCTAACGTTAAAGGACAGCAGCCAGCCACAGCTCTTGCAGATGCTGCCTTCAGCTGAAGCCCACTTGTGAAGCACTGCAAAAGCCCAGCAAAGCCTGGGAGATGTCACTCGCAGCGACAAGAGCTGCACGTCACCTACCCCGGCACCGAGCAGTGCCGGGAGCCAGCGCAGCCTTCCTGCATCCTCGCCCTTCTCTACGGACAGGAGAGCCATTAGCCACAAGCCTTCAAAATGACTGGCTAATGATGATATCACCGGATGCTTTCCTTCCACTGAAATGATAAAGCAAGTTTGGACAATAAGTAAACAATGAACTCCATTAGGAAATATCCTTACCCTCGCCTTTAAATTTATCACCCCTAAAGGAGTGTCTGTCGCCTTTTGTTCCGCTGTTTTGGGGTTGTTTTGTTGGGTTTTCGTAAGTACAGATTCACTATACCGTAAGCTTAAATAATTGCTTACATCACAGTGGTAATCATCACAAATACAAAATTACAGTCATCATTTCTATAATTAATCATCTCCACGACACAGTAGTTAACCAAATGCATTTCATAAATTTTCTTCGATAACAAGTGTGGAGTGATTTAAACTGGGAGTTGTTGAAATACAGTATATAGCACAGTTCACGAAATAAAAGAGATGCGATTAAAAGCAACATATAGTGCAAACACACCCCTGAAGGTCAACCTTATTGACACAGGTGCAGCCGCAAAAAAAAACAAACCAAAATAACTGAAGGTCATATTTGTTTAAGAAATCAATAACCATTCCGGGAAATCTACATAGCCATATATCTCATTCATTTCTTTAAGCGCTGGTAAGTTTAAAGGTGTTTGTTTTAAACAGAGTGGGATTTGCATATACACCTACACAATTCTACATTACTTGGCACTGCACTGAGTGCCCACAGAGATAAGAGGATCCTTCATGTTAAAAAGAATTAAATTCATAAATACTGGTAATATTCCTCCTCCAAATACACCTAGACAAACAAGAATAAAATTAAATAGGTACCAGCTTCAGGAAATAAACCTTGTTTTTTAACAAGAACCTGTATCTGCGCTGCTTGGATTCAGTAAATGCACTTGAAGGCTGCTGATTTATCTAAATTAGTTTGAAGTTGAGGTTTAGATGGGATTAAAGCATACCAGGGTGTGAAAGTCTGCCATTTAAGATGTCTGCAAGAGGACCGAGGGTTTGCGTACAAGCAGTACTAAGACTTCCAAGAAAAGAAGCAGTGACAATTATTGATACGTATAAATAAGAGACCACCACCAACTTCAGCTAGCTTCCTACCTTGTGTGGGAGCATACACAGCCAAACTTCAAAAATATTTTATATGCATTCCTACGCTCGATGGCAGAGAAGCGTTAAGACTACCTTTATTTTTCTCATAAAAACTGTAATAGTAAACTACTTTGAAGAGAAATAATTTTCAGATATTATAGTTAAAAATCAATACCTTAATTGCTTAAAATGGTCTTTAAAAAAGAAGTAAATTAGCAGTTTTCAACTCTTACATGGCATATAGCTTAGATGAGAATACCTGAGGTGAGCTGAATCACCTCAACAGGCAGATTTGTCGTTTCACTAGTGGAATCTAACCACTAGTTACTTGCTAGCGTTGTCATGTCAGGATAGCGTACAGCTAGATTTCCTTTGCTTGCCATTCAAAAATAGGATAAAATTTCAACCATGAAAAGCGCAAAGGGCATCAGGAGTTCTCTGTCAGACAAACTTCTATTCCAGCACAAAAGTAAAAGACTCAAGGTAAGACAGAAATGTTTCAGAAGCTAAATTAATCTGAAATCCTTATTCAAAACTTTGGAAACAGGAAACTTCATGGTATCATCAGAAATGCCAAAAAGAGCCCACTGGAATTTTTTGCCAATGAATCGACAGTAAAATTACCTGTATGTATCACCTAAATACAAGAAACATCACTGAAATAAATTCAATAGTTTGTTCAGATATCGAGTATCTGAAAGTAATCTCATTTAAAGAAAAAACATAAAAAAGAAATTATTCCACTCCTGGTGATGACTGGAGTATTAGAAATTCTGTGTAGAATTTTACTTGTCGGAGAAGGTGGAAGGGGACAGAGAAATCCAGAGAGGACCACTGCTACAACTGCCGGAGCAGCACGCCGGGCACTTCAGTGGAAAGCTCAAGGATGATCGCTAAATTCAAAATGAAGACTAATTTCAAGCTGTCAGTATCCATTCTGCAACACAGAGTGAGTTCTGGCTGCCGCCATTTCCACAAAAGCTGACACAAAAAAGTGCAAGTTCAGTGACTGATCCGGACTACCCGTTTCTGCCTTTTTAGCAGCTTTTTGTAGTGCAGCATTCTTGGTGTGCAGTATGCACAACAACAGGACGAACCCAGAGACAGCATAAGTTAGAAGCTGCAGAGTGGCATAAATCTAATTAAGTCTAAGTGGTAAGACTAAAGGAATGTAAATTAGAACCAGATACATAGCAGCTTCCTCACATGCAAGTTGCATTGAATCAGACTTCCTCTGGATTCTCCAAATCCAGCCCAGCATTCCTGCCCTGTGGAACTCAAAATGAAACTGGAGTCTTAGGCAGTAGTTAACCAAAAAGAATACATTTAAGCTTAAGAAAATTGAGAATATGTATTCAAAATACATATATATCAAAATATATATAAAATGCAATCAAAAGAAAATAGGTTAAGCTTTTGCCTTTTCTACAAATACGTTAAGTTAGTTTCCGTGAGAAATCCCCCAGGCCAAAACCATGGTTGAAACTCTTTCCTCAAGGATTTCCACAGCTGTTGGTTTTACCAGTAACAGTCACGAACTGGAGCAAGCAACCAAACCATCCTACTACAGTGGGGTCAGTAAAAACACGGCATTTACCCAGCAGCAAGGTGAACATGAAAGAACAGCAAACCCAATATTCATTACAAAGCCAAGAGCCGGTAATACAGGAGCTCATCAGAGTATGAAACCTTCATTTTACAAACATCTGGAAGAGCGAGCTACTATTATCTTCACTATTTGAACATACACAAAAATTCTGAGACCTGTTGTCCACATACACTGTGTTTCTTTACTTTCCAATTACTTTAGTAAGTTGATTAGCAACGGCAGTAAATCAATTCTTTTATTCAATATTCAAGGCCATTACTTTTCAAAAAATATATACAGAATAAAGGAACAAAGACCAAAAGAAGAAAAGCTGAATTCACCTTAAAAGGTGATTTTATGCACAGAAGCCACACAAAAGACACACAAAAACGGTCTGAAATCCAAAATATCGGTTTTCTAGTTAGCACCTCCTCAGGTGGATACCCAAGATGCATACACTTCTGAGCACCTGGGCTACTCAGATCAAAACTGACAGAGACATTTACTACTAAGCATGCAGGGAACAATCTCATCTACAAAGCAGCACTGCAATTTGGTAGAATTGAAAACATTATTCTAACATTAGTCAACCCGTTTTAAACACTTATTGTGAATGTTAAAAGCAAAAATATTACTCAAATGATTAGCAACATACGCTTGTGTAGCTGCCACTGAGATCATTCACAATGATAACACCCTGTACTCACCTTCTAGCAGCAGCAAAAGGAAAATGGAGCGCTCATTACTAATGGTAACAGTCTACCTCTTTCATTTTATGAACTGGAAAGGAATATTTGCAACCCACTCATGCCTACCCAGTTATGTGTTCTTAAATGAAAACAGGTCTAGTTGATATTAGTAGGGAGCACAACTTGTCAAATCATCCTCAGTTTGACAGCAGCTCCATTACAACTTTGTGTCCACCAGCAATGCAAATGCCATTGGGAATAGAGGGGCACCTTTATATGAATTGATAACTACATTTTCAAAGTAACGGGAATGATTCTCCCTTGCATACTGACCAATTTAAATGCAATGTATTGGTTTTGCACTTGAGGGAGAAGGCCTTTGAAAGGCTTCTGAAGACATTTTTCTACACGCCTTAGATTCAAAAAAATGCAAAGATGGATAAAGCCAGCACGTAGGCTGATATGCAGCACAAACATAATGCATGGGGATCCAACAAAGCAGAGAACTAAGTTTCAGACTTACGTTTCTCATCATCAGCATGTACTAGAGACGCTGCCCTCGACAAAACATCCAATGGAGTCTCCATTCCTCTCTGGATCCTGGAAAATTCAGAGTCAAAGTTTCAAAGAGTAAACTCCCAGAGTCCTTACTGCAGTGTAGCAGGTGGTATGCCACTTCTTCATCGCATACACACACCAGGTTTTACCGAAGGAAGTAGTAACAAACAAGAGCATGACCGCAGGAAGAATCAAAAATCCAGGTTTCTGCAGCTCTTTTCATGTTATGCCAGCCCAAGATTTGTTAAAACTAAGTCATTGCTGAAAACAAGGAAACACTGGAATTATCTTACCCACCAACTACTCATCCAGAACAAGCCAGACCAAATTCCCAAGTACTGGACTGCAGCTGATGACCACTGCCCATGTGTGTTGCAACTGGGCTATCTGCTGTACGCTGGAAGCGTTTTTGCCTCCCACGTGCCGGCCCTCCATCCCCATAAATAGCTACTCGAGACAATACCCAAAGATGCAACTCATCTGAAGCAAAGATGACAGCTGGCCCCGCTACCTACATCAGCAGAAGATTGCTTTACATCCGTAGCATTCAATAAACTTGTCCTCCATACCCTCCTATGCCCAAAGTGGAATTATCCAAAGCTTATAGGCCATTAAGACATGTTCTTACTCCTGAACGTATATATAGTCAAACACTGGGCATGCGTATATATATTACGACACACACAGAAATCTGTAACTTGTATAATCATAATCACACCTCAATAGCGGCTTTTCCCTGTTCCCCCCCCCAGCACATAATTCCATACACGAAAAATTAACCTCGTCACATAAACCCACATGTTTCAGCACTAACTAAGCAACAGACTCTCCCATAAAAAAAAATGAAGTGTATTAAAGCTTACATAAACCTCTCAAAGTTTCACATGAATGGCTTCAAAATTAAAAAAGAAGTTCCAAAAGACATGAAAGGGAAAGGAAGAGAATAACATGTTGTCAAGATGCTTTTGTTAAAAGGCCAACAACTTCTATGTGTTTTTAAATAAGAAGGCAACAGCATAGACAGAACTGTTAAGAAAACAAATGGAGAGAGAGAGAAAACCCAGGACTGCTAACAATTCCGTTGGGTTTTTTCCCCGCAAAACTAGCGTGCTATTCTGTCATAAGAACTGTTTACTGTAACTTTACAGTGTGATCTTAAAAAAAACAAAAAAAAAAGGTAGTGGCAAGTACAGAAATCTCAAACACATGTATATAGACTTAACAACAAGCATATGTTTGGGAAGCAATTTCCTTGACTTTGCACTATAAATAATAAGCTTCGCTATCCTCCCTCCCTCTTCCTAAATAATGTCAAAGACTTTAAAACTAATCAAAGATTTCAGAGCATAAGAGAAGGGATTTTTAAAGTATTTTTAAGTTTCAAAAATATTTTTTCAATAAAGAATTAAATCCAGTCTTGTTTCCAAAGAACTGTGCAAGAAGAGACATAACTGACATAACTAAGTACAATGCTTGAGGATAAAAACATGCATTCTGTCAGAATCAGCTTTTGCTCAGAAACAGTATTTTAACTAAACTTATAAAATCAGTTAACTCTCTCATTTAAAGACAATACACATGGCAAGAGGTTTTAGAAAACAAGAACTTACATTCTCATTTTACTACCTTTGTCTTTATTAAATATTTCTTTATGTCCGGTTTGGCCATACTCTCTTCCAAATCAAAGCAAAGATTTGGAGGAGAGTGTTCACTAAAGAAGCCTTCAGCATCATTCCACTTCGATCCCATAGACCTTGACGCTTGGTTTCTTTCCTGCTTTTTGTTTTCTTGGAGCTTAAAATTTGTGTTTATTTGTTTATACTTTATTTCTCCCCAGAGTGTTGATTACTGACCCTCTCATGCAAATTCCTCTAATAGAGTGAAAATTCAGTGAGAAAAAAAGATTAAAATACGTCTGATCAGATGATGCAGCTACATCAACCTAATGGCTAACTCAGGATTTAGCACTAACCAGCCCCGTCCGAAATTTCAGACAGCCAAACAAAGCTTTTTGGGCAACTCTTTAGAAAGACCCTCTTGATAAAGAACACCACAAAGGATATTAGGATGTCTTTTATTGAAAGCGAATTGCTGTTTTCTTTAAGTTTTTTCAGTAATTTTCAAATAATGGGAGTAGCAGATGCCCAAACGCTTTCTGGAATGTGCTCCCAGTAAGAGAATTAGCTGGTGACAGAGATCCACACTGAGAGAAGGACACAGGAACCAAGTCTTAATTCTATTCAGGAAATTAGACACTTTAAAAACAACTTCACTAAAACTGGCCTCAATATAGTTTTGTAGCTTCGCATATTATTTAAGTTCCCATCACGAGAGCGCTGCAGAAGTGTTTCTCTAATAGTTAAGGTCTTGCGAGAAGCACTGTGTCCATTCAAGGGCTTCTTTGGAGGGATGCTGTTAATACAGGGATCTGCAAACTCCAGGGTGCAATACCGTACACGCTGCGATTTTTTAAACATGTTGCAAGCATTTACAGTTATAAAAAATTTCCTTCAAGGAGCTATAAACTTCCAGATTATTTTTCAAACAATACGAAATATCCCTCTATCCCTAAATTAAACTAAAAAGTCCGGGGTAACAGTTGAGGAAAGAAATAAAGGTTGCCTACGAGAACGAGAAAGGAGGAATCTTCTCTTGGGTAGTTCAAAGCTTAAAAGCCTAATTGCACCTGGGCAAGGCCAACAACTGCTGCAGCCTTCCGAGAACAGCCCGGTCACCCTCACAAGAGTCTTCTTTCAGAAATGAAAGAATAGTTCAATTTCCAGGGTCCTGACAAAAGGCAATGAAAAAGCAGACTTCCAACAAGCGCCAGCTAATTCTGTGTGACACAGAAACCCGTCTGTGCAGCAGAAACTAACCTCCATCAAAGTTGAGTTTTTCTAAGTATTCCTGTCAAAACCCAACGCTCTGGCAGCCTTTGTGCAAGTATTGCTCTCTACGCGGACCTCGTACGGGAAAAGAAATGACAGGCAAAACACAAGACTACAAACTTAACCTCCTCTGGACAGATCTGATTTAAACACTATGGAAACAGTTTCATAAGCATCTTACTTGTTACAAAATCTTAACTGTTAAAGAGACACATGCCAAAAGCGCTTTTACAAGAGTTCAAGGTATTTTTTATCTACCATAATTTCTAATATTGATTTAATATCTCACTCCGTCCTTTTCTTTATCAGTTACTGCTTCCACTCAACATTGCCCTTGTCTGCAATCTCATCTACACAGCAGCAAAGAAACGTTCTGAAAGACAGTAAAGACATAGAATGTAAAATCATAGAGCGTCTGAAAGACGTGTAACATACTAAACACTGATCCACTAGCAAGTTCTTCATGCAACGCGTGAAGAACACAACACCCATTAGCGTAACGAAACAGGACATCCTTTTCCCTCTCCTTTTCAAGCTTTTGCAACCTCCACGCACATATGGAGGACTCTCAGCTTTGCAAATGCCTGTTAACATCTTTTGGAAGACTACAGAGAAATTAAAGCTTTTGAAAATGAACAGTTAAGCGATTTCACAGATTTACACAGCACCTTCCAAACATCCGGGAAAGGCTATGGGGAAAAACCCTAAGGTTGATTGTTGGAAACGTAAGTAAACGGGCAGTAGAGAAACCGGCACCTGAGACTAATGACAAGATGTTTATTCAGTCCTATGAAAGTTATTATTCACAGTGGGGTACGTCAGGAAAGATCTGAAATAAAGAGAAGAACTTTATATTTGATTAAGAAAAAGGGGGGAACAGTGAAGGGGCAGAAGGGAAAGAGAAACACACAATATTATGTTTGCGGCAGTGATCTCCGCTATGGCGATACGATGGCGTTTCTCCTGAACACATCTTAACTAGTAACCCAAGTAACAAGTTGGATGACAGAAACAAGGGAAAAGGTAGGTGATGAGAACAAAAGGCCCGTACAAAAGCCATGCTGTGCAGATCAGGAAAATCAGAAGAATTTAGACATAGTTTGGACATGAAGATCTAAAGAGAGGTGACAGCCGTAAGGACACTTGGATTACGGGTCTGACTGAGGCACAGCAGAACAGCACGGCCAACAGCCATCACAAACAGCTTAACGAGAACCATCTGAAAGCAGACACTAGTAAGAGGTCTCTATTAAACTTTTTGAGTGTGAACTAGACATCTACATGATGCCAAGGAGAGAGAAAGACTGAAGTTTTCAGTGATGTAGAGAAAACGCTGGTACTTGAATTCACAAGTTTAGTGAAATTATAGAGATAAGGTAGGAGGGAGAAGAAGTGGATGAATAAACAATGCCCATTATAACAATGAAAAAGCGAGACAAGAACAAGACACTCAAGAAGCAATCAAGAGTGAGGACTAAAGTGAAGTAAGCATAGATAAACACAAGGAAAACAAGATTAACAGAAGAAGATGGCCAAATAGGTGAAAGGCAGTTGACATCTAGGAAGATACAGGCACAGTACTTCCCAGCCAAATCCATAACCAGGAATACCTCCAGAAAGAGACTCCGGGTGATTTCAATGTAAGAAAGCTAAACTGAAGAGGAAATCCAGACACGACTTATCAGCACAATCAATACGTCTACAGGGGAAAGGAAGATAAAGCAACAGTTTGATGTAAGCCAGGTCAACATCTTTAATTTTTTAAGATAGGAGAGAGTAAAGCATATTTGTACTGTGAATGAGAACAATGATAAGCGCGTTGTATTTATTCAATGTGTCCTCAATAGCTAAAATATGTTTAAATGCCTTCAGCTGCACCTAGATCAGAGCTTCTACTGCTGGATCCATAAATCCTGCGTTGAGATACACATGCAAAACGTTAACTGCAAGTGCTTGGTTTAGACTGTGATTACCATGGAGTGGTGATCACCCTTCTGCACATATAAGTCTCAGTCTCCAGAGTGAGTTCAGGCTACCCAGCCAAAGGAATCATTGAAAGATCGTGCTTTTTTTCTTTTTATTTTTAAATGTATTTATTCAGTACTTTGTTTCTTTTCACCGTGCTTGTTTTGCATGTGGAAAATGTGTTTGAACAGGCAAATCTTCAAACAGAAACAACGACTTAACTTATCACACAGAAAATTATAAGCTCAAAGTAAACCTTTGGCATTTTACCTTGTGCTTTTTGTTTTCTTGTTGCGTAAATCCTCCTTAACAAGGTAACATTCTAAAATGAAAGCTATTAGCAATAGTATTTGAATTAAAAGCTAGCAAATGTAAGAAATTAAAGGTGGAAAAGTCTAACCTGACCATGTCTTGTATCTACAGGATCGCCCAGTCCATCTGCTGCAAACATATTGTGAAACATTTATCCACAGTAAAAGAATTGAAACTACCTTTTATAATAGAAAACTTTCAAATGTATCTGAAAACAAAATTAACCTTCTCACTCTCTCCATATTGCACTAGGTATCACAGCTATATATATTTAAACAAGAACCTCCTGATGCTTTGTAATGTGAATGCACTTCTTCAGGTAACATACCCCAAAGGTCTGCATTGATTTTTTTATCCCATTTTAGCTACTAGCCATATTTCATACCACCAGACTGTCGGACCTACGCCTTCCAGTGCCACTTCTGGGTGCTCATCGCTTACAGCACTGGCCTGATTCCTACTCTAAGGTGGGTGTAAAAGCTGGGTGGTAGCACCCATCTCACCAAGTCGCTACTGAGCGGAGATAAAAGGCGGGGAGCAACTTCTGCAGCACCCTGCACCAAACCACCCTGTCCCCGCTCCCCGCAAAGGATGCTGGCAGTTCAGCTGCGACTGGTTCAGCCCAGTCGTTTGCCTCAAAAATAAAATGCAAACATACAGCACAGCCAAATTCTACTAAGAGTCTAACTGCCCAGATCCGTGTTTTAACTATGACTGAAAGTAGTTCTTGCAACTGATCCCAAATACTGAGATTATAACGGGTGTATTGATGAGAAGAGAGATGTAGGGGATTTAAGCAAAACACACTCTACGTAAGAAATATCCTCACAAGCAGGCAGATAGGAAAATACAAATAAAGGCCAAGTAGTTTGGAGAAGAGCCTTAAATAAAAGTGTATGTATTTTTAAAGCAAGAGAGGCAGATTGCTGCCAGATTTCATACAGCTTTGGATCTAAGGGTTCTTAATACCACCGCATGCACAGAGAATTTCACTCAGGTTTCACAGCCTAAAGTTTGTTCCTCTATGAGGAACGCTCTTTAAACAACTCCCTATTCTAAAGTTAGAGAAAATCTAATCAGAAAAGTTATCCTCCAGGAGAAATCCTGGAGCGCTTTATCAGTTAGTCCTCTTTGGTTTAATTACAAAATGTCCATTATTTCTCATTCCTGATAATCCCGAAGCACCAACAGAGTAAAAGGGAAGCAAGCCGGCTTCATGGTTCCTCAAATGTCAGTGGAAACGGCTGTTAAATTCCCATTCATCGCACTTTCAGAAAAGGGGTGCACCGGTGTCATGTGCAGCCAGCTTGACTCGGAAAATTAATTACTTCTGATTACATCTGGGAAACATAAAGCCAGCTTGCCCGAACAGACTGAAATTGCAGTGGTAAGGATGAAATAAATAAAAATCTCTACGAAGAGAATATACCAGGGACAGAGTCAAAAGCCTTAACAGCGCCCTTGGGATTCGTTCCAGGTTTTCACCAGGGGACTGATGAAATTCCAGGGCTTTTCTCTCTTAAGAGAAACCCCCTGTCGGGAGGCTAAGGTGTGAATTTAAGATGGCAGTCGAAATGCACCCCCCCACCACCACCCCCCGCTCGGCCCTATCTCTCCCGGATAACTTTCCGGAGAGGAAACTTCCCCTCGGGATATTTCCTAACCCTTGGCTTTTTCCCCCCCCCAGCTTTCGCTGTGACGATGCCCTCCGGGAAAACCGCCCTCCCCACGGCGGGATCCACCCCCGCCGCCGGGAGAGCGGGTCCGGCCACCGGCGGGACGGCGCGGTCCCCGCGCCGTCCCGCCGGTGGCCGGGCCCGCTCTCCCGGCGGCGGCGGCCCGGTTCTTCCCCCTTCCCAACAGTTTCCCCCGCCTCCAGCTGCCCCATCCCGTTCCTCCACACTCACCAGCGTGCTCCCGGGCGGGCCGAGGTGTGGGGAGGGGGGAAGCGATACCGGAGGGCCGGTTGTTTACTGCCGGGTCCGCTCGGAGGAGGCGCGGCGAGCCCCGGGCGCCGGGCGCCGCTCGCTGCACGGGCCCGGGGAAGGAATCCCAGGAATGATGGAATTCTCCTCCTAGCAGGTGGGGAGAGCGGGGCGGCCCCATTGGCCGGGCGGCGTTATGAGGTCAGCATAATTAGGGTAATGAGGCGCTGACATCATATCCTCGCAGGTAGAAGGGAGAGCGCGGCGCTGGCGGCGGGGAGGAAGCGGGGGAGGCTCCGCCCCCCCATCAGGACACGCCCCCACAAGGGCTCCGCCCTCCCCGGCCACGCCCCGCCTTCCCGCGCACAAAGCGATGGACGGGGAAGGGCTGGGGAAAAGGCTGCTTCCCCGCCCCGGCACCGGGGGGGAAAGGCTGCTTCTTCCCCCCCACCCCGGCACCGGGGAGACCGCCCCCCCCCCTCCCTCCCCGGGGAGCGAAGCGAGCGGTGCCCGCAAGCGGGAGAGGAAGGAAGGCAGGCAGCCAGGAGGGACGCTGGTCGTTCAGCGGCTCTTCAACAAACTTTAAAAGAGCTTTTCCAGAACCAAAGGGGAAAACAATGAAATAGTTTCCCTGAAGAACAAAGAAGGCAGGAATACAACGCGTTTAAATTTAAAACCGCATTACAATGCGCCCTCATTCAGCGCCTGAGAAACTGGCTTAATAGCCACACACGCAATTAAAAGACGCACAAATGACGGAAAGCAAGCTGATTTTCGGCTCCAAAGGTATCGCACTAGAGCTGGGCTGGAGGACAACGGCCACATATTCAACACAGTTTGAAGATATTAGGTCTGAACGGATCTGGCATTTTCTTTATTTCCTGTTTACAGCTCGTACTCCTGAAGCGTATTTTTACCGAATCCCTTCTTGCAAGGGCTATGACTCACTGAGGCAGCCGAGGACGCTGCCAAGAGTCAGGCTGGTGTGAAACGGCAGCTCAGCGATGGCCCTGCTCAGCAGAGAGCTCTCCTACGCCCCAGAGTACAGGCTCCTATCTGCCAATACAAAAAGCCTGAAAATAGCCAGAAAGATGCAGCCCCCTCAAACTGGATTCCTGTGAAAAGCAAGGAACGTAACCGCTCCAGGGAGCCCAGCACAGCCCTGGTCAGCCCTGTTGCTTTGTAGCAGCATTCAGTCCCAGACTGACATTTTCAAGACTAAGCAAATTTAGGAGCACATCTTGCTGAGTTACTTTGCCTGTTTTGAGTAATTTCATTAAATTAAACTGTCACAATGTCACGCTTGTACACATGAAACAGCCGCTTCTCAGAAGCTGAGCTAAGACTTTACCAACGTGCCCTGAACAACCCGGTAATGCTGTTTTTATGCCACGGGCATTTTATCTTGCATACATTAATGGTAATTAATTAGCAGGAGTACATGGAAAAGCTCTGTGCTAATGCTCTGGTGCCCACATTGAACACGAGTCATCTTCTGGAGAACCAGGTCCCACAGTGCTCGTTTTCCTTTTACTAAGGCCACAAGGAACCAAGGTTGCTTCAGGCAGCTCTTGGAGTCCATTGTAAAGGGAAAGAAAGGGACAACAAATGGACCTGAGCCCCCCAAAAAAGCCTTCGGGTTACAGATTTGTGGTGGAACCTGCAAAGAGCACAGGGCAACAGAAATGCAAAGTGTCTCGGCACAATTCGGCTCATGGTATTTCTCCTTTTCAGACCCTCCTCCTATCAAGGTCAGACGCATAGGCTAATATAATAAAAGCCTAAGTATATAAATGGCAGCACAACTGTGTTTTCTCAAGGAAAAACGTACCAAGACACAGTAAGGTTTATTTCAGATCCCGAAACGGAGAGGATTTCTGTATGAAATGGTGGAGGTGCAGCCAGAGCAGCCGTCCAGCCAAGCGGTGTGGGAGGCTGCACCGGAGGCAACACATCCCTTCGGCTCGGGGATGCATCCCCACACCCCGCGCTGCCATTCCTGGAAAGATTCAGAGCCCAGGAAGGGGGTGTTGCTGTCCAGCTCCCATTTAAAAATCTATCCAAATCATGCAGGAATAGCTGATACTAAAGTATTTTCATATCCTTGCAAGGACAGGTCATGAGATCTCAGGGCCATCGAAAGCTAGCCAAAAATGCATTCCAAACACTAAATGAAATCCAGATTTAGACTCAACACACTGGGTATACCTAACAGACAGATTTCAGTTGCTAAAAAACTGAAAGGCATAGAGCCTAATAACAACCATAAACACTGTTTTATACATTTCTTAAAGTCTTTATCTATGACATCTGTAAAAAAAAATAAAATAAATATCACCATAGATTGTTAAGTTGATATTGTAGTAATAGACTACTGGAAAATATTTTCATTACCAGCAAGCAGAACAGGAGTTTGATGATCTAATATCTGGAAAAATGGCAGTCAAAATAGTACTGTAAAAATTATTTGAGAAAAAAAATAAAAGTACCGGACAGGAAAAATACTATGAAATATGGAAAACAAAACCACAGGCACTGAGAAAAGATCTGAAAAAAGACATTGGTACGTATCATGAGAATGAATTGCTCCAGACTAATTACAAACCTTTTAAATGTGTATCTTCAAGAAAAAAGCACGCCACTCCTGTTTGTAACTGCTGGAGGGGAAGAGGTAGGAAGGGTTCCTTGGTTTAAAGAGAGCGAGCTCCTGGGATGAGGAGGAGCTTGAAAAAGGAGAGGTCAAAACAGCTTTTGATCCTTTGGATATGCTATTACAGCTCCCAGCAAATGTTTTAGAACAGGATATTTATTAAACATCTCAGGAGTCTGAGGGAACATCAGCTTTCTGGGAAGGATGACCCTGCGCGTTCCTGTGCAAACACTGCTCGGACAGACAGACTTCCCCACTAAGGTTAGGTGTCAACGTTTGTTACAACAAAAAAAAAAATGAAGTGCAAATTGTCAAACATTTGAAATCTTCAAAACCAAATCTGAACAGCTAACACACCATAAGAAAGCCTTACTGAAGCTGCTGAACTCAACACATGCTCATACTTAGCCAAGCTGTTCAAAAGGCAAATTCACAAATTAGTGAAGCAAGAACAATCTAGTTTGATGATCCGTATTTTGGTTTGCTCGCGTGTTAAAATTTGTTTTGCCTTTTGCATGTACTTCATAACCGAACGGTATCAAAGGCTCCTTGCTGACTCAGATACCAGCAAAAACAGACTTTCCTGAAACGCAAAAAACTGGCCAAGAGAGCTGAGGGTTTGTACCTGAACTCAAACAAAAGTAGGGCTTCGTACCAAACTCAGGCACGCAGGTAGAGCACCTAAGGTATGATTCCAATCCTGGGACAGACCCCAGTTACCACCCCTGTTCCATACATATATTAACGGCTGAAAAATGAGTGACATTCTCCACACAGGATAGCCAATGACAGAAGATTTAAGCACTGCGTGAAGGAGCCGGGACTGGGAACAATGGCGTATCTCAGCTGTAGCGGTATCAGCAATAGCTCCTAACACTCCTGCTGGGGAGGGTGCTTGTCAAGCCAAGATTTGCCACCCTGAATCAGCGCAACAGCCCACCTCCACCCCCGGGCCCACTGGACAGGCTGCAGAACAACATGTCAGCGCAGCCTCATGGAAAGACACCGATACTTCACGAGCAACAAAAGCTGCTAGGTCATTTCTGGGTACATTTTGCGAAATTTCTTTGAACAGTTACCACTGTTTCACAACTTAAGATTTTATTTACTTATTTTTAAATATAGAGGAGAACCTGAAAGCAGATGGGGAGAAAAGGTATTATATCAAGTGCAGTTACAGCCTATAGGGAAATCTGACGGCCCAGTTCTACAGACCCTACTCAACCATTAATCTTGTAATTATTATTGAAATTAAGCCTGACATCTGTTCCATGCCCAACTAAGAAAATAAAACATTTCCACTATAATAACAGTTGGTTAAAAATGCCTTGGGCAAGTATCTCCCTCCACGTGGGCCACAGCAGTGCTGTGCCTTACTATTATGAAAGGCTTCAGTGTTAGCTAGAGGTGGGTACTCGGTGGGGAAAGGGACTCAAACCTGGTTTGTTAAACCATTTTCGAGTGATTTCAGCTTTTAAGACTAGCAGCAGGGGGTACACGTTGTGTGTTGCCTCAATCAACAATACAAGTGTAAAGCTACAAAGAGACAGTTCTTTTTCCTTTCGGTGCCCATCTAAGGGGTGATTTGCCAGCTGGCACTCACTGCACGTAAAAGTGGAATTTATCCAAGTTCTTCTGATTTCTTACCACAATCTCACTTTTGTTTTTCAAACAGCAGCAATACTGACACTTCTGTTACAGCAGACAGCAAGGCATGAAGTTACCTTAAGTCTGAAGAGAAGCCCAAGGTATACTAAACTCTGCACAAAGATGATTAAGTTTGTGCCAAAAGCAAACACTTTTTTCCAAAGCTATCACAAGCCACCACAGGCTTAATAAGGTATGTCATTCGTTCACAATAGCTGTCAGTACAATTACAATGCACACCTCCATCTAGTCACATCTTCGTTTTATAAAATAGGTTAATTTTACACCAAATACCAGCAGCTTTTAAAATCACAGAATGGTTCGGATTGGAAGGACCTTAAAGATCATCTAGTTCCAAAAATCGTATCTCAAAACACGTTTTATCAAAAGCAAATTACGTAGCCTCACAAGCACACATCTTTTCTTCAATGTTAACACTGCTAAACTCCGAATATAAAACTCTTCCCTGCAAAAATCTAGATTCATTTGCACTGCACCTCAAAGCGACCTTATATAAAAAACAAACCCAAATTACAAACACTGTAGCACATAAGATTTAAAGACACTTAAATTTTTTTTGAAGATAGTTTATTATTTCATTAGACCATAATGTGTTAAATTGCAGTAATTCCAGACAGACAAGTTGATCCAAACTGTACGTCGATGGAGATGGTTATTTATTACCTGCTTCAAGACAAAGCTTGCCCTCTTCGTAATTGTCTGCCCCATCATCCAAAGGAAGATTAAAAGAGACAGTATAATTTCAGTTGGAGCAGGGTCATAACAGCAGCATAATCTTCAAGCAAACAATGAGATACTTTCACAGTCAAACAGAAATATGAACACCACATAGAACATTTAACCACAGGTACTTTTTGCTTGCTTTGTTCTAGAGAAGAAGAAGATTCCACCCTATGGAGGTTCCCATAAGATGAAGACAGACAAGACAGCTGAGCAAAAAAGAAGAAAAGAAAAAAAAAAAAAAAAAAGGAGTGTCAGTTTAACAAATTAAAAGCACCCTTTGGCCATAACCCACTGGTTTTAATTTGTTTAAGTTTTGTTAAACACCAATAAAATGACCCCAGCTGGTTCACAGCAAAACTCTGAATAGCAAACTCGGTGTAAAAGAAAGGTCTGTATAATCAGTGATACACAGACGAAGGCAAATATTCAGAGTAACCTATTTATTATACACTTTTTGTTCTGATTCTGCCCCTCTTCTTGTGCAGTAAACACATTAATACAACAGATTTAACTCCGTATTAGATTTGTATCCTAACTTCTGCACACAACAAGAGAAACTTTAGATCATTAAAATCATGAACAGGCTGCAGTTCATGCTTAGATGCAAAATTATTTTAAGAGTTTACATACTAACTCATTGTAAGCTATATAATTTACATACATTTCAAGGCTGTAAGAAAAGGTTATTTAGTCACCAGAACTTGTTCTGAACCAAGGACACCAGCAGTAGGTCACTGGACTGAAGTAACACGCCTGCCTACAGGAACAGGGCAGCCAAAGACGGCCAAAAGCTCTTTGGAATATCCCCACCCATCAGCGCAAAGAACCACCAGGGAATCACACCGGAAGAATCAAGTTCAGCCACATGTGTTGGATGAGAATACCCGCACCAACTTTAATGCTGTTTCTATGTGCCAACACTGTAGCTGATCTATGTGCCAGCTTCATAGCTTGTAAGCCTGATTTTGGTAATTACTGAGGACTTAAATTCTGACTGACTGGCAATTTCTAGACCAAGATCAGCTCTCTCACCAGCACATGTGGGCTTCCTTGCCAAGTTTCCAGATGTGCCCCTATCACTGTGATTTCAGCCCAGCCCAGCCTTGCCGCCCGCAGTCCCTGGGTTTATCGGGGACAGGGCTGGGAGGCAGCGCTGGGGCAGCTGTGCTAACACAACCGGAACATCAGACAGCGATCTCATCATTTTAGTCATGAACTCAGGAGGGTACAAGAGTTTGGTGTTCTGGAGTGGGATTTTTTTTGTGCTCTTTTTAATACAAGTAGCACACTCATTTTCATTTTTATATCAGAAAGAGAATCCTGCTGAAATTATTCACGAATAAACTAGAGAGGAACAGGAGACACATTCTTCAAAAAACAAAAAGTAAAGCAGAAGAAAACAGATGCTTTACTTTAAAATCACCTATGCAAGTACAACCTTTAAATATAATCCACTTAGAAATGTCATAAGAATTTAAAGCACAGTGATGTAGTTTCATTATCTACCGTTGTCTGTACAAACTTACTTTCAAACTGTCAAATCGCTACCGACTCAAGTCTCCTCCTCGGCAATTTTCTAAACCAAGGATGCAGGGTCAGAGTTCGCCATGAGCGTGCAGAATGTGCACAGCCTCATCACCTAGGACGTACGCCCAAATGCCAGACTTGGGAGGCAATGAAGAAATAAAAATGAATAATAATAAAAGAGATTGGCTAAATTTTATTGTGAAAATAATTTGGGTTTAAAAAGCCTTGCTCCACACTGTCACATGAAGCACTGCAACAGCATGATGCGACAGACATTGGCAGGCTGCTCTACATCAGCTCTTCCCTCTCTCCTGCACCACTTCTTGAAGCAGCCTAAGAAGCTACTAACTTCTTGGCTCTCACTACTGTCTTCTACAGGGAGCGAGCCAGACATTTCATCACTGCATAAGAGCAAGACAACTTGAGGATGGCAACATTAAAAGAAAAAACTAAAACCACAAACAAAACCAAAAAAACCACGGAATGCCCCCTTCTCATGCTTCACTACTAAATTTAAAAAAGGAGGTTTGGAGAAAGTTTTGCAGGAGGCAGAGATTAAAATATAATCCACTGTCTGGGAACACTACTTTTCAAATTTACCAAGCATACCATAGAGATAGAGAGATTCCATGTAAAAGAATGGATGTAATACAAATTAATTCAACAAAGCCAAAATGAGATATTTAACTGAATTATTTACTCAGCTTGTTTAATCGAGTAGGGGAGATATCTTAAACATCAGGCTCAAGCCTTTCAAAGAAGGTCTCACAGTACAACAAAGGCAAGGGAAGGAACCAAAAGACAGAGTGTTAGGACTTTTTTTTTTTTTTTAAAGACAGTCCCTTATGGTTGCAAACTCCTAAGTAATCAAATTCTATTCAAATTTAAAACCAGGAAGAACCCCCTATAGCCATTACACTGGCATGACATTTCAGTCAGATCAGAATACTGGTCTTTGCAGCTACATGACTTTCATTTTCTCAGAGAAACCAATGTGCATAACCGTCAAAACAGCTGTCCACCATTAATGAAAAGGTTTTGGCAGAACGCTGGATTCTGAAGGCAAAAATGACATGTAAGTTCTCAGACTTAAAGATGTAACTGAAATATCTGAGTTCTTGTGAATAATTTCAGAATGTATAGTCTGACGCTTCCTGTTCACGTACTAAAACTTCATCCATTTCTTAATGTTTCTGATTTAACAAGTCTGAGTAAGAGGTTAAAACACGCAGGAGTAAAATGATTACAGCCTCTCCCTAAAGCGGTCATTAAGTTCAGGATCAGTTAGCAACTGTGCTGTAGATTTTTAACTAGAAAAAAAGGTAAATAAGGTAACTGCAAAATTTTATGAAACCACAGTATCAAAAGTGACAGAGCAGCTGTTCACTCAGACAAAATATATACCAGAAAATAGCTGTACGGTGGTAACGTCTCTTCTTCCTGCACTAGATAATATAAAGAAAATACCTTTTCTACACAATCATAATATATGGCCAGCAGAAATGAATTTGAAAATGAAGAATGCTTTGTCCTCTGTGAACACCTTACCCATGAAAAACTATCACACACACACTGGTCTGACATTCTGACCTTCAAAACATATTTCAATTTCAATTCTATTTTTAAATTAATTGCTGGGAAAAGGCATGAGTCACAACCCTGCTTGGATCCCCCTCTACTGGACACTCACCAAGTGCTATGTTTATTCAAAAGTTTCCCAAGTCAGAACAGGCTCTAGCATTACCTCCTCAATCAATTTAAAGAACATGGACCTTACCCTTCAGTTCCCTAAGCCACCCAGGAATACTGGCCTCCATACCCATCTTTATCTTCCCAATTTGGCAAATATGTTTGTTGCAAACATCAGGAAGCTACGGGATACTGTAAAGTCCAGCTCTAACAGAAGGGAATCACGCTCGTTCAGCTGTAGGCTACCTAGAGGCACCTTGTTTATGATAAGGTCACAGCTGTTACTCTCCATCTGTTAGTCAAATTCACTGACACTGGAGGTCAACCAAGTCTAAAGAGAAGCCCCACTGAAGCACAGGTGAGAAGTACAGTCTCTGCAGTTGAAACAACATCGAGTGCATTCAATATAGCCTCTATTTGAAGGGCCACATAGCTAGCCACCTGCAGGAACTCACTACTCAAATACCTGGAAAAAAGGGAAATGAGCAAGCGATAAAGAAAACATCCTACACATGCTGATGGAGAAAGCCAGCATCCTGCGTGGTACACTTCTACGCGCTCCCCAAATCTAAAGTTTAGGAGCAGACAGACATCATACTGCTAGCCAAATGGGTTGCTCGCAACGGTAGGCAAGTTAATAAAGGGACACAATACTGAGATTAAAGACTGTAAAGAGGAGTGGAAACAGAATCTATGGTTATGTATCCAGTCAAATTTTGATTTCCCGTTCACTTTGTGTCATCTAGCTTTTTCCCTCTGAAGCATGAGATAGAGTTACACGCTTCGCTGGCACTGTCGGTCTCCGAGCCAGCCAGGCCCATGCTGCTGACTCACCTACAGAAACCTTTAGTAAGTTTGATGGGGTCCAGGCTCTTCCTTACAAAGAAGCCTTTTAAGACATTAAGAAATAAATCATCTGCCCGGTTGCCTTTAATGAAAGCACCGTTACACAGAAAAAAAGGGGATGGAGCATGAAACAATATCCATAGTGAAACAGCCAAACCAGAGAAGAGGGATGTCTGAAGAACAGAATGAAAGACTTGAGAATTAAGTCAAGACGAGAAACAATAAAACAATAAAGCAGTATGGAAATACAGCAGGAAGGCACAAACAGGAAAGTTACAAATGGAATGAAAAGCTAAAGTGACTATTTTTCGTGAAAGAACAGACACACCTCATTAGGACAAAGAGTTAGTAACATATTCCCATGTACTAACTTCCCCTGCAACAATCAGCAGTTATTCTAGTGGATTACAGCTGTACGACCATAAGAAATCATTTCCACATACTGCCGAGGAACTTCAAAAGCAACTAACAAGTCTGAAATCAATCTCTCTTCTCTTAAAAGTTTTACATAGCAAAACATTGTAACAACTGCATAAAGTATTTTATATTAACAATAGAGAGGAGTTCAGACTGTAGGCTGCTCTAGGCTATGATTCATTCATGGCGCTCGGCCAAAAAAATAAATACATTCAAGACCAATGGCCCCAAGGGGAAAGGTAGGCCACTTTTTAAAAAGCACAGAGATAAATGATTTACAGAACCGAATGCAGTTTAAGATTTCAGCCTATATGGATGATGAGGAAAGGCTTTCTTACGTCTCACAAAGATTTACTGCACAGGCTTGAATACTGGCAAGGTATCAACAGATGGAGTAAACTAGGAACTATTAAAGTGGGATTTGCAAAACTCTATCCAAAGAGCAAGAAATGACCCATTATATTGCTATACACAAAGAAAGTTCATAAAGCCAAATCAAGATATGCAACGGGTATTTCAGCCACGTAAGACAAACAGGGCCAGCTCAGATTACAGCAAAGTTAACACCTGTAAAGGGAAGGACCAAGCCACTGGCAGCGTGACAAACAGTTTAAAGGTTGGGAGGGTTTGACGCCATACAGCATCTGCTGCACATAAAAACGTTTAATTAGCTGCTAAACAGCAAGCAGTACGTTCCGATTTTTTCTTATGAGTACATTATTTCTTGAATAAATGCCCTTGCTTAGCTAGCAAGGTTCGGAATGAAGATAGCTGTTCCACTACAGGAGCTGAGACCAACTCACTCTCACACATCAGATTGACTTGTAACTGAATTCTAATGTTTTGAATCACCGTCTCAGTAGCAAGCACCTTCTGAAACACCAAACCCACTTTACATGTGTCTGACTTTAATATTCAGAACATTATCTTTAACTGTATCACTAATGGCTTTTAAAAGAAAGCTGCTCTTTTAAACGCTTCCCTAGAGTTACAACTGCATTTCATCACTTAAAAAATTCTAGGTTTAACTGCTGCTCATCCTCAAACTTAGTAGTAGTGAGGAACTGCAGAGAAGAAGAAACACTGAGCCACCTAGGATGCAAGATATCCTCACAGGATATTCTATTTAAAGTTCTGGTACACACACATCTCCGAGGTACCCTCTCTCAATAAAAGGGAAAACAGCCACCGCCTCAAGGTAACAAATAAAAGCTACTAAAGGGAATGAGCTTTTAGAATCCAGTCTTCGCTTACGCTGCAGCCAGATCCCAGGAGGGGCTTGGCAATGTCCAACTGAACTGAGACTTCACATAGATTGTTTGTTAATTTTTTTTTTTTTTTAACGTCTGCAGATTCAAGCCCAACCTATATGTTGCCATTAGTCTCAGAAAGGAATCACATACCTATTCAGCAGAGGTAGTAATGTTTGCATTTTAAGTCAGGCATGTGATTAAATGCTCTGCTAGTAAGAATTCTCAACCAGATGTTGGGCAACCATATGACACGTAAGCTCTCTCAACCAGTGCTTGAAGCAGTTATAATTTGTGAACCAGTGGTTTCACAGCCTGTGGTGCTGTTATTTAACCAGGTTTAAAAAGCCCCATCCTCACCTTCCTGTGTTAAGGAAACAAAAAGTACGGGTTGGTCAGAATGGTTTTGTTCAATGATATTACATCCCAGTATGGCTCAAGATGTAAAAGTTCACTTAATTGTACTACTACAGGGGGAAGGAATGGCCTCCTTACAAGGTAAGAATGTCTAGTTTTACCACTGCCTATTTTTTTTTCCCCCTCATTTGATCATATCGCTTATTCTGTGGATAAGTTTTTGGCTCTATCTGTACACCATGGATGTCCCCTTTCTTTTTTTTCCCCTCCTTTCAGCTTGTATATTTCTATACAGCACCTAGCAAAGCCTGCATCCTTGAGGGAATTATGGGAATTACAAAAATGCAATAGTTACATTTTCATTTACAGACATAAAGAGGAGATAAATGAGACAAAATTTGTAATAACATTTTAGTTGTTAGCTTTAATTACTTGGTAATGTATTCAGTATGTGGAATAGCTTTCTAATAATCCAGTTTGCAGCAATTGGCATTTTTTAAAGACATAAAAACAAGTATCTTTTTCTGCTTAAAGTATTCATTTTCCAAAAGTTGACTACAGGAACAGAATTCACACACACAGAGAAAAACCAATTTCACTAAGAGTCATCTCGCTGAATTTGTCGAGGACGAATCCTCACCACAGTAGTGAGCACCCTCTCCTTTACAAAGAGTCAAGCCTCACTTAGGCCCGTTCCCACACAGCCTTAAAAGAAAATAAAGACAACTACAAAAGAAAGCCCAGAATATATGAAATTCAGTTACATTACAAATAAATAAATGAATAAATAAAGGAATCATTGTGTGAACTATGCATGCAGAGGGTTATTTTTGGAATTGTCCTGTTTCCTACACGAGTTGTTTTGCTGTCAATTTCAGTTTCCAATTTTGTTTTGTATCCTAAGACTTTCACAGATGACAACTCTCCACCCCACACACACCCCCTCCAAATAATACAGTGGACCCTGCTAAAAATTTGCTAACACCAAATCGCTGGTGTAAAAAAAAAAATAAATAAAAATTAGTCTTTTGTCTGTGCTCCTGCCCATATGCAGTTTCCCCTACAGTGTACTTCATTTGGGACAGAAAATAAAAGCTGTTACCTCATTAGATGACTAAACCAGGCTGTTCTGCCAGCGCTGCACTTCTTACCTGGTAACTATTTCATTCAAAAGGTCATGACTCCATCCTGAATCTTTTCTTGTGCTGTTCATTTGTCCAAAAGCCTTGTATCTGTCGGGTTCTGCTTCTACCACTGGGACCAGTATTCTCTGTTCTTAAGAATTTTCCACCGAGCATACCTAAGTAAGTCAACATCTGATTTCAGATTTCTTTTTACTACCACTTATGCTGAAACTTAAAAAATTGTATGGCTATTTCAAGTCTTCACTACATATGAAGTTAATTTTAAGGTGGATAGGGTATATTCTGTATAAAAGACTTCTAGGTTATCCAGAAAGGAACCTCCTCATGCAGACAAATAATCCATCCAAAACCCAAGGCTAATTTAATTTAAGCAGCGGTTTAAATTCCCTAGCTCTGTTTCTTGTAATACAAACTTTTCAAATTGAGGATTTTGGCCTCTTACTAATAGGGACAGAGAATGCTAGTACCATACATACAAACATTCTCTAGCTTAAGTCACTTCTTTTGCAGAACATGCCATCATCAAATGGGTAGTCAGTCTCCTAATATCAGAAAACGGACATTTGAGGGGATTTGTCTTAGGAATTCTAGATCTATTATCAACAGATAATGCAAGGTATTAGGAATCTGCCTATGAGCTTAGAAAGTTACTATTTCACAGTAGTAATATTTTCTAAGAAAATAAAAAAAAAAAGAAAAAAAAAGGACACATTTATTTCCTGACTCTGGATTCAAATTTTGCCACTTTAAACTCAAATTTTTATTTTTTTTTTTAAAAATCAATATTTAAGAGTTCCCCTGTGATTAAAGTAAGCCTGAATGAGTCATGTTACATACAATAATATATTTTCTGTCTTCTTCAAATATGTGCTCTGAACTGCTTCCCGGAAACAATGAGCAGCCAATTTCATTCCAATAATTTTTTTTAAAGTAACATCACTAAACCAAATGTAGCTTGAGAGACGGCCCTACTGATCACATATTACACAGGAAAAAAAATACATGCTCACCAGGAAAGAAACATTTTATTTCCATTTTTTACCTTTAAATTATTTTTACCATTGATACTCTCACAAGTAAAATGAAGTGTTCTCTCAATTTATTTCTACTAAGAAAAACATCCAAAATTAGCAAACCCACCTGACTCCATGTGAAAAATATTCTGATTACAACAGATGCTCCCAATTTATTGCGTCACACATGCATACCGTCAGAAGTGTCCATTCTTTAATGGCATGATTAATGTAACATGTTATGTAAAAGTCCAATTTTCTTTAGTTTAGCGATTTAATTAAGCAAGGGAGGACAAGTTTTATCTTTGTGGGCCGTATTTTCAGGAAAAAAAAAAAAATCAAAGAATCAAACAATAGGTACTTTTGTTCATAGAATTCCCAACTTTAAAGCACTTAGAATCTTCTGGCAAACAACTCACATTTCATAAATCTGCACAAGTAGGTCCTGAAGGTCAGTGAAAGTATGATGTTCCTTCCAACTGTGACACTTCTGACAGCGCGCAGCTATAAGCTGGGTAGTTGTCATCTCAGTCTCATGAAAAGAACATACAATTTTTGTGAAAGGATCTGGTATCTGACAAGCATCTCATTTCAAACACTCTTTCCCAGAGTGAAAGTCATGGTCCAAGTTTTTGGATTCAAAATGTCACACATCTGAGAAAAAATTTACTTGAAGTCTACCCTGCAGAAGCACCCAGTAAGCATCCTCAGAAGAATTCTAAGGATGAACTTTTAAGTGCAGAAATAATGTATTTCAAGAGGACAGTTTCATATCTACTTAAAACTCAATGGACTCTCCAGTTCCGTAAGTCACTGAAAGACTAGAGATTGGGACAGTGAATATCTGGAAGGAGTCTGGGGATATTTTGGAAAATAAAGCTAGCAATACATAGAAAATGAGTGGCTTTGGTTTTTAATTCATATATACAATCAATCCTTTTTACTCTGGGTTTTTGAAAATCCAAGGTATAGTAACAGAGGAAAATTCATTTCAGTATTTACACAGTACAATTCCTTTGCCCTATTACCATCGAACCTCCCCCACTAACAAAAGTTTCTATTTTAGTAGTAAAATTGGGCATCTAAATTATTAGAACAGACTTCTTAAATGCACTTTAATCTCCTCAAGTAGGCAAAGCAACATCTGCAAAGTATTTAGAGAAAAAGTACCATTTATTTACCCATACACAGTATGTCAAGACTCAAGATGTCTTCCTTAACCATCCCTTTGTCATTTTATATAACTTCTTCATACTGTAAGTTATAGATTTCTTTGCTCCTAAAAAAAAAAAAAAAAGAGAGAGAGAGACACAAAACACAGAAAATACCAACATTTAGGAAGGCTAACTCGAATATTAGATTCTTACTACATTAAGTAAAATATTTCCCTGGAAGAATGACAACCCAATCTGTCAGGCAGACATGCAAATAACCTGCTTGTCACATTCATAACACAGTAATAATGATACAAAAAAAAATACCTTGAATAGTATCAAAGCATGCAAAATAGAATAGGTTCATTCTGAAGGCCTGACGATTGTATAGCAAATGACCAAGGTATAGCAAACGTAGAGATTCATGATAAAACTCTTAAGTAGTACAGTGGGAAACTTCTAATTTACATCATTGTTCCTAAATGATAAGGCTTTTAAGCCATCTGTGTCTACTGCAGACCCTCACCAAACCTACACATTACGCTTTTCAAGCCCTTCCTGATCTTCATCAATTTCTTCTGCTAATCAGATTTTAGCTACCCTTGCTTGATGCTATACTTCAGACACTTGGTTGCCAGTTAAGAGTTGAGAAGCATCCCGCTGATGCCCATCTTGACGAAATGTAATCAAACACTGCACGCCACCAGCAGCTTTCCAGGACAAACCAACCCAGAGCATTGCTACGCAAAAGGCTTGTGAATTAAAAGTGAAAACAGAGAACTTTTTTTTTTCATAGGAAATGTGCTGATGACTGTTGAGGTGGAAATCTGTTCTGGTTTCAACAAGCTGTAAAGTACATTATAACCTCCTTGACTATTTCGTCATTGCCTCATCCTAACTAATGGCAGCTACCATTTCCCAACTGAGGGAACAGCACATCTGCAAGAGAATAAAACTGCTCGACTTGTGTAATGAAATGACATCTGTGTCCTTAGGTAAAAAAAAAGGTAATACTGAAATGATGATGAGTATGGAAAACCTGATTAATAAGGTTATACCCAGGTGAACTGAAACAACCAAAAATAATAATGTGACAACAAACAGCTGTGATCTGGCAACACTGCCAATATCAGAAGTATACCATGGACACCGGTGTGAATACCCTGCCACAGGGACGTTACCCTGCCACAGGGATATTGTCTGGGACAATTTTGCTTCAGAGTAACCTGCCTGTCACTTGTTTATGACAAACCTCATATGAAGCCAGAATAGCTGTCACACTCCAGCATCATCCTGCAGTAGCTCACAAGTAGTGAACGTTGCTAAATACCATATCACTACACTAGGCCTACAATGAAGGAAGGCATTTCTCCATTTTCCTAGAGATACAGAAGGGGTTTGCAGCAGCCATGGCCTCTAAGCTTCTACAAGTTTTAGATACGAAGGGATTGAAGATGACTTCCTACACAATTTGTACAGTGTGCCCTTAGTTAAACACTTCTGAAGTTCTAGCAGAGATGAGCCTTCTTTTACAGACCTAGAGTAAAAAAAGACACAGCCTTTTACTGGGTTTAGTCATCTAGTATTTGGAAACTTAAAACCAAAATATTGTTAGTCTTGGCACTTCAGCAAGGTTCTGAGATCCTAACCAGTGGAGCTACTTACTTTTCCTCCTTCCAGCTTTTTTTCATTAAAAAACCACCCCAAAACAAAAAATCCCCAACACAACATAAAAGAGAGAGTGACTTTTCATATTACAACACAGTCTAATCACACCCTACAAATTCAAAACTGAAAAGGCAAGTTTTTAATGCTGCACAAAAAGCTTTAATTTTGGCACTTGCATATACAGATTAAAAAGTATGGTATGTTATACTTACTACAATCTTTCTTATGTTTATTTAATAGAACACTGTTTACCTGACAAAACTGACTAGAAGTTCACAGAAGCAATTTGGCCAAAAGTCACACAGTATGACACACCAGAACACAAGGAAAGATCTTCTGGAACAAATGAGCAACTTAGGTTTAGCCATCTACTGCACTGGACTGTTGTGGGGCGGAAAGAAAGGGTATGATAATATTTGATTTTGAAAAGACCTTAGAAAGTAACTGAATGAAGATAAAAATACTCTAAGTGAAAGATGCATTCAGCATTAGCAGTCTAGAGTCACAAGAAGTCAAAGGACTATGCAGTAATAAGGAAAAGTGCATGCTGTGTTTATGAAGGAATGTGATGTAAAAAGCCTGTCATAACGAATACGCTGCATATAACCAGTTTTGCACTTCCTGTGTCTTTAACTGCAATTTAAATAAACTCAACTTTACCTTTTTTAAGGAATCATCCATACGTATATTTTCAGCTTACAAAACCATGTGCATCCCATATGTAAGCTCAAACTTTTCTATATTCAATAGGATTTTGCTAAAAGCAAGCACACTAATGAAGTCACGATGGGCTTTTCATTGCAGCATCTCAAATAACAAGTAAACAACCATGTAAATTCTGATGCGCCTCACATATCTGCATTAAAATTGCACACGGTGTAAGAATTCCAGTTGCACAACAAGGCCAGACTGAGCTCAGCCACAGCTCATAAATGAAAGAAGTGGTTCCAATCTCCAAAGTTAAAACTACGTAACTCTACGGCTTTGTAAATTACTGTCCAATCTCCTAGGTACTCTAGTTCCAGGATACAGCCCTTCGAACACTGAAACTGCTCTGCCAGGACCGATGTTGTCCTGCCATCCCAATGCAGTAAGCACGGTACAGCGTGTGGCAAACCAACAGTACCAGAGCCAATACAGCCCTGCAGGACTGTCATTACCCGTGCTGGCGCTGCAGCCTGCAAGTCAGCTCGTTCTATCAGTTTGCCAGCCTGCTCTGCCTCCTGCAGCAGCTCCTCAGCGCACAGAGATCCTTCTCCTCTGGATTTTCCCCCCGCAACGAGCGCGCTCCTGAACTCCACCCACCAGAGCCTTATGTAATACGATGCTTACATTTCTGCCCCAGCACATCATGCTACAAAGCAAAATACAGGTTTATACATACAGCTGGTTTCTTAAAGCAGCCCTCAGGGTGATGAGTCACATCTGTAGTAAAAGTTAATGGTTGTAATTATGTCTCAGTCTCAGAATCTGAAGCAGTTGGACCACATGAAAATGCCTTTCTGCTTCAGCTCTGAATCTATGACTTGGTGGTTTCACCTCCCCTTTAGATTTTTCCACTATACGATACAGAACAAAGACCTAATGCACATGGAATCAAGACCACAAAATTTCAGGGTAAACGTAAGTTGTATCTGGTTTTAGTTAATGACCCATGTTCATTTTTTTGGAAGTGTTAGCATTGTAAGATATTAATTTGGCGATAATATAGGTCCCCCAAAGCTTCCCTGTAGATATGCCTGGCTGTAGTATACTTTATTTCCTTTTGAAAAGGAAGACTAATGCATGTACTGCTGAAGAGCTGTAACGTGGAGGTAAACAGTTATATATTGTTAGTGTATCGTGCACAGGCACATGCAAACTTTTTAGACATATTTCCAGTGAACTGCAGTGGTACACAGTATCTGCTCAGGCAGCTGAAGACGACAGCAGTAATCACAAATCTACAGAATATTTTATATGTAAAACTGTTCCTTACAGTTAAAAAAAAAAATCCTTGAAGACATAGTATACTAATATCCCAATTCCAAGAAAAAATAAAATGTTATTCAGAGCAGCTACAAGCATTTGTGCAAACTTAAAAGTATCTTGAACAATTGCTTTAACTGATGATTTAATTCATAGTATTTTATTTGTAAGAAATTTTCAAGGCTTGCAGCATTCCTCTAGAATAAATCTAGGCTAAAGATGCATCAACATCTCCTTCAGAGGAGCTAAATATAAGAACTTCAGAGTTAGTTCCCAAAGACCATGCAGATTCTGGCTATGTGGGAAAATAAATCAAATGATGGTGCCATCTCTAATGGGAAACAGAGAGGCAATCTCACCACAGACTCGAAGAAATACATAGGCACATTTTCAAAAACTAAATAGGGCATTTAACAACAAAAAAAAACATAGAGCTTGAGCTCAACTTTAAAACCACACTGGCAGAGAAAGACGAAAAAAGTTCTCTTACATGGGTTGAAACTCTTTCTTTTGCTTGTGCTCCTTGCCAATACTGTTAATACACAGCATGCCATCTCAGCAACAGCTATTCCCGGTTTAACATTTAATTAAGAAACATGCTGTACGTAGGGCTACCACACTACAGACCAGAGAGCAGGCATTTCACTTTTGTTCTTGTTAAGATAAAGCAATCAGCTAAGGAAATAATTTTGTGTCCCCCGTTACATTTCAAAAAGAATGATGTCCATGTAATGAAAACTATTTCTTTTGCAAGAGGACGTAAGACAAAAGTACTTATATAGCTACCAGGAAAGGCAAGAAAAAAGGGCCACAGCTTATTTAATGGAGCCACTGATTTCATTAATCTCTTTCACAATTCTCTAATTTTAGCTACTATTCTTAACATAAGCACTACAGAAGGACAGAGCCATAACAGTCTTCCTAAAGTCTCTACTAGAAAGTGTGAAAATAGGTCTTAGGAGAACAGAATATTAGACAAGATTTGGTTAAAGAATGAAGAAAGAAATACAGCATCCTTAGGGATTAAATTTTAAAGGTCAACACTTTCCTGTAAAACACATTTCTCGCATGAGTCAAGCAAATACTTTCTATGTAGGGGCCGCAATGTTTTGCCTGTGTACAGTACATGAATATTAGCTGGTAAGAGCCCCAAGAAGTGGCAAAACAAGGTGACCAGCATTAATGGCTGCCACCTAGTGACGAGTTTTTTAAGTTAAGAAACTGTGGGAGAAAAATCTTCATTAGAAGATAACAGCAAGATTTAACATAAACTCAATCATAACTGTTTGGAGAGAAGTATTTAAAAAAAAAAAAAAAAAACAAACCCCAAAACCAAAACGGGCAAAAGGCTTCTACTAAGTCACTCACAAACCTATGGAAACCCATCCCCTCCAGGGAAAATCACTGAAGATCATATGAACATCGCATCTGAAAAATACTGAGGTCACGCCCTTGGTCAGTTAAATTTAGTTTCTTCTTTCATGTGCACTACAATGTAGGGTTTTATTACAAAAATACTATGTCTGTGCTTCTGTCCATCTTCAGTAAGCGAAACTGGTGGGGCTGTGCGGAAGCAGGGCTACGTCTACATTACCAACTGCGGCATCACACATTACAGACACTCCTCATCTAGCTGCAGCCAGGGAGGCCCACACAGCAATGCTGAGGAAGGTTAGCTCTGCAGGCAAGCTCTGCATTCATTAAACAACATTCAGAGGTTAGGAAATGCCAGAAACAGTCCTTTTCCAAATCTAATTCGTTTCCCTCAGCACATAATCTGTAAATAACCCCAAAAGACCAAGCCTGAATTCTGTTGCTAATGGTTTTGGCCAGATTCTGGCAGAAGTGCATAAATACGGTTAAAATAAAACAAATGAAATTATGCTACAAGTGAGAAAACTAAACTCTCCCAAGCCTCTTTGCTCAAACTTGGCTTGTGTTTGAGGCAAAGGATCACAATTGCTTTGCTCAACCTGAATCAAACCGCAAAAAACGTGTTTTCAACACTAGAAGTAGTGGTAGAAAATACATGGGTTTAGATATATGTCACTCTATGTAACTGGCTAGTTAGAAGACAACTAGAGTTTGTTTTAAAGGAAAACAAAAAACCACTATATATAAACCAAAAAGCAGTTAAGACAAAGGGGAGAAAAGGCATTTCACAAATACCTAGTTTCAGATACACAAAACAGAAAACATAGTAAAAATTACAAGTCCTACTAAAAGATGCTTTAGGACCCCCCCAAAAGTCCTAGTTATTACTAGGACACATAGGCTGTAAGTGATTTACTGCATGACACACAAAAGAAGCTAACCATTCCCAGAGGTGATTTGCTGTCTATCAGAACAGGCAGAAGGGAAGCATAAATAAACTGACAAAGCTTAACTATTTTTATTCATGCTTTTGCAGTTACACACAAACAGCTTTGCTCCATGGGTCAGCCAGGCTGCTAACTTTCACAAGCACTGAATTCAGCATTGTAACGCTGCCTTTGACCTCTCCCCTCCAAATATTTTGCTCTACAAAAGCTACTCTCCATGGATTTAGAAACAGGTTACAAGCTGATATTGCTAAAAGAGGCATGTTACAATACAAGAAGTCTTGACCACTAGCAGGTAATTTTGGCAACAAACCCTAGAAGAAAAGCATCACCTATTTAGTTGGAAACCTTACGTTAGAAACTACATTAGAAACTCCTATAAAAAAAAATTTGCTTTTCTCAGATGGAGTTATGTCCTTAGTCCTCCAGCTACTAAACAAAGTTCGGCAATAGTTTGTCAGACTCCTTCCAGTTAATAGAACTAGACCATTAACAGAAGCACAACTGTTCCTGCTTATTTTACTCAGCAGACCACTAATGGTCCTGAACACTGCAGTTTGTGTTTCTTTAAAAGGAGGCAGAAAGTACAACACGGAGCCACCAACTTTAATACTAAATGGGAAGTGAACAGCTGCTGTAGAAGTCTGGATGAGGATTGCTCAGTAGGAAGCTATACAGCTGCTTTTAAAACCAGTAATGGCATCATTTGTATTTAATTGCTTTTTTGGAGGAATTATGAATAGGTATAAATGAGTTCAGAAAATTACTCGAGCAACTTCATGCAAGCAGCAAGGATTTTTTCACTTTGCAGGAATTCAGACTATCTCCTGACCAGAGTTTTAAGTAAATGAACGCTCAGGTCTTAAGTCTTTATTTTAAGTCAAGCTGCAGTGCTTTCAGCTTTTGAAAATGTAAAAATCAGGTCACCTTAAATTACATTTATTCCAGAACTCAGAAAACAGGATGAAGCTCCAGCTACGTAACTGGCAGTAACTTTCATTCAGTTAGGAAAATTTTGATAGCTGAACAGCATCCCTAATTTCCCCATGCTTCTACACAAGCAAGTCCTTTTTTTTTTTTTTTGCCATTCTACAGCTTCTCTCACATTGACTTTGTAATACTCAACTCTTTTTCTAAGTAATTAATTTTGAAGTATAAGGGTTACAGTAATATCCAATGCTCACCAAGTATAGTCTCAGTTTGGAATACATGATGTTTTCAAATACACACCTGTCTTCCAGGCCTGGCAAAAACATCTGATCCCATCAAAGTTCTCTCCCTCAAAACTCATTCCCTCCTTTATTTTATGATGAAATAACCTTATGATCTGCATAACGCACCAATACCATGTACTGATCATTTAGGGAACCACTCACATTTGAAAGACAGAGTGAATTATTAAGTGGTTTTTTCCCCATTTTTTTTTAATACAAAAAGAGCAGAACTAGCGCATATCAGCCAACTCTGGCCCACATATAAAAAGAAATTGAAGTCAAAACGTTTTTTTTGTTACTTTCGGGTTGGTGGGAGGAGTTTGTTTATTTAAGACTTATTTAAGTCTTAAACGTAGTCTTATTTAAGACTACATAAATAAGATTTATTTATGTAGCCTCCAATTCCTTTTGGCATTTCACAATTTCTCAAGAGCTATATAAAGCTTCTCCTTTAAATATTACTTTTATTTGCCAGGGGCTTTCAATTAGACACCCAAAAAGTTTATTCTTTAAACTCTTGTAATAAGACAGTCTTGGGGCCCTATAATTTTTACTTTGTGAAATCAGAAGGCCTACGTTGATAGAAATCACACACGTTCTTACCAGCTGTTAGTATGGTTTTAGCACTCTGCACTATACTGGAAGATCTCACAATTCCTGAAATGCCTGCAGATAGAAAGAACACAGATGTTACCCATCTTAGCAGTTTTGTGGGGATTTTTTTATCCTCCAACGTACACAAAAAAGTTAAATATTTTTCCAGTTATACAGTCAAGCCAGTCTGAAAGTAAAACATGCACTTAAGCTGAGAAAGTTTGTTTCTGTTCTGCTTTGTCATCCTAATTGAAGATATTCTCTAATGTATTGTAAATTATTTTATATATAACATACAAAAACCCCCAAACCAAATCAGTATTAACACAGATAAAAACCAGTAGGAACTGATCAAATGAATTCATTTAGTGTTCCCATTATTTCTCTACTAAGACGATTAGTCACAAAGGATTCAGAGTTTTTTCATTTAAGTGCCGGCATATTAACTTTCTAGAGCAGAACAAGTTATACTCATTGTTTCCTTCAATATGAAAGTGGGATTTTGCACTTCTCTGATCAAGTAGAGATGCCTATGTTGTGCAGTGTTTTTCTGGCTTTTTTAAACTATAGGCTTTTGGAGACAAGGCTTGTTTACCACTTGGCACTGCGGCACATTCAATACTTCCTGTCCAGTGGTTCTTAGGTATTAGTGGAATAGTAAACAAAACATTAAAACTTTTTTTTAGAAGTACTGACTTTTATCTGTTCTAACACATATACATAAAAGCATACTGCAATGTGCAGAACAAAACTACTAAATACTTAAAAATGTAGAAGTGCAGCAGAATTAGTCTTTCAAACTGGAAGTTACTCTCCTGTGTTAACCTGAATGTAGAATATAATTTCAAGTATTATTTTAAAATCCTTCTTTCAAAGGTATTTCTATAATGAAGAACAAAGCTTAAGGAAATCCATGAATCCATGAACAGGGATACAATATTCCACCAGAAAATAATCTGGGGGGCAGGGGCAGAGAGGGGAAGGGAGGAAATAATTCAACTTCAGTAATCAGTTTTGTCTCATAGGATTACCAAATGGCTTGTCCTGTCCTTTACCCCGATTCTTGAATTGGGAAAATCTTTCAGCCACAAAAGTGAAAGAGGGGTTTTGATTTGTTCCCCTACGAATATAAACTGCTTGGCTTGAGAAGACTCCATCTATCCAATGTTTTGATATTGAACTGCTGCATCACCGTGCAGTCCACGGTCAGGGTCATGCCTGCAACATCCTACCGAAACACAACCGCAAGGATAGTTAGCTCAGGGTAGGCAACTCAGAGCTCTGACACTATACGCAGCTCACAGCCACTGCAACTCCCGCTCCCAGATTCAGCTATTATCACATTACTATTGCAGTCCAGCCATAGGAGCATAGAAGCTGCCACAGACTGACATGAAAGAAGCTGGACACCTTGATATCCAGGTGCAATTCGTCCTATACTGTCAACGGAGAACTGCAACTCCCAGGAGCTTTATTTCCCCAAACAGAAACCAGCATAAGAGCTCCCTCAGCAGCTGGCTAGGGCCTAGGGCCTCTCAGGCATCTAGGGAGTTTTTGCAGCGCTCAAGGAGCTCGCAAAATTTGCTATGTGGAACTAAGATGTGTCAGGTTTTTTTCAAGATGTAAAGGACTCTTGGAGTACTAAACATTTTCATTTTTCTGCAGAATAATAAAACATTGATATCTGCAACATAAGCTTTAACGTGCTCATGCAATGTTATCTTGCCTCCGAGAAGCTATCTGTGACAATGAGAAACACCTCAATCTTTTTCCTCAAAGCCAGAGTTCTCTGCCAGAGCTCACGTATCTGTACTAACCATGATGACTGGGAAGGGTGATGTTTGCAAGCTAGAAAATTAACTTAGCGTTGCAATGTATGACTGGCAGGATATATAGCTTAGTATTTAGATGAAGTTATGGCAGCCAATGAAATCCTGAAGGTGTACAAATCCCAGAGCTAGATGGTCTAAGCAGGCCGCACTAAAGACTGCTTCTTTCAGAATCTAAACCAAAACATATCTTTTTATATCAGTAGGAATGCTATTTGCTAGTATTTCAGAGAACCCATTTGCTATCAAACAAATCCAAATCCATGCTTTTAGCTATGTACCTCACGCCAAACCTCTTGTTTTCTTCTTCCTTGTCTCTAAATCATCCTTCTGAACTAGAAGAACATGTACAACAAATCTGTACATCTATTATGTCTTAAAGGAGAACAGAGACACTGATCTAGGCCTACCTTGATGCACCACAAATCCGCAGTCAGGGTCATGGGCAACTTGCAGTAAAATTTCTTCCACATCTCTGTTCTTCCCAGGAGGGTCTACCAGGGAAGTTATCTTTTGTTGCAGAGTCCTTGGTAAAGCCATTAGTTGTGTAAACTGACCTTCTGGACTTTTGTCAATCTGAATGTTACAAAAAATAACACAGTAAAAACATTCAGTGTTAATGAAGTAAGTTCTGTTTTTCAAAGAAGAAAAGTCTTTTGGCTATCTTTGACCTCTGGTGAATATCACAAAGAACACCATCCATTTTGCTTGTACAAATCATCGACAATGCTAATGAAAACTTCCCAAGCACTGGGAAATGCGGTTCTCAGTTCTGAACCTGAAGAATAACTCAATGTGAAGATGTTAATTTTTATCCAAGGGAAGACTAATGTACACACGTGATCTTGCTGCCTCTGCAAGCAACTTTTCATTGAAGCTGTATCATTTATGCTCTATCCAATTTCCTTTGGAAACATAAGTACACTACAATGAAAAAAAAAAAAGCTCCCAAAAGACCACTTAGCTGAGTTTCTTCTGCCTGAATATAATCAAACTATACACATACACTTTTCAAGTTTAGCTTGAAAAACATTTTCTCTGCTTTAAACTGAACCACATCTGGTTTGTATAATTTGAAGGAAACATTGATTCCACATTTTCCAATCCAAATCAGAAATTCCATGACCCTTTTTTGAATACAATGATACCAACGTGCCGGCCTGTACACATTTATACAAAATGTAAGCACAAATAGTGAAAAGCATATAATGAAGCAGATCTCTCCAAAACTGTAGGAAAATATGAAAAGTTTGATTCATCCCACACAACTTTTTAGACAGTTCATGGAGACATCAGACAGGAGTCTAGTTACCCTATACACTCCCATTAGTCAATGGCGAGAAAATGATATCCAGATGAATCACCCACTGACTACAGACGGAGCCGACAATGAGAAGACTCTCAATGTTATGTGGGAGGAATCCACGCCTGAACCAGAACTATTAGAACTAGTGTCTGCCTTCAATTGTTTTTGAGGAATCTTTTAAGAAAGAATTTTCTCTTTAACTCTGAAGACGTATACTTGGAGAAGGGGTTTCTGTCCTGCATTAAACAGCGCTCCCAATAGCAGTTACTCTCTTCAGTCTGGGGAATAACTGCCAATAACCAGCCCAAGGTGTGAGGAATAAAGCATTAAAGCACTTTCCTCAAAATCTATGGTAAAATGATGGCATTGAGTCAGCAGCCTCAATGACTATTATGAAATTATGGACAGATTTATTATCCAACAATATATTTGTAGTATGCTATGTTTAAAGGTAACACAACAGGGAGCACTATTCTAACTATCCATTTTCTTGGAGAAAGCATTACTGATTCTTTTCAAAATTCTTTTAAATACTTCTTCCGCTAAACTGTTCAAAAGCACATTGATAAGAAAACACAGACAGCTGCAGTGTAATACAGATTCGCCTACGCTGTACTCCAAAGTTTGCAGTAAAATTGTTTACTGTACTCGAGCTTGCTTATATCTGTACTTCAGTTTCTAACAAAGACATGTCCTAAAAAGAGGCATTCGTGAGATAATTACCAAGATGACTTGAGGACAAAGAGATACCCATGTCCATAAGACTACCCATGCTATTTGTAACTTCACATTGAAATGTACAACACACTTGAATATTCACACACAGACATGCGTAATACAAGAGAAAGAATTGCTATTTTGCCCCTGACTGGCATCTCTCCCCTAATTGCAATGTTACACTTACACCTTATCCCAGAAAGATGGAATTCAAGATAGTGGTCATTTTGGATATGTGTTTCCAAAATACTAGGAAAAAATTGTTTTAGCATGGGTATTTAAAGATAACGCCAGAATTTCATTTGGGTTTAGTCAACTGATCTTCATAACCAGCACTCTAGGGTTTTTTTGTGAAATGCAGTTTTTGATTGCAGAAAGTTGCACCTCTAAGTTACGGCCTAATCTTTTTAACACAAACCATATGTTTATTCATCACTTCCTAGACTGTTGTTACCATATGGTAGTCATTAGAACACACGTTTTAAAATTATCTTCTCTTGTTCCTTTGCTAGGGCTCTAGTTCTGTGCCCATACTCAAAGAAAATGAACAGTACTTACTACATATGCAGAGACTGATATTTAAAGCAAGTGTTCTGGCTGCAGAATTAACTAAACAACAGAAACATAACAAATAGCAAGTACAGTGACTACAACTGCTTGCCTCAGTGTATGGCATAATTCTTGCCTTCTGTCAATGTGATAAAGCACTTCCACTTGCTTGTTTTAAAAATGTTTTGAAGAACACTTGCCTCTAGCCTTCCCAGATGGTGCTTATATACCACTTGAGGGCAGTCCTGTAATATGTTACTGTACAGCTTCTGAAAATGGGGAACATTAGGTTTCACTATGTTCTGCACTTTCGATCTGTCTTCTCCTATTACCATTCTGAAATCACCTAGTCAAGAAGAGAAAAACAGTTAAATCGTTAGGACAAAAACAAAAACTCGAAGAATGTAACAGAAACCAACACAGTACAAAGCTGCCATCTAAAACTTTATTCTCTAATTCTACCAATGCCTATATAATCCACAATAAGGTTCACCTTCTAATAGCCAAAAAATACTATTCAAATACCTTCAAGCACAGAAAATAAGATTCAGAATTTTTATGTGGCCTCTGATATGTTGTAGTGTCATCAGTTCATGTGTCCACATTGTCACTTGGACAACAAAAAAATTCCAGCTGTCAAGTTCAGCCTGGAAAGCAGCAGTAACACAGCTACATTTTTTGCAACCATACATTAGTTTCAATAGATTACTAAACAGATTGAACAGCCCCAATACTTTGTATCTAGAAACAAATAGCCTTCCATTTTCTGATATTGAAAGAAAACAATTTGCATTGTCTCTGCACTTCAAGGGCAGCACCTGAAGTACAGCTAATGGCAGTCATGGTAAGATCACAGTATCACCTTTTCCTCTGAGCTGTGTATTTTGTTAGTAGTTTCAAAAAGCAACTCCTTTTGGCAGGAAGACAAAACATCCACTGTTACATTACTAATCTTTACACTTTATTTTATGATACGTGACTGGAAAGTTTCAAAGAGAATAAGTGAAAAGGCAGTCTGTAATAGAGCATTCATCTACCTCTATTAGGTACCACCCTGATAGCTTCCAGAGTTACCAACCAGGAGGCCCAGTGCAGCACGTATCAACAAACAAGAACCTGGATCAATTCATTTTCCTACTTACCACATGCAGGAGATAAATGTTGTTGCAAGGTGGCAAATTGCTAGCATTAGTTTATTTCAATTTATGCCAAGCCGCAAAACAAACACTTCCCATATAAATGGTACTGACTCACTGCTCTCAAAAAAAAAATGCATAAAAAAATACAAGGATAAACATTTTCCAAATTAAAGCGTGAACAACTCTTTTCGGCAGTCTCCAAGGAGACTGATTAGAGTAACGAATAAAATCAATTTTGTCTACTAGCATACTCTCTGAGAAGTTCAAGACTTAACAAAATGGCAGCAAATTAAAATATCCACAAACATGTAATTCACAGCTCTTTTCTTGAACATTCCCAACTGGAAGTCTTATTGCTTTAGCTTTATTCACGCAGCGGAGCCAATTTCAACATCTTACGGCACGGTAACTGATCTCCCACATTTTTGGTTAACTGCACCGTTTCAAAGGATATATAAAGAAGTATCTCGGCCACTAGCACCCACCAAGAATCTAACGACATTCCTGGACAGGTTTCAGGTGGGCAGGTAGGCAGCTCTGTAGCAAACATCCCTGGTTAGCAACCCTTAGCCATCCCACCTTCTTGATTTTACTGTCCCTTTCAAACAGATAATGATTCAGAAAAAAATGAACATACTACATAAAGAACAGTAAACTCCTCAGTAGAATCAAGCTGCAACTTTATAAACCCTACCTGCCTACCTGTGCTTTTTTTTTTTTTTAAAGGCCAAACTTGCATTACTTTATGAGCAAAGGAAGTGCTGTATAAAGTACAATTCCAATCAGAATTGTTCACAGTGATTTCATTAAGGATATCAACATTTAAAGAGTGAAGCTGAATTAAATTGTAACAATTAAATATTGTATTGAAGAGTCTTTTGGAGTAATATCTAAAATTTTTTTCCCTTCTCAATTCCATAACTAAAGAAAGGAGAAAATCTCTTACCAAAAACAGTCAACAAATACCAACCAGGAAGTGAGTGTTAAATGTACATTGAAGAATCATAATGTGGATCTTTAAGTTAACTAAATATGAACCTTAAACACAACACATTCAAAAACTAAGAGACAACAAAGCATAGGTCAGATTACCAGATGAATCCACATTACACTAAGAGTGGAAAGAAAAATTTTTTTCCAATGTTTTGAACGATTAAAACCAAAACACAATCCATACAAACAGAAAAAACCCCACATTATTTCACCATATTGAATCACCCATACTTAGCTGTCCATAAAGCAAGCAGGTATAAGAAGTTTTGTTTATGTACCTACACCTATTTTCTATGAATAAGCACAATTAGTCTTTACAAGCCGCTACCTAACACAGCGGTAAAATACTGTTATTGGAGCACCCAACAGTGCAGGCCCAAAGCAAGAGAGCAGGTGACTTACTAAGCATTACACTTCCTACTGTGATACAACAGCTCCAACTACAGCTTTTCTCCGCAGAGAGTTTAGACGCCATATACCAACCAGAATAGGAGAGTCCTGCAATCTGCATATAGAGGTCTTCTTCAGAGAAACTTTCTGGTAACATGAGAAAGGCTGCGGTGACTGCACTCTTCAGGTTGCTAACTAGTGCAGCCTGCAGCTTGCTGTTCTCATTCTGGGTCAGTATTTTCACCTGAAAAAGCAGAGTCATTGAGAAGCAAGACTTCAGGAAAGTCCTACTGAAGATGGAGCTTGAAACATTACTCAATCCAACATGAAAAATAAATAAGAAATTTATTTAAGATTAAATCCTATTATTATGGTACAATAAAGACTAGAATATCCCCTTTTGCTTACACAGTGGGAGAGAGAGGAACATCTTTTTAAGAATTAATAGCCTGCTACAAAAGGCTGTTTTTACAAACACATTCAGAACTGCTATAAGCAACAGCCATTAACTAATCTCACCTTTCCATATTCATGAATTTAGGATTAATCAAAACAGTAAATATGAACACATTAACTGAAATACTTCCTATGTGATTATGCAATAAGAAAAAAAGATCACTATCAAACTGAAAGACAATGGAATACCAGAAAAAGAGGTAAGTTTTCCTGTTCATCTTTGTTCTATTTTATTTTTTTAATAGAGGACTCCTCTATCACGTGCTTCAAATAGTTTCTTAGACATTTGTTGTCCTCCTAGAAGAAGCAAGGCTTTATTTTGCACTTTGTGCGAGCAGAACGTGAACTCAATGGGAACTTCACATGTTCGTGAAGAATAGAACACTGAAGTTGAGTGCTTCTACATGCCACAAACAGAAGTTTATTTTTAGGAAACACTCAAACTGTCCAAAACCAACTACAGAATCCAGTCACCTAGGATATGGAAATACACTGGAATAAAAAGCAGATCTTCATTAACAACTGAATATAGAAACATATTATTATAGAACATTAGATGAGGTGAGCCTGGTTTACAAGATGGCCAGCTATGCTCTTTCAGAAACAGCTCTCCCAAGAATACCTGTCTGTTTTGAGTTTCTGTCTTTTCAAGTGCTCTGGTTAAGCAATACTGTCTTGCTTATAAAGAGCAGCTTCTTAATATTTGTTTACTCTAGAATACCATGAAATGCAAACCCACTGGCAGGTAGGAACAAATGTATCCAACTTGCTTTCACTCCCCAAAACCCCATTCACACACAAATGAGTTGCAGTATTACTTGAAATTCTGCCCCCAAATATAGCCCAGAACAGCTAAGGTATACATTCAAGTAAATATTTTCTTTTAGGAATGTAAATACTCTGTTAATGAAGAAAAAAAACCAACACACAAACAAACCCACAAAAAACCAAACCTAAAATCAGTAAAGAAAGTAAGAGGATCAGACGTATCTGCTACACAAAATTCTCCTTACAGAAAGGACACTGACAAAGCAACGTCATGGATGGCCAATACTATATTCAGAACATAATTTTTTATTACGGTGAAATCTTTAAGAGGAATAAAACTAGAATAATATCTCATTTTTGTACGGTGGTAAATGCAACAGTATACAGGCTGCTTGTTTCAGTGGTTCTGCACTAAAGCATGTGTTTGACTAACATCAAATCTATATGATAGTCTGGAATTGGTCCACGGTGGATTTTCGAAGGATGTTTTCCCTTCTTTGATTTTCATTTTAAAAATACAAGTGAACATTCCAGAATTCCTCCTAACTTCTCCTGCAAATTACTTTGTATTTTTTAGCACTAAAGACAATGATAAACCACATTAAAATACAATACATTCAGCTGTCAGGGAGCCTACAGTCAGTTTTATTTCCTTAAAAAACATGGGAGAAGTTTACTGAATTCATACAGACTTGCTCAAATAAGATCCAGTAAACAGGACAGGCTGGTCATGAGCATAAACTAATATTTAAAATCTCATCAACTAATTCTCTTATATATACTTTCGTAACTTGCTGCTATCGGGAAACCCTAAGGAAAGAAAGAGAGAAGTCTGTGGCACCCATGTAGTCATGCAAACTGCTTATACTTTAGGCTAGCCCTGAAAATAACAGCAATTTATGGACATGTTTTAAGAACACCACAGTTACAGCCTTTTAAAATATGCAACTCATAAATGCTAGTCCTCCTCATGGAAGACCCATGCAAACCTGTAGTGAAGTAAAAGGAATAATCTCCTTTGCTGAAACTATTCCCTAACATAAATGAGATTTTTTTTTTTTTTTTCCAAAGGAAAATAATATGCTAGGCTTCAAAATTTAAATGCATGAAACACTGCAGCAGTGATACCATTTACAAAGAAATTTTAAACAGTGTAGGTAGCTAGAAATCTCCCAGGAAGACAGAGTGCAATACTTATCACCGAGGTATGACAAGGATGAATGCTGAATCTTAAGGTAAATCTGAAGATCACCAAAATTAAGGAAAGCTTTTTCACCGTACAGAGAACTTAAGGTCTGAACTACTCACTGTACCATATCACATAAGGGGAAAAAAGCAGCCAATGTATTCTGGTTTTACAGCATACAGAGAATTCAGTTAACTAACAGTACAGCTGAGACTTTAAAATTTTTAAATATATTACATGAGGGATATATTCAATTTTATAAATAAGCATGACCCTCAGTCATCACAACAGTCTAAAGCAGGAAACGTACTACCTTCCCTGCTAGGAAATTCATACACCAGAAACTGCAGGCATGTACACAAAGACACTTACAGGCAAACAAAATAAACAAAGAAAATTTCATTATAGAATGAAATGCGTCAAAAGCAATATTCCAGTTTGCCATTTAGCCACATCCACACTCTACTAAATATCACAATAAGAGGATTTTTCCATTATCTTTCAAAAAATGTTTTTAGAGATTTGGACAACTGAAAAATTCTGTAAACAAACAGGTGCTCTGTCACTCCTTCAAGGGAATTTTTACAGTATAAAAAACCCCCTCAATCTCCCAAGATGCCTCCAAAAAGTATAAGATATTTCTATACACTATTCATACTCCTCTCTCTCACCTCACTTCAATTTATTGAACACTTCCTTCTCTTAATATTTTCTCCAGGACAACAGTAAACACAGCTGCTTACACTAAAACAATTACTTACAGTCTATGTTTAACAAAAATTCAGCAACACTTCAGATGCTTTTTAAAATCTTCCTCTGAAAACCAATTATGTGCCACTTGTGGTTATTTATTTTACTTTTTTAGGTACAGCTGCATTTTTTTTCTCCAGAAAACCTGTCAGTTATGGAGAAATTACAACTAAATTTATTCAGTTTTTCAATACAGTTAAATGGGATTTTAGCTGATCAGCATTATAAATTTCATCTAGGATGAAAAGCCAATAAACTTTTAACACAAACAAAGAAGCCTGGGAAAAAAAGTCAGCATTTTTAAGTGGCAATTCCAAGCTCCATCTATTCTGCCAAACATTCTGGAAAGATTACTTGGTCAAGGCAACCAGTTTATAACAGAAACAAAACCTCCAGTGAAAATTAAGCCAAGATTTTCAAGCCAGAGCAAATGTTTCAGCTCATGTGCTAGAATAGCTTGGATAGCTTTCACTCAAGAATGACAGCTTTGTAATGGAACACAAGAAAGCTCTGGGCTCTTCCTCCTCTATAGGAGTGACGAGGAAATTCCCAAACAAACTGTTAAACAATATTAATCTGGCTTCAGTCAACTGCATCCAGAACTAGCAGAAATAGCAAATGGCATGTAAGAGATTACAGTGTATAAGAAAACAAAACTAACCCTGCATCCCCTCCAAAAGAAGCTTATTGTACATTTTTAAGGAGGTAAAAAAAGCTTTCTAGCACTACCACTTAAAACGTATACACCAAAACATCTAACTACTTGTGAAGCCAGAAACAGCAGACATTTGAAACCCGTACAACAGATCTAAACAAATTATTTGGTCATTTCTGTTCAACACAGCATAACATTCAAAATCCTAGTTAGTGATTTTATAGATTCTACAGGATGAGACAGTTCAAACATTCACCAAGAAGTCTGTCAGTCTAATTCCAGTTTAAGTCCTGCAGTCTTTACTCAATGCAAATTCCTGTGAGCTTTATGAAAATAATCTGGACTTTTATGTATTACACACATATGCAATATCTCCACTGTCTTGTTAGGAACCAAACAAAATACCAAATTCTGTCTTCTTGTGCCAGTATGTCTTCCCATTGAATTTAATCAAAAGATAAGAAGAACAATTTATACATACCAAAATGAAAAATCCTAAAATAAATCAAAGCAGCAGCAAATGCAGTTACACTGAAAATAAATATTCAGTATTAATTGTAAACATGAAACTCAGCATTCTTCCTTCAGTTATTTTTCTCAGTGTATCAAGTTTCATTCTTTTTATAAAGATAACAGCTGTTCTAACCTGTATCATGCTATAATACATCCCTGGAGACACAGAAAAGCCAGTTGCGCTGAGAAAATCTATTCAAACTTTCACCCCAAATTTTTAGTTAAAAGCATAATCAACTTCTGTTCTAAGACATAAACCGAGTTCTCCTCTCCTTCACCCCTCCACTCTTAAGAAACGTTAAGAAATTAGCGCTGCTGCCATCTGCTGAAAGCAGATTGAATCAGGCGCTCATGGGTAAGCAAAGACCTCATATTTTTTATGACACAAACAAGGAGAAAAACCAACATTCTTAACACGTGGTTCAGTCGATTACAGATGCTTTAACAACACAATGAACTAGGCAGTAACCGCACAGCAAAGCGGCTTTCATCTTTTAAGATTTCCATTATTTAACTGTGTTAAATTTTGTCAACTCCTGTAATTTGTTATAAAAAGTAAATATTGCATTTAACATTAAAGGGACTTTGAGTTAATATAGTCCAGTTATTCAATATTTACTACAGGCAGAAAACTGTGATTAATATACTTACGTTTAGGTTTTTTCACATAACAGAATATCATTAAGGACTACGTTTTGCTTCCTCTCTGAAAGATTATCCCCCTAGGACGAGACCCCTAAATCAGGGCAGATTTCTTTGTTCAGTACTGACACATAGATCCTTAGCAGTTAAAGTTAAAACTACAACTGATAATTTTCCCTGCCCTGTAATTTCCTGCATTTCAAAAGAGATAACTGAAGAGACTAACAGTTACCGGTTTTTGTAGGCGCCCAGCAACATAGAGGGTTTTCCAGTGAAGTAAATCGTCAATCAGGGTATCAGTGCTAATTACACCATATTTTATCATCTGGAAAAAAGCAAAATAAAGGCTTTTGAAAAACCATATACCTGCACCATTTTCACTATATGAAACTTACTACTTACTATAACTGTCATTAATTCTAAGGAATGCATACCTCCAATAAAAAAAAGGATGCATAACATTAAAACGTTTTAATGTTATAATCAACACAGGATGCAAAAAAAAAAAATAAATTCCTGTTCATATGCAAACTCCTGAAAAAACACCCTAAAAAAATGTGGGAACACGCATAGAACCCTCTAAGATTCTTTCTAGAATCAAAGTTACAATAAAGTCACCCCAAGATCAATCACTAAAGCAAAAGACTTTAAATCCCAAAGAAACCTAGTCTAGACAGACATTGACACTTAAGAGATCTGAACATTAAAGTACGGCTCTTCATAAAATGATTCTGGGAAGGTTACACCAGCCAGCTTTGGAAAGGTTGTACCAGCCAAACATGACAATAGTTGGAATAATCTGCAGTATCCTTTATGATATTGAAAACTCTCAAGAAATAGTTTGTCAGAGATCTAAAATAAACAAAACTCCTAGATATTTATGTGTACCATTACTGAGGGGTGGAGTGCGTATCAGGGAGCTTTTTCTTTTGCTCTTTGATGTTAGAAAACAAATGTTGATTTGTAGTTCATTTTATGCAACTGGAAAAAAGATGAACTTTCAACAGTTTGTTACAAATTTGCACTTCCTGAGTTTCCAAATATTATTACCACAGCAAGGCAGTCAACTCCTGAATTTCTGGATAAGAAAGGACCACAGCCTGTGATATGACTGAGCCATTACAGCATGACATAAGAGCATAAAGAGCCAAGAACAGAATTTCAGAGCAAAGATATTTGCTGGTCCTTAAAATAAAATCCAAAATGCCTTTTTACATAAGTGAAAAAGGTTTAAACCCCAAATTCTTGCCTCATACAGATGCCTTCAAACAAAACAGCAAGTACGTAATAAGACTACTTTATCTACCTCTCCAACTTTCTATGAAGAACTCTGACACGAACCCAACATTACTGCAACCACGCATGCTCTGAGAAACTTCTGTTGGGTATATATTGCTCACAAGGCATTTTTCCATGACCGTCCTTCATTTCATTCTCCATCTTTCCTAAAAGAACTTACTTTCCTATGTACAGTTTGTTACCACATGGCAAAAGCTACTCAAAATCAACGCTCAGACAGACAGATACAGTGCTTCCCTCCCCTAACTCCTATCTGCACGCCTCCTTACCAAACACAGTCTACACATAGAGGCAGGAGGAAGACTTGCTAGACAACCTAGTTAAGCTTAGCTAGCTAAGCTAATCATTTTAATACTTCACACAAACATTTGACTTCATTTATTCAAACTACTTGTACTTACCCTACCATTACATGGCACTAAAGTATTGTAGTAAATCCCTGCTCCATAGCTCTGTACACTACTTATCTGTTTTGGCCCAAAAACTTTTAGGAAGGAATAATGACTCCTGTTCTTTAACAAGTTCATCATATGCCAGGTCACAGAATCATCAACAGCAAACACGAAGTCCAGCATATTGTTCTGTGGATAAGGAGAAAAGTATTAGGGTTTACATGTCAGGAAGCAAGCAACGTTAATCTAAGATATGCATAATATCAAACTACCAGCCAATAATTTTTCACAAGTTAAAAAAAAAAAAAAAACAACAAAAACCCCCCACCAAAACACCAGCATTAATGTCAAACACAGCTTAAAGGTTCTGATGAAGTTGTGTATTTTCTAGTCAGCATAGCAGAGATGGTCCAAAATTTTCCTGTCCTCCTGGTTAAGTGACCAACTTTCAAAGCTCTGAAACAGAGGAGCACGTGATGAGATCATCCTCCTAGTTCACAGCTCAGCATAACAGCTTAAACTGCTAATGAACGGGCCTTTTGCTAATATGCGAGGCCATGAATTAGGAGATTCGGGCAGAAGAAGCCACCTTAGAGCTGCCAGCAAGAAACTACACTTCTAGTGCATTTGCTTGGTTTTGTCAACAAAACAATTGAAACCCCAGAGGCTGGCAGGTTACAATGCCTGCCGTGCCCTCCTGAAGAAATCAATCCACAGGTTCCCTGCACACAGACAAGCTGACAGTTTACAACTCATATCTACAACAAACTAATATTTGGAGTGGCATTGCTTCAGATTTGTTAGGCCTACTACTCTCCGTGGCTCTCCGGGCTGCTAACCGGTTAATACTACCGAACAGGTATTCTGTTAGCTACCTTTTTTACCCTCATTCTTTTTCATGGGGATGAGATGCTGTTAGAGCTCTGAAATTCTTGTTATCCTCTGGTTTTCTCTTTTCAGAAAAGAAAATGAGACACTAAATTTAAAGTCACATTTGTAGGGCGTGATTAACAGGCAAGCCATAATGAGCAATACTGCCTATTAACAATTTTAAAAAGGTCAAACACATTTATTTTAAATTTGAAAAGAATTTAAAATAAATAAATAAGACAAATATCACTACTTCCAAGCAGCTTGGCCTCCAACCGATGAAGAAGTGCCAAGAATGCTAGTGAAGCGTGGCAGTGGATTTTGCCTAAGTTACCTTCATGAGGTGCACAAGCTGTAACTCTTTTTCAAAACCACCAGTAAATAAGCCCTGACGCACCGTTGGCCGACACAAGGCTCAAGGGCCACCGGAACCCCACACACAGTGACAAAGTGACCCTCAGGGACCACCCCGGAGGCCCCGGGAAGGCAGCAGACCCCACCGCGGCCCGGCCCGGCCCGCCTGCCCCACAAACTCTCCGCTTGCTAAAGGAATTTGTGGGGGGTTCGCCCCTTTTCCCGCACAGGCCAGAGGCAGCTCCGGGTAACGCACTGCGCCGCCTCCACGCCGGTAACCGAAACGCGCAAGGCCCGCGGCGGCCGGGGGGGACGCCGAGGGGCAGGCCCGGCCCGGGGCTGGCTGCCGCGCTCACCTCGCCCGGCCCGGCCGAGGCCCCCGCCTGCCGGAACACCCCGGACCCATAGGCGAAGGCCAAGCTGAGCTCCTGAGGGAAATGCGCCAGGACCCGCCGGAACTTCACCCCCGAGCTCGACAGCGCCGGCAGCGCCATGACGCCCGCCGGGCAGCTCCGGCCCGGCCCGGCCCACCTTCCCGCCTACCGGCTGAGGCGGCGGCGAAGAGAGGCCGCGGCCGTGAGGGGGAGGCGGCGCCGGTGCACAGCGCCCCCTGCCAGCCGGCCGGCCGGCCTGCGGATGGCGCGGCGCCGCCGCTGCTTTCCCGCCTCGGGGTGGCGGCCCCGTGTGGCCACGGCAGGGTGGCCCCGCGCTCAGGCGGCTGCCCTCATCCCCTCACCTCGGCGGCGGTGAGGCGGCGCTGAGGGTCCCGCCCTCAGGGTCCCGGACCCCCGGGGGGGTGTCGGGGAGCGAGCTGCCGTGCGCTCCCGCCTGAGGCGGGGGGGACCCGTCGAGCTGAGGGGCGGTGGTGGCAGCGGGGTTATACTCAGCGGATGGGTTTAACTTTCCACTCTTCGCCCACCCGTGCCCTTTTCAGTTTATTATTTCAGGTCACCGCAGTTCTGTGCCCCTTCAATTATTTTCCCTCCTTTTTTTTTTTAGTTTTCATATTTTGCACTGGTTTGAAGCTCCCCTCAGGAGTTGTCGCCGGCTTTATACTTCACACATCCCCCATGCTACAAAAACAGAAAACCCACAGCGTTTAATCATCATGGTCACGATAGTCTCACACTCTCCTCGTGCTGCGCCTGGCTTGGTTTTCGTCTTCAAGTCCTACATAACAAACTTAACTCAATGCGAGTACTAAATGTATAAAAATGGCTCAGAAGATCGAAGTGTACCTCGTTGCCTCACGATTTTATGCTTCCTTGCATCTGTCTTCCCAAAGACCATATTTTATCTTCCTTGTTTGTATGGCTTTCAAAATACCCTATTTAGGCCGTACACTGTTCTGAGGAGAGGCTGGTAGGCCGCATCCAGTCCGAGGCACTGCCAGGCTAAATTTCGTACTTAAACTAAATTGCAAACATGATTAGGCCTTTAGACATTACTGTACTCATAACATCTGCTTAAAACAAGCAGATGAAAGGATCTGGATCTCCCTATTACAGAAAACACTGATACACACAGTTAAGTCACCATTTATGCAATTGTTTTTGTGATTATAAATTAGCATGTGATAAATTAACGTGTATGAACCTGGCCATTAGGAACATTGGAAGGGAGCACCTGAGGCAAGAGAACAATCCTTGTTACTGTTGGCAAATAATATAAAACTTCAATTATGTGAGGTGTGTGCCATCATAAACCTGCATCAGACCTCTACTCTCCTGAGCTTTTCTCCGTCAAATGACTCAGAGCGCCAGACTCTTCCTTCTGAAGCCTCTGCCCTAAATACTCACTTTCAGAGGAGAAACCACTAAAAGAACAAAGTCCCAAAGGTCCAACTGTGTCTGGGGTTTGGAGACTTTTGTTTTCTACTAAGATTGTGATTCGGTACCCAGTAGGGTCTTCGCACTGATTTAACTAGTCGTAAGTTAGATCACGGACCTTGTTCTTTCCTTAGTAAAAGCATTTTAATTAAGAATTATGTTAATAATATATCGATATTAATTGCTATATTAGTCTATATTCATTATAATTAATATTTATTATTTAAATACTTCATGGCACGCAATATAAAGAGTGGTAGATTTGTTGAGCTCACATTCCAAATTCTTTCCTACTGCTTATGTTAGCAGAAGATTTTGTATTACTTTTGAGTGAAGGATCTAACTCTAAAGCACGATTTATGGAAGTATCTAAAAAAATATTTTGGGGGGACTATCTGATATTTGTCATCCTGACTAAAACGTTGGGATGCAAATTATATTAGGTGATAGTTCACCCATTGAAGTATTTGCTTTATATAGTTTTTTTAACTAGTTGTATTAATTTGGCACATTCTCAAGCACTGGTATGAATAAATTTCCTAAATGTTCTATTTTTTAGTATACTTGCTGAAACTTATAAGAGTCGCCTTTAAATCATGGGGCTGTGTTTGTTGCATGCTGCTATAAATGGTAATTCCTGTCTGGTTGGTAAATAATCTAATTTGATTACTTAAGAATTTAAATTAGCTGACAAAGAAAGGTGATGCAGGCAGCTCGTATTGCTCAACTAGTTCTTCTTGTCACCACTTAGAAAGCTTAATGAGAAAGCTTTCAAATAGACTCACTTATTGGTCAAGTTTATTTTCTAAACTTATTTCACTTTCACCTTCTTTATAGCTATCCACAAACTCAAGAAAAGATCTGTAATTCTCCATCATTATTTTTATTAAAAAGACGATCAGAAGAGAGAAGAACAACAACAGTGGCTCACTGGTAGAATTATCTGGAGGAAAGCACAAGTAAAGAGAAGGTATAAAAATGTTTAATTGAGATAAGATGTTATGAATTAAAATGATTAGCTAATAAGGAAGACCCCCTATCCCAGCCTGCCTTTAAATTGTGTTCAGGAGGTTAACTAAGTGGGAAGCTGGTTTGGAGAAGGAATGCTGTGCCTCTATGAAGTCACTATGCTGGATTTATGGTGCCTATTTGCTTGGAAGTCTTAAATCTGTAGCTCTGAAAAATAGGTAACTTATTCCAAACTTATTCCATCTTCTAATTTCATGAAGTCTAAATAAAAGCAAAAGGTTATTAAATACATTTTTATGGATGATATTGACTTAGAATACACTTATTCTAATAATTAAGTAAAAGAGAAGAAGCTTGTTTGAAAATAAATGGACTGGTAGCCTTCCAGAAGGAAGTTATATTGTTGGTTGGTATATAAAATTAGGTATTATTTATAACCTTAGGTAACAAAGCAAATTCTTGAGAGGGAATAAGACATGGGGAGCACTTCTGCTTGAATGTTTGTGTATTACAGAAAATCTAGGGAACAAGATTGCTAGAGTATTGTGGGGTTGCTCATCTTGATCTTTTATCTTACTAGCTCAAAATGTCTCCTTGAGACCTCCAAGGTGGATCTTGTTCATGTAATTTAAAGGTCCTGTTTTCCAGCTTTTCTGCAACTGTGTTCTTTGCTGTATTTCCTTAACTGGCTTTTATGTATTTTAGGCTATATCTAAAGCTTGTTTCTTGTATCTCATACTGACTTTTAAATTTATTTTGTTTCCAATAGCACAGTTAATTTTGAGACTAATAGCTTGTGATCTGGGACAAGATTTTGAGAGTCTATAAAGAGTTTATCTAAAAGTTTAGGTAGAGTTATCTTCTGTCTTGTACTGATTTTGAACTTGGCCTCTAATCTGTTTTTCAGTCTAACTTTTGCTTTGCTAACTTTGGTAAGAAAATCTGCAAACACCAGAAGGTCTTAAGTTTCATTTACACTTTCAGCCAGCACTGCTGTTGAAGGGAGCAGCTTTCTTCTAGCCGCTTGTATCAGTGTAGGTGTTTGCGTGGCTGCATTTCAGAACAGATTGGGGAATTGATGTGGGTTAAAACCAACTGTGGTTTGGTTGTTTTTGTGTTTTTTTTTAAACCAGTCTAGTTTTAACCAGGTCACTAATGTGCTTTACCACACGTTTGTGCTGGTACAAGCAAGAGATGGTAAGATTTCTTCTTCTGTTGACAGTGCTGGTTCAAAAGATACAAGTACTTTGGGTTTTTTTATAATGTTTTCTCACTTAGAATCTTGGCTGTGATTGATTCCATGCATTAAAGTTGTATAAGGAAGGGTACAATATTCTGTATCTTGCACAGTCATGTTTTGCTTTTATTCCTTCCTTTTCAGTCAAGCAAGTTCTAATACTTACTGCGGTATATCTCTCCTGAGAGAGCGTGACAAAACTCTGACCTTGAGCCTTTATTTCAGTTTTTGCCACTGGCGATAAAATGTAGGCTTTGAATAGCCCCCTGCATAACTAGAAAGCTTATCTACAGGGGTAGTTTTTGCTTCTACCCTGCCCTTGTGCTCTCTAGGCCCTTAGAGTCAAGGGTCTCACAGATGTTGACTGCTCGGTGTCTGAATTCCAAGTGGTATATGCAGCTCAGCGCATATGCTGAGCATCACATTCTAGAAAGCTTCAGTGTCAGATCTTCACAGACTTATCTTAATATCAGCATGTTCAGCTCAAAATAACAATTTTCACTAACAATGTGGAAATCTGCATACTTACAGTCTGTGAATCCATGAGTTGATCTGGCAGATTGGAACTGGGCTCAGCTCCCCTGTGTACTTCTGTATGGACCAGTGGTTCTTCATGGCGTCAGAAATGCTGTGGTTTAGGTGGTGGTAAGTGCCTTACTTGTAGTGATACTGCTTCCCAAGAATAAGCTCGTTTGGTTCTTCCTCTGCTCTTGCCTCCGTGGGTATTCCTCCAATAAAACTGACAATTTTGTGTCCTTTAGTTTTTCAGTAGTAGGGAATCTGTCCTACTTTTCCATAGCATGTGTCTGTTGGAGGTGGCAGCCTCCTATGATCATAGAGTTGCTACTTCTCGTGTGTGTAACCATTGTAACTCTATAAAGAGTAATTTTCATGAAGTAGTGGCAGCATCTGGAATCAGAAACTCATAACATACTGCTTGTTTTAAATTTCTGTGTGTTGTTGTGATTATGTTATTTTAAATCTTCCATCACTTAATTTTTTTTTTTATTTAAAGTGTGAATTACATTAATTGCTGCTGGTGCAATTGCATGCTGGTATGAATTGGTTTGCTGTTTGCATACACTAACAACAAAACACCACCAGATGTCCTCTGTTTCTGTATCAGATCTGAATTACCTCCTGGAGATCTTTCTCTGGATTCTAGTTGAAAATATCGATCTTTAAACAAACCAAAGGGGAGGGACACACACACAGACCTCTTTGCTTAGTTTTGAAGAGGTTGAGATGTGAAACCCCGTAGAAATATTTAGGGAATGTGTGCTATTTGTTACTACTTTTTTTTTTAAACATCCCCCCCATCCCCACAAGCTTATTTGTGACCCTATGACTCATCAGTATCCGAGGGGTTATTTTTCAGAAGGACAGAGAAATAGCTGCATATTTCTAGGTGTCTTCTCCAGACCTGTTTCTGAAATCAGCTCAGTCATCACCACACAAGGGCTTACCTTTCTCTTGCTGAGAGATTATTACCAGGCAACAGTTACAATCAATCAACAAGTGGATTTTTACCAGGCGAACATAATAATCAAGATAATAGAAATAAAAATGAGCATAAAAGTTGGTTAAATACTGACACTTGTGGCTTTTCTTCTCACCTTGGTTCTGCCTGCTTGCTAGTTCTAGTCAGGAAGGGATTTCTGTGACAGACTGGCAATGTGTGAGAGAACATATTTTTACACAGCAACACTAATCATTCTGTGGGATGCAGTGAAACATTGTGAGACAGGAATCGTGATGTGTTCCTGCAGGTGGTGTACTGGAGGCTATTTCACCCCAGACCAAGCAGTTATTTTGTCCACAAGCAACTTCTGAGCTGTGGGGAACTGACCTCTATATGAGACCAAGTGTCACGTATTGCCAGCTGAAATCCTGTGGGAGCTGGGAGCAGCTGTTTTGCCAAAGTGATCAGTAGCACTGTCATTCTTCTTACTGAATGCTTTAAAGAAGTATCCTACCTTAAAGCTTTTTGGGAAGTTGCACCTTATTTCTGTATTTGGATAGGAGTGATAAGGAAAAGCCACTTTTTATGGGTTTTTTCCTCCTCTGTGGAGACAGCAAACAGCAACAAATCAGGGTGTTCCTTTGTGCCATTATTAGATAGGACAAATAGGAACTGTAGGTTATCCCCAGTTCATTACTTCCTATTTCAGCTCTACGTTCCTGAATTGTTAACAACCCTGGCTCTCCAAAGGTAACAGAACTCTAGCTGTATTCCCGGTGGCATTAACCTGGAGCAGTACCAGATGGAAGTAGTGAGGCAAGTGACGAAACACCACCTGAAGGTGGCTTCAGTAACAAGTAATTATGCTGGTAATAATGCTTTCAGGATGTTTCTTTACCATCCTTACTTTTACTTCTGTTTTGTGAGTATTTCTAATTGAAAGAGTATATTGTGTGATAAACCATAACATTTATTATGAACTTATTTTTTTTCCTATGATACGTGTAGATAGCACTAAGCCATGTCAAGTGTGTTAGGCTAAGGGTATAATGATTTGAGGTTCTGAATGCCCACCATCTATTCTGGAGTGGTTATTTGGTATTTCTAAGTATTTTAGTTGATCAACTGTTAACTATAGCTTAGGGGCATTTTGTTACATAGTGGTCTGAAAAAGTGAGATTTTGTAGTTTGCTTGTACAATTTGAGTGTTGGAAGAACTTCATTGTATAACAGCTTAAATTTGAGTGTATTTAACCTAAATCAGTAACAATAAACTAATATCTTTGAATCTATTCATAACCAAGGCAGTTAGAGCTTCAATACAGTACATTATTTATTAGCCTAATAATTGTAGCCACTAAACTGCATAGTCTCATCATCATCTATTACTAAAGCAGTATTGAAATTCTGTGCACACATGCAAAAAAATGAAAAGGATCATTAAGCAGAATAAACAGCAAGTGACACTGAAAAATACATTACAGTGATATTTTAAGCTAATGCTTGTGTGGGCTGTGTGAAAGCACAAAGAGTTTATCTCCTACAATCCTTTTTGCAACTCTGCTGCTAAACAAGTAGTTTGTACTGCTGCTTTGCTTTACCTGGCTAGGCTAGGTAAGGCTCTTTATGTCCTCAAGCAAGAAGGGAGGAATGCAAGGTGACAGGACTGCAAAACAGGAAAAAGATGAGTGAAGGTGTTGACCTAGAAAACAGCCAACACAATTAATGACCATGTCCTTGAAAATGTCACTTTAAGACAACTTATTTCATAAAGGTTGATCTTAATGAGGAGGAATTCTTTGTGCCTCATGTAGTCTTAATTTGTGCCCTTTATCCTTTCTAGGTTCTAATCCAAATGGAGACTCTAGATTGCTATTCTTCATTCCATATATGAAAGGGCAAGTTGTCATTGTAGTTCCCCATTTATGAAAATATTTATTTGTATTGTTATCGGTAGAACTCTAGCTTTTCTTCCATTGCTTAAGCTGATTTATTTGAAATTGTTATAGTGGGAGATGCAATCAATGGAATTCATATTCCATGAAAATCGGAGCTTTTAATATTGACTATAGTTTATAATGTCATGGCAATATTAATTAATTCATCATGTTCTTGAAAACTGAGAATTTATTTTTTGACAGTTTGCATACTTATTTAAAAATGACCATGCTTATCTGCATTTCATATGGACTTTGATATCTGTAGTGGAAACGAAAAATATTTAAAAGGGCATTTTCATGTAGCTAGTCAGTCCTATAGGGTTAATGTTTCGTTTATTTTACTGCTGCTATTCAGTGCTGCTCCTTGAAGTGTCTACATAGATCTGTCTGAAATGTCTGCAGTTCACCTGAGTAGTGGTTATATTTACTTTCTTATTCTGCATTTAATTCCATAAGGCTTTGTCTTCCTCATTTAGAAGAACCTCAGAGGATTTGAACTACTTTGCAGAGTGGCAATTATAAGCTAGATCTTTTTTTACTGTGAATATGTTTCTTGTGGTATCTTGTAGTTACAAAATGTTTGAAGAAACTTGTTGAACATAGTATCTTAAACTTCAGTGCACTCATAACTGGATAACTAGAAAAGAGAAACAGCCGAATTTTAATTTTTGTTAAAAAGGTGCTTCTCTTTCCGTTAAGTAAGAGGTTCAAAACTTCAAACTAATTTGACTTAAAAAGCATGATATAGAATTAACTTAATAATTCATAAATGTTTTGTGTATATCATGAGTGAATGCACTCACTTTGGCTGCCACAAGGTCCTTGTTGACAAACTGATAAGAGACAGACTGGAGCAGAAGTGGAAAACTGACCTGCCAAGCTCAAAGGGTAGTAGTTAGTGGCTCAAAGCTGAACTGCCAGCTGGTCACAAGTGCAGTTCTTCAGGGAACAAAACTGACTCCAGTATCACTTGGTAGTTTTATAAACAATCTGGATGACTGGACCGAATGCATAGTTATGCAGTTTACAAATGACTCTAAGCTAGATATGGGACAGATGTACCAGAAAGAAAATTAATCACTGAGAGATCTCAATGAATTGGAAGATAGGTCCAACAAGAATTGTATGAAGTTCAGCAGAGATACATATAAACCCCTGGACCTGGGACAGAATGATCCAAGGCAGTAGCGCAGGCAGGGTTCTGCCTGACTGGGTGTAGCTCTACTGCAAAGGATCTCAGTGTCACGATGGATCGCGAGCTAAAATGAGCAGCAGTGTGCCCCTGCAGTAATGAAGGCAGACTGTGTCTTGGGCTGTGCCAGCAGGTGTTTAGCCAGCAAATTAGGGGTGTAATTATTCCAGTCTGCCTGGTGCTTGTTAGATCACATCTGGAATATTGTGTCCGCTTCTGGTTCCTCAGTTCACAAGAAAAACTGGAGAGGGTCTAGCAGAAGGCAACCAAGACAGCTAGAGGGCCAGACAATGTGGGATATGAGGAAAGGTTGAAAGAAAATGAAGAATTGGGTTTGTTCAGCCTAGAGAAGAGAGGGGATCTGATCACAGTCTTCCAATAGCTAAAAGTTGTAGAGAAGGTGGAGATGGTCTCTCTTCACAAGGTGACAGAAGAAGAGGCAACAGGTACAATCAGTTTCAGGGGGAAACTTCTCTGGATATATGAGGAAAAAAACCCCTTTACCATAAGAGCTATGAAACACTGGAATACATTGTCCAGAGAAGTGGTGGAATCTCCCTTGCTGGGAATACTTAAGGCCTCACGAATCATAATTTAAGGCCCTGCTTTCAATGAAAAGTTATATCAGATGATCTCCAGGGGTTCCCTCCAACCTAGATTTTTCTATGATTGATTTTTTTTTTTTAGCAGTTTTCAATTCATAGACAGAATCTATCTCAAACTCTTCTTTGAAAGCCTTCCTCTTCACTTGATGAAGGTCTTATTCTTTTACAGCGAGGTGTATTTAAGAGCACAGAGTTTGCTGTGTAAACACACTCTCTCCTTGATGCACATGTAACACACAGTCATCTTTTAAGCAGGTGTATTAGTATCTGTGCCTGGGTTTGCTCGTTGCTCAATCCAGCTGGTTAATCGTCTGTGAGTAAGTGATACTTCAGTGCTGAAACAATCATCCATGTCAGTATTTGCTAATGTTTACCAAAGTTGAATCGGACTATTGCCATTTTCCTTAGAATATTATGTTTCTACAAATGATTGGAATTTATTTAACTTTAAATATCTCGGTGCTGAAATAGTAGTTTCTGGATATAGACCACTGAACCTTCCAGTGTGGCTAATTAAACAGTCTTCTCTTCATATATGTATAAGATTTTTTTTTTGTTGCCAGAGGATAGATTATTAGATGTTCTTGGTTTTGTCCTTGTTAGGACTTTGAGATTCTCAATAATTCCTTTGCTGTCTCTCTTGGCTTATGCATATATTTTGTGTAAAATATCCATTGGATTTTGAGTCTGTCTTATATTTCAAAATAAAATAGGTCACTAATGTTGAATCTCCTTGAAGGACTTGCGATAAGCTGATAAGATCGAACTCTTGAGCATATGTGAAATGCTGAAGCAAGAAATTAATAGTATAGATCTGTAAAATCTATCTTCTTAAATGTTAGTGTCATAGTCAATGTAATAGATTCTTAAATATGGAGAAGCCTTTTCATTACATTAAAAAATGATAATTCCCTACAAATCTGAATTTGAAGACTTCATCCATCATCTTTGAGATGCTCTTGATGGGAATGTCAAATTAGCTGGCATAATGTTTTAAAATCAGAATGTTTCACAATCTCATTACTGTTTTATAAAGGAAATGGTATGGGCAGATATGATTTTAATTCAAGTAGGTGATTGGTGGGTTTAGCAATGATGAATTAAAATGAAAAAAAGAAGAGCTGAACGTACACTTCAGGATAAGTTATTTACTACAGGCCTACTAGCTTCCTCAAGGAAATGGTAAAAGGAGTATTTCTTCACACATTTGGAATTCTTAGACAAGGTAGTAGATGATGAAAAAGTGCAAGCAAGGTTTCATTGAGAGAGAAATACTCCTCCTACAACAAGATCTGAAACTTGTCCAGATAGCATAGCCTTGGCGTATAACTAGGGAGAGTAAATCACCGTCCCGTTTTCTTAAGGTTAACTAGTTCAAATGCAAATATGCAGCTGTGGAGACAGGAACATTAAGTATATCCTTTTTCAGGTACTAAAACTGAGAAAAGTCATTCCTAACTGTTGGAGTTTCTCTAAATTAAAGGGATATAGTTAGTCTTCTCCGACTGTGACGTGACCGTGGGTTATGTGCAAACTCCACTGAGCTACTGTATAGATGGAGGCACATGAAGCCGAACAGTCTGCTGTCAGTGAAGTTCAGCTTAGTTCTAGTTCTTAAACACTTGTTTAGTCTGTGTTCCAAAGGCTGAGAGCTACATGATGAAATCCAGTAAAAAGAAGCAAGTTGTGGATAAGCAAGTAATTTCAAAGCTAAATAAAAGACTGTTAAAGCAGATTGAAGTAGTTTTAAAATTATTTTTCTCAGCTCCCAAGCCACAGCTTTTGAATTTGATCACTTGAATTTGAGTACCACTTGCGTGATGCTCTGTTGCCCTGATGTTGAGGATTAGTAGGAAACTATACCTCTACTTGTCATCAGAGAATCGGAAGTTTTGAAAACTGTGAAGAAGCAGGATGCAGATCACCTTGGTCTATTCAGACCCACATAAGAAGCTCTTTCTGACGCTTTCTGTAACATAATACATCTTTACTTATATACAATGTTATTACTGAGACTTTTTTTGTCCTACATGTAATTTATAGTATCTGTTCCTACTTGGTTCTTTTCTAAGGCTACTCTTTTTAGCTAAACAAATAATTAAGCACCTTTTCCTACTGGAATAGTACCTTGCTTTGCTTTAGTTTTGCCCAGTGACTTGTAATTAATTCTTTTTCTAATTTATCTCTGTTCTAACTACATATTTGAGTGTCTGAAAATTGTTCAATGCATCAGTATGTTCTTCTGATTACCTTCTTTCACATGTTAATAAAAATGGGAAAAATAGTGTCATACCATACTAACAAATCTCACTTTGTCAGAAATGAAGAGAGATAGTTTACTTGTATTTTATTTGATTGCTCCAGAATTTTCTCTAAGTGGAGATTTTTAGCCATTATCAGTGAGTACAGGTAGCTGTAGAACTAGAGAACTAAAGAGTAATTGAATAACACAGGCACATGAATCCTGTGTCCAGTAAAACCGCCTAAGTGTCGAGATCATATTTCAGTTTAATCTGAAGTAGCAATAATATTGAAGTGTTGGATGATACACAGAGCAAAAATTTCCATTCTTTCTGACCTGGTAGTGTTCCTGAGGTTTTTCCCTATTCTTTTATTTATTTCTTGGACTATTGCTTCTTTCATTTTCTGTTTTGTCAGAGCCAAAACAGACTTTTACCAGAGGCATTGAAACACAAGAAAACTTTTGCTTAAAAAAAAAAAAAAATAAATCACTTGCCGTTGATGGACCTGGAATACAGATCAGAAGAGCTGTTTTCCCAGCAACTTGATCCTACTGCTGTCTGGATGTATTAAGTTTTGGATGTTTGCTCTGTTCACTGAATTCCTGAATGACCTAGCAATTATTTGTTTTCAGGAGGGGGGAAAAAAAATCTACTTATCTTAGCTATCCATCTTACTTAGGAAAAACTAGTTCTTGTACTTGACAGTATTCATGGAAGAGCACACATTGAAAGCAGTTGTGTTAGTCACTGCTGCTAAGTTAGCACAGAAGGTTCCCATGTTGAATCAGGGAGATGTCAGCTGCATGTCTGGGTATTTTTAGTGCTTTTCTTAGGTTCTAATTAGTGATGTCTTAAAACACAATTAAAATTCAGATGATTCCTAGACTAGCTGTTTATCTTATCTTCATAGTAAATGAGAATAACAAATGTTTCCTATTAGAAAAATGCATGTATTTGACTTCTGTGTTAGAAACAGTCTGTTCTCTTAATGATGCAGGTCAGCTTCTGTAAAGCTAAAAAGATTTGTGACAGCAGTTCTTGAAAGGGTCGCTCTGCTCTAATGATGTCAGGATTTCAATGCGTGTTGATCTTTGAGGAAACTGAGGCTTCTTCTGTAGCCTTTAGGAAGGGATGTATAGCTCTGCTAACTCTTTAACACAGAATTCAACTGTATGGGGATTCATTGACGTGTGACCTAATTATTCTATGCATAGATGGGCTGCAAACTTTTGACACATTGTTTTAAGTTCAACCTATGGGAAGTTGCTGTTAACACTTTTTTTAAGTGATTATATAGCTAGTATATGCCCAAATTTGTTGTTATTTTCTGATATTCTTGAATTTTGGAAAGCAGTTTTTAAAGACTTGGTCAGGACTAGATTCCTTTCTCTATGCTTATTTTAGGCTGCTTAGGAGTAAGTGCTTTGTTTAAGGTTTGTATTTCAATATTCTGCTAACTAGTCTATAGAAGTCTATAGGGTAGCAATTTTTGCCAGACTTAATTACATATTACTAAGGAGCAAAAGATTCCAGTGTTAATTAAGTAGAAGGCATCTTTCATCTTTACAGGTACCTTGAGTTTAAAAAGTAGAACAAGGAGACTCCTGTACATATATACGTATACTGGATCATTAAAGGGAAGTGATGCTGTTATTGTTTGTCCAGTGACTGAAATACATTTCACATGGGAGTTGACCCAAGTTTGGCAATGTGAAATCTGTCCAACTCATAACTAGTTCTTGATGTTTGTATATATCCACACAAATAGTATTGCTATAAGATGTGTACATCTTTACTATTATTATCAGCCATCTTGTGAGGTGTTTCTCAAGGTGAACACTGCAGGTCACTGGCAGAAGCACATAAGTAGTTAGTACAGCTATTTTGTGCATTCCGTTACTGTTCTCTGGCCATGTAGGAGGCTTAATTCTCAGATCTGTTTTTCTACCGTCTTCCAAGAGAATTGAAATGTCATCACTTAAAACTCATGTTTTCAGAATAAAATGCACAGCCTCCCAAAATACTGTATTGACTGAGTAGTTCACCCACTTTAAGCCAGATTTGTAAAGAATTCAAGCCAATTAAGCTGTCTCAGATCTCGCTTCTTTAAGACTCCTCCATTCCAGAGCTAGAATCAATGTCAAGTGTTCCTGTTGACTTTCCGGTAACTATAAAAGAAAAAAACAACCAATGGTTTCCTTCACTAATAGCAATAGACTGGTATTTATGTCTATCTTAGGGTTGGATTTTAAAGCCCTCTGACCTACAGATATTTCATTTTTGGGTTTAAAAAAATACTATGTAGCTTAAGTAACCAAAAAACAAAAGCACATTGGCAATGCAGGGTACTTCACAGCTTGGCATTGAGTGCTTTTTTACATGGTGACATGTGTAGAGATTCTCAGACAAAAATGAATCACGAAGCAAATGTGGGATTTTCTTTTTTTTTTTTTTTTTTTTCATTTAGAGAGCATTGGGGAAAAATAGAGCCGCAAAATACCAGAAGATGTTTCTCACAGGACAAATAGAAGAAAGTATGTTAGGGTATTCTTCAGCAGAAGACTCTTAATGTATTACAGAAATTCCTGCTGGCTTATAGCATAGCTTTTCCTGAGGTCTAATCTGAGCAGATGCATGCCATCAGTTCCACGTAGCCAAGAGCTTGTCCTGCCCACAATAGTAAAACCTGCTGAGGAGCAAAGTGTAAGAGTTCAAGTGTTTACCTCTGGTTGTGCAAAAAAAACTTCTGCCTGGGAAATACCCTGTGGACATGCAGTTAAAATCTAACTGCTAGAAAATTTCTAAAATGAGCTGGTTATAGTAACACAGTGAGAAACAGCTCATTATTAAGTGAGTCATATCCTTAATGCAGCTCTAGGATGAACAATAATAAAGTAATGTGTAAGAAAGAATAGTTGTGTTTTACTGAAGTGAAAGTGAATTTGTCAAAGTGCTGCAAAAGAACTTGAGCATCTGCAGCATAACTAGAATTTAAAATGCAGTCACAGATTCACTTTTTATTCAAGCATCAAAAATTCAAGTCTTGTGTATTCTGCAGGTAGCAAAAACTGATTTTGGATTCAGACAGACATAAACACTATTCCTGTCAAAAACTTACTCACGGAAGAATGTCCATCTTTAATTCAATCAAATGGCCAAGATTGTTTATGTACATATTTCTCTCGGGTTACTTTTCATTACTTCAGGTTGCCAGTGTTATATTTCAGCACCTTCCTTTACATTTTTTTTTTTCACCCTTTCTTCCTTCCTCTTCCTTCAGTGTACCATCACCCACCCTTCATCTCTGGTTTATTGCAAACTTCTATTTCCCTTTCAGAATATAACACTCTTTTTTTTTTTTTTTCTTCTCTTTTTCCAAGCTCTTATAAATCCTGCCTGACCTTCCACTCTGATCTTGCACTGTAGATTTTGGCAATGTTCATCTCAAGCTGCTGCAGTTGCCTTGAGGGCCTTCTGCATTGCACAAGGCAACCCAGGGACTCCATGCAGTGTGCTTAGGGGTGAGTCTGGCATTCCCCAGGATGAAGCATCACCACTCCATCTGTTGGCCCCGTGTTTTCTTGGCCCCGTCCCCACTGGTCAGTTTGCTAATATAGAAGGGAAGGCAAAAGAAACGGGCAGCTGCAGTTCTGTGCATAAAAGCAATCATTGGCTCTTCTCCACCTTCTCTTTGGTCTGAAGTAAATATTACACTCTTATTTCTAGTAGCGGCGGGTGCTTTCACAAAGGTGAGATACCAAGTGCAGGTGGAATATTCCTAAGGCTTCTCATGCCTTATTCAGGATGGTTGTCAGAAATCAGGCTAGTAAATGACGATAGAAAGCCATTTTACATAAGGTTCCTAGTGACCTGCTCATGAATATATGAATAACACTTGCACTATGAAAAAATACTTGGATCCAAAGTTTTAACCAAAAATATACCACAGTATTGTCTAGATATACCATTGATAACCACTCTCATACATTTGAAATATTTTATGTTAAGGTGGCTGTTGTCTGTGTGTTATTGTATAGCCTTTTTATTTGTGGGTGTTTTTCAGTTACAGGTTTTAATCCTGACTTTATAGATCTTATCCATGAAACAATGTCTATAACCTTTAGCGTTAAAAAAAAAAAGCCTGCAAAAAGTCACTTGCTTGTAGATTGTGAAGTTTTCTGTGGAATTCCAGATTGTTGTAATTTTCTGGCCATGGAATAACAGCAGCAATTTCTGCAGTTCCCCCCAGTTTAAATGTCAATACTCTATTTACTATGTCTGAAAAATATCAGATTATGATGACTGCCTGAAGGGTTTTTTTTGTTGACTACAACAGAAATACCATTTTGGCCTTTTTTCTTGTGGTCAGTCCATGTAACCCTTATTAGAGCACATGATTAAAATGATTCTCCTCCTAAAATTTCCTATCCTTACTTAATTTTAACAGAAGATTGGTGGTGGTCAAATATATTGGTTGATTGAGAAGCAGCAAGACATCCCCACATGACTCACTTGTATACCTGTTTTCAATCTATATTGACTGACATGGAAACAATCTATTTCTTCTCATGCTTATGTATTGTATATTGTTACTGAAATACTGTGAATTTTTCTTCAATAAGTGCAAAACATAACCTTGTCCTGTAAGATTTTCTAAGTGAGAAATTATAATTTACTGAATAGTAAGCAGATTTCAGTATCAAGTGAATATGTTATATAGTTTATTTAAGATGCTCATTCAAGTTGTCCTCAGATCTGATTTTTACCTGCAGTTGCCAAATGTCTTGCTGATTAATTTCTCTTAAAATTCGGTATGCTCAAAATGAACTTGAAAAGAGTAATCCGTTCAGTTTTGCAGTTGTTGATTTCTGCATTTATCCAATTTGACCATTTAAGAGAGCTGTGTAAGTGATCTGTTCCTATAGCAACATATACAGACTGGAAGAGCTTCCATGGTGTATAGACTATATTGAATTCTTAAAAACAAACACAAGGTAAAAAAAGAGGTAAGCTGGGAAAAAATGAATGAACGAATGTGAAGAATATGGGTTCTGAGACAGCTCACATATAAGCAGTAAGAGGACATACCTCCTGTTAGGAATTAGAATGCCCTTTATTAAGGTGCCCTTGCTTGTTTCTTGGCAAAAGTTTCTGGAATTGCAACCTTGTCTGACCTCACTACTGAGTTTGCCAAGCAGCTGAGGCCATGAGTGTCTGACTCAGCGAGGTTACAGCATGAACCCTGTATTTATATAGTGAGATGTTGCAAGAGGTTTTTTGTAGAGAATTAGGAAAAGACTGCTTGGTTGGGGTGTGGTGGTGGTGGGTTGTTGTTTGGGGTTTCTTATTTTTTTGATAAGTCTGATTTAACGTGTCCATTTATTTGTTGGAAACTTAGCCTTGAAGGCCAAAGGAAGAGTAAGGTGGTCACTTTGTTTTCTTCTTATATTCGTGCTTTTCGGTTAAGAGAAGAAACTAGTCCTTGTTCAAAGATGAACTCAAAGTGCTTACGAGTAGCAGGCTTTTCTGGTGAACAAAGTTGTATGTCTGCTGCTCTACAACAAATCACACACGGAAGATCTCAGTCCTTTTTCATGTACGTCTTTGTAGAACAACATCAATGGAGAACGAACCTGATGAAGCCAAAAGGCAAAGGGTTGGAAGGGCTCTTATTCGAAAAGAGCAAAAAGCTAGAGCTTCAAGTAAGTGGAAACACAGGCTTCTCTGATAAATGAAGAATGATGGTTTTGTGTTAATACCACTTCTAAAGTTTAATATAAATGCTGCAGTGCAATTCACCATTGCCAAAATTACAGCGTGTGTTGAAAGTCCATGTTAACTGCAGCAGTATATGTCCAAGATGAGAAAAATAATGTATGCTTAACATTTCGAAAGCTGAGAAGACACAATTTTTAGCATTTTTTAATCTCCAGTTTGATACATACACATGATATAAATTATGTATAATAGGATACAAATTTCCTCAACACATAAGAGGAAAAAGCTGAAGTTTAATACTAAACAGGGCTATAATTTGATGGTGGAGATACACTGGATTAACACTTCTCTGCTTATTGAAGGAAGAAGGTCCTGTGACTTGCACGTTCCCATTTGTTCCTTGCCATGATCCCACACCTCTCTTCCCCTCTCCAGACCAGCTCTTGGGGTTGCCTGAAGGCAAGGTAGGCTGAGTCAGCTCTCCCACCTGGCAAACACCATCCTCTGAATGCATCTGTCACTGCTTCCATCAGCAAACAAGCACCAGACAGCCCTCAGGCAAGGAGAAGCTGAATGTGTTTGGGAGCTGGGGAAGCAATAGAGATGGGAGAGAAAAAACAGTCTTCCTCTTTCAGGGCAGCACGGAGGTTTTTTACTTACTCTAGGAAGAGAGAATTACAGCTCAGTCTCAGATTTCATTTATGCCTATAACAGTCTTGATCTTAAAGATGCTGATGTTCACAAATAAATGCATAGATAATTTCTTCTTTAGAACTTTTAAAAGGAAACTTATAAATCAGAATAAATAGATTAAAATCTGCTAGTTTTTTTCTGAGCTCTTGCATAGCTCTCTAATAGTCTCAAGTCATGCAGAAGAATTTCTCAGAGTTTGGGATGTGTTTGTGACTGCTTTTAATGGGGTCCTGACAGTTAAATTCATTGCTTGCTTATAGCATTTATAAGGGCCATAACTTAAGACTGTCTGCAGTAGTTGAATATCATGTTAATGCCAAAACAGACTTTATTTTGACTCTCCTTACCGTTTGAGTAGTGAGGGTAGAGTACTTTGGATAATAGTAGTATAAAATCCCATTTGTTATAGTGCAAGTTAGAGAAGCTTTTTCTTCGCTCTGCATTTTACTTCCGTTACCTTGTATTATCTTGCTTTCCCCAACTGGACAACCATCTGTGTTTTAATGCATTTTGTGTTTAAGCTAATTCAGTACTTTGAGAATAAAATCAGTGATCCCTGTCTTAAAACACTTAATTTTAATTTGGATTTTAACATTTTAAAAATGCAATTTAAAAAATCATGGTGCAACTTTAAAATTGTGTGTTTAAATTAGGGGGAATTAATCTGTCCCTTGTTCAGTAATCCAAAAGTTGTATTTTTCTGTCTCTGTTTTCCTTAGAATGAGAAAATTAAGGCATATTTTCTATTAGAAATGATATTGTCATTCTTTTATTTGTATTTTAACCTTATCATAAGTCTGTTATTAACAGGTAAGACTCTATAATTTCTTCTTTAAAAATATTTGGAGAGTGCTTTCTGGTAATTCATTCTGGTATCATATCCATCTTATATAGATATAAAAACTTCTTCAGGAAAAAAGCCTAAACAAAAGCCAAACTGTGAAGCCTAAATGTCTATAACAACTAGAAACATGCATCTGTTACAGGATGATACATCTCAGGGTTAGGTTAGAAAATCACTTGGGTTGGGAAACTTCCAATTTACTGTGAATAACTTATCTACAATATTAATTTAAGTTACTAGCATGCAAGTTCCTCTAAATAGGACAAATGTCACTGTATATTAGAAACCAAAAATTTGCTTTCTGCTTGACTTCTGTGTATAAACTTCAGGCAATGCTAAATATTGTACCACCCAGAGGCATGCTGGCTATACTATGTTGGTAAATGTGTTCACCCATCATTTGAAGGTACTTATTCCTTTGAAGAGTGGGTAAATAGGTTTTAAATAAGGCAGGAACATGTTTTTTGTGGTTTGGTTTTTTTGGGGGGGGAGAAGGCTGTTCTTCCACAGCCATTACTTACTAGGAATTCTGACATATACAGCAGAATGATGTGCCTAGTTCTGAGTAACTGTTAGAACTCGCTTTCTAAAACTATCCTTAATTTATGACCTTGAACAAGAAATTGCTCTTCTGTTTCCAAATGTTGGGCAATGTCCATAACACCTGGCTTTTGTTTGCCCTGGATAGGAAGGGCAGTAGAACTAACAGCTTTACCTGTGTCACTACTCCAAACAAGGTGTTGCAGTAAAATGCCCTTTCATTAAAGAATGTGATCTGTAACTCTTGATGTCAGCAGATCTGGCCTGTAAATGGCGCTTTATTTTGCATGGTATGGTACTGAAAGGTTTGGCCAAAGACAAGTTACAGGGTTCAACACAGGGATTTGTACTTAAGAACTTCTTAGCGTGAATAGAATTCTTGGCTTAATAAATCCATCAAAGTAGCATTGCCTCTGAAAACCCACAACCACATCCTTGAAACACCAGTGCTTTTTCCATCCTCCTCTTCTGTGCTTGTCACTTGTGCTTTTTTCTGCTGGTGCTTGGCATGTATTTAATTTGTCTCATTTGATGCATCAGACAGTAAAAACACTAAAAAAACCCCAAACCTCTTGCATGCTCGAGTAAATGTATTTTCCATTGTGCAACACTTTCATTATTTTTCCAAGTATGCTGTCACAAGAGAGTACTGTAAGGCAAAATAGAAAAAAGAACATTCTCTTGAAATGTTTCAAGTAACTTGCCCTCCTGTTTTCTGTAGGAATTTTGTGAATTCCTCTGCAGGTTTGCAAGCCTGTATCTCAGACTACACAGATCAGTAGGCAACAGTAAATATTTTAGTATGCATGTGATATTCGACTGCTTATAACTAGTGTGAAACAAACCCCGATGCTGTAGAAATTCAAGCAGAACCCTGGCTACTCTATAAAATCCAAGGCAAAAGACCACAAAGATTGTACCTGGTAAAGTTGAATCACAAGGTTTTGGAACAGAGTATAGTCACACTTACAATGTAATGGAAATTAATGTGAAATTGAGTGTTTGAAGATGAACACACTTGTAAGTTTCTGTTAGTAAACAGACAGTTTAATGGAAATGGTGTTTTGCATACTTGGTATGAGCTCTAGAAAAATATTATAGTTTCTTTGGGGAAGATCAGAATAGGCTACAAACTACTGCAAGATAATGAAGGTCTGTGAAATGGAGGTCTGTTTGCCTTGGCTTTTTCTGAGTGAAATAAGAGACTCGTACATCTGTCAAATCTTTCTAGATAGATCGAACATGGTTGAAATGTCTGTGTTGGAAAGAACTTGGATTAGATTTGAAGATTTTTGAGGCATTACAAATGAATATAATTAGTTCATATAATATGATCAGTTTGTTTCTTGCGTTCTTATTTGATACTGTCCATCACCTTTAGCATTTGTATCTTTCTCCTCAGCACACACGGGTGTGAGCCAAGAAAAGACTCTTGCGTGTGCATAACCACAAATTTGGCGTATTAAAAACTGGTCACAGAAACTCTTTCATTCTACAAAATTTTAGGAAAAATAAATCCCTCTTCTTCATTGGGATGACACTAAGACTTTTAAAAAGACTCTTGAGAAGAGCAAGAAAATATGAATAGAGTAAATAACCTGGAACATTAAGACCTGTGTTCTCCCCAGAAACAGTGGTCTCCCATTATACTAAATGGGTGCCTTTATGGCTGAGATCTCATCTAGTTTTGAGAGTGGTTTCCATACAGCTGTCCTTTTTGGAGTTGTATAACTACGTATAAGTATTTTTATTACCAAGATTCTAAGTACCCAAAATCCATCCTTTGAAAATCTTTTTCTGAATCATGAATGTTTGTACAAGGTGAAATACATGCACTAGGAAAGAGCTGGCCACGGAGCAGGCCATTGGTTAGTCCTCTACCTTGGGATGTAGGAGAATGACAGGACAAGGACTTAAAGCAGTGGTTTTCACACTGTAGCCAATTGTCACAGCCAACAGACTGAGTTTGTTCTGGCAAATTCCTGACAATGTCTAATTACAACTTTCTCTGAGAGTCCTGAAATGCTCTTCCGCTGCTTTTCGTTGAGTGTCGTTGTTGATACAAATTATATAGTTCAGGAAGTTTCCTCATATGCTTTTCCAGAGAATGGGCTGCCGCCTTCTTGTTTCAGGTCATGAATGCTGCCTCTGCTGGGTCACTGGCCTGCAGGAGTGGGGGCACCAAACTTTCTTCTCAAACAGGCTGCTCAGAGTTCCCGTGTCCTCTTGAGCAAGCTGTCTGCCTGCAGCCACTACTTCCATTTAGCCAATCCTCAGCACAGGTAGTTCATTTCACGTGTACTTTTTACATATAATTTGCAGTAATAGTGAACATACCCATGTGGAAACACTGAATATTTTTCTCTATATGTGAAATAACTGAAACTTTGATCTGCAAAATGCCTCATATTTTACTGTGTACATGTGCCTTTCACTGTTGAATTATGGTGTAGTGCAGATCTCCTGAGGAAACTTTGTATTTAGCTTACCTTAAAACGTAGTGTGCTGGGTATAGTAATTAGCATTCATTATTTCCATATGGTTAAAAATACCAGACGAAACAGAGTGTTTTGAATGCTTCTTTTAGTATCGAGTCACCTGTCTTGGAGAACTGAGGAAGTATTGTCTTTTGTCTGTATGTCTAATCTGTGCTAGAGGCATGGTTGTAAGCATTTGGAGTCCGGTAGCAATGTGTCCTGTACAAACGTGCAGCATGCTGCAGAACAGCCAAGCTAGAGCTTTCTGGCAAGAACTTTTCCTTGAAGGAAAGTCTAAAGAAATCAGTGTATTTTGTTTTTCTTTGCCCAAGTGGTGGACGTAATCAAGTCAATAAGCAGAGGAGTGGCAATAAAAGTAGCAATACATCATGTTGACTCTAAATAGTTATGCTTTTTAGCTATGCTTTCCAAAGAAAATTAGGCAAGATGAATGCTAAGAGTTAGTTGACTGAGGCACAAATGCTATCAAAATAGCAACAATAAATCTTAGTCTAAATATTTTAGATCAATTTATAAGAAAGCAATGGATGGAGGGCTGGGTGGACTGTAGGTCTGTCTTTGCCCAAGCAATGCTTTCTGTAGCTTAGTACTCAAACCTCAACTCTTCTATTAACATGTTCCTTTTTTCACCTAATGAACAGTAACCAGGAGTTTGTTTTGCTCTTCCCAGAACTCTTCCTGTTCAAATCTCTTTTATTTACTTACTGGATTATCCAGAAATACTCTTCAATGGAGCCAGTGAGATGCATCTGAGTCAGTAGCCACATGAGCCAGCTATCCCTTTATTTCTGGAGACAGCCCTAGTACCTGGCTGCGTGCTACCATTTTTTGCTTCAGGGCATAAATTGATTACTGCTGAAATCAGAAAGGAATGCTCTCTTCTGAATCTCTGACCACTGCTATAGGGAGATGAACTGGACAGATATAACCTGGCAGACTATTTCTCTATTGCTAGATTCTAATTTTGCTGTTAATGTAAAGTTTGTTCTGAGTGTAATTATAAATTGACATGTACAAATTCATTCTAATTGCATTTCATGAGACTACTTAATCTTCATGAAGACACTAAGTCTGCACAATGTCTTGATGTCACAAGCAGTGACTCATCAAGAGGAGGAGGAAAATACAGAACTACGTCTTTCTAGTGCTCTGTGAAAAACCAAATGGGTCTAACAAGGTATTGGATCTTTAATTTTAAAATCAGTCTCCTTTGCAGGGCACTTTCAAAACCTGCTGTTTCATTCGTACATTAGATGTGGAAATAACTTATAATAATGTATTTATAAAAATATTTGGAAAGATTTTGTCGTTTGATAGGTGAACATCAGGGTTTTTCCCAGCAGCCCTACAGTACTTACTTTCTTTTCCTACAACCAAATATATTTTGGAGAGAAGAGGATATGTGCATAAGGGGAAAGAATAAAGAACTCGGTGCAGCTAATATAGCAGGATTTATAACAAATCAGTTTTGACAATTTCATTATGTTACTTCCGTAAGAGTTTCTTTTCAATGAGATGATACATCAGAGAAACTTCATACAGATTAAAATGATCTTCCTAGATTAATTGATCACTTATGTACTTATGTATTGCTTAGCTCTAAGAAGCTACAAGGTTTTTGAGAACATATTGCGGATTCTTAGAGAGAAAAGGTAGTTACGTGTTATGGTTATCTTGTTACAACTGTGACGGTAGTTGTCATCAGGGATGGTTCCTGCAAAAAGGTGACATGTAGTGTTAAGCCAGCATTCCCTTAGCCACTTCACTGGAAGTTCTTGTATACTTGCATTATTTAGGCATCCTGTCGGGGGGTTAATTAGTCTATTACCTCAGGGAGCAGGAGAGTGAATAAAAGCAAGAAAGCTGAGAAAACTTTAAAAAAAAAAAAATGGTTGCAAGCAGGCTTGAAACTGGTTCTGTTGGGCCTAATACTTACTTTTGCCAAGTTACTACTGGCCTTTTTGTCCTTCTGGAACTGATATTTAGGGACATGCTTATACACCTTGAGCCGGGAACTGGGAAGGTACCTACCAGCATGATAATTAGAGCTAATATACTCTTTTTAGCAAAGTATACGGGTACCTTAGATGGTGAATGAATAGATCCCTTTATAATGAATTAATGCAGCAGTTTTGCCTAGACCTTGACCCGCAAACTGAAATTTTTCGCACCTAGAATGAGAAAAACAAACATGCATTTCAAGAGGGACCCTCTTTAAAAAAGGCTGAGTGTCCCCTGGGTGGAGGGGGTGTCTCTTACAGTGACTGAAGGACACTGCTGCCTGGCCCAAAGTAGAGACGTTAAAAAAACAAACAAACAAAACAACCAAAGCACAAACCAACTTTGGTCTGACTCACATTGGCACATATTTACCACATAAAGCTGAGGAGAGATTCCCCCAGTAGCTGTGCCACTCCCTCTGGATTGGCAGGAGACCCTGCTTTTGGAGGAGTTATCTTGGGCTTGGCGCCATGCAAACTGCAATTTCACAGCTTCCACTAGCTTGAGTGCAGGCAGAGATCACCATTCAGCCATAATGCTAAGATATCTAGGCCAAAGATTAAACTGGAGTCAGAAATAGAGGCTTTGCTACTCCAACGTTCCCATGAGTAGCAGAGTGTTGCGCGAAGTTACGGCATTTCTCTAAATCTGTAAGAGTGAAAAAATCTAAAGTATTCCCATAGGGTGCTTCTGAAAAATACTGGATGAAGAGAGTAAATCACAAGGCTGTATGACCTTTTCCAGAAATCCTTATCACAGCAGTTAGAAATTAAGAGGGTTATTTAATTGAAGTGCTAATATTAATTCATTAGTCACAATTTGTTTGTGGCTCAAAGTTAGCATACTCCAGTAAAAAAAATAAGATGGGATTTGTAAATTGAAATCCGACTTAGTGACTTGGTATTTTTGAAATTAGGAAGATTGTTACTTGGAACCTGGGCCATTAACCTGTCTTCACCAAGTTAATGACTTGTCTGAAACAAAATATGGAAGATTTTCTTCATGGTGTATATTCAGCACTCATCTGTTCTGTGATCTGAATAATCTTCTTTCTGTCCATCTAATGTACTGAAGGGGGAGCTGAATGGCAGCCCTTTGCAATGAACTGGATGAGATGGGATAGAAACAATACTCTCACTTTCATCTCACACGATGTGTGATTGACAGGGAAAAGTTAGTTCTGAAGACTGAGCCAATACTGTATGCAGGGCCGAGATGTTTGCAGGAGTTTTACAGAATTGCTTATAACAGTTAAACCTTAGAAGATAAATCCCTGTTATTTTTTGAAGGGGACCAGCAACACTTGTAAAATAAAGTATGTCAAATCACTTTTAGCCAAGTTCCTATGTAGATGTACTGACTTTTGTGAAGGATGTAGGTTTACAGGAAATCATGTATTTGGATTTAAGGGTATTTAGAGCAATAGAATCAAGTACACATTTAAATTTTTACCTGCTAGATATAACTAAATCAAATTCTAGCAAAACGTCAAACAAAAAAAATTAAGAGTGTGATATAAGTAGCCATATTTTGAAACATAAACATGCTGCTTGGAGACAGGCCTATGAGAAGATGCAGAATGAGTATTTTGCTTCCCATCTGAGTGATACTGGTTTTCCTTTGGATATTTCTTTTATAAAGTACCAATTAGGATGTCAGCACATGGTTTTGTTCATTGAACATGGAAAATATAGCACTTAACAGTGGGGATTTAAGATCTTAATTCAGTTTCCTGTTGTGTATAATTTGGAATACAGTCTCTAATGACATGATCGCATTTGCTTTCTCTTGCTCTCTCGCACACTCTTTTTTTCCTTTTTTTTCTAATTCTTCTCCCTCTCTCCAGAATGCCTCCACCTCACTGAGAGCACAGACAGCTTGGACAAGATGAGTCAGAGCTGTTCAGTAAACAGACTATTAAATTCCCTTTCCTATGCTAAAAAAAGTTATATCACCTATGTCTAAGCAGACATCTTTTTGAAATTGTAGAAGTGGTTTTCAAGAGGATCTTAAGCCTGCTATAATAGACTGGTTGCTGGAAAACATTCAGAGCTTAAAAAAAAAAAGACTGCCTGGACAAACTGATAAAAACATTAGAAAAGCGGTGAGTCATACAGACCATTAATCTAAAAAAATCAAGGGAATATTGTTAAGACACAATTGCTTTTGTATGGGTAAAAAAAAAAATCAGGCTAAAATTACTTTAAAACATATTGGTTCAAGTAAATGACGGTGGAAAAGCAACAGGGAGAAAAAGGAGAAAAACACCTTTTTATGATCATAGGTGTTTTGATTTAAAACAGGATGAAAATATTTGTTTAGCTTAGTCTAAACACTTATGACACATTTATCTTTTAAAATGCTTGAGTCTCTTTGGCATTCTTTTACACTGGCATATGGAAGGATAAATGTGCCACAGTTTCTGAATTCTGGCCTTTACATTCTAATTAAAGGAGAAACAACCCACTTATCTGACTGTTTTCCAGAAGGAGGGATGATGAAATTTAGGATAGTTTGTGAGTTGGAACCTTCTCCCACTTTCCCTGCACAAGACCTTAGAGAACAGAATCTATTTCATAACTCTCTGGTAGAGGTAGGAAATCTAATGAGAGAATCTTGATATAAAAATATCACAGTTTACTTCTTATCCCGAGACAGGGTAAACAATGAAAGATTTCTTACGTTCTCTAGTAAAGGTGGTATTTTGGATGAGCAAAAAATCAAGATCTTTCTCTCGTGGGCTAATTTGACATGTGGATAGTCATTCTAATTGAAAAGAAATTAACTTTCCAGTTTTGTTCCAGATTTTCATAGAGAAAGAAAATATTTTAATAGTCTCAAAAGACATGCTTTACATATCGTTTCAGTTTATCATTCACTCACAGAATCAGAGTGGAAGGGACACCTGAGTGTTCCCGTTACAGTGCTTTTGAGATCTGGTAATTGTAATTTATGAGACTCAAGACCCACAGTCTCCCCTCTGAGTGTTGTGTCTGTTTGTATGAACTTTATGCTTGTCTATGCATACAGAAGCCTAAACTAGTGCTAAACAAAATCATGCCAAAACCAAAAGCAGCATAAGCAGCTCTAGCGAGTCACAGGAAATCTTGTGTGATAAAAGTAGGCCGCCTGGTTAGGGAAGGGGACTGGCACAAAGGATTTCAAACCAAACTTCATTTGAGATACTTTTCCCAATGGAAAGAGAACATGACACAAGTCATATAAAAAAAAAAAAAATACTGTTTCAGATAATGACCTGTTGTGATCATCTAGGCAAAGACCACTAGAAAAAGAATTTTTGTAGAGTGAGTGATCACAGAAGCGCTGGCTGGAAAGGCTCTCTTGAGATCACCTAGTCTAAGCTCCTGTGCAAAGCAAGATCCTTGCTGGTCCTAGATGAGGTCAGCCATCACTATGTGTAGCTGGCCCAAAGACAGAGAACCCACCATCTCTGGTACCGGTTCCAGCACTGCACTACCTAATAATGAAATCTCGTTTGTGTCTAATAGGAACGTCCCAAGCTTGAAGCTGTGGCTGCTGCCCCTTGTTTTGCTACCTTACAGATCTTGTCCAATTGCGTTTTAAATTGCCCTCCAGACAGTTGTAAGCTTGTATCAGATGCCACCATAGTCTCCTATTTGCAAGATGGGTCATTGTATTTCACAGCCACCAACTGAGGTATATTCTATTAAGGCATCTAACTAAAAAATGCATCTTTTACTTTGTCTTCCACAGCAGGTATTTCCTTTTGGTTTTGAATGTAGCTGCATCTCAGTTACATTACAAAACTCTCAAATTTCCCATCTCTTTTCACTGCCATTCCCAGTTGAAGAATCCTTGGCTTCTCAGTCCTTCCCACATGAAAACTTTTCTGCATTCCTTATTGTTTCCTCCCCCCTTCTGTTCACAATTTCCAATTCATTTGTGGTTTTTTGAGGTGGGACCATGGGAAGTCACAGTTCCTCAAAGTATGCATCATGAGAGAGTTATTAAGTAGCAGAACATCTTCTAATCTTCTAGTTTCTTCTTTTCCTCATACTTTCTTATATTTTGAGTGCCTTTTCATGTTGATCTTACATTCTTATATCAGAATATCAGTATGTTATGAGAGGCAACAGCTAATTTTAAAGGTGTATTTGGGTAAGCAAAGTAACTCTTCCTGACTATGCATTGCTTTGAATTTCTTGACATTGTGACTTTCACTTCATGCTTGTCACTCAGTGAGATCCTTGAAGTCTGCTTTAGGTTTTAGTACGCTGCTGGAAAAGTCAGTGTTTTTCACCCTTTGTTACAGAACACTTCTGCGAGTGTTGAACAGTACCGGTCCCACAAACTGTGCTTGGTGACTCCATTACTAATATTCCTCCTTTGTGAAAACTGTCCACAAAAAAAAAATCTTTTTATTTATTAAAAGTACTAGTGCGTGCAAGGACATTCCTTTTGTTCTAGGAGAACTTATTTTTATGAAGAACCATTGGTGAGATGTCAGAGGTTTGAGAAATCCCGTTTTAGTACACTTAGGTAATTTTAACAAATACAGTGACTGATTTCTTTAAAGAACTCTAGAAGACTTCACTTTGTGTTTCTCTAATGGCTGTATCTTCCGTGCATAAATAAAAGGAGTGTGAGCATGTTTAAATCTAACCAATTGCATTAATACTTACACAAGTATTGCAACTATTCCTTTACATCCTGAACAGCTGTACTACTCGGGAGCTTTTTGCTTTAACTTACTAACATTTTCCAGAGAATTTTCTGCTCTCTTGAAGTATCTGTCCTCATCTGGTTGTGTCTGGTTCTTTTTTCATTTGCTTTGGTCTGGTATACCTAATAACATTATATATGTATAATGTTATATGTTATATATGTATAACATTAAATTATTTTAAGAAAATACGGAATGGGCGGGATGAGCTAAATCATTGAAATACAAGAGCTGTCATTGTAGTTTTTGAAGAGAAGCCAATTCATAAATTAAGCTCCCAAAACAAGATCTGAAATTATTACAGAAACTGACTGAAACTGAAAGCAGCAGAAAGTCTGGTTTAGGCCTGACTGATTAAATAGAAACATTAAGTTCTCTGGATGTGTCTATACCCTGTAGGTATGTAATCTTACAGATGAGGTCGTGATTTTTCATAGTTGCATCTATTCTATCTGTTGTAGCTGCTTGCTCCTGCTTAGATCAGCTTCCACTATGGAGGACAGATACTGTTACATCATTTAGTTTGTCGCTGTGTAAGGATGGGATTTTCACACACGAGCAATGAAAGGGCCAGTCACTGTGGAGACTTTTCTGATCTTTCTTCAAGTGAATTAACTTGTCTGAGACACCCGTCCCAAAGGCATGGCCTTGCCATTTGTTGGTGTGGCACTTGTGACGCAGGTTGATGGCTACTGGAACTGTGAAAATGAAAATACTTCTGTTTAGTTGCTGTCTGGAGAAAGGACCCAAACCCCTGACTCTAGTGGTGACCCAAATACCCACATAAAAAGGATAACAGGAGCTACAAAAGGAAGGACATTATTTCTAACTTTAAGCTCTACATTTTCCTCCCAAAACCTGAGAGATAAGGACCATGTTTCCCATGGTAAATCCAGCCTTTGCCTGATATTTAAAGTCGCCACAGCCTTGGAGGTAGGGCGCTTTTTTTTTTTTTGCAAAGCATTAACTCTTATTTATGATCAATTACAACTGTCAAAGCACTGCTGACAAACATGGGGAAAATCCTATCATTGTGTTCAATTTCATGCATAGTCCCTGATTTTATTTTTCTCCAAATACGTTGGATACGGTGCAGTAGAAATACCTGTTACAACACAGGAATTGTGAGGAGATTTGATAAACTCCAGATATGAAAGGCAGGAAAGAACTCATGGACTGGTAACCTGTACGTACAGGGAAGCAAGCTGCTGTTCTGTGCAGCAGACACTTAGCTCCAGCAGCTGTAAAGTAGGGCTGCACATTCCAGTCAATAAAAAAACCCTCTTCGCTGAGTGTAGTGGTTATGCACAATTACAGCATCTAATAATTTTTAATTTCAAGTGAATCTTTTTTTTTTTTACTAAAAGACAGATTTGGATCAATAGCTTCTAAATTAGCAATCCCTGATGGATTTGCCAGATGTAGGCAGCGGAAACTTGATTTATAAATAGGTGGCACTTATAACGCATAATCTCTGCAACTGAAAGGTTCCTAAATATTGTTTTTACTAGGCTTTGTTCTTACAAATCACCATCTCTTCAAGTGGCATGCGGTGTGGGAGGGAAGCCTGCGATGTAGTGTGAATCAGAATGTGATTGATGGCAAAACATTCCAAAAATGTTAAATGTCACCAGAGCCCTATAGATTGAGGATTTCTTCTATGAGGTTTCTCAGCTTTTTCAGTAGACCTGTGCTCTAGTCTTTAAGATATTAAAAAAAAAAAAAAGTCCACTACCCATATCTATTAAGAGAAGCTTACAAATGAAAACATTGTAAGCTATGGCTGTCTTCATGGCAACAGGATACCTTTGGAAAATAAGCAGGAAGTATAAAGTAATGAGTTGGTGCATTGTATTGGAACATGGAGAGCTTTTAACTAAAAGATGCACCAAAACCTCTGGCTCATCTGCCTTTCCCACAGGTTCAAGTAAGCATCCCTTTGGTCCTACCAGCCCAAACACCCCCAAAAATGTATACCTTAGCTGTTCAAACAACCCAGATTCTTTATGTTGCTACCATTGTAGTCATTCAGCTTTTAATTGTTTTGAAAGTCAGGTTCTGTTCCTTTCCTCCAACGCCAGCAGTTAGAGTTTGGTTCCAGGTTACTCTCCCATGAAGACATGGGACTTGTTGGTGCTGTATCAGAGGTCAAAGGAGATGGTTTAATCTAAAAATCTAACAAGCTACAAGCTTGACTATCTCCCGTTAATAGCTACGTAATGGTGTTATATAGGTGCAATATTTTCTTTTCAACTTGAGTGAGAAGACTATGGGTGACTGATACTGAGGTAAAACAGTGGCATGAAATAAAAAAAACTCTAAGAGATCTGTTATTGTGACAGATGTAGTTTCTACTACCTACCATGTATGGTAATTGCTTAAAAAAAACATAACTTAAAAAAATTCCAAAGTGACTGTAGAGCTAAAATATAGAGAACACTTCTGTTAAGCTGGAATATATCCATATTTTTCTTCAACTAGGAGAAAAGAGAGCATAGGATAGGCGAATAAAAAGAAGCAACCCTAAGTTGGGAGCAGCGCGTCCTGCCTCTGGTGATGCTTTTGACAGAGCTCGACACATCTAACTGACGAGCACTTACTGCTTCCATCTCTTTGAGAACAGCGTGCTCTTAGACTGTGGAGTTAGCTTGCCTTAGCAATTTTCTGTTCTTTTGGTTTGTTGCAACAGGCTTATAACAGGGTGCATGGAATTGGCAGATATGATTTGGGCTTAGCTGTTTCTGAGGCTTTGGGTTTGGGTGTTTTTTCTTGGGGGAGGGGGCACAGAATTCTTCTGATTTTTAGTGTAAAACAGAAACAGCCATTTCTATGTATTGTTTGTATTGAATTATTTTTTTATATATAACTGGTGGTTGTGTTGAATCTCTTCTGTTTGAAAAGGTAAATAGAACTGATTTTTCTCTAGTGCACATTTATCTTCAGTAAAACATTTTACATCCTTTAATTTGTGTTAATAAAAGTCTTCAGATGTATTCTATAAATCTGTTTGAAGGTTGGTATATAATTTCCATTAGGAAGGTGTACGAGGAATTTAAGGTTGACTTTGAATTTTTTGGGGGGAGATATTTTTTAACTAAATGAATAGAGACAGATAGAGATACAGCTATGTAAGATCCAGAACTTGTCACTGAAAAAAAACCAAACCAAACCCTAAATGGATACAAAAGTATATTAATTTGGGTTGAATGTCAGTTTTTCTCAAATCACAATTCCGCTTCTTTAGAGACTGTACAGTTCCTCAGAAATATAAGGAATGTGTATGTAAAGTGCATTTTTATCTGTCTCTCTGTCCATCCTCCCCCCTCTCCTCCCTCCTGTCCTGTGGTTCCTCTCCACCGGTTTCTCCTCCTGTGGAGGCACTGCAACTGGGCCCACCTGAAGCCTGAATTTCCAGTACAAATCCTTGTTTTATAGGCAAATATATTATGCAGGTGACTGCACTTTCCTGCACTACTGGACACCTGGCTCTGAACAACACTATTATGTAGTTTAGTAGCTTAGGGGCTGTGGGATAGTGATAATCCTTCCCACAGGCAGATGGAAGTGCGAGCACAATCAACTCAACGTATCCAGGAAACATTGGCTTTGCTCTACGTGCAGTGCATCTTGCCACAACGCGGGCTGCAGGGTTTTGGTTTTTTTCTTTGAAATACATTACGATGACAGCAAACCGAGTATTGGGTCTGCACATACCTGTATCTTTCTGGTCAGGAAATCACAAAAAGCTGTGACAGCCCTTACCATGTGAATTGGCTCTCATTGTGCATCTTTATTTATATGATTTTATTTTTGTCTGAGGAATTGAATAACGAGAGTTTAAACACAAAGCACAGTTCGCTGCCTTCCCCCACCTAACCATCTATTCTGCAGGCCTCATTGTTAAAACTGCTCTCAACCAGGACAGTTAAAAACTCCTATTTTGTAATCAAAAGATCCAGATGAAATTCCAAGATTGCCTGGACATTTTTGTTGCTCTACTTATCGGTATTGCAAAGAGGAGGCAGGAGGGGAAGGACCACAAATTATGGCAGTCTAAAATTGCCAGCACTTTCACTTGCATAATCTTGCTTGTGTACCTCAGGTAACAGACAAAACACAGAGCAACTGAAACACCTGCTGATCTTGTCTGTGTTTACCACCTCTCTTAAACAAGCCTAATTGCAGAATAAGTGTGTTTGCATAGTATTTAGCTGGATACTGTTTCTCTTGGCTAGCATTTTATTATTTTGTGTGGTACTAAAATAGCTGTAATTATGTAAAATGACTAGTGGTGGTTCCATGATGCTTTCTTTAATAAGAACTGAATCTGTCTCTAGGTTTTGTCTCTTACTATGTGCCTAATGCCTGTAAAATGACAGTGATATCGGGAAATTGTTGACAAGAAAGAATATATTTCTCCTTTAAAAAAAAAAAATCAGCAACCTTCATTTTTTAGTAAGATTCACCTTCTTTTTCTTGAAAAGTAGACTTAATTACTGCTCAAAATTGTTTTGTTTAAAAATGTGTTAGCCATTAAGATTGTTTTTCCTATATGTTTTTAATTTACATCATGGGATTTTGTAACCAACTCCATGTGGTTTTGCTTTGTAAATAAAAAAATTAAGTGTCATAGTTTGTCCTGATAGGATGACCAATGTTATAAAATTTTAAAAAATATTTTAAAAAGACAACAAGTGCTTCCTCTCTCTTATAGGAAAATTTGGATAGGGAGAAGAAAGCTTGTGTGGGATACTGATTTCATTAATATGAATATTAATTACAGTGAAACGGAAGAAATAAGACAACTGAGAACCTGAATTGTACAACCCAATTTTTATCAAGAGATATTTGAATATTCCTGGTATGATATGTCTAACTAATGCTAATTATTTAAGGCTTTTTGAATACAAATAGCCATAGGCAAACCAACGGGTAGTATGCAAATACTTGAGAAGGGAAGAAATTTTTCTCACTTATTCACAAAAGCTTTTTAAGGATATGGCAATATTGAGAAATGCTTGTTAAGCAGCCTGCTCTCACTTAAATTTTATCCGAGCTTTTGAATCCTCAGGCAAACCAGGGAATGTGTTCTCTCTTTCCCACTTCGGGTATCTTCTCAGTGTTCTTTATGCTGACTTCAGAAATTTAGTAGGATAGAAGTAAAAAATCAAATTTGCTTTCTCTTTCAAACTTCTTGACATCCATTAAGTTATCTTTTGATGTGATGAAAGGAAATGAAAATACCTAATATTTTTGTAAATCCCTTTCTAAGTACTGCTCGTCTTCAGTGACACTGTCGGAGTAGGTGGAAAAGAGATTTATAGCTTCAGCAAAGTGCAGAAGCACTTTCCAAAACAAACTATGTATTTCTGTTAGAATTTTGCTGAGGAAAGTGTTCTACACAAACTCTTGGTATCAACGTCAGTTTACGAGATCCCGTAGCCCATGTGCTGTGTTAATTTGGCTAATATGCGGTTTGGCACCCTGATGACAGTCCTGCAACTTTGGGATGGTTAAATAAACCAAGAAAATGTGCCATCTAGCTAATGATATACCAGCATAAGACTGTGGAGATAGAGGCATTGTTGGTACAAATAATCTCATTTGCTACCTGGTTTGCAGATAAGTAACTAGATGTGAAAAGTCGTAGGGCATGTGGGGCATATGAACAACTGACAGGGTTTCCCTGGTCTTATGTTTTTATTTTGTTTTAAGTCTGGTCTTCCATAGAAGTATAGAATTGCCTTTCTTATCTTAGGGGATGGCTCTGCCTTGAAAAGGTTTGTGTTCACAGACTGTGCTGTAATATTCATACTGCGGCCTAGCCATGTATTTCCATGGACTGTCAGAAGATCAGTCAAGTCTGGCTGAAATTGGGCAATGGTCCCAAAAGCTAAGAGGGGAAAAGGAGGCATATCAATACGTACACCGTATGATTGCACAAGCTTTGGTTCTAGGAGGCTGGATTAAAAATATCTGCATTTAATATTGACCTGACAGAATTCTTGTATGCTTTTTTTTAAACGCCTGCTCATTAATAACTTATTTTTTCTGGTGTAATATGAGACATCCATAGGTTTTGTCATGTTCTTAAAAGCCCTTTAATTTCTAATTCAGCAGTGCATGTGTTCAGGTACTTTCCCACAGGAAGAGGCTTTGAATTCAGATCAGAGGGGAAAAATTACTTATTTTTTCCTATCCTATTGTTTTGTGGGTGCAGAAGGCCAGTCTAAAACTGTGATTGCTGCTGCAGTAATTAGAGCCAGTTGGATATTTTTTCTTTTTTGCCAAGTAGGTAGGAGCTCCATAAACAGCCTGCAAATTAAGGATACTTCAGTAGGAGTGGGTGTTAAACTCAAAAAAGAGAAGTAAAAGAATGCCTGAAAGAATTGTGTGTGCATCCATCCAATCTGAAGAGTCGTGTGAGCAGCTTTAACTAAATCCATTTTAGGATTTAAATTCATGCAGGCAACGTGCAGTCTGCAAAGGAAAGAGATGCTTCTCAACATCTAGTCCCCATGCATCTGTATCTTTGTAGCTAATAGTAGTCTGCAATCTATAGAAGGTGTGTCTAAGTTAAGCAGTGCTTCCAAAGGTTATATAGAATCAGCAGGTGGGTGGTTTTTTGTTTGTTTGGGAGTTTTGTTTGTTCTTGGGTTTGTGGTTTTGGGTTTTTTTGAGAACTTCAGTTGGAGAATTCCTGAAAATTCTGAGAGAAGTCAGTGGTTTGTTGATGCTGTTTGGGATTCATATCAAGTCAGAGCTCAGATGGATCTTTTCAGATGATATGGTGATATTAAACATAAATGGCAAGTGACCCTCACAAACAAAACCAAAACAAAATCCCAAATTGGTTTGTTTGGAAAATTTCTAGCAATAAAATTATTGATAATGTCAATAGTAAAATTATCTTTTATTTTTACATGAGTAGGATCAGAAAGCTACCTGTCACTTCTCTGTGTTTGTTTTTTATATATATGAAAAGAGCTGGCAGCTATGCAAGGAGGTGAAATTATTTATTATACCAGCTGATAAAGGTTGGGGAAGGGAGCTTAAAAAATACAGGCTTGTACACCTTTATGCTAGCGTGTTTTTGTCCTACTTATCCCAATTATCTTCTTCAGTTAAAATTTCTTGAAAGTTTTTCAGATTAATCACCCTTATTGCCACCGTGGATGCATTTTTGGTGTTTTACACAGTCCTTCACAAAATATGTGATTTAGTTAATAATCAGTAACAGCAATAAAAGTAAAATTGTAAAATGGTTTCTGGTAAATATGGGTTTATGTTCCACTTCTTCAACTATAAAGTAAGAATAAAATCCTTCTAAAAGGTTCATTACTATAAATACATCATTCCAGTCATCTCTCCCCTATTTTCACTGACGGCAAAAGCTACGAATCACGATCTAAGGACTTAACCTGTTGAATGTAACAAACTATCAGGAAATTCTGAATTGTAAGAAAGAATGCTTTTAAAAAGAAAAGTCAAAACATTTGCCTTAAATTTTTAGAAAACATGCAAAATATTTTGCCAAATATGTTTTTGGGTTTTTTTTTAGATTTTTGTATTCTTGTATTATCTACTGTTTCAAAACCCTCTTTCCTGTGGGATCTTTTTGTGGGTTTTTTGGGGTTTTTTTTTGATTGCGTATTATAGTTTGAAGTTTTAGTTGATATTCTGCACTGTGCCATGAGTCCTTGTTTGTCTTGAGTGTTGCTTAGACATAAACATAGACTATTAATTCCATGAACTGTTTCCTCAGGTCTTGATGGCAGCTCCCAAAAGGAGTGTGTACTGAGTTAGCTTGGCTACCTGGGCTTACAAACCAGACCTCCTGGTTTTCTCATTTCTAATTTTCCACTACAAAAAACAAGCAGAAAAACAATGTATCGCAGCATTTGATGGTATAAGGTAGCCTCAAATGTATTATAGTGCTAATATGTACCAAGTCCTAATATTTACTAAGAAATTCCTTTATTCTTCCTTACGTCATACCCCAGTATATCTCGATTTCCCCCCCCCCCCGCCACGGGGGGTTTAAGTGTAGTTCCCCATGGAGCTTGCAGCATCGCAAAACTGTAAGAAAATATATATGGTGAAGATAAAGGTGATTCAGCAACCTATAGCTTGAAAAGGACGAGAGGTCTGTTAGCACAACAAGCCTCACAGAAGAATGCTGGTAAAAACTGTGCAACACCCTCACCAATTATTTCTTTGCAGTTTTGCCTCCTGCTTGGGAGACCCCATTGACTCATTTAGAAATCAGAGCTGTTCTGTATTAGCATAAGCTTTTAGGATCACTTCATTTCCTCAAGTAATCTATCTAAACATTAATATATTGCATTTTCAAGGGTGATTTTGAAGATATTACTGAAAATGGTGTTTATGGAACCTGCATAACACAGAGAGGGTAAAACTGAAAGTGATTAGAGAGGTCCTCTCTCTTTCAGACAGCTCCTTGCAACGTACGTATGCAAGATACGTGTCATGCCTGTATCCCAGCCTGCGTGGAGGACCCCACCTATGCACAGCCAGAGCTCAGTCCGGTGGAGGTGCAGCCTTCTCCTTGGTGAGCGTGGCAAGCATGCAATCCTATGGCCTGGTGTTGTTTGTATGCTTGGGTTTCAGGTAAAAAGCAAATACAAGTCTATTTTTACAGCATAGATATTATCTTTTAGCTAAAGAGTTGTTTGTGAAACAGTCTAGAAACAGTTTTGGAAGCTAATTATGTAGCATTTGTGATTTTAATAATCTACTGATTTATTGTGAATAAGTAGGAGATGTTTTCTGCAGTTAAGGCATTTGTGGTCATGGATCAGCTTAACAGAATTTTCCATATCAGTTAAAAATTGAAATGCATTTAATTGCTAGTTTCTTAGAGAGGAAAGGAAATCTTGTTATTGAAGACTGTCTGGAATTCTGAATGTCCACTGAATGACGACTGCGCCCTTGGAAGATTCATTTGCTGGTTATACTTTGCCTTTCCACTTATGACGGGAAGTACTGATTCCATTCTCTACCTCTTAATCATCTGATTGCAAGTCCAGACCCAATTTTATATTTTGGACCCTGCCCAGCAGAGAAGAATCAGTACCAGCCACTACATACAGTACAAGCAACCAATTTTAAAAGACCTGTTTATTCAATTGGCAGTTTTTGAGACAGAAGTTGGCAGCCAGCGTTTTTGCAGTTTTTATTAGGAACAGACATATTGATACTGACCCTGAGGCTCTTCCCTTCGCTGGATTTGAACAATAGATTAAAGCTGTAAACACTATCAGGCTTGCAGTGACAGGGAGAACTGACAGCATATTGTGTCCATTTGGGATTCATTATTTATCAGCCACAAGTTACAGGTGTCCAGAAACATTCTGGAGGAGTTTTGCGGCTGTTTATCTTGGAGACATCTGTTGATAATAATTTAAATCTGCTCATTATGATGTATGTTTTATGTGGGTTCATTTTTAACAGATCTTATTAAAATAAATAAACCTAAAAGTATTTCTGCAAGTAATACACCTCTTTCTTTTGCTTTGTTTTCATATTTTTCTATAAGTCTAGTTTAGCCTTGTTCTGCACGATAGACATTCTGAGATTACCCACATTATGCTGTTTTAAATCCTGGTATTACCGAGTCACTTGTCTTTCACTTATTTTTATCATGTGAAACGTTCTTATCAACCTATGCATCTCTTGCTTATCAGTCTTTGGGTTTTTTTCCAAATTAAGAGGAAACTTTTAGATTTTACAGAGATACTCTGAAATTACATGGGAGAATGAAAGGAACGGTTTTAACATACTTAGTCAAATATGCGTTTCTCTGTAAGATTGTCAGCAGCATGTATAAGGACCTTCTAGAAAAAGAAAAGGTGGAGTACTTAGGCTAATCAGCCTGAAATGCTTAGCCTATGGCTTTCATAATGAATTCCATTTTGTTTTAGGGGTTTGGATGACCGGTAGTATCAATCTGTAGCAAGTAAAACTTACCCATCATGATATGTTCTCCTTACAAATCACTGTATTTTTCTTTTTTACGATTATTTAAATCTTTTCCTTAGAGGGCAGAAAGAATTCCAGTAAAAGGATTATTACAAACCTTGTTACCTTCTACTCCAAGCGTGGGGTGCAGCTCTTCCGTGTTTTCTTGACTAGCGTAAGCACATAACGGTGATTAGACACCAGTTTTAAGTATGCTGTACTGCGTATGATGTGATTGTGGACAGAGGATGAGAGAGGAAATGAACTGTGTGTGACAGAGGTTAGTCATGCTATTTAATACAGACAGTGGAGGGTGTTTAAATGTATCTTACTGCCTTCCTGACCAAACTATTGAAAATAGAACAGAACAATGAGGGATATGTTTGCTTTGACAGAAAGGTTTGGCTGAATGAATCTTGATTACTGGTAATACATAAAATGGAATCTGTCAGCTAGTTTTATAGCACTGACAGCAATGTTTAAAGATTATTCTGTATCTTACTCAAACTCTACTCCTATTATTGTTTAGAGTTTCCTATAGTTCTAACATGCTTTTCCTCTCCCAGCGCTGATATGCTATCATAAACTTCATCTTTTCAGAGACCTATGTTTGGAATATAATCTGACTTGGGTACAAAACCCAGGATGATGGGGAGATAACACTGTGAAAAAAATGGAAGTGGTAGCATTCAACAGAAATAGTTTAATACATGACTATTCCAGTCAAATATATAAATAACTTTTGGACATAACTTATTTTGTTGTTTCACCTTCAGTGTACAATGTGCCAGCTACCAAGGTACCAACATTATTAATAGTTTTATTCTTTATTTCACTGACTAAACTGCAGATATTTTAGTGCTTTTCCTTGTTGTGAGCAAAAGTGCACCTGTACAACATGCTCCGTACTACCGTTGAATGACTGTTATCCATCAGGGCCTTCTCTTCTTTATAAAACTGGCATGATTCAGTCTTTCTAGTTCCATACAAAACAATATTCTGCTAGATCATCTTTTACTAATGAATGCGAGACATGTTCAAAATAATAAATGGGAGCTGTGATTCTTAAAGTGTGATGCTAAACTGACTGAGTCACATACTGAATGGTAATGAGCAATGGTCCCAGAATGTGCCTACAAGGAAAAGCGGAATAGCAGCCGTGAGCTTTTTGCTTAGCGCAACATTTACTAAAGTCAAATTGCCTCTGGCTTTGCGAAAATGAAAGTATCGTTATTAGCCTTCGAGAGAATGCTTGAACAGTATGTGCACTGTTCCCTTTGAGAATATTTGCTTCCTGTCTGACACACACATTAAGAACTACAAGTAAATACTTGGATATCTTAACTATCTTGCTTTCCTTACTGTGCTGTGCTTGGTTCTCATTCTGGGAAGACATACGTGAAAGGCCTGTAGAATCAGCCAGATAGAATGTCTGTTTTTTCTTCCTAGAAACTAAATAGTAATCACTTCTTAAAATACAGATTGACCAGAAGTGTGATTCTTGTGTGAATTAGGCTTTGATAATACTGATACTGTGCTGCATTAATTTGTAGTACTTGCAGCTTTTATTTGTAGTTAGGTAAATATGTGCAACTTTGGGGCTCATCTAACCTTTTTAGAATCAAATCATAGAATCATATAGCTTAAAATCATCAAATAGCTTAAAATCAGAAGTCACTAGTAGAGAGCTCATCTGTTTAAAACAAACAAACAAAACTAAAGTGCTTTTGGATTTGCTATTCTTTCACTGCTAGCACCAAGATGCCAGTTTCTTACTCTGCTTTTCTACCAACACAAATCCCACTTCTGTGGTTAATGAAAACTGTTTCCTTTATGTATTTCTGGTACTCCTTCATGACCATGTTGGATGTACCAGAACAATCATTCTTGATATTGTTTAACTCTGTTTCTTCTTCAAAGTCAGGAAGTTTACAGAGATGATGCAGAAGGTAAAAGAAAGCTACGAAGTAAATGAGATTATATTGCAATAGCATTGCGTAACGGGCTTTATGTTGATGTAGAACTATACCGGTACCTGGCAGGAAGAATACCAAGCTTCCAAATCTGTTCATTGGTCCTTGCTCTTCTCTTCCCTCAAAGCTCATGTGCATTTAATTCCCTGCATTTAATGATAGAAAGCTTGTTTTATATGTCATTTTGTGAACAGAACTTCTAAACTAATAATTAAGCAGCCATTTAATTTGCAATGAATGGTTTGTCTTTACCGGAAAAGACTGGTTTTGTTCATGACATTGACTCACCGTTGGGTTTTTTGTTGTTGCTTTGTTTTATTATTTTTCTTAACAGGCAACAATGGGACTGAAAGAAAGATGCTCCTGGTGAGCAGGGAGCGTTTGGGATAGAGTGCATCCAACTTTTTGCATTTTAATCTATCTTGTGTTTGCAGAAGAGACCAAAGAATTTTCTGAGGTTCTATCATCTTTTCTATTGCTAGCGCGTTCTGCTGTAGCATTTACATCTAGAGCACTTTCAGACCATCTGGAGCGAAGCTCTGTGCAAAAGAAAAAATTGAAACATACTCTCTGCTCTTTATGTAAATCTATTCAGTGAGCCCCTCCTATCAGTAAGGCAGGTTTTTATCCTGCTTTTCTCAGGATGGATGTAACACTGCTGCTTATGTAACAATGCAAGGAGTTTTCTCTTTGAGAATAAAAAGTAGGGTAACTAAGCAACAAAAATCATTCTTGCCCTGAACAAAATTGCTTTCCCGTAGTTAAGATACTAACACCAATACTTCTAAGAATTAAATAGTGAACACTTCAGTGTGAATGAGTACCTTTCAGCCGTTTCATTATGTTATTATAGTAATGCTCAAAATGTTTTTGAAACCCTGTTTTTGTAGAGAGAAGCTATGGGTCCAGCTCTGTACTCTGACCCACACGACTTCCGACAAAATGCCGTTGTCATCACCAGGATCCTGTCTGTTTATCTGCATGTGTAAATCGGAATACAGGATCAAGGCATGTAGCTTTCTGTTTCAGTAGATTTTTTTCTGTTAATTCAGACTTGTCTATAACACACAAGTGCTAGCATTTAAAAACTTCATGTGAAGATTTAACACAAGGTTTGTTGATGCCTCAACTAAACTGTAAGCTGCTTAAGCTAGTGATCATCTCCGTCCCCCTACCTCTGTACGGTGTTGTGTGCTGGGGAGCTGTGCTGCTGACCTTCCTGCCTGGTACCCTCACTGCTGAGGTGAATCCAGCTCCTGGTGACCTACAGCCTTTGTACAGCCCACCTCAGTCCCTTGACATGAATGTGGAGAGGGTTTAAGTGGTGGCTTTACCTGGGGTTTGCTGTGGCACCTCTGTGTGACCGTGCAGACTTTGTGCCTGCCTGCCAAGGCTGCAGAGCGGTGACAGCACTGCTTTGCTGGTTGGGACATTGTATTCAGGCTTCTGAAGCTACCTGGAAAAAACATTCTCCTGGGCATTAGTGACCATGTGGTTCATGTAAGGAACAAGGAAGATAAGGGAGCCAATCCCATTCCCACCCTGGCTGCATGTGCGGGAGGTTTTAACACTGCCAGGCCACTGCAAAGCGTCCCATAGCACCAGGCATTGCATGGCACTACCATAGTGGTGTCTCGTTCCTCCTGCCCCACTCTGCAGTGATGAGGGCCTGAGACTGCTTTTGGGAGCTGAGTGTGGGCCTAGTACCACCCCTCCTCTCCAGATGGGAGCTGGGATCATCTCCAGGCAGGGGCTTTTAATAAGCCAAGAGCTCTGGTGAAGCTTAATATGATTATCCATACACAGAATGCAGTTATGACATAAGTCTTAGTTGGAAATAGCATATTGGGAGACACAAATATAATTACACTTTCTTACATAGCAAAGCGTAATGTATATGATGAAGGAATGCAGCTTGAAGATATCACTGGGGAAAAAAAATAATTAGAATTTTGTGGTCAAATTTTGAACCACAGGCTTTACAGGGGCTCTGTCAACTGGGGATGAAAATTTTTCACATTTATTCCCATGAAGACTTCTTGAGTTAATTTTTAAGTCCTTCAAATTTCTATTCATGTACTTCATATGAAAAACAGTTACAACATTCTATTTTACAGGTGTTGTGGGAATAAGCTTAAGGGGATTGTTGAAAATTGAAAGAAAATGAAGAAAGTGGTAGTTTTCAAGTTTGGACATACTTAGTTTGACTGCAAGATAGATACAAGGTCAAAATCCCTAAACACACACACACACACACACACCCCCCCCCCCCCCCCCCCCGTTTATAATCCCAGTTGCTTTTAGTGTTGTTAGTGAAAGTGGGAGACAGTAAATAGTTTACTGATATAAAAGCCATATCCATAGTGGAGTTTCTACCTAGCGATATTTGGAAAATTTTGTACAACCTATGTTGTATAACACAGTGAAGATTAGGATTAGCAGCAGAGAGATGGAAGGAAGCTTTGTCTTAGAGCCCTCCACTCACCAACCTTCTTTATGAGGCAACGTGTGGTGGGGGATACGGGTGCCAGGTTTAAATAGGAAAGAGAACCGGGTATGGCCACAGAAGGCCATGGCAGACTGAACAGCAAGTCCGCAAGCTCGTGGTGAATTTCACTGTAGCCTTTGTTTTCTCTGGGGATTAGGAGTGTGGATGTGACATTTGGCAATGTGTTGGCTCCTTTGTTCAGAATGCGTGCTTTCAGGTGTGGGTTGTTCCCACCAGTATCATAGACTGAGAAATTTGAGATTGCGAATACAGGTGTATGCTAATATAGAAAGGCTAGGGTAAAGAAGCTGCATATTTTTGACATGGAGAGGTTTTCAAATAAGTAGACACTAATTGTTCTGGAAATTAGCGCTGAAGAAACTAAACAATATTAAGAATGGAAGAGAGGATGACAAAAAACCCTACACAAAATGAGAGGATATGCTTAACAAAGACTAGTCGGGCAAATAGCAGAAGAAAGAGAAAAGATCTGAAACAAGAAACTGCATAGAGCAACTGGAGGCAGAGGTAACCATCGGTAAGGAATGAGAGTTGTTCACATTTCACAGTATCTGGAGGATTGGGACAGAGAAGTTCAAGAATAAATGACAAATGAGGAAGATCCTAAATACAAGGAACAGCAGGAGGTCTATCGCAGTAACACAACTGAGTGGTGAGCTGCGTATGCAGACCTGAGGGAGACTCGTTTGTGTTTAGAATGCATGCATGCCTGGACGCGATTAAAATAACATCAAAGCTGGAGTAAAGAAATAGGATTTGCAGGAAAAATTGTACTGATGATGAGATCCTAACCAAAATAGCCATGACTCTGCTAATTGCTGTGTTGTGCTGCACTGCACCACACTGAGTCATGTTAATGGGAGGAGGGCATGAGAGCGCAGTGCTGAGCCCAGCAAAGAAACCCACGTCTGGGACGCTGTTAGCAAGGTCTGAGAGCAGAGAATGGGAGTAGGGTGATGGACGATGGAAGGTGAGCTGAATATAGAAGAGATGAACTCTCTTAACCTGCTCTCTCTCATTGAATCCAATAGTTTTGTGATTTATAACTTCCTTCTACGGATGTTTTGTTTCAATTTGTGCTTTTTATATGTCACGTGTGGGTCTGTTCTTACCAAAGGACTTTCACTGTATCATTTTATTTGATAAGAAATGGTGAATCTCACTGTGTTATGACAATTCAAAATCTTGGGGAAACTGATAAGAAACTGAATTTGACCCATTATGATGGAAGCAAACTGTTAAATGCAGCTGCATTACTGCATCACTAATGCACTGAATTTGTAGTACACTGTTTTAAAATTAGCATCTCTATCAGTTTTGAACGAGTCCATGCGAAGCCATTAGAGGTTATTAAAGTACAATTTCCCAGACTACCAGGAAGACAGCAAAACGAAAATCCAGAGCATAATCATGCTTTAACCTCTTGGTGCCTCAGTGAAACGGGTATCGGGTTTTCCTCCCAGGGATACTGTATTGCTTAATTAATACTTGAAGCACTGAGTGATTTGGGTAGGCTTGTTACGCCATTACAAAACTGTGAATTTATTACTAATGTTGCCCTTGGAACTTTAATGTTTTTTCTAAATTTTTCTTTTACCATCCTTTTGCTACACTGTGCAGTGCGCTGATTTCCCTAGTTAAGCTTTGTTTTTCTGTGTTGTGCAACTGAAGAACTACTCAAGATTTTTCTTTGCTTTTCACTAGGAAATTGATTGCTGTACTGAGATTAGCTCAAAAACGTCCTTTGTAGTAGCTTGACATCAAATCATAGTTCTCGAGTTTAAGAGAAGTTTAGAAAGGAAAGGCAATGATGTTTGTTGTTTCCCTATGGCAAACCCTCTGTATTTTGTGAATTCCTTATGTTGTGTCCTAAGGGAAGGACAGATGAGGACCTTTATCACAATTCTCAAGTATTTTCCATTTCCCCTCAGATATATTTTTGAGGGCTTTCACTTACAGGGAGATCATTCAGACAGTTTATGTTTTCTAAGAGTATGGAATTACTTTCAAATGCAGCATGTGGTGTAAATATTCTGAAGCTTTTATGATTATGTTTTACAAGCTCGGTAGAGACCTCCATTTTTCATGTCCTGTATTTATTTTTGACTTGTCATCTTTTAGAAGATCACAAATACTTTGTAATTTGCCTCAAAATAATTCCAGCTAACTACTGAAACTGTTTGTGGGATTTATTAGCCTGCCCTCACAAGCTGTCATACAAATAGCTGTCCTTCTAATAGGTTAATGTTGGGCTCCCTTGGGATTATTTGAAGCAAGTCCTAAATGTTATTTTACAGACTTACCTTGCCTATCATCTGGGAATCATAGAATTGCCTAGGTTGGAAGGGACCTTTCAGATCATCTAGTCCAACCATCAATCTAACTCTGACAAAAACTATCTCTGAGCACTATGTCTACCTGTCTTTTAAACACCTCCAGGGATGGTGCCTCCACCACTTCCCTGGGCAGCCTGTTCCAAAGCTTGACAACCCTTTCAGTGAAGAAATTTTTCCTAATATCCAGTCTAAACCTCCCCTGGTGCAACTTGAGGCTGTTTCCTCTTGTTCTGTCATCTGTTCCTTGGCAGAAGAGACCAACCCCCCCTGGCTACACGCTCCTTTCAGGGGGTTGTGGAGAGCGAGAAGGTCTCCCCTCGGCCTCCTTTTCTCCAGGCTGAACACCCCCAGCTCCCTCAGCCGCTCCTCACAGGACTTGTGCTCCAGACCCCTCACCAGCTCCGTTGCCCTTCCCTGGACAAGCTCCAGCACCTCAGCGTCTTCCCTGTGGTGAGGGGCCCAAAAGCGGACACAGCACTCGAGGTGGGCCCTCACCAGTGCCGAGTACAGGGGGATGGTCACTGCCCCAGTCCTACTCACCACACTGTTCCTGATACATCCCCATGTTTTCTGTTATCTTTAAGACAGCAATCTATCCACCAGAGGCCCTTTGCTGATCAAACAGTAGTTCCAAATGAGTCACCCTTCATCTGATGCACCCGAGGAGGCTGCGTTGGGAAGTGCGGGGCAGCCCCTGACAGCCCATCAGGGAGACTCTGGGTCGGTGAGCCCCTGCCTTGATGTCAGCCTCCAGCCCCTGCAGTTTATTCAAGGATGGGAGTAATAACAGCACAGCCATCCAGCTTCAGAAGGCATGGAGATGTTTCCCAGCTTTTCTGCTATGTATTGAATAATAAGATTTCAGCGTCTGTCTTTCCCTCTCTGACTTCCCATTTCGTCCCCAGCTATTAATGGCTTCTCCACAAAGTGCTCTTTGCACATGGCCCAGCTATCTGTGAGGAGAATATCTACTGCCTCTGTAGATAAAGGAGAAACAGGCAATATTTCTAATTCCTCTGAAGTCATGCTTTTATTCTCTCACTGTCTCTAAAGAAATAAGGGACAGGGCTGTGTTGGTTTGTTGATGCTTTCATATTCTAAAGTTGTTCCCAGTCTTCCCCAGGCCATTTTTGAATGTCTGACTTCCCCTGTGTGCAGCTTCTCCTTTGGCTCTCCGGCAGCAGCTTGTTTTTGCAGCTGTCTGGGGCAGAGGCTGACTCACGGCTCCAGACACCTTTGCTGAGTTATATCAGCCCACTATGTATTTTTAGAGTATTTCCTCTTTCATTCACTTTTTATAAATAAACTTTACATGTTAAACACTTCCTGAGAGGAAAACTGTTACAAAATAGATTGGGAGTGAAACTGGTAGATACTGGATAGGATTTAATGGAAATTAAATATTTACAGAGCAGAGACTTGAGAGCTATACAGACTTTTTCTGAAGAATCCTAAGGGCAGAAATCATCTTCTAGATGGCCTTGATCCAGCAAAGTGCTCAAGGCACAGGGGTAGTTTCACTGAGTTAATTGAGAATATGTATGTATGTTTAAGTGCTTTGCTGGACTTCAGCCTCGAAAACACTATGCTTTCATTTAAATTACATTTTTAGTGTTTATTTCTATCTAAGGATATGAATCTTAACTGCTTCATTGCGTTTATATTATGACACCAGCAAGAGACAATATCATTCTGTAAGTATCAATCAATACCTACAAATTGAAATGACGACAGTTTAGTTTTGTGTTTTGTTTGCTTTTTTAAAAAATTTAAATATTTAATAACTATCTGTAAGAGCCAATAAATCTAGGCCATTTTAATAAATGACTTATAAAAGCAAATTTACTTTTGGGCTAGTATTTTTTGTTCTGTGACAATCAGCTTTATGGTGAAAAAACCAACCAAACAACAAACAAAAAAACCCACAACAAAACAAGCCAAAATTTAAAAGCTTACCTGAGTCCCTTTCAACTACTTGAGTTCATAGATCTGCTTCAAGGGGAAATTATTTCTGAGGTAGGCGATTTCATTTAAACGACTACTTACAAGACACAAAGTGTGGGATGTGAACGAAGAATGTTAGTATCACCAACTCATTCTCCGTCTGTGCTTGGCTGTGACTTTAAAATAGAGTTTCTTTGTTTAGCCCCTTTGGTGAAGACAGTAATTCAGTATTTCGAAGTACTGATTAATACTAAATCATTCGCTATTGGATCAAAATAATTACCCTTAGGAAAACTATCATTAAGTGAATCTTTTATTTCAATCAAATGACCAAAATATGAATGATTAATTTACACAATTAATTGAAATGCTGAAAATGTTAATTTGATTTTTAGAAGCAAACAAACAAAAAACCACCAAAACCCCTCCACCCAGAAGTAGGAAAATCAGTGTGTTACAAAAGATTCAGATAGCGTAAGATCATGAGACAATTCACAGCGGGACAACATTTACAGTCATGAAACCTTGATGATAAAGATAAATAACAAATCCATTTAGTGAGACTAAACACATGCATGGCGTAAAGGTTTTCTTACATAAAGTTTTCCTTCACCTAAAATGGGGGGAAAACCCCAGCAGAATCAATCCAGGATGGTTTTGCCTTGAAGATGGCATTTGGTAGTTCACGTCTGGTACTCTGTCAAGAATTAGCCATGTGTTTCAACTGTTCAAGCTGATCTTAAGTATTTATTTTTTTAGAGAAATATAGTCTGTCTATCGCTGTATATTCCCTAGGCAGTATATCTAGTATATGATATATTTTATGTGCAGAATCTGATAAGGGAGCACGTGGGTTGGGTTTTGGGTGGTTTTTTGGAGGAGGGATGGGTTTGAAACAATGAAACTTACATGGTTGGTTTTTGTAACACTTAAATCTGTTCAAATGTCTCTTCCCCCCTTACATAACTCCATGTTACTAGGTCCTATTTTTGCATATTTATCATATTGAACAATCAGTGTCGGTGACTCCCCTGGGTTTTTTCTCCCCTGGCAGTAATGTCATGGGGATGAGGGAATAAGGAAATGTCTTATTGACAAAACTTTCCGAACTGTTTTAAGTGTAGCTTTAATTCTACAAATCTTCAGTGGAGCAAAACCTTCCTTCATCACTTAGGTCCTGGTAAGATATTTTATACCTGCTTTAGACCACCTGTGTTAAAATCGGTTTGTTTAATGAAGCAGTCACATTAGAGTTCTAACAGGAGAGCCATAGAGAGAGTGAAATAATAATGCAATCAGACTAGAATTTCTCTAAGGGGAGTTCTAAGAAGTTGTGAAAAGATCGAATGAATCCTTTTGGGCGTAACTTGATGGGGGGTGGGAAGACTGACTACTGAGGTCATGAATGTGTTATGCTTTGATGGCTATTCCAGGTTCATTAAAAAGGGGGCAGGTTCTACGAGAAGTTACATGTGTTATATTAGGGACTGGAGAGCCTTTGTGGGTGGTGATTTTGTTGTTTTGTGGTCGTTGTTTATTTTTTTACCCCTTTCTGGCTATTGTGAATTGAAGGACACTTTTAGATAAGCCTCAGTACTGAAGCTCATTTTGAATCAAAGCTCGAATATGAAAAACAAAAAAAGCTGACTATAAGAAAGTAAGAACTCGATGTCAGCCTGAATGGTTTCTTGTGTCTAAAATGAAGTTGTTGCCTGATCGGCTTAATTCAGTTCTGCGTTCTCTACAGTTTCCTCTGGTAGTAGCAGAGTTGGAAAAAACATTATAAAATTTTTAGAGGTACGTAATTTTGTCTTTCTTGTCTTGACAGCAGGGAAAGAAGGACATGACTGTAGAGAGGGCAAGTTTACTTGTTTGTGATTATAAAACTTTTAATTTATATTACTAAAGCTTAAAATAAATGGATTTGAGCCATCCTCAGCTAAGTGACTCAAGTGAAATATCTATAGGATACAGCTGCATTTAAGTCTTGAGCCTGGGTTACTTTCATTATACTTGCAAGTAAAATTGTCAGCTTTTTTTTTTTTGGTTGGGGAGGATCATTTCTATGGTCATGAAATATTGAAAATGGAGATGGGATACAAATAAAGAGGGTATGTCTTACAAAGTTGGTAATGTTTCAACACTTTACATGTTTGCACTGGGACAAGATTATGAAAAAAATCAGAATAAAAAAAACTCTGAAAGGCTGGAATTAACTTGGCATGGAAGAATACAGGAACTTAATTAAAACAATGCTTTCGGAAAGATCAAATGAAAATATGAAAATTAACTGCAAAGTATTGAATGATAATAAAACCCTGCATTTATTTGAAAACTAGTTCCATGAACCCTTTTCACAAAGATTACATACCAAAAATGAATGTTAATTTGCAAGATGTATCCTCAATTGAGGTCTCAATGCCTCATTTCTTTCAGTGACTTTTCTTTTTGCATAAGATACATCCAACAGAAATAAGACGACCATTTAGTTATTTAGGACTTATTGTGGAAGAGAGTGAGAGGAATGACTGAGCAAAACCTTTAAAGAGGTTTTCACTTAAGGATGCAGTTATGAGTCTTACTGACTCAGGCACCTACATCTTGAAGAATCCATAGGTATTTGGAGTAGCCGTAACTTGGTACGCGTGCTGGACTTGGCAGCGCTAGGTTAGCGGTTGGACTCGATGAATCTTAAAGGTCTTTTCCAACCTAAATGATTCTGTGATTCTATGCAATCTCATAAGAGTCTGTCATAAATATGGGACAATTTGGTGAGTAAATGTTATCACGCCTTCAAATACGCTTACTGAAGATGCCCTGTACATGGGCCACTTGGCATTATGGAACTGTCTTTGCTGTCAATGAGGGAATTCGCTTGTCCTCTACCCTCTTCCAGCTTCTCTCAGCCCTCCCTGAGGCATACAGAAGGTGTGGGAAAGTATCGGTAATTTGTTGTGCTGCACAGCAGTTAGGAAGCATAAACCCCTACCTGTATGAAACCTTGAGTTATGCACATACCCCTCACATGGGACTCAAAGTGATGGGGCAAAGAAAGCTCCTGTCATCTTTGCACCAGCTATGAAGATTGGGGGGGGCCGGTTTCCCTTTCTCATCCATCTCAAGATTGTCTTTCCCTGAGGCGTATGCGATATCCATAGCTTGTCGTTAAATGGATGAGGTTTTAGGACAGTCTGCCAGTCGCATTTTCATTGGGACTTCTTCCCACAGTGTGCATTTTTACCTGCTGTGCAATGCAATTCAAGCCTCTTGCCTATCTCATTGTTTTATAATTACGCCTATGCATTATTTCCATATGCCTACACAAACCCACTGTCTTCTAAAGGTTTTCCCATATAAGAGCTGATGTGAAATTCCATAAACACATCTGAAAATGATAGACAAATGTATGGAATATAGATTTGAGAGCATTTTTACTGTGTAGCTCCTTCAGCTTTTCAGAGGGAAAACAGACTAGGCACTGACTGCACAGCTGAAGATTCAGCACACCGAAAATTCAGACGAGGAGAGGAGGAGAGTATCGTTCTCGCTGCATCCTTGGAGTAGGCATACTTCAAGTATGTTACAGCTTTTAGCAGTATTGCTGGGGTTCTGCTCTGTTCCTTTATCTCAGCTAGTGACTCATACTGCAGTGCAACGAGAGGCATCACAGTCAAATCACCTATCAACTTATTACTCAGGGCAAAGTAATTGTGGTCGGCATGTTAAAATACTCCACTGAGTACTTCATACTTCATTTATGAAATATTAGAATTTTCCTTTGAACCAAATCTCTTCAGCCTAAATCAGCTTAATACGTCCATGGAATCCCCCTGGCTCTCTTATTCATGTTATTTCTCATAATACACTTTTCTGTTCTGCAGGTTTTGTAACAGCTGGCAGGGTGTGTGTTTGCAGTCCCAAATCTTATCTGAGGGTGCATTTCTACAACATCAGAAGATAAAACGCCACTGGAACCTTGTAGAACTTTCCAGTCTGCCTTCAGACTGAGATTTGCTAATGGAATATATTGCCAGAAGTAGAGAAAGGTTTTCAGCAGGACTGGTAGGTTAAAAACAGAAGCTGGGAGATTTGGAACAAGTGTAATAGTGAGTTTCCTAGGGAAACTAGAAAGTGCCCTCTTTTTCCTCTTGATTAAATTTTCTATATAAAAATCATTCTTTATACTTAAGCTGAACTTCTTTTTGTTTCTCTTTGCTTGAAAACTAAGCTTCTGAAATCTTCTGGTCACTGAAAGTATGAAAACTACTTTTCTTATAAAATATATATTTTTTTAAAAGTTGACTTATCCTCATTTTTGACAAGGTTACTCTAACTGATTATACCAATAATCTACTGGATTACTTTTATGCTATATCTGCAGGCTATAATTAAAGGGATTTCAGACCTAATAATTTTCCCCGATATTGTGCTTTCTTAATGATAACACATAAAAGGAAAGCAAGACCAGAGAGCAAATGGGAGTATGTAAGATGCAGAGCAGGCACAGTAGCAAATCTCATCATGTGGTCACACAAATAGTAATGTCTAGCACATTTCTACAACACTTCAGAAATGTTCTGCTTTCACATACATTCATTCATTGATATCCAGTTAAGTTAAATCCATTTCTCAGGACACGCTACTGTTTGGCAGGTATTGGCTTCCATAATGGGCAGCTTAGTTACAGTAAGATTCTGCTGCAACACTGAGGTGGTTTCTTTTCTGTTTGTTTTCATTAACTGCCACTAAACCCCTGTGACTGGCCTAGTAACGTTCTGTCAGTCTGCATGTTTTATTATGTTTTATTCTCTCTTAAGTTCTCTTTAATACGTGTGGAACCATTGTCACAGGACCCACTCATGCTTTCATGTTCTTCTGTGGTGGGAAGACAGTCTTGTCTATGTTTGCGTCAGCCTGGTTATGAGAAGTCAAGTTCTGTTAGCGCTGAAGAATGGAGCTACAAATTTAGAAATTAAACACAACCCTTTGGAGGCAAACTGATGGACAGGGCTGGCAGGTATTTCCTTTACAGGCAGTCGCTAAGAAGTGGTCTGTAACTAGCTAAGAACCAGAGTACTCCTGGAAAGAAGGTCACAATTTTGCACGCTATTTTTGTTAGGATTTTGAATTGTCAAACAGAACTAAAGCCTGAAGTTATTCTCTTCCTTCAAAGTGTACAGGTCACGTTTAATGATCGCTTTATAATGACTGAGAGGCCTGCTCAGAAACCAGTGGAGGAGAATAAGCAGGTACCTGTGCACACGCACTAAAGCAGCGACTCCCAAATCTTTATGATCCATCGCCACAGTCTGCACCACCATCACTCTCCAATTGTTTTCTTTGGCAGGCCCCCCAGTGCTGCCTCCCTGGGTCTTTCGCTCTTTTGCACATCCCCGGATTTCTGCAGTTCCATCATGGTTTTTCCTCTCTTCTTTCCTGTTTCTCCTTTTGTGCCCGTTTCACAGATCCCCAGGAGAGCTTCTCTTTCCCTGTTGAGCCCACAGTACAGGCCAAACTTGAATGTTAACATACCTCACCAGCTGGGAAATGCAATACCAGAATATAAAGTTAAAACATAGAATCTTCTAGTTTCAAGCCTATCTGTCACTAATTCTCTAATTTGGAGGAATTTTTTCTGTTTAAATGTGCATTTTGGATATAAAATTTATTAGAAATTTGCTTAAAGTAAGGGCAGTCTTAAGTAAATCAATTTTGCCTTAACTGCTGCTAAGCTGCTGAATGAAAAGGGTTTTGTTTATGTGTTTGTGGGGTTTGGTTTTCCCCCAAGCCCCTTGTGCAAACAGGTATATTGGGGAAATCAGTTACTGAGGTCAACTAGATGTTCTAAAATTGTAAAATCTATAGTAAGAATTATTTGTAATTACCTTAACGTATTTGTTCTTAATATATTTGTTTAAATTTCCTAATTTTTTTTGCAATGGAGGTCTTTGATTATCAGTTTAATGACTTTAAACTGCCATTCCAGTTTATTATCAAACCTCTCCCAACAGTCACACATTTGAAAATTGTCTTGTTCGAACAATGAACTTTCTCTCTGCACCAAAAATACAACAGCTACAGATCAGACAAATAAGGATGGCTGTGAGTGAGTAGCAGGTGGTGAAGGTAGACTGGAAAACAAAGCCATGTGGAAATAACCCTCAACTGGAACCGGGCACTCTATTGACTGCTAATTTGTTCCTTTCCTCATTTGTGAATTTTAATGACAAACCTGATGTTTGCTTTTCTGTTTCCTATTTATAAGTATTTGAACACCAAATGTAGACATTCAGTATCATCCTTCTGTTTCTATGTTTGAAAAAAAAACCCAACACCAGCCATTCTCAAAACACTGCTGTGAACAAAACGCTCTTTGACGAGCAGCAGCACTACGACTGAGCCATCTGCTTGTGAAGAATTTCAGTGGATGTTTCTGACCTATGCTTTAAATTCGTTTACTAGCTAGCACAATTAATACCATATTACAAATGACAGTGTACTAATGTTTTTGTAGATATACTGGAAATATCATCTGTTTTGGCTGTGATAAATCAGTTGCTTAGTAAAACAGAACTGCAATCTTGAGAAATATACAAAATAGATGACTGAAAATCTAGGCATTAATGCAGTTATGCTGAATGCAGCATTTACTAGCTGTGGGAAACTCAATCCAATTCACTGTAGTAACCTGGTAAAGACATGTCCATGTATATCTTATCTTCACAATATGGATCATATTTTCATGATCCAAAAAAATAGTTAGTAATGTAACTTAGAAGGTATCACGGCTGATTTGAGTAATGTCTATTGAAATGACAGAATATTTTCTTTGTAAGTTGTTGATTCTACTTTTCTGAAAACGCAAGCACAGTTACTGACATCTTTTTTGTTGCGTTCATGTCTTGCAGGCTTCTTCACAGCCTTGACACCTAGCAGGGCTTTCTCTGAATGAAAGCAAATCTGGACTCTGGAATACAATTAAGGTGTACCTGGATTCTGTTTCCCAGGTAATACTTCTCACACATGTCTTAAAATAACATAAAACTGTCCAATCTGTACTTATCAGCTTTATGCTATAAAATGAATGCTGTCACATTATATTTTGTCACAAATCTTAAAATGACTTCTCTAACACAGATTAAAGAACTGAGCTTTCGTCTCTGTAGCATTTAGGAAAAGGCTTAGTAGTTACATGTTAATTATTCACTGAATGCCCAACTTGCAGGCTTCTAATTTGTTTGTTTGTATGTCACACTGTATTCCTATCTTCTGTACCTACATGGCATTATGCCTTTTCATATAACCTGTCACTGTAGTGTAGGTGCTTTTTCAAGTCCTAGGTTGCATCATATTGCCAAACAAGAAACCTTGTCCTGTTTTCCAACAAGTTTTACTCTCTTGGAATTCAAAAACATTGCTAAAAGTTTGTTTCTTGACTTGATAAAGATTTGCCAAGTGATGATACATGACTTTTTATACGTTAAAGGTAGTGATTTTTTTTTTAAGTCTTTACTCGTTTATTTCCCAAGAGTATGGGACTGTACTGCAAAAAATAGTAAGCACTAGTATTCGCATTTTACGTATGTTGATGCCAAACGATGAATAGGGGAGCAGTGACAGAGTGGGTAATGGAACCAAGCCTGTCTCTGATCACTCAGCCCCACTGCATTTCCTTTGCGAGCGACAGTATGTTAAAATTACTTTTCTGTCATCTTGTAACTCTCATCCCCTTTCTGCAACAAAATACAATAAATCTTTGCAAAGTTGTGATTCAAGTACAATGAGAAATTGCATGTGCAGTGGCATGCCCGTGCGGTGCTAACCCAGGCTGGGTAGACACATGGCGTGTGTCTGGCAGTCTGGCAGACAGCAATTTAAAAAAAAAAAAAAAAAAAAAAAGAAAAGAAAAAAAAAGAGGGACCTCACATGTACACTTTTATCTAAGTATGTTTCTTCCCAAAGGCCCTACGCAGTTAAACGCTCTAACCCTGTTAGATAGTTGTTTAGGATTTGTATTCTCTTCACTGGTGTTTGATATGTTGCCCTGGAAATGAATTGGGAATTTAGGGAAATGCAGCTTTTAGTGACGTGAGCCAGTAAAGGAGAAATATTTCACTGTAGTAGGAGTCAGGACACAAAGATCTCCTTCTAGCTATTTACTTTTACCAGAGGTATGTTCTTTAAAATTATGGGACCTTGAACACTGTTTAAGAGGCCCTTTTGTGTATTTTTCATCCACCTAATACAACAGGGAGCTACTTGACTGAGAGATATTGCAGGTATTGTGTGTTTAAGTGCATTCAAAATACTCTCTCTGTGTTGCAGCTGACAGGCAAGATCATTTCAGACTTAAAAATAATGCAGTACTACAGTAACACACACATCTAAATCATAAATGCATGTGAAAAGACAATACAATGTTAGAGATCCAGCTCTCTGTTACAAAATGTGAAGAAACCAGAGAGAAGCAGCTGCTGAAGGACACATACTATTTAATACTACTAGTGAATGACTACCCCTGTAATAATACGTAAAATCTTAGAAGCTTACTGCATGCTGCACGATGCTCTCGCTCAAACAAGATAACTCAGATGACTGAATTTATCATCCTATTTTAATGTCTTTTTTTTTTAAGGGCTATAATCAGAGCTATTTGTGAGCCTTCAGACTCACTACGGGATAAAAGACACGGCTGTGCTACCTCAATAATGAACTGAGGGCTGTAAATAATATCCCAGTAAAGGATTCTTGGAGACAGAGACATCAAATTTAAGGGTTAATTTACTGCATAAATACAGCATCGACCGAAACTCTTGCAGTGTGCGGCAGACTAGTCTATTTTTATGACTTAACCTTTACTGATCCACATCTGTTAATCAGCTCTATATTATGCAAATGCTATTTAAGTTTATAATGATACAACTGAATGTCCTTGGCGCTAAAGATGCAAGATTTTTGGATTCTGCTTTTAATCATATTCCTGGATGGTGATGGCTTCACCTCTTGGATGAGGCTAGCTAATCTACTTGCTTCCTACTGAGAGAGGTCTGTTGCTACAATACAGTGACTCAGCTAATCTAAATTCTTGACTCTTCTGCCTGAACTTGAATATTTTCCCTGTATATGGAACCAAAACATACAATTCTTCTGTAAAAATAGGCAGAAAATTACTATCAATTACACATAAAACTAGGTAATTTATTTCAACTACTTTGCCAAATTCTGTGATAAAGCTAGATTTCGTGCAAAATGTAAGCATCTGACTTCTCCTGACGCTCTCATTGCCTTATATTTAACATAAATATTTATGCGTGGATTTTGGTATGTGAAGAAGCAGCTCACAGAAAGTTAAAACTGCTGTGCGTGCAGGACAAATACTAAATATTTTTCTATAAATAAAATTTTAGGCATTGAAATAAAAAACTCCGCCATAGCTTTCATAGTTGGCAAAAACGATGCTACCTCGCAACTAATTATCATTTTAGGATTCCTACTGTAGAGACCCCCCTGTGTTTGCACATCGAGTTCCCTTGTATGCTATAGAGACAACAGCTGTTACGGGAGGAGGCAGTTCTCATGCTGCGATGTTCTCCTGGAAAATGTCCTGCCAGTTGTCAGAATTATTTATTTACTTATTTACTGGGGGAGGGAAATGAGTATAACTTGGGCGTCTCTCCTTGTGATAACAGATGGCGGAGAAAGAGGTACACCCTTGGAGTGATGCCCGCATTTCTAGATCAGAGCTAACATCAGTGAAATAAGCCAGCTAAATGCATTTTGAATGGGACCTAATATCTTGTTAAAGTCTTCTCTAAGGGTTCTTATCTCAGCTTTAATTTCCCATCTCATGACATTTCACATGTCTGCCTTCATGCTGTGGTTTGATGTTCACTCCCAAGCTGTAATAGTTATTCTGCTAAGGGGCAGGCGGGTAGGTTTTTCATCCCATTGCAAAATGCTTTATGTTCAAATCTAAATAGAAGGAACTAAAACCAAGCAAAGGTCAATGGCTGTTTATGTAACTTCTAGATACAAAAAGTTTGGGGAGTTCCATAATCTATTGTGTTACTTGAAAAAAGCTCTAATATTAATCCCAACAAGCAAGGAAATATTGTGTAAGCAGGAACAATGTAACTTAGTTTATGTACTTTATGTTAGTTTTATTTTATTTCACACCGAAAAGAATAGGAATAAGATAATTCTAGCATAGCACTTCTGTAAAAGGTGGGAACGGGGATTATTACATAACTTTTAAAAAGTCTTGTAGCATTTCTCCCTGTCAAACGTCAGAGATTATCTCTTGCTCTGTTTCAGTTCCGTAGAAGAAACGGAATTAATCTCTAAACCCTAAAATGGTTCTAAGAAATCAAATGCTTAAAGCGCAATTGCTCTTCGAATGATGTAAAACATGGGATTAGCGTAATGCAAGTGCAGGACAAAATAGCTGTAACATAAGAAGTCAGACCGTCTTCCTAATGTCCTAAGACATTCAAAGCTTGATAAAGACATAAACGTGTCGTGCCGTCTTGCATCTTCGTCTTTTAGTCCTATTGATTTCAAAGAGCATATCGGAAAGGAAATTTCTTTTGGTTTTCGTTCATTTGTGGTCTCTGAAAGGAGTATAGCACTTAATGAAACAGATAAAATTTTAAAATTGATGTGACAGTTTTAAGAGTAGTTACAGCACATTAACAACCATTACTTTATGAGTTCAATTCACAACATCATATAAACATGTCACTGTGATGCACTTTTCTTCTTGACAATACAAAAATATATTGGGTAGATTGGTATCCGTATTTTGTATAGCTGTTTTCAGATATTTTTAACTAGGAACATCATAAAGATTTGCTTTTAGAAAGCATTCAGACATCTATTTTTACGTCCAACTGATTATTAGTGGGCTTTACATCCCAAAGTAGTGTGGAACATATACTTGCTGCAGTACCGATCCAGCAAGTATGGAGTGGAGCAGAGGTCTTTCTCGATTTTCTTGTGAAATTAGGAACTTCTGAAATAAGCTTTTCTCATTAGTGGACAACTAAAGCAGCAGCACCTCATTAGAGGGTCATAGATTTATAGCGGCGTAAGGCAGCATTTCAGAGCATAAACGATCATTATACAGATGATGACAGAATGCTGCCCTCAATACAGAACTTACTATAGAATAATTTTTACAATATTATTTTTCCTTAGCTAGTACTGGAGTTACTCTGGTTAAACACAAAAAGAAAATTAGCTGACAACAGCACGTACATTGGGCTACCATTTATTGTGCGCTCTATTGGACAGATCTAATCAAGAATTTAGGGCAAAGTTATCGGCAGGTGGTACACAGTCAACTTCAACGCAAGGGAAGTGTCCTTACTTGGCCTTACTCTGCGGTTATGTTATAAGGACATTTGGGCTTTTAAATCTCTGTGAAGGAGAATCTGTTTAAATTCTACATATTTGTAAAAAGAGAAGAGGATCTTTGGCTCTTCACTGAGCAGTAGTTTGTCCAATTCACATGATTCTAATAAGCAGAGGCAAACTGTTTCACAGTCCAATACACTATAGTAAACTTATTCTTTGGATTCTTAAGATCATTTGCCCACCTTTTTTTTTTTTTTTTTCTTTTGCTAGAATAAAAATTCTTAGGCAGAATTTTCATTGCATAACAAATGGATGATACTAAACTCACTACAAGCAGCAAAATGGAAATAATTTTGCTGGAGAAACCTATGAACGGAGACAAGGCAAAACCTTTGTAGAATGTTGAAGGTGACAATAGTCTATTTGGCAGCATTGCGCGGAGTGACACAAAAGAGGCCTAACAATTTCAAATGTGGGGCTGGCTGCTTTCAACTGCAGTGAGAATAACCAAAGTTATGTGAGTCTCTAATGCTTGTGGGCACAATCTCTGTGTGTTAAAAATAATTCTTAGGATTTAATAAGTCTTAACTGCTTAAAAAACTAAAAAATGTCTAAAAATGTTTCAGTAATGTTACATCTTTGGTGCTGATGTACAAGGGTATCTGAGACACAAGATTTCAGGTTAAGAGGCAGTTTATACACATCTGAGGGACAGAAATCAAACCAGAGGTTTAATGGGAACTCTTTTCATCTTGATAATGGAATTAATAGGGTACTTCCTTAATTAGGAGTCCCAGTTTATTAACTTTTGATTTATAAACAACGACGTAGTCAGTATTTGTGACCTGTGTCTTCTAGGAGATTATTTGTGACTGAAATGTTGACATCTTGTAATAGTGTGAAAAAGAACTTAAAACTGCGGGCTTGTGTTAGTTGCGAGGCCTGCACTGGTTTGTGCAGTGTATTAACTTCATATGAAGTCAGAATGCAATTCTGCAGTAAATGACTAAAATTTTCTACTATACCAAGGCCCTAAAGACTGACAGAGAGAAGCTTGTCTTCCTACACTAGCCCTGCCAGAATTTTGAATTATCCTCTGAATACAGTTCCTTCTACAAATTGTTTGTTTATTTAATAAGAATAGAATTCATAGGTGCATATTCCCACACTTTTCCTGAGAATCTGATTCTCAACCTTGCAACTGAATTGTTGAATAGTTCTACTATTGTCATCTGTTTGTCAGTAAATTATATATTATAGTGTTCTTTTGTATTACATAGAAATGTGGCCTTAATGTTTTAAAAGTGAATTTTACAATAGGCAAGTGCATGTTGAATAGGATGCTCTAGACTTTATGCTGGCTTCCAGTGTGCTGAAGGAGGTACGATAGGATTCTGACAGCAGGATTTAGCCAGCTGATTGCTAATCAGAAGTTCCAGGTTTGCTAGAAAAGTGAGCAGTACAGTGAGAGGTAAAGGGTCTGTGAAGCAAGTAATCCTGAAGGAAGCTTGTTATTTTTCCTGGATCTCTTCCCCCCCGTTTTTACGTGGAGGATATCTCAGTCTTTTAGCTTTTAGGATATAGCAATTTAAGGGATGCTGTGTGCATGCATTTACATTGGAATGTGTCGTGACTTTCACATACAATTACATGCATTCGATGAATCTGCACACGTACGTAATATATGTGTCTGCGCGTATATTTATACATACAATAATGTATAAGATTTAAATTGAATAGTTTACACTTTACTTATAAAGTTGTTCTTTATTTTAATTCTTTACATTGCAGCTGACTTTTTCATGTCTTATTTTATAAAATAGATTGGCCTTCATTGACAACGGTGAGATGAAAGGTAATTTTTGAATCCTACGCATTGCATAGTACTGGCTTTTAATTCAGTTGAGAAAAAAATACTAGCAAAACATAATAGTATTATTTCACTCATGTGCTGTCATCGTTTCAGTTCTTTGCTCATCTTGCATGTTGCACATTAATGGCTTATCAGGTTTTCACATACGTGGTATTGAAAATTAATTTGTGGTAACTAAAGCAGACAATTAATTAGGTAAATGTGTATTCGTCTTAATCATTTGATAAGTCATTTAAAAAGAAAATTACAGTTTTATTATGAAGGCCAGATTGGATGTAAATACCATATTTTGTTCTCTGTATATAATCTAGAATTGTGGTTTATAGCGTTTGATTCTTTTTAATTATGACCCAGCCGGTCCTGGGCTTATTTTTCACTATGTAACTGTTGCTGTTGATCTCGCATTTATCTATTCAGTCAGTCAGAATATGAGTCAGAATGGTAGGATATTTACACTGTAAATTTCATAACATAAATAAAAAATTTGCAGAAGAAAAACCTTAAAAAACAGACCAAAACACTTTGTGTGGATTAAATTGACTTTTATGTATGATTTAGCTGGCAGACTTGTTGATCTTCAGAGGACATTCATGCACTGTTTAGCCTCTTATTTGGAGGATGAAAATTATCTTTATGTATCATTGGGTTTTCTCTGATTAGGAAAATCTTCAGGTTTTAAGGGACAAAAAAGGCCATTCCTGTGTAAGCACGGTCCATCTGAGCGTATGCGTGTGTGTACCTAGAACACATCAAGCCTTCAGCTCTGCTCTTCTTAGCAGATGAACATTTTTTTGTCTTCTGCAGTTTTTCTATAGCGTTTGTATAGTATTCCTTGTTAATTTTATTCTTTAGCTATCAAAGAAAGTAAAGTTCTAAATTATACTTTAATACATCTTATGAGGAATTTATATTTTTCTGGGTTTTAGAAAGATGCTTTTTCTTCTGTCTTGGTCAAATTCTGGTGTAACATTCACTGTGACTTTGTCTTATTTTTGTTACTCATAACACCTACTATTTATTCCTTTTCATAATGGTAGCTCTCCTCCACACTGAGAAATGTCCAAGTTTTGCTGATAGGATTATCCCTAGATAGTATGTGTAGTTTGTAAACAGTTTGTTTAGAAAGATCTGTACTCAGTCTGCAAAACAGTAAATGTCTCTTAGTAGTTGAGACGGCTCTGCATTACAGAAAATCGGCAAATGAACTGATACAGGACAGTCTTCTGGATTAGAAGAGGAAACACTGCTCACCGAGATGCAAAGAAATAAACTACCTGGTTTTGAGATTAGTAGTATAATAAAGACTATGGTTTCAAAATTAAAAGAGTAGAAAATACAAGAAATACAGCAGGTCATATAGGCATACCACATTTATTGCTGCATTCCTCTAGAAATACAATGCCAGTAAACAATATTTTATATCTACTTTAATATACATATATTGTCACGTAAATTGAAGGTGTGTATTCTTCTTCATGCCTCTTCTTTATATATTCAGTGTCAGTCCACGTGTGTAATTGTTGAATTTTTTGCTATAAATTTTATTTAAAAGTGAATTATTTAGACTGCTGTGGCTTGAGTTCTGAAATATTTGCAAGATTGCCTTCAGCTTTTAAAGAAGTTGTCTGAGTAAGGCTGGCATTATTTTAGCCTTAATTACGTGGTAAAAAGTGCTTGAAGTTCCTTTGTATTTGTATCAATGTATTTAAAAAAAAAATAAAAAAAATTCTTAAGCACAGGATATAATGAACCAAAAAATAAGATAACAGATGTATTTTAGTAGGAAATGGAAAGGTAACTGTTACTGCTATTATAACTCCAGATTTTTGGAATCGAGGCAAACTATTTTAACAGACTTATCTCCTGTAATCATTTATTTGACCTATAGTTACCACTCATGTCGATCATAGCCTGTCTGTTTCTATTACAGGTTGTTCTCACATCTCTCTCAGAATTTTTCTGAACTCCCTCCTACACCTCAGCAAGCGTTATTCATGAGACTACAAAGCCCTCTTCTGCGGTACGAATCCAGCCATGTTCAAAGTTTGCAAAAGTAAAAGTCTAATCTCCAATAAATTATGATTTATCAAATAAATTGTCATAGGTTTTCTACATAGGATTTAATGGACTGCTGAGCACAGAGGATGTACAATACAGTACATAATTTTCTTTTCAGGAATACTGTGTGCTTTCAAATGTAAGGAAATGCTGTCAGAGAGTCTTTGGCTTTTGTACTGACAAGGACACAAAATGCATCTTTTTGACATTGGCACAAGCGAGTTGGGTTCAGTCACAGTGCTTTAGGGGGGCAGCATTTCCTCCCGTACTCCCCTTGTGGGGGAACGGCGGCAGGGGGAAGCTGCTGTCTCGGGAGCACAGCAGCTGAGGGTTATCAGATGCTCTCCCGGGGCACAAGTGGGAGCAGAGGCGGCTGCTTTTTGCTACCTCCTTACATACCGTTACAGCCATCGCGTCCTCTCTGTGAACGCTAGGAGAATTAGTACAGTGCATTTCTTGCCAATACACAACTGTTTGAATTGGTATAGTTATAAAACGTGAAATTACATAAGGCCAGGTAAAAATTTACTAAACTGCCATAAATAAACCAGAGAGCCCTTATATCTTAATACATTGACCTAACAATTTTGCATAGCACCCTGCCAGTATTTTGTTAGTATTTCAAGTTCCTGTTACTTTTTTGTGAACTTTTTGTAAATTGAAAGTCAAATTTCCCAACATGATTCAAAACATACATAGGTAGGCATATCAGAAGAAAATTATATTAATACCAAGAGTGCAGCCTAGGTAATAAAAACTTAGACTTTAAATGACCATCTGACAAAAAACAATTCAAGTTAATTTGTGTCCTCTGATAATGTTCATAAATCAAAACATGACAGCCTAGATTTGGGAAGGGAAGATCAAGCTGATTTTGCATCCTTTCTAAAGCAATAACTGAGGCAGTTACTCCCCAGTGTGCCTATTTCTGTCACATCTTCATATGGTTTAACCGTGCTTCTGCCACCTTGGACAACAAAATGCAAGAAGATCAGAAATAGAAAGCTGACGTGTTTTTGCTTCAGGGGCATCGTAACAGCAGGAGTTCTGGGAGAGTTCGGTGAAGCCGTCTAATGGAACTAAGTGAAAGTGTGGGACCGCTGGGATAGGCGGCCAGACACCTCTGAGAGAAGTTGCTATGATATGCTTGGAAAATTGCAAATTGGAAAATGGGGTATGTGTTTGATAGAAATAATACAAATGTTGGAGCATAGATAAGGACTAGCTTTTTAAGAAAAGCATTGCAGGTGAAATACCAGTTTGAAATTTGAATATTTAAAGATGAGTAATATTTCACGAATTCAGCAAATGCACTTCATACAAACATTGCTGTCACACTAACAGAGCATTGACGCAAGGGACTCCATTAGTCTTCACGAAGTCTTCGCTACAGTAATCACATTGGTCTATCTTAGTAGTTGGTGCATGTCTTTTAAGGGAGAAAAATATTTTAAAAATCAGCTACAGATAAAACACGGAAAAGGTTGTATAGTGGTATTGTCAACGTTATGTCTGTTTAGTGACTCACATGTATCACTAAAGATGGGTGACAATAGTGTACATCACCTTTATATACTGCGTATAACATCCTTGGCATATAGCAAATGTGCACTTCAGCCCCTGTTTCTGCTGTATTTTCTTTGTATGTGTGTATTTTCTTTATCTCTGTGATAAACGAGTGTCATATTTCTATGGAGTTTGTAAGAAAATTTTTGATGACCTACTAGCATGGGTTTAAATAAATTATGAGGCTTTTAGAAAGCCTCGTAAAGCTGATCTCTCCGAGGATTGCCAGGTGATACCCTACAGTCCAGCAGAGTACTTTCTGTCTAGGACTTATTTTCAGCACAGAGATTCCGTTTAGCATTTATCATGAAAATAGGCCTAAGTGCCTGCTATTCCAGGCTCGGTTACACTGTCATCTGCCAACAGTGTTCCCTCCCCTCCGTTCTGGCTTGTTCCCATTTTCGGCAGGTCAGTGGTTGGGAAATGTGCAAATTACTTTCCTGAGGCAACTGTTGTCACCCTGCACAAACTCCTTGCGCTCCCCTCCGGTACAGGCAGCCGCTTTCTTCCTTCGTGCCGGCTGGAATGAATGTGTAGACCTGAAGGTAACACTTTGCTGAAAGCGTGGCATGAATGGAGATGCATGAAACAGGATTCACTCAATAATGGAATGTTTTTTTCTAAGGATGTGAGGTGTAGAAGTCCATGTGGCTTAGAACACATATTAGCACATAAAATACAAGGAAAATGCTTCCCTGGATTCTTCCCCTTTCTTTTATCTATTACTATAAGCACAGTATGATGTACAGCATACAGGCTGAGAGGATTAGTCATTTTTTCTCCCTTAAATGTAATTGCATTTTTGTAGACTTGCGCATTTTTGTAGATGAATAGCTGATAACGTGAGATGTTAAGTAGTTTTCATTTCAAATGTATTAATTCAATCTGCTCAAGTGATAGGTATCCCCAATTTCTAGCATGTGTAAGTCGATTCTTTCATTTCCACCACGTATGGTTATCTGAAAGTTGCTTCTCTTACATGCTAATATAACTTTAAGAGGCATTTGACCAGCCTAAAGTTTAGTTTTAAATTATAATAGCCAAAGAATATTAAATGAAATCATACCGGCCCTAACCTGCTTGTAAATTTCTTTTATTGTTCTCTTTTTTTTAAGATGAATCCTACTGTAGTTGTTCCTGTGCTTATACTGGTATGCAGATGCAATAAGTCGTTATAAAGTGTACTACTTAGGATGCTTCATCCTTTCTTTTACTTTTTTCCCCTCTCAGTTTGCCAACACAACTAATCCCCAGTAATTGTATCCTTTTTTGCATAGCTATTTCAGTGTTAGGAGACAAGACTGGATTTAAAATTGCCGTTGTACTCTCTGCTTTGATATCGACTCCATTTATGACTTTTGTCACGTAACATACCGGCGATTCGGTATTCTCACTTCCTAATGGACACAAGCTTGTTGAATTATCTCGCAAAGATGTCGTGAGGTGTTGAAGTACCGTGAATAGTAGGTTGGACAAAAAGTGCTGTTAGTTCTTTTTCAGGCACAGCTTTATGTAGTATTACATTTAGGAAGCTCTCCGTAATATTCCATCCGTACTCTTCAAGCGGAGTTTTCCATTTACAGTAACAGCGATGCCACGTGAAGAACTCTGCTTTTTGTTTTGTTCTGGACTAGGGACCAAGTTCTTTAACCAAATTCAGTTGCCAGTTGCCTTGGGGCAGTTCTGGCTGTATAAGGTTGTTAAAATACTCTATGGGGTGTTTTTAAAAAAAACCAAAAACCTCTGAAGTCTAGCATTTGAGGATGATTGATTATTTTTTTAAATTTTAGTCAGCATAGTGGTAATGTAAAGAGATAAAAAAGCCCCAAGTACAAATTTCTGAGAAGGTGCTCATATGGAAGAGACCGTGCAAAGTGAATATAGCTGGGAAATACCTTCTTTTTATCATTCTGCATTAGCCGTAAGATCTGAGTGCAGAGGGTGGGTGAACAAGGCTTCTGCTGCTGATCCAAGCATCTCACAGTTCCTGGAACCAGAAAGGGCAACTGGATCCGAGAGTCTGTTGGCCATGATTACAATTAGAATCAGTCCACGTCATCTTAAAGTCAGCATTTGGCTCCACTGAGAATATATAAGAAAGTACTACGGATGGGAATCGGATTTCATCAATCAGAAAACAAAAGTTTTCCACACAAAGACGTGAAGAAGGGTAGATCTTGCGTCACTGAAATTTGAGCAGCCTAACCAGTCTGCTTAATAATTCCTCTATTTTGTTTTATAGTAATGGAGCCCGACATTTAAATTGCTCCCTATCATTTCCCGTAGCTACATGTGTCTTGCCTTTGTAACAAAGGTGCAGCTGACACAGAAGAGAGATTTCAGCCCTGTAGGAGAGACCTGGTTAATAATTTTGTTAATGTGCACAGCAGAACGTTCCTTCTGCTGTGCTTAATGTGGCTCTGCAAGACTGTCTGCTTTTCGTCAGGAAAATCAGCAGGTTCCGAGTACGTATTGGAAGCAGCCTGTCCAGACCGGGGGCGGGGGGCATTTTTATACAACCACCCTTCAAGCTAGAACAGTAATTTAAAAATAAAATCTAAATATAATTTTTCAGTATAAGACAGGTTAAGAGTGTTTTTCAGTAATTTCTTTACAGGGAAGGGAAGCGGTTTCTATCCTACAAAAACGCGTCTTTTGAAAAGTATCATCCGTCCCCTTTTTCTTTACTTTGGACGCCTGCTCTTTAGAAATGAGAAGGGAGGGGGGATTGTTGCTGCAATTATTCAAACAAGGATGAATGAAACGATTCCTCAGCCTTGTGATTTTTATCATCTTTGCATGTGTAATGTCAGTAGAAGTAATACATATGCACCTGGCATGATGCAGTGTTCTGCCTCGGTCTGTCAATGACTGGCGCCTCTCTCGTGTTGTGGGTGACTTAACTCGAGTTATTGTGTGTACATACAAGCTGCTTAGAAATCTGAATAGCCCCAAGATATTTTAACACGACGGAGAGAAATTTATTCTCTCTAGATCTCGCTAGACATAAATTTATGTAGATGTAAGTGCAGTTCCACACGGGCCAGGGATCGGTGAAGTGACAGGACATCCCCACTGCAGTTGAAGCCCAGGGTTGTTCCGGTTCTTCACATTTCCTGTGCCTTTAACGCAAAATGCTGTGTCTGTGTGCGGGCTGTGCTGCGGCTCCATGCAGCCAGCGTGTGCCCCTGGTTCCTCTATGGGGTTTAAAACGTCAGCATCTTCTAATAGCCTCCGTATTTTATTTAATTTTCGGTCATTAATATATGAACTTTTTTCTAAATTCCGTGACTCATTAAAAAATCCTATGCAGTTCTGCCTTTGAGCGTGTAGACTTTGAGCTGTGGACGCGTTTAGCATGAGGAAAGCTTTATCAGGTCTCCAACTTTACAAGAATCATCGCTGCCTGCCTTGGGGGTGTGCGATCTCAGACCACCTGTTACCTGCAGCGCGGCCTGGAGAGATCAGCTGCACAGCTTTATCAGCTGATAAAAGCCTGTCTCATACGATGAAGGCTCAGTTATGTATTTGATGTTAAAACAGCCCGTGATTATCCCAAAATTCAAGGGGAAAGAGAATTCGCGTTACTCTTAAAAGAAAGACGGGGTTTTAAGGTATGAAAACGCACCGCTAATTCTCCCTGACAACGTGAAACTGCCTGATGCTGCCCAGCCCTCCACCTCCCTTGAAGCGTTTGGAGTTTTTTTAAGGAAAATAACCACCGCCGTCCGTTGGTCAGGGGCCGCACGGCCTCCTCCCCCGGCCCCTGTGGCCCCGCGCTGCCGGCGCCAGCGGGGTCCCTGCGGCCACAGGGCAGCGTTACGCTGCCGGGGCCGCCGTGCCGTGCCCGGTGTCCGCCCCCGGTCCCGCTGTCTGTCCGTCCGTCGCCGCGGCTGACGGCGGGGAGCGGTGCGTGTGTCCGTGTGTCCCCCCGCCCCGGGGCGGGAGCGAGGCTGCGCGCGCGGCTGCCCCCTGGAGGCGCGCGGGCGGGCGGTCGGCAGCGGCGGGCGCGCGCCAGCCGGCCGGTGTCCGCGCGGCTGAGGGGAAGGGAGGGGAAGGCAGCGCCGCCCGCCTCGGCCGGCAGTGGGGCTGCGACCGAGCCCGCCTGCGTATCGCCGCGCTCCGCCGCCCGCTCCCCGGCACAGCCTCGCCTCTCCTCCTCCGAGCCCGGCCAGATGATGAACTTTCTGCGGCGCAGGCTCTCGGACAGCAGCTTCATCGCCAACCTGCCCAATGGCTACATGACCGACCTGCAGCGGCCGGAGCCGCAGCAGCCGCCGCCGCCGCCTCCCTCAGCCTCCTCGGCCCCTGCCTCTGCCTCCCCGGCTGCCGAGCGCCGGCAGCCGCCGCAGTCGGCGCCCCCCCAGCAGCAGCCTCCGCCGCAGCAGCAGTCGACGGGCAGCAGCTTCTTCAGCTCTCTCTCCAACGCCGTGAAGCAGACGGCGGCCTCGGCCGGTCTGGTGGATGCCTCCTCCGCCGTCTCCTCGACCGCCGGCAGAAAGTTCAAGCTGCTCCTGGTCATCGACGAGCCGCACACGGACTGGTAGGTGCCCCCCGCGCCTCTGCATGCCCCTCCGCGCCCTCCTCCTCCTCCTCCTTCCCCTCCCGCGCACTGCGGTCCCTTTCCCCCGCCGGCGCCCTCCCCGCTCAGCGGCCGCTCTCCGCTTCCCCGGCGGATGTGGGCTCACCTGGGGGCGGCCAGGCGCCCCTCGGGCCCCGGGGGGTGAGGAGAGCCGGGGTGGGGGGGTGGCGGGAGGGCCGCCCGGCAGTGTCGCCCCCCGCCGCCGGGCAGTGCCTTCCCGCCGCCCGGCCTCGCTGAGGCGGCAGCCGCGGGGCTGGAGCGAAGCGTTACGGACTGGAAGACGGAGCAAAAACCGGCGAGCCCTGCAGCGCCTGACGAGGCACCATAAGCCGTTTTCCATCAAAATGCTAAATAAAACATGTTTATCGCCCTGAAAAAAAACCCCGATATCCTGTGTTCTCTAGCGAAAAAAAGAGGTCGTGTATGGGTGCAGGTAGGATTTAGGTGTCTTAAGCACGAATTTCTGTTTTGAACTGCGGGTGGTTGTAGCGTTACGTGTGGTGATTGATATTTATGAGCGGGCTTGTTTTCAGGCAGGTCCCACTGCTTCTGTTGCAGCGTCTAAAATGCGTGTTTGGGTGAAGGTCCTTCAGGATACTGAGGACCAGCCCTCAGTTTTACCTGTAAATTTGTGCGATTGGGTTAATTAACTTCGCAGGTTTTGTTTTGGGGTGGGTGTTTTGCTTCCACCATCACCATAAAAAATGTGGTATTTACAAAACATAGAACTTGTACGTCAACTCGTTTCTTCCCTGTGCGTGGCTGCTACCGGTAGGAGAGGTTATAGCTTTTTCAGACCTGTTTATCACGGATAGACTCTGCTGGATGCTGTATTTTATAGGAAGGTTGTATACCTATTAATCCTTCACTAACTCGTTTCCCTCTAATGTGTGTTTACACATCAAGCTGTGAATCCTCTCATTTGCTGTTGCTAATTACAGTATATAAGGTTTTAATAGTGCCTTAAAATAATATGGAGTAAAACAAGTATGTTTTTATAACACTGACATCATTCAGTAACGGATTGTGGGTTTGTGATTTTATTGTCGGCTTCTCAAATTTATAGCCTTACTGTCGGGATGGACTTGTACAGTTTGCTTTAAAATGGTACTTTAATAAAATACTTAAAACAAAAATGTAAGGTTTTATCTATAGCAAATACGTTATTAATATGAAGATAATATTACCTGTTACATTTTTCGGGTTTTTGTCTTTTGTGGTTGTGGGGTGGTTTGCTTTTTGTTTTTGTTTCTTTTTAAAAATACAAGGTGGTTGTATCTGCCAGACTAAGACAGCCTCTGTACCTACGTCATGGAGATGCATCCATGGACATTGCTCACTGCCTTGCAGATACGTGTATTTATTTAATATTCTGTGGTGCACAAATGTTTGCTTGGTAATTTAAATAACTGTATATGTTCATAAAGTTTGTTTCTGGTGGAATTTTTCTATACCTACTGAAGCCATCCTGCATATTATAAACATGGCATGTTTTATGTACTCGATAAATGCACCGCAAATTAACACGTTCTGTCAGCAATAGCAAAGCTTTTAAACCTCTGCATGGTGGATGCCTCCAGCAGCACTCCAGGTAGGAGACTAGATGCAGTCACAAATACACACAAGGTTACTCATGCCTGCTTGCCTTTTTTTTTTTTCTTTCTCGTAGTATGTGACATGGATATGTAATTCTAGAAAGAGCAGTTTGTTGTTATATTGCCTCTTTCCCCTCTAAAAACCTAATCATTTTGCAACCGAAGATTTTAAAAATAAATTTGGAAAAAAAAAAAGTGTATTCTGATAATACATACAGAAGAGTTTGTTCTATACCTTCAGAAGTATGGATGTCCATATTGACAGGTATTGAACTGCTATAAAAGTTGATTATATGAGCTAAAATGGAATGTGTACGATAATTTGGAAAAAAAAAATACCGAAAGGTTCGAACTGCCAATAGATGCATTTCAGTGGTCTGATGGCCACCACGCTAGCTACCCTGCCTGGTGTGATGCATTGACGTACAGTTTAACAAGATGAGGTATGTAGAGCTGCTGTCACGTGATATACTAACCAAGCCCTGTCAACAACAAGAAAAACAGTGCTAAATCCATCTCTTAGAACCTCTAAAGAAACAATTTCAGTTGATATACGTTAATCCTGAGAGGGGATCATATGCTGGATGTTTGTTTTCGTAATATTTTGAGCTGCATTGTGTTTGTCTTAAATTGAAAATGTATGTATTGCTTTTGGATCTTTTGGATTGCAGTTTCAATAGAAATAAAAGAATTTCAGTCTGGATCACACTGAAATCCTATTAATTCAGTATCATCTTTTTAGTAAGTGCCAGAGGAAGCATTCAGCACCTCCTTCTGTCAGCAAAAGATGTTGCCTCTTACCTCTATCATCAAAAGGACGTTTGTTTCTAATATATGCTGTTTCTGTTGAAGATTGACTCATACTTGAAGTCTGAGATTTAGTAACCCAACATTATTATTGTCACTAATGGAATCATATGGGATATTCTACATATAAATAAGTGCTCGATTGTTGCTTGCGTTTTTTAATCTTGATCTTGGTGACTTCTTTTATTATTTTCTTGCCTTAAGAAGTTACAAGTTTTGAAACTCTCCTTTTCTGTTTCTTTACTTTTATGCTATAGGATAGAGGAAAAAATGGGTGAATTAACTACCTGTCCTAATTTGTGTATTTTTACCATGTTATATTATCTGACTTCTTAAGGAGAGAGGGCAAATGCAGTCACGTGTCAAACCATCCTCCTTTCTCCAGTAATATTCTCAACCAAAGCTGTGTTAGAGCTGTGAAAGACAATTGTTTTCCTACAGGTTCTTTGTAAACTTGCAGCTACGTAGATGAGAGAGACCTCTAAGGGCTTCTACAAAGGGCAAAGTAAGGTGATACCAAAGACTTTATACCAGCTAGTAGCTTTGTACATGCCTCAGTGGTGAGCGTAGGAGAAAAATGAAAACAAGCTAAAGCTTGTAGTCAACTACCAGAGACAAATCCATGACAAGTGGTCTTCGTTGGTTCTGGTTCTCGTGGAATACTTTCTGTTAGTCACTTTACACAATAAATGATCCTTCGGTGTAAAGGTGAAAGCAAATGGCTAGCGATCATTTTCACCAATTATCTTTGAAACCTTCTGGCATTCTAGAATATCACCGTAAAGAAGGGGTGACCTGTAATGCAAACATCCTTCAAAGGGATCAGTACTATTAATTTATATGAAAGCACTGGAAAAGATAATTTTATTTTCTGGTCTATTCTTTATGCATTTTAATGTCAGGTTCTTTTCATCCGCAGCTGCATACTAAACAGACATTTTCAATACCTTAACTGGTGTTCAGAACCCTTTTCCGAGTTACCCCATCTAGTTGAGAACCTTACGAAGTATTTAAAGATGTAGTGGAAAAAGGGTGTGATTCACAGACACTTCGTGGATCTGTTGGGAGGGGAAAGCTTCAAGAACCAACGTTAGGTTTAATAATGATTTTATGTAGTAGACTTCAATGGCTGTTTTTCAGCTTTAGCTGTCTTTGGTGATATCTTTACAAATGGAGGAAATTAAGAAGTAAAATGATTTGCTCAAGGTCATCCAAGAGGCTGGTGACAGAGCTAAATTAAAACCCAGGCAGCTTGCTTAACCTTTTCTTTTAATTCTCCTTTCCTAGCTACTGGTCTGCGTTAAGTGTCCAAAATTTTCAACTAGATAAGTTTATTTTAAAATGCATTTAATTTCCTCAGAAAATAACCATTTTGTTCTGTATACAAAATGTGCTGAATATTCAGTGCTGAACAAGCAATTGATTAGAGGCCGTACATCAGTGGCAAGGTGCCAAAATGCTGTGTATATAGATTATTATCTTTATTAAAAGCTTATGTGTAATATTTAGAAAGCTGTTTCAATATTGGAAACTAATTATCGCTTTGTCTGCTTTGTGCTTTAAAGCTTGAATATAAGACTCATTGGCAGTAGTGATGAAACTATAAAAAGGAACAAATGGAAAAATTTTGTTATTGTATTTTTAAGCACAGATCTTATTATAAGTATCAGCTTCTTTTTTTCCCTGAGATTTGTGCATTTCTTGTAGTGTTTATTGCCTTAGTAGTTAGTCATCTCGTGATAGGTCCAAGAGGTAATGTCCAAATGGCTGGGACAAATGCTGTATGAAGAAAAAACTTTCTGTTTAAAATTCCTCAGTCATTTAAGGACAAGCATTGCTTATCGTAAATGTTTTTAATATGAACAGTATTTTCATAGTGCAGAAAAATGCTGGTTTATAATGCAAAAACTTACTAAAGTGAGCAGAATGGGTTTCTTATTGTTTTGTTGTTTTGGTGTTTTGTTTTTTTTCATTCACTGGTGGCAAACAGTTTCAATTAAAAATGTGTGTGTGGTTGTTTTATGTAGGGGTAACTACCAGACAACTGCATACTACAACAAAAATTCATTGTAGTTTTTCTGTTCAGTAGGGGTGGTTCAGTCATGCACAACTAATTAATATTTCTAGAATTCTAATTTATCTTATTTGATAGTAACAGGTTGATTTAGTAACTCCAGTATTCATTATATTCAGTATAGGTCTTTGGTTAGTGAGTTTTCCAGTTTTAGAGGGTTTCACTTAGATTTTAGTAATGTATAAATGAGGGCAGCTGCTTTGCCAGAGCGCTCTCTGGGATGTCCTCTGGGACGACACTGTCTAGGACAGTATTCTTGCAGCCTCCTGGCATTCCAAAGGACACTGCCACTAGATTAAAGCATAAAGCCGTAATAGAAAATGGGGAGGGAAACCCAGGACATGGGCAAATGTGGAACTAGTAGTGATTGCACTTGGCGCTCATTTGGGGGCTGAAGTGAGAAGTTTTTGAAAGCAAGGCAAAGAGTGGCTGTGTTGCAGAGGTAGGAGGAGACTGATTTTTAGAAAGGTCTAAGTTCTTAAGACTGACCAAACAGCTAAATGTACATATATGCTTTCAGGCAGTGAGTGTAAAGAAAAGGTAATCTTATCAATGTATGTATTTTATGTAGGAGGAAAAGACACATAATAAGTTACTTTTATTAATTTTAAATGCTAATTAAGAACTGCTAGGCCCTTTGCAATAAGAAACTCCTAATCTTAAAGGAAAAAAAACCTTGCCTTTGGTGTAACACTGTAATTTTTCAAAGGTGGCAGCAGGTTCCTTAAAAGCCCTGAAATTGCGCAAGAGTGATAAAGATTTTAATTTGGTTTCTCTTTAATTTTTGCTTCATATGAAAATTCACATTTTGAAATTATCTTTGGGAGAAGTTTGATCTGAATCTTAGAAAAATGTGGATATGTTGCAGTCTAATTCTAGTTAAGACCTTTGGACTGAGTTCCTAGCACTCCAAAAAGGAGCTGGCAACCAGATTTTACGTGAAGACAGTTATGTGCTTAGACAGCTTCTTACAACCAGGTCATTAGATCAGTACTACTTCCCAGCACGCGCCACAGTTTTGAACTCTGCATTAAGGGCTCTACGTTTTTTGCAACCAGAATAGCAACAATTAGAGGAGAGATGCGGGCATAGGCAGGGGCTGCCATGAGGGCAAGCAGCAAAACAGGTAAAGTTTATTCTGAAGTCTCTCTCCTCATCAAGTGTGAGCAACTGAGTGTGTTTTTCTGAAGGGTGGAAGTATAGCTCACTGAGCCATGCTTCTTGTTCTTTGTCAGTTTTTTAAAATGTTAAGTCCATGCTGGGCAAGAACATGAGAACAAGGACATGCAGCTGGATTAACTGAAGTACGTATCGTAATGCGTTAACAAATGTGAATTTGTAGCGTACAGCAATCTCATGCAAATTGTATTTCTCCTTGGTTCTCTGAAATGGCCAGCTGACAGAGTTATGCACCAGACGATGTGTGTGCTAGTATTTTAAGATGATCTAAGCAAAAAATTGCAGAGTTTTTTTCTGGTTATCTGCAGTTCTGGCATGTGTAATACTTGTCTATATTAGTATAAATAATAAAACACACTGCATGGTAGAGATTGCCTTTTTGACTTGATACAAAAAAAAAAGGCGGCTTTTAGTGGATAACACTTTGTCCTCCAGACAGTGTGTTGCTGTAGCTCTTACATGCTCTTAACGTTATTTTAGGCAACTTAGTGTATATGAGATGCTGACTACAAATCTGGGCAGATTGTATCTGGTGTCATCTACCATCCCGTCCCTTTCCCCCGTGCTCAGAATCCAAGTGAATATTTTTTTCCCCCTCTTCTTTATTTCTGAAGAGATCACAGAAATTTCTATGAAGCTTAGTGAAACCTATAGTAACATGTTTAGTTGGTAGGTAATATTAAAAAAAAAAAGTTTGACAGTGTTTTCCTCTGAAGTTTGCCTTAATGGAAAGGAAATGGAGAAACTGGCAAGGAAATAATGAATTTTAGATAATTATATTTCAAAGTAGTAAGACTGAAGCAAGAGAAGCGAGAGATAAAGGGAATAACAAATTGCTTTGTAGACTTTAGACCTAAGTGAAATTAGAAATTCTACGTACAATTTATTCAGAATTTGATAATTATTTACCAGTAGCAAATCGTAATTTGTTGAAATAGGAACAATATGAAACAAAAGGTTATTAAAAACTACATTATTAGACTCCATTGTTCATCTTGAAGAAGTGTGTCCAGAGGGCTTACTGTATTTTGGGCTGTATCTGTTTTAAATGGATGTTATTTGCCATTCTGTAAACATTATGGGACGCTGCAAGACTGTACACATTTTTGTTGAAACCATGTTTCTCCAAAAGACTGAGGCTAAATATTCTCACAGTATCAATGTATTCCTTAAATAGTGACTTTACTGTAAGCGTTTTTAGTACCCAGTTCTTATTAGTACCATGTGATAATCACCCTCAGTTGTATTCATAGCCAATACCACATAATTTTATCACCTGAAGCTCTTCAGCCAGCCTACCCATTGTGAATGCTCTGAACTACAGAAATCTATTTTTAATAGAATTGAAATAGACTAATTTGGATTTTTACACATTTGTAGATATGATACATTGCAATCTGCATTAAAAAATATGATAAGGCTTTAGTGAAAATATATGTTTGAGTATAAGCTTGTGTCTGAAGAAAAGAACAACAAATACAGCAATTCAGTTTTGCATGTAGAACCTCTGCAGAAGAGATTCTAGACCTGGTTGGATGAACATAGCAGCAAAGGGTAATTACAAGTAGGTGGAAAAATTGCAAAGAATGGAAAAGAGTTAATTGGCAAGGAAGGCTATGTTGTAGATGACAAAAAGTGAAGCAATAAATTATGAAGCAAATGTTACCTGGAATAATGATAGTGCTTCCAAGGATGAGCCTACTTACCTGGCAGAGTGAAAAATATGTGTAATGAGGTGATAAGACTTTACAGACGCCATGGGTGGGAGGACAGCGTCATACCTTGGTCTAGAATGCAAAATACTTGCTTGATTGCACTGCTGCTTTTGCTAATTAAACAGCTTTGTCTGTGTTGAGTCAAATGTAACTTCTCAGAGGAAAGCTAGTGTGCTTTTAGACAGCCAGCTGGAGGAGAGTAACGATGGGCATTCATGGGTAACATGAACTGTAGACTAGTTTAAGCTTTTGCAAAAAGTGGACTTTGTCAGTTTTGCAGTACCCACTTTCACCACAAGTGTGTCCCTGCCTGGCAGAAACAGAAATGTTAATGAACTCTTGTTGACAAATATGATGCCTAACAGAAAGTTGGTGACTAAGGTCAAATCCTTGTATATGTGTTTGCAAGCAAAAGTGATAGAAATGGTTCATTCAGAAGACACTGAATGTTTAATCGGAAGAGGCTGTTTCTGGTTTTCTTACAGGCCTGGGGTGCATGAAGCAGAAGAGGGCTGGCCCTCAGCTGGAGCTATGGCTGGGTGGCTGTTGCTTCAGCCATGTCAGGCAACAGTGTGGGCTGTCTAGGGCTTGTGCTGTGATTGTGGCTGCCTGGCAGCAAGCCAGCTGGCAGGGTGACACAGCTGATCAGGGCCACCGGAGTATACCTGTTTACTCCTTTTTGAATTGCAAATGGTGGTGGGATTCATTTATTTAATGCATTGGTCCAGTAGACACTGCTGAAGAGCACACAGGTTCAGGTTTTGAAGAACCTTTCTGTTTTTTCTGCACACTGCAGGTGTCTATGCTCCTTCTGTATCTCTGATTGAAGTAAGTAGATGTCACATGAGATGTCACAGTGCTGTTGCTTAAGTGCAGCCGGGAAGGAGTGTGAACAATGTTCTCTTTGTTATTTTCACCTCAACACCTATGTTTTCTTGGTCTCAGCCCATTTTTTTGTAAGTTACTGTGACCTCCTCATATGAGAGGTAGGGGCAGGAGAATAGAATTTCTTTCCCCCCTCTGTGGAAATTAGGAACTTAGTCTTGGCTTGTGCAGGTAGAGGCATAAATGTACTTTCCCTATGTTCATTAAAAAAAATGCCAAACAACCAACTGGGAGGGGCTTGGTGTCTAATAATGTGTGATGACCTCTTTTTTTTGCCCCCCACCAAGTATGTAGGGAGAACAAAACTATCACATGTCCCCATGAGCCAGTTTTTGTAAGTTATAAAAAAACGTTTTGGTCCAACCATTAAATGCACTCTGTTCTAGGTTTTTGTAATGACTGTTCCTTGTTGAACCTCGCTTGGTTTACCATTCGATACTTATAGTCTTATATCCCAGTTGGATATTGGTGTTTACAATGCGTTGTATACACTGATTGCTAGTAGAAGTTATTAAAAATACTTTAAAACACATGAATTTTTTTGAATTTTTAGCAGGCAATTAAAATAATTTTTAAAATTATCAGAGCCTCAGATAAAATCTTTTAAATATCTTAATTCTGTTCTGAAGCACCTGCATAAAATGATTTGATATAAACATAGATTTCTTTAAGTTAATTAATTGTTCCTATTTACAGATTCTATTATATTAAAAATATTTTTATAAATGTATTACAGAGAAATAGATTAAACAAACATTACATGGACTTCTAAGAAAAAAATTTGCTATAATTTTCCGTCCTAAAAACCAATTTTTTGAAATCTTGCCTTTACAGAAATAAACTGTGAGTGAATAAGCATTAGAGAATCTCACAGTGAACAGATAAAAATATAGACATTTTTCTTTAAAGATGTAATAGGTACGGTTGCCTCATGAATATTTAAAACTGTTATAGGAAGTTGTTTCCACTGCTCAAAGTGAAGAAAAGTTATAAAACTCATTAAGAAATATAGCAACAAAAGAAAGTGTAATGCATTTTTTTAAAGGTGAATGGAGGCATTGTGAACAGTGGCAGAACGAGGGACAACGAAGGGCAAGGGGTCTTGCTTTTATTGCCTTAGGCCTGGCAGTAGTATGTCCTCTGGAGTCAGCTTGTGCGTCCTTGTCAGAGTTGGGCCCTCTCTGACAGCCCACTGATACGTCCGTCTTTATTGCAGTAGTAACCTTGAGGCATCTGTATTTCTGATTTAAGCTAATTTCTCTCATCTAGTGTGCGGCACGTGTTTCTTTGTCAAACAGGCATTAGAATAGGGGAGTGTGCTGTTATGGAATTTCAGGTTGGATATAAGCAGTCATGAACCAAAATATCAGCAATGTGTGCTGCTAATTGGAAAGCTCCTGCAGATAATTACTTTGGTGTTTGTTGAGAAGGTGAATGTGGAGAAGACATAAAGAAAGCTCGTGGCACAGCTAGTAGTCAAACCCACATTATATTTGTGTGTGGATGCGTCCCTGTCTTTAGGAGTCGAAAGTATCTGCATTCCAGTAACCTTCTGAGTACGTATTTCAGAGCTGAGTGCAAGTTTAGATGCTCTTTCTGTGTATATCCGAAAATGAAGTGGTTCTCTCATGCAAGAAGTGCCTTTATCTCTTCATTTTGACCTTGCAAATCTAATACTGTTTATGAAACATAGACTTTTTTGCCGAAATGCCTGGTTTGTAGGGGGTGAAATCTGCTGAGCTACACTCTTATCAGTTTTTGTTGATCATTGTGGCATACCCCAAGATCCTTTGTTGTAATAATACTGACTTCTCGAAGGAGAAACCAGGGGCGAGTGAGTGTACATGTGGGATAAAAACAAGTCTGGGAAGAAAAAGCACAAGTGAAAATGTTTCTTGTTTTAGTTTATGATGTAAAGTGAATTCCAAAAGAGAAAAAAAATGGTGCTGATTCCTACCTTAAAAACAAGGTAGCAACATGACCTTCTTGCTGTATTTGTATACATATCTGTGTGCCTAACTTGAGTTTTGTTCTGTTTAATCTTCTTTCTTTTTTAGTACTTTTGATTTCTTACTAATAAAAACTGATTATAATTCTACTGAAACAATACAGATTTAGAAGATTAAACTCCAATATGAGATCTGTCACAGTCTGTTAAGTCTCACATTTTGTTTAAAGAAACTAGGATGGTTCCAAAGAGGAAGATTCAGCAATATTTCACTTCCTCTTTGTTTGCTTCAAAGATTTATTTTGCTTTGAAGATCATTTCCAATGGAAGCTTTCTATGTATATGCACGTTTTACCATGGTTCATCATTAAGAAAGCTTTAAAAAATTTCAAAGGTTTGTTTCCTTTGTAGGACCAAAAAAGGTTAATATTGGAAAAGCCATCATCTCAGTTCTGGGATTCAGGAAGGGCAATAAAAAGCTTTTGTCATAAAACATGATAAGTAAGTCCAATTCCGCTGAGTGAAGGGTAATCTGCCATGACTACAGAACTTGTTTTACTTAGTAGTTGTTGTCTTAGCCATGTACTGTTCAAGGTAAAGAAAAGTCACAGGAATATTTTTAATTAAGAAAAATTATTTCTTTTATGAGGCCTTTGTCTTTGAAGCAATATCCAAAATTAATTTTCCTGAGTCTTACATAATTATTGCATACAATATATATTAATAAATGACAATGGTGTCTATAGTAGCACTCATACAATATATATTAATAAATGACAATGGTGTCTATAGTAGCACTTCTAAAATTTTAGAATAAAATATTTTTAAGTATTTGGCATGAGGTTTAAATAGGCAGGCATTACACCTAAAACAACAAAAAAAGTTGCTTTAGTAGTAGCGTACTAGCATTATGAAGGATGTATTTGTGTGCATGTTGTGCATATATATGTGTGTATAATTTTTTTTAAAGAAGAATTTGTAGGAATTTTCACTGGTGGATGTTGTCCAGATAGGTAATACTTCTGTGGTTGTAATTTTTTTGCTCTGGTGCTGTTGGGTTTAACTAGAATAAAAGGAAGCTCTTTTATTGTGCCACTGGAAAGCCACTCAGCTGTTTTGAAGACAGGTCACATGGAGGAGCTCTTGTATGGGTTGAATGATAGAAGTCATGGGATTTAGAGATTCAGTATGAGGTTGTACTCTACCTAAGTTCTTCTAGTTGGACCCTTGTTCTAGAATTTTTGTGCTGATTCATTTTCTCACTATAGAAGAAATGTCTGGTATCAACTAGCAGCAATTCAACGTACAAGAGTATACGATTAATTTTCTTGGCAGTAGTAATACCTTAGAGGAGTCAAGAGAGACACTAATATAAAATATAATTACTGTGTATTAAGGTTTACATTATTTCTATTAAAATAACTTCCCCTGGATTGGTCTTTGTTCATGAAATGTGTGGGAAGAAGCAGGCTGCAGGTCTGTTCCTTTCAGGTTGGTGAGGATCTTACAGCAGTCCTTTTCAATATAAGTCTTGCAGTGATTGTCTAGGCTTTTGTTTGCTCTAAGTCTTTCCAAAACATTAGGCAGCTGATGAAGTTTTTGGGTTGTTTGGTGGGGGTTTTTTTGTTCGTGTGCTGCTTTTTTTTTCTTTTTTCTTTCCTGAATAGTGTGACCCATTATAAGTATGCATTTGAGACCCCCAAATCCTGGCTGTGTTTTATTGGTGATGTATCATGTCCCAAGTAGTCTTCAGAGTAAAATGCTACTTCAGAGTAAAATGAGATGTTACGGTGTGATTGCTTTTGCAGGTGAATTGTCCAAGTCCCTTGTTAATAATGTCCATGTATTTCAAGAACAGTACTCTGGAAAGCTGTTGATGTAGAAATCCAGGCTGTGTGTGATTTTTCCATTGTAACAACATACTTAAATCTGTATTTTCTGGTTTGCTATGCTTGAGGTAGCTTGTTATTGGGCTAATATAGGCTTTTCTTGAGCATTTGTTAGTCATTTCTTATTTGGGTGGTTTAGAACAATGCATTTATGCTTTCTGTGGAACAGAATTGCAGTATTGGTTTCAGCCTTCAAAAAACCATATGGCAAACTACTATCAGTGACAATGGTATGAAGACTCTGTGCATATAACTGCTTAATAAACACTAGTGTATGATTAAAAGCAGAAGTTACTTCATCTAAATGCTCATTTCCGGTTTGTGAATTTTCAAATGAGTGTTCGAAAGGAAGGAAACCTAATTGATATTGAGAAAATATTTATTTTTGAGGGGCAAACAGTAATTCTAAAAGAGAAAGCTGTAACTTATCAAATATGTTATCAGGCTAATTTGTACCTAGAGCTCCTACGTAAGGCAATGATGTTTATAAATGTTAAATAATTTTTTTAACTGGCCTTTTTTTTTTTTTTTTCAATTATTTGATGAAGAATTCAAAGCATTCAAAGAATTTCAACCTTAACGTATTTGTCAGTGCTAGGAGTTTTTCTCAGAATAAGTGAGATATTCTTCTAACATCATGTCTTACATCATCTGCAATATCCAATTGTAACCACGAGATTATTGTTTATATAATACTCAGTGTATTTATGCCCATGCATGTGAAGTTATACAGTGAGATAGATGAATGATCTGATTGTATTGCTGATTGTAATAAGCATAGAGCCATGTCTTGGGAATTCACACTGTCACCTTGTTTAGCAGTCTGCCTAGGCGTTGAATCGAGGACTAATAGTTCAACCATAGTAAGTGGTAGACAAGATATCTGCATTGGACGATTTTGCTTCCAGGTTTGTCATAGCGCTTTGGAAGCACTTTTGCCCCAAAAAGAAGAGTAAAGAATAGTAAAGTTTCCATATATGATTTTGGCTTATTATCAGAACAAGTAAACATCAACTTTTCATGCTGGGTCGTTGAAAAGATACAGTCGTCTTTTGAAATCTGTAGCTTGGACAGGTAGTGAGTTAGATATTGTTATCAATTGGTATCATCCTATTGTTATCATCCTATTACCATAACTAGCATATTGTTATCATCCTATTACCATAACTAGCATATTGTTATCATCCTATTACCATAACTAGCAGTTTTAGATTATATGAGAAAGTTATTTTTGAAAAAAATAATAGAAGCAAAAAGGAAAATCTAAGTAAGCAAACCAGAATTTTTAAAAAGTCAATATGCTTACCATATGTGGAAGCGTGTACACTTTTTGATTTACTAATTGGATTCTTCAAAACTTGCTATTTTGCCAAATTATTACAAGAATAGAAAGTATACTTTTGTATTTCTTTAGTCTGTATTTTAGAATAGTTTTTTGATAGATGATTTAGAATTTTTTTTAGATCTAGACACCCTACTCGAGAAGAGCATATTTTCAGCTTGGGGACTTCGGCAAATAAATTTCGTGGTGGAAAACAGGATTATGTGTAATATATAAATCAAAGTAAATGATGTTAATCAGCAAAAGCAGCTTGTTCTAATGCATGGTTGATCAAAGTCAACATCTCTGCTGCAGCTATGTTTGAGTAGTGTATTGTAAATGATAATCTAGTTAGCATACAAAACGAATTGCATTATGTGCACCAAGAAGAGAGGGCTTAATATGCCTGTGTGTGAAGTTATACACATATGTACATCTGTCTCTGTGGTAAACCAGAGGTGTTACCCTGAAAGAGCTGTCCAAGGCATAAAACTATTCTGCATAATGAGGACAAATTCTTCCATTTTGTCTGAAACATTGCCTGAAAACTCAGGGTAAAAATCCGTGACTGTAAGGCTAGTAGCAGTTCTTTAAGTATGTAAATGGAAAATAAATTGATTAGAAACAGCTTTGATCAGATAGTTAAAATTATAAATATGCAATCATCTTTCATACGCTTTGAAAAAAAATTTATTTTTAGGTGCCAGTATACAGGGCCTGCCTGTGTAGGTCCTTTTATTCTATTCAAATGGAATAGCTTTTTTTCTGCTCAAACTGGAATTAAACTGAGATAAAATGATGCACAGTTACTGTCTTTTACAATTGTCTTTGTCAGCTGTCTCCACTAATATTGCTAAATACATTTTGAGGTCTGTGAGCTTAACTATGTTTAAAAAACCCAGCAAACTTCTAGAACTGTTTAAAAGTTAAAATTGGTATTTAGTAAGGATATGTCAGAACTTCCTTTTGTTTGAATCAAGCATTACTGAAATTGTTTGGAAAGGGTGAAGAGGAAAAAAATCTGTGTTTTTCATGTCAGTGTCTTTATCTGACCCTTATGTTGAAACCAAAACTGAACATTTAGGATGAAATTACTGTGGAGGCTCGCAATGTAAGATATAAATAGTAATTAGGCATGTACTGTCACAATACCTGTGTTTATTTACTCTTGCAACTTTTCCACATGAGCAGTTAAGTATCTACATGTTCTGACAATCATGTTTTGGAGAAATAGTGTGGTTAGTTATGAAATGCCTACTAGTTGCTACTTTTTCAAAGAGCCATTTCAAACTGCTTCTTAGGTACTAGTTGATTTTTCTGAAAAGTTTATTCCTGACTTCAATTTGTCATCTCTCATTTCAAATACGAAAAATTTATGACAAGCTGGTCATGAATTTCTAGCGTAAGCTGCGAACTAAGGTAAATGCCTCCAAAAAAAGAGAAATTCTGAAGCTCTTACAAGCAAATAAAAATATTTACTAGATAAAATTTACAGAAGTCAATGAAGCGTTGTTGCAGATGCAACACAGCTCTGTGGCTGAGGCGGGCTCCCTTCAGATGATCATCCCGAGATTTGTTACAGTTTCACTTCCTACAAGCCATTAGCAATCAGCTGTGGTGTCTGTTACCTTTCAAAACAATACACATATGGCTGTGAAAGAGCCCACTGGGAATTTTCAGTTAGGAAATTCGTTTCCTGCACACCTTCCTTTTTTTCTAGAGTCCTTGCATGGAAAAGTTGGAAGTGAACAGAAAGTTTAGTGTAGATTTTCACATCAATAATTCATCAGAGAATGAAGAGTGACATAATTCTTAGTGTACATTTAAAGTGATTGCCAACAATACTTGCCATTACTCAGAAACATTTTCTCAGAAGTACCTTTCTGACTTCTAAATAAACTATCCATGTGGCTAATGCAGGTATTGTTTTAAAAAAAATTAATCTCCCTTCTCCTGTATTTTGGTGGGATAAATATGTGTTTGACTTATGCCTTTTTCACTTTGAGAAATTGTACATCTCTGTTTATAGTAGTAGCACTTGTTTGGAAAAAAAATATATACATCGTATGATTGTGACTTGCAATTTGCTTGTTACTTAGCCATTGATAGATCGTTTTGCTGGAATTTCTTTCTCTTTGAATAATGGGGTTTATAATTTTCTTATTTTTGTAGTCTTCCAAGAGCCTATTATGAATAGCATTGTAAATACAAAACCACAAGAAAATGGAAATCGAGCACACTGTGTGAACGATCATAAGCTGTTTGCTCTGCTCACTCCCTCAATTCGTTTTGATATGTACATTTATAGCAGAGCAAAGTTTTCCCGAATACACCTTTCTTGAGAGTTTGTTTTTGCTTTCCCCTCCTCATCCCTTCCCCCCTCCCAGTCTTACGTAGAGTGGTTTTTTCCTTTGGTCCTTCAACTCTTAGTGATTATAAGTACTCGTTGTAAAGGACACACAGCTAATTTGCTTCATGAACTACAATAAATTGTGCTTTTTCAAGCTGTAATAATGGATTTAAAAATTCTCATCACTGATTATTGATATACTCAATGCATCATTGATATGTTGAAATGCATTGAGTACCTGAATAGATTATTTTGTTGCCATATATTTTAACTACAGTATCACTTGTGTTTAGGTTGTCATAATTCAGAGTTCTCTCCTTCTGCTCTTGCTGTCTGTGTGAAATTAGTTTTTCCTCTTTACCAAAATTTATCAAAGTTAAAAGCACTAGGGCTTCTATTTCATTAGAATATTTATTTGTAAGAATCTATTACTAACTCGTATTTGTGTTCCCCTTTATCCCAATATCTACTCCCTCCTTAAAGCCAAAATGATTTGCCAGATTTCCTATGATCTTAGAATCATAGAATCTTCATGGTTGGAAGGGACCTTTGAGATCATCGAGTCCAACCATACACACACAAAAAAAACCCCTACAATCTCTGCCACTAGAGCATGCCCTGAAGTGCCACATCTGGACATTTCTTAAACACCTCTAGGGATGGTGACTCAACCACCTCCCTGGGCAGGCTGTTCCAGTGCCTGACCACTCTTTCAGTAAAGTCATTCTTCCTAATATCTAATCTAAGCCTCCCCTGCTGCAACTTCAGACCATTTCCTCAGGTCCTGTCATTATTCCCCTGGGAGAAGAGGCCAACACCCCCCTCTCTACACCCTCCTTTCAGGTAGTTGTAGAGGGTAATAAGGTCCCCCCTCAGCCTCCTGCAAGCTAAACATGCCCAGCTCCCTCAGCCTCTCCTCGTATGACATCTTCTTAGTGCTTAAAAAGAATGAAATTGAGGAAATATGTCTGTGGTACTTAAATTTAGACATTGGTTCACATGTAGTACTAACAAGCATCTTGTTTCAGTAATAAAGCAGACTTTGGTAGCAATTTGGTCATAGTTTGTTCGCTCTAATTGAATAGCACTATACAGAAATCAATTGCTGTAATATCTAACATTCTAAACTGTTAGCTAGTGACTTATAAGTATGATTGGAAGAATATTGAAACCATATTTTCATAGGAGCATTTGAAACTTGCATCAGCTTCTTCCAGTTTTTCGTGCCCCTTTGTTTTGCACATTTTTAGCATTTCAGCATGAACGGCTTTTGAGAAGACAGATTGAGCAAGTACTAGATTTTTAAAGTATATTGCAGGCTACTTATGGAGAAGGTACGTAAATAAATAATCTCAAATTGTTCATCTGACTCCTGATTGTGATCAAGGACAAAATCATTTGCAGGAAGCAATGACACTCATAAGCAGCTTATTATGTTTTGCAATTAAGACCAAGAATGATTAGAGAAGCAAATCCTGATGGCAAACTGGAGAATGTAGTGAACAGCTTATTCACCTTTTGAAAAATGGCAGGGCTTTTCTGAACCAGTTATTTGGTACTGGGTTACGCTTGACTCACAGGGCACAGTGTTAAAAATTACAAAGGAATTCAGGAGCAGGATGAAATTGTGAGTTGGGCAGGTTTGAGTTAAGGCTTAACTTCTGCAAGGATGAGCAGAGTTGATACAGATGATAATTATGGCCGTTGGTCAGGTATCGACGCAGGAAACTAGGTAGAAACACCACAACTTCGTATTTGTAATAAATACAGCAAATGCAGGTAAGTCCATAGTCTCCTTTCTTTTGTTTGTTTTTTTTTTTTGTTTTGTTTTTGTTTTGTTTTCTTAAGTCAGGAATGCTTTTGGTGGTGAGGTGTAGGGAACTCCCTGAAATTTCAGAATTTTTTAAATTTAGCAGTAAAGAATTATCCTGAGAGTGAGAAATTCCATCAAATGAAGCACGTGGACTTAAATCCTAGTCTGAGATACCTGCATGGTTGAGCCACGTTTCCCTGAAATGTAGGTAGAGAGGGAATAATATGGTTCAGATAAGCATATGTCTGCTAGTTCAGCCAACTTGAGAAGCCATAGAAAATTATCAGGACTGGAAATGAGCAACTGCAGCACAGGGCACAGTTGAGGTACACTCTTTATACTATGTACCAGAGAGCACACATAATAGCTTCATTTGAAGGAAGGAGGGCTGCTAACTTCCACTTAGTAATAGTGATAAAATAAATATATTAAAAAAATATTTAAAAAATTGTAAAACAGGGTAGTACTGGGAAATGTAGGAAAATGAAGAATTTGTAATTGTCGTGGTTTTGGCCAAATCAGCCAATGGCCAGCAACAGGTGCTCCCCCCCAGCCTCTTGTGCATGGAGAGGAGGAGAGATAAAGAGATTTACGAGTTTAGAAGAAAGTAAACTAATGAAATATTAATAATAAGATAAAAAGGAAAATAATGAAAGGGATACAGTATATACAAAACCATATTAAGTTCCCAGGATGATGTCACCAGCAGGCACTGGGGAAGTCCCAGACTGGACTCAGCGACAGGTGGGAACCAGGTTCCAGACCTGGAGTCAGGAACACATGCATCGGGATCAAAGGCAGATGGACAGACAGGGTCCTCCTCGGACGTCAGCCATGGAAAGAAGAGAGCTGACCCTTTGATCCCTCAGCTTTTATACTGAGCATGGGGCAGATGGGATGGAATACCCCTGTTGGTCAATTTTGGGTCACCTGTCCTGTCCGCTCCTCCCCCAGGTAGGACCCCTCTACGCTTTTCCACTTCCGACCCTCCAGTGGGGCAAATAACAAAATTAGCTGGCCTTGGTTGTTATAGCAATAAGTATAATCAAGAGCCTCTCTGCATACTGTTCCTTGGCACAAACTGTCTTATCACTCTGAACAAACCGTTTTAGACACAACATGCTGTTAATTTCAGAGAGTTAGAAAAGGCATAACTAAGAAGTAAAATTACTGAATAGAAAGTTGGTTCTGTTTTACCTCAAACCAGGACAATAATCTAAAGTAATGAAAAAATTCTGAATCGCACTCTGTTTATTCCAAGATCTAGGTATGCATGTTTTATATTCCACTAAGAATATTGTAAAAATAAAATAACTAGTATTTTTAAATGCTTCTTTGACTTCCCATATATGCACTAAAGTTGACTTTTAGTAGCTTATTTTTGGAAGATTATGTATTTGTGGAATATAGTGACGTTGTACAAGGCAGTCAAATTTAAAATAAACAAAAATAACAGTTTCTGCATTGAATTATTATTTACCATTATTTCTGTGCTGTTTTTCAAACAATTCTAGAACGAGTAGCAAAACACATTTATCCCTACAGGACTCTAGCAAACTTAGAATTAAATACGTAAATACTAACATAGAGTTTTCAGCCAAGTAATTATAATGAGACTTCAGTCTTGCATTCTATATGTTAACTATCTTGAAATATTAAAGATCTTTGGGTAGCAAAAAGTATATTTTTTTCATTTGACCTTTAAAAAATAATTTTGCCTTTTTTTTTTTAATTATATTCACATAATTTCTGCAATTCTGAACCTTGCCTTTGGAGTTGTTGGTTTGTTAGGTTTTTTTTCACTTTCCCTGTCATTTGAAAAGCTTTGCAGGGAAGGTGGTGTTGACGTCCTGACAGTTGATGGACAGCAAAGACTAAACTTTTTCCATTGTAGCAAACAATTGGAGCAGATTTGCTACATTTCTAAAGTAGAGGCTTCTATTGCAAATGATTATATCATGACAAGTTCAGAGTTTGGATCTGTCCTGTGAATTTCCAGGGCTGGTAAATATTTTGTGATTAATATAACATTGTGCATATTTGTACTGTATCTAAAAACCAACTTGAGTACAAGGCAAATACTTTGTATTTTAAGTAAATATAATGGTTTGTATGAAATTAATGGACCTGGAAATTGCCATCATTTTTTTTCGTGAAAATGTATTTTATTTCATTGCTGGATTTCAGCAAAAGTCTTAGAAGAGATACTGGGGAGGAAAGGGGAGGGTAGCATTAACCGTTCAAACAGGAATAAGGATCTGTTTTTATAAATGCCTAAATTAGATGTCAAAGTGCTGGAAATTCAATCCTCTGCAAACAAAAAATTTAATCGTCACAGAAATGTATCTCAGTTTAGAGAAAATCCCTCTTCTGGGTGGAAGTCGGCACCATGACTCAGCCGCTGCTCTTTTCTGATAAAATGTCCGTGGGTGGTTACGCTGCAGTAATCTCTGTAGCCTTCCCTTCTGCTGGTGCCTACAGACGTTTTTCTTACACCCACGCATGTTCTCTGGTTCCGTACAGCAGATTAATAGTTTCGTTTTGACACTAGGAAGATGTATATAGGAGATTCTTTTCTCTATGTGTACAAGAGATGTACATTTATTGTTTTAAAGAAAGCGTTGTTTGTTGAGTAAAGCAGATTTAGTCAGAAGGGTGGAAAAATGCATAAATAAAACAGGTAAATCTTTAATGTGAGCATCGGGACAGCTCTATCCTCTGTAAACACTAGAAATATATCATATTTCAGGGTGAAGTGTATCTGTATTTTTCCGCAGGGATTTTTTTTTTTATTCAGAAGAAATCGGTAGATCAAAAATGAAACATTTTTTCATGCTAAAATATCTTAGAGTATGTTAAAAGCTATCGGATTTTTTACTGAAAATATTATTCTTTAAAAAGCCGAAGGTGGTGGATAACTGTCAGAATCTTCAGGAGGTAAAAACTGGAGAACTGAGAAAGAGCAGGATTGCTTGTGTTTTTGGGAAGACATAGCGCATGTTACACGCTGTCTGGACTCTGCAGTGTTCTGTCATTCTAAATGAAATGAGGAAAATGTGTATTACTTGTATTATACAGTATGTCAGCTTTTAGTTCTTGTTGAATTGATTCTTGGTTTTCTGTTCTAATGTTTGTTTTTTTTTAAAGTTCAGAACTGGATTATATGACAGTCCATCTACAGATAGAATGACAAAAATTGAAATTATTTACTGACTTGTGTGCCACTGTTTGGGAATCACTGGGGATGTGTGTTTGTGCACTCGTTCTCATCCATTCAGAGTCTTGCGGGGCAGCTGTTGCCATGGTACGTGTATTACAACTACCCCATATGAGTCTAACCATGCAAATCTTGTGGGTTTTCTCGTCGGTGTTAGCATTTTATCAGGTAGAACTGAGCACATGGAAGCCAAATGCCTAAGTCACATGTCACTGACCAAATATTTTAGCCAAGTTCAGTACAAACTCTGGAAAAATGATGTACAGCCAAAGTCTCGGTTTTCTGCTTTATATCCATTCGATGTGTCACATAGCTGTTGATCCGCTTTTCTTAATGCTCCTGTTTGAAGTTGTATCCACGTTTAGCAGGTTAAACCGAGGCTGCCTTTTTTGGTGTACAAACTGTCTGATACCTGATAGGTTGTTACTTTGATAAAAATTCCCCTTCTCACTACTCTCACTTCCACTTTGTTTCTTCATTGAATTCTTGTCAATTATGAGGGTAATTATAGCGGTTTGAAAATACCTTGGTGGTGTTGACATTTAAACGTTTTGTAGAAATCAGGCATGTCGCAAAGATCTGGTTTCAAGTTGATGCTAATCTGATAGGCTTTATATTTTTTTAAAAAAAGTGTCAGCTGGGGAGATGTTTTGGGAAACTTAGAATGAAATCCTGAAAGACTTAGAGGATTACAGCTTTAGTTTGTTTTCCATACAAGTGTTTAAACGGTATCTAACAAATTATTCTCGCTCTTTTTATAACCTTCCTTGGCAAAACAAACAGAAAATTCCCCGTGCTTCATGCCCTTTTCTAATTTAACTAATTAATCAATTGAATCTGAGCTGATTGTAAAATAGTTTCCCCCAGTCGATTGCTCTTAGGAAATGTTTTGGTACAGTAAAATGTTGAACTATGACAGAATTAGCCAGCATATTTGTAAGCAACTTTGATTCCAGAAAAATTTTCTCTGGGAAATGATTCAGACAGGTTCTGCTGACTGGTAGGGTGATGCTTTTGATTTCTGGGTCCATTTTAGATAAACAAGTGTCAGCAGACAGATAGTTTTAGTGGATGTTTTGTTGTTACCAGGAAGAGTAATATTTTAGATTTAGTTGTCAGTGGCAGCAACAATATTAAAGTATGGGTTGCAGAGAGTAATTTTGGATTGAATAATCAAATATCGATCTAGTTTTATTTCAGAAAGGAGGTTTTATTTCATGAGACATGAACATCTAGTCGTCTTTAAATTCTTGTAGCATATGTTTTAGTTTTGTTCTTGTATTTTCTTCAGATTTGGTAATTTTATGGATTTTTATACTTTTCTAAATGGCATCCAGGTTTTTATTTTGGCAAGATTATCTTGCTCAGTAAACTGCGTTTTCTTCTAAATTTTTCATAGAGCTTTACATTTCAAATGTGTGTTTAAAATTTCAGGATGTGGTTTTACTCTTTCCAAACTCTGCAATGAGAGAAGTTTTGCACGATGTGCCATGCACTACACTGCATCTGGCAACAGTATTTCAAAGCTTATTCTTATATTATCAAGCTATGTTATTGGTATTGTCATTAATGGAGAACTTTTTGGAAAAAATATTTAATATTTAAAATATTCTTACTTTTTGCAAAATAAAGGATCTGTACTACTGTCTTAAATAACAAGCTATTTCATCTGAGTCAAAATTATTTCAACACGGTAATTTATGTATCTAAATTTTCTATAGAAAGAAAGGAACAAAAACTTAGTAACAAAAATATCAAGGATTTAAGCTTTACTTTAGATTCTGTTTACCCATAAATATGACAAAATCTTAGGAAATTTCTGCAGGTAAAGTGTGCAAATTTAGTTTAGTTTTGGGGTTTTTTTTATTGTTTGTTTTTTACATTGTAATAAAATTAACATTTTGTGAATTAAGCCCTTCGGGGTAATTCTAGAATATATCTAATAGTGCCAGATAGTGACCTCAGGCGCATTTTCAAAATCTCTAGGAAGAATTACTCATCTGTAAATTAGTCAAAACCTTATTTAGCAGTGGAAATTGCTTTAAATCCTGTGAGTAATAAAGACAACTTGTTGAATGTTCTGTCCTGATTAATTTGTCTGTGTTCCTCTCAAGAAGCCTTCTGCCTCAACCGAACCATTTCTTTCAATGTTGCAGATTGTTTCTTAGAAGAAAGATGCAAGTTTATGCCGTTAATGTTAGGAGACCTGTTTCACACGTTGGCACTAAGCCTCCAACCTGTATTTGATGGCTTGCTGTATAGAGCTGTCTAAGGTGTGACACTTTTTAGTACTACAATTGCAAGTAATACAATTTGGTATCTGTCAGGAAGTGAGATTTTATTATTTTTGTTCAGTTAAAAGAATGTTTTTGTATATATGTATATGAATCCTATAACATAACATGATATAACATAGTTGTGTGCTTGTGCTGTGCCTTTTGACAACGTTGTGTCCTGCTGCCGTTGTTGTTAACTTTGACAAGTGTGAACAATTAAATGAGGAAGTATGTGAGCACTGCTTGGTCATATATATGCTATAGCTTCCACATGTACCGCTCTTCAGCGGCGCCACAACGGCTCTTGAATTGTGAGCTCTGGTAAATAATGTCAGTCTTCATCTGCAAAAGGAAGTGAGCCAAAAAGGACTGCCAAAGCCAACATTATTAGGTTATACTTGGCCAATGTACTACTGGGTAGTATGTAAAATGATTCTACAAATTACTTAATAGACAGTAGGAATATAGAAGTAGAACAGATTACAGTGAAAATGTTCCTATCTGTACCTCCTGCAGTGTGTTTAACTCATCTATGGAAACTATTATCCACTAGCAATAACTGAGTGGACGTTGTAGCTTGTAAAAGCACAGTGTTACTGGCTGTTAACAGTCTTGCCATCAGTAAGGTGAGCTGTATATTTCAGATTGCTAACATCTTCAGTTAAAGGTGGTAACTCAGTTTTCCTCTCCGAAGTGTCAGGAAGTGCAACATTTAGTGTGATTTTTGAAAAAGGCATAGCTTTAAACAGCAAGTGAATGTTATGTTCTGGTTGTAGAGTTCATGCAAATTCTTCAGTAATTCGTTTTTGTAATCCCAACCTGAGTGTATTGAGGTTTGTCCTCCAGCTCACCAGTCAGGGTCCTGTAATTTGTGTTTTGCTTCTTAACTCCTGATAAATTTCTGTTGTATCTGTTTTGTGTTTTGATTCTGTTTTCTTATGTGAATTAGGGTTATTAATGTCTTTGCAACTTCATATATCAAAAAATAGTCATCACTTTATCATTTATGTTTATTAACTGTTAGAACGTCTCTGACATAAGATTTAAATTAACCCTCTTCCTATTTTGTAGAAAACTCCTCTTGATACTTAAACATACTAGGGCTAGGCACAGTATTTCTCATTGTAGCCTCCTTGTACTTTTTGAAGAGATGAAGAGTAAAAACTGGCAGGCTGAATTTTTGGCATGGAGTATCCTAATCAGCCAACACTGTCAGCTCAGATCGGTTAGCCCTTTCCTATAGCAGAAGTGACAAGTTTACCCTTCGCTGTTAATGCCTAGATAATAGCAGCTTCTGTTCTGAAGGTGATTCCCTGGAAGGCACTAAAGCTAGAATCCCAGGCTACAAGAAGAGGAAAAGTAGGAGAGTGCTTATTTTTGCATGGGTTAAAAAGTGTAATGAAAATAGTAACATTTTTTTTCTCTTTTGAAACAAATAAGTTGTAAATGGCTATCAGGCTCTTCAAAATGGTAGCAATTGTGGAATTTTATTTATAAAATCCTTATTTCAAAGAGCACATTTTTCTGTTTTTGTAAGAAGGACATGATATCATAGACACTGGAATTATAATGTGCTTATGTAGATATAACAGCAAAACTAAATCAATACGTGATTTATATGTAATTAAAGGTATTGTTCCTTATTTCTGTAAATTCTGTCATTGAATCTGAGTGATTTCAGAGTCTTGTCTAAAACAAATAGTTGTTTAATTTTAGATCTTGCAATCTTAAGCAGAAAATCTTAATTTTCATGTACATACAGGGAACTTCTGTGAATGGAGTATCTCTTGTGTGAGACTGATACTAGAAACAAAACTAACTCATAAGAGTGAGACAAGAATCTATAGAAAACCAGAAAAAGCAATTTAGATTTAAAGTTTTAGCTTTGTCCAGTCAGACAGCTCACATGCAGGGGAAATGGGAAAATGGGAAGATCTTTTTTATTAGCTCACACTATGACAAAGAACATCATTGTTTTGTCAAAGCACTGGTCAGTAAAAATGACCCATATCACTGTTTTCAGCATGTCAGCTGCCTTCTCTTGAAGTGGCATGTTCCCCCTCAGCAATTTTTAATTTTCCTGGTGGTAGTTAGGCACTTTGAGGTAGGTCCGTTGCACCTCTGTTAAAGAATAGCAAGTGATCAAATAGTCAAAACAGATGTGGATTTTTTTTCTAAAGATAGATTATAATTACAGCTTTTTTTGTTTGTTTTGTTTTTTAAGGAATAGTAAGTAGACCAAAGGGAGACTGTTTACTTGTGTATAGATAGGAAATCCCAGCTGATTTGTGGAGGTCATGTCATGAAGAGACTGAAACTGTTTTTCTGAGGAAGTTCATAATTTGTTTGTGAGAAGTTCTGTGTTGAGAAGCTGTTGGAACAAGAGGAAAATATGTCCATTTTTCAGTACTTTAAAACAGGGCTGGAGAGGTGTTATTTCTAGTCTCTCCTAGTGAACTACTGCTACATGAATGTGGACTGAAGATTGAATTTTCATCTCATAACTTCTTTTAACTTCTTTACAAATTCTTCCTGCTAGTAACAATCATTTATCGTAACAAAATGGCTTGCAAAATACATGCCAAATTTTATCTTGAAAATAAAAGCTTACAGTAATGTTTGTGTTCAGGTGGATTTACGGGACGTACAAAGACTTTTCTCAGGCCATTTACAAACAACATTCGTGACAATAGAGTAATCGGTCAAAGTTAGGTAAGTAAAATACTAAACATGGTTGAGAGGCATAAAGTGCTTTTACCTTGACTTAATTAAGTGTTTTCCTCCACTGTTGGTAAGTTGGGTAGTGTAGAAATATGTTGCTTCAGATGCTGTCTTCACTCTGTATGTACCTCTCCCATTCTTATTGTGCCTTGGCTTGTCTCAGTAGCCCTTACTCCCTTTGGGCTCCATAAAAGCCAATGTAAAGGTTATCTAAAATAAGCAAGTTTCCTGCATTGACCTATATAACACATGCACGACTCTCGCCAACCTTCCAGGCAGTTTATTTAGGAGTTACTGTCGGGATCAAATCTTTGGTTGTCTGCTTTTACTGGCATCCTTAATTCCAAATTGCTTCTTACACTACTAGAATGTATGAAGATGTGTAGAGGAGATTATTATGTAAAGAACAGCGTTATAAGAACAAATACCTTTGATTTTATTTCTAAAAATCAGACAAATGTTTCTCCTAATAATAGTGGTGTTATTCCAAGATAGGTTTGCAAAGAAGGCAAGGAGGCAAAGTTACATCCACTTCTGAAACAATTTATGGTAGTTTCCTGTGTAGTGACATATATGTTGGGATATTTCCTTTAAACCAGTATTTTTCCTTATGTAAGCAGTCATAGAGTCATAGAAGGGGCAGGGGGATCTTCTGCTAGAGCAGGTTGCTCAAAGCCTCATCCAACCTGGCCTTGAACCCCTCCAGGGATGGGGCAGCCACAGCTTCTCTGGGCAACCTGGGCCAGGGGCTCACCGCCCTCACAGGAGAGAATTTCTTCACAATATCTCATCTAAATCTCCCCTCTTTCAGTTTAAAAACGTTCCTCCTCATCTTATCGCTCCCCTCTCTGATCCAGAGTCCCTCCCCAGCTTTCCTGTACCCCCTTTAGGGACTGGAAGGGGCCTGAAGGTCTCCTTGGAGCCTTCTGTTCTCCAGGATGAACCCCCCCATCTCTCTCAGCCTGTCCTCACAGCAGAGGGGCTCCAGCCCTCCCAGCATCTCCGTGGCTTCCTCTTGCCCCACTCCAACAGGTCCATGTCCTTATGCTAGCACCCCAGCGCTGGAGGCAGCACTGCAGGGGGGTCTCCCCAGAGCGGAGCAGAGGGGCAGAATCCCCCCGTCGCCCTTCTGCCCACGCTGCTGGGGATGTAGCCCAGGCTGCGGGGGCTTTCTGGGCTGCCAGCACACGTTGCCGGGGTGTGTGGAGCTTCTCATCCACCAGCACCCCCAAGTCCTTCTCCTCAGGGCTGCTCTCAAGCCATTCTCTGCCCAACCTGGATTTGTGCCAGGGATTGCCATGACCCAGGTGCAGGACCTTGCACTTGGCCTGGTTGAACTTCATGAGGTTCACACGGTTCCACCTCTCCAGCCTGTCCTGGTCCCTCTGGATGGCATCCCTTCCCTCCAGCGTATTGACTGCACCACACAGCTTGGTGTCATCTGCAAAACTGTTGAGGGTACACTCAATCCCACTGTCCATGTCACCAACAGAGATGTTAAATTCAGTCCCAGTACTGACCAAATATATGTACATGGTTCAAATGCTACTGTGCGCTGTCACAAAGGCTCTAAATGCATGGAAAAAATGATTTAACTTGATTTTCTTTATTCATGAAATGGTACAGAAGTCATCCTAGAGGTTTAATTGTGCATTGATGTCTTACTGTGCTTGTGCGTGTGACTTAAAGGGATGGTATCACGACTTCATGAGCTGTTTGTTTAGCAGTTCTTCTGGTGACAAATCTGTAAGATGTAACATATCCCTAAACACAATAGCCATGAAACCGTAACGATCTATTACTTTATTAAATAAGTGCATTCAAGAAAGTAAAAATAGAAATTTGTGATTCTCCTAACTGCTTTTGTTTCTCGGGCTCTATTAGACTAGCTTGTTTTTGCACTATCCAAATTCATTATTTTTATTAATTATTTTTTCAGAAGACAGTTTTTGACAGCAAACTTTGCTCGCAGTGCCAGAAGGCTGTTCTTGCTTTCCTTTACTCCTTGTTCTCCTAATTAATGTCAGCAATTGATGCATAATGTATTTAATAATGTCCAGGATACTCAAAGACATGTTTCAAGGAGATGGGTGTGATTGTTTCCAAACCCGCTTGCCTGTTAACTGCTAACACCACATTTAATTGTACGTAGTATTCATTTCTGCCTCTGTTTATTATGTGCGTTCTAATGCATTAGAGGAAAAGTACATACACTTGGAACAAATTTTTTTTTTCATGAAAAGTTGGATAGAACTTCGGGGAAAGGTATACTAAAGTTAAAATGTTTTTGCAATGATTCGAGAAATAAAGGTCACTGAAAATTATACAGGTGGAACTTGTGTATTAAAATTTTTATGTATAGTATTATGTATAAATTAATAACACAAGTGCTACATATCTGCATTTTATTTGTGGTTGGTTTTTTATTTTTATATGTATCTGATTTCAGAAAGAGATAATGGGCTGTACAACACAGGCCTCCGTACAGGTTCTTGTACGTGTGGGATGAGGATTGAGGCACAGACACAGGTCAGTTCAGTAGTTGCTAATGAAGCCATTAGAACAGACAGGTTAATCTAGAAAGCACCTCAAGCAAATGGTAATTCATTTTGAAGACCAAATTGCAAAGATCAGGTGCCTATTTCATTACGTAAAGAAATGTATTTTTTTACTGCTGATTCTTTACTTGGAAAAAAATATTCATGAAATAATGTGCATCTTCTCTAAAAACATTGGTAGAAGAATATTTCAGGCAAGAAATAGAAAATGAGAGATAAGAAATAATGAGTACAATCATTCTGTGCTTGAGAGAGAAGAATGTTTTTCAATATATTTTATTAGCAAAGAAGTAAATTCTAATGTATACCCATGTACTATTGCAGAAGCTTACAGTGTTTTCTTTCATCTTCACCAATTTTGTCCTCAAAACCCACTAACTGAAAATGGATTATTCACATTATGAACTGTCAGTGATGTTCTGCTTGAGCAAATACATGTCTTATTGCTAGTAAATACATTTCACTAGTTTGCAGTTCTAGACAAATATGGAAGAAACAGCTGGCATTTGATCCAATGGATTCAGAAGAGAATTTTAAATGTACATGAAAGAGCCTTCATAGCCTTGAATTTAGATTGTTGCTTTTGAAATCAGGATCATGATAGAATTTAAAACAGGTTGCAAAATGCAAGTTCCTCCATGCTTGGAAGAACAGGCTGTAGTTGCTTGCTGAAGTTGTTTACATGGGGTGTGGAGCTGCTGACTGCTTGGGTTACTCACAAACTCAGTTCATCCACGACAGCAAAGTCAGCGCTCAGAGGTCTCACTCTCTCTTCCTGCTGAAAAGAATAGAGATGCTGCTGGCTTGGAGGACCATCTACCAGTACAGAATGTGATTTTCAAAAAGGTGGAGAAATGCTTTTGTCTTGATCAGCTGGGCAGCAGCCAAATGGCAGTTTTCAAACACAGGTCACAGGTTGAGCACCAAAGGAGAATACAAGACCAAAATCTTTCTGCTTCAGCATTCAAAATGAAAATTCATGTTTCTATTGTAAATATTGTTTGGAATGATAATATCTTGCTGTCTGCCTCAAAATGACAGAGAATTGTGAAAGCAAAATTTATGAAAGAGGAGCTGCTTTTTAGTTGTGACTCTTGTAATTTTTAGTCTGCAGTTCGGTTCAACATCTCAGCGTTATTTGATCATGTCTTTAGCACATGTTTTCAATAATATTACCAATATCTAAAATAGATGAGAGAGAATTAACAGAACTAAAAATTCTTTCACTTCTGAACTCATATGAGATATTTTATTCACTTTTTAAACTTTTTAAATTTTTGTCTTTATGGGTGTTCTTGTTTCTTCAGGTAGGTTTGCATAAGGGAAAATAATTTTTTTGCAGTGAGAGGAAAAAATGGAGAAGTCTGTTAATAGAACAGAGTACCCCAACAGTGGAAAGCAAAACTTTAAAATTTTATTTTCTAGTATATTAACACTATACTCTCATGAAAATATGTTACCTGCTTTCCCAAACTATCAACAAGAATAAGGCCTGAAATAATGTCGCCGCTTAAAAATTAAGACTTGTGCAACAAGTTATGATGGCAAAACCAGTGTCTGTTTTTCAGAGCAGAAGATATTATTTGTCTAATAAATGTTTTTGTCAGAAAGAATTTTTGATAGCTATGTGCAGTGACTGAACATGTGTGGAAACATCTTACAATGGATGTAGATTTCAGGTGGTGGCATCTTACTGTGTTGTTACTGCGTTGGCGAGTTCAGGGGTAACCTGGGGCGTTAGAACAGGACAAGCATGTAGAAATGCAAAGCCAGAATACTTTGCTTCCAGCAGTACAATCAAGGGGTTAGGACACGGCTATCATCCTTCAACACGATCTGCAGTAGCTTAACTAAATGTTGGCTTTTGTTACCTTGTGAGACCAAGTCAAGACCAGGTGGATGTTTGGCAGGACCCAGAATATTTGTTCTTCTAAATAGTCATCCTTATTTACAGATTTTAATTTTTTGTTATTTCATAAATCTTCTGTGGATATTCCAGTGCATTTTTCTATGTCCTCAAATTTTTATCTCCTTTTAGTAATGTTGTAGTACAGTTTTAGTGGTTTTCTGAAAGCTTATTAATGTTTAAATGGCTAAATGACAGGAAAAGGGTCTTTTGCATTTAGAGACATTAAATCAACAGCGCTTTATGTTTATAAAGAAATGCTCACCTAATTTGACATGATTTCTAGTATTTTGTATCCAGATCCTTGCCTGAACTCCCACTGAAAGAGGAAATAAAACCGTGGCATTTGTAATTTTAATAATGTAAATGTTTTGGGCTTGGGTTCTTCCTTTCCTTTTTCCTGTGTGTTAAGTGTGACTGCTTAATTGTGTGTGTGTATTTGGATTTTTTTTTCTTTCCTAATGCTATTTCAGTACATTTCTGTTGGTGAGGTTTGTGTGTATACTTGTAAGAAGAATGACAAGATAGTGTAAGTTCTGAAAGCTCTCTGTGCTAAGTAACAAAAGAACAATGTCGGTGCTGCAAAAACATTTCATGGGAATTTGACTACCTTAAGTTGGCTTTCCAGCAAAAACATGGAATGCTGCCTTTTTCCTCAGGTGTTGTGACGTATCAGGTCTAACTTGGCATGATATGCCATCTTAAATTGATCAGATTCCAGTTCTCAACAGCAATCCGTGCTCTAACAAGGAAGCATCGTATTCCAAGATGACTGGAAGTGGATCTCCAGTCCTGCAGGGTGGGTTGGTTATTTTTGTTTGTTTGTTTTAATTCTCAGGTTCTCTAAGCAAATGGAAACTGCTGTCCTTGCTAACCGTGCCTCCAGAATCCTGTTCCTTACAGTGCCTGGCACTGTCCTGGGTTTTCTGTAGGTTTAAGATCAAACAGCATTACTGCGACCTGAAATGACTTTACATCATGTACTAAAAGGTGTCTGGAGTAGTTGAAGTTGGTTCCTCCACCAATGAAATCCATAGAGGGCTGAGGGTACTTGGGGATGTGCATTGAAGAGAATTTCTTGAATTAGAGTGTTGGATGGCTTAGCCCTGGTACACTGCTACTAAAATCATGAGTTGACTGAGCACATTTTGGGGAATGTGCGTTGGTGCGTGAATGCATGCAAGGCTACATACAGTTCTTGGCTCTACTGTTCCCGCAGTGGTACATGTAATCCTATCTGTACTATGTTGTCACTGCTGTATTTCCAGATCTACTTCCATACTGTTCATATGTCTAAAGTCAGACGAAGTTTAATACATTGCTAGTAATTTAGAAACAAGCAAGGTTTTACATATCTCTACAAAAGGGAAGGAGGTACCTCAGAAGAAAAACCTGGCCTCGGATCAACTCTCTTTCCCCTCCCTGTTTACTTTAATTGATGGCTGTGGCATTCACAGAGTCATTTTGGTAATGTGTGTAATAGGTGGAAGTTAGGTACTGTGTCAATGATTGCACTTGATAACAGGCTTGGACAAAAAAAAAATCTCCAGCTATGATAATTATGTCAGTGTTGATAAATCCTCTTTCTTTTCTGCAAATGCTATGCTTTGCTACACTACAACCACTTGACTGCAGATTTTGCTTTATGTTGGGTTTACTCTGGTATGAATAAATCTATTCTACGTCTTCTATGGTATGTTTATTACGTTGAGTTACTTTCCTGTTAAAGTGAGAAAATGGGACATGGACTTCAGTAAAGACAAATGTCTACGATGCAAAAGATAGAATTTAGGCAACTATAAAATGTGCAGATACTGTCAATTCTATACATTATCATAAGATAGCAGAAATTATTCACCTCTAAAGAATGAATTGTGTATCCAGCTGATAGTCTGTAATATGATTTCTTTTTGTTGTATTGCAAAGTATTGTGATACCGACACAATATGGCTTTGATAACCACTTCTGCCACGTTGTTTTCCACATGTCTCTTATCAGTGAACTGCAAAAAGGTTTAGATTTGAAAACTGGCAAAATCAAATGTATTAAAGTAAATATATCAGAGTAAGAATATCATGTGTTAAATGATTGCGAAATACCCATAGATTCCTTTACTAGTCACCATTCAGGAAATAAAGATCTCAGTAGGAGATTTGCTCTTTGCAGTTTCACTAGAGGAGACTGCTGTAACATCCATTTGTTTAAAAAGCAATCAAGGCTTTGTATTTTTAAGAGCGAAATCACCTGTCTTATGATGGTGCTGGACAAATGCACAGTCAGTATATTTTGTGGGGGCTGGGAGCATGAAAGGTGACGTACAATAATTATTGCATGTTTTTCTAGAGTTTATAATAGAGAAGTATACCTGCTGTCATCTGTACCTATGAAAATAGAGTACAGAATGTGAATTTTGAGCTGGTTTAGCTGATCAGCTCCTTAGACTCAGGGAAGCGTCAAGGGTGAAACTTCGGCATTGAGCATTCCACATCAGCAGGCTGTCACAGGCTTTTGTAATAGGCTTGTACCTCTCCAGCTGAGGATTTGCAAAATTAGAAGTCAAGACACAACTGTAACTATGCTCCTAAACTATGCCATGTTTTTAGATACAAATGTGTTTAGAAATTAGTACGTAGATATCAATTTTTAAAGCATTGTAGAATGTGTTATGAAAGGAAAATATGTGAGATTTTTGGTTTTGTAGCTCTGTGCTTTTCATCCTGTATCGTTACACACAAGGGACTGTTACACACAAGGGCAGCCCTCTGCAGTAGAACTATTAGTTCTTTGCAGTAGTAGTGGACAGCAAGATGGACGCAAGAGGGGGAAAAAAGGATTTTGTGAAAGTTGGTGTTACTTGCGGGAGAGAAAAGGAAGAAAGGCCCTATGGGACTGATGGAAAACACAACTGCAGATAGGGACGGGAGCTACTGCGGCCAAGAAGCTGAGGAATGGTTTGGTTTTAAGTTTATTTTGTTTATTTTGCCTGTTAGGAAGAAAGACTCAATCCAAATTCAGTTTGTTATATTAGTCTTTCCAGCAATTATATGCGTTTATAAATTTCTCAAAATCCAGTGAAGTTGTCGTGAACAAAGAGAAATAAATTGCATTTTTAGTATCTGTGCCATTTGCCAGTTCAGGTAAAAAATCAAATGAGTAACCAGCAGAGGGGCTAATAAACTGGGATGATTTCAGCATAAGCTGTGTTCACGTTACAGGAGTTGTACGCGTGCATAAACAGGAAAGTAGGAAACTAGTGTTTGAGTGACTGTTTCAAGGTACCTAAGCCTTGTTTAAGCAGAACTTAAAATGCTGATGGTCACATCTGCCATTGGAAAATCTAAATGAAGTATCAGTCCAGCTAGTGCAAAGATGAGCCATAGCAGTGACAAAGGACTTGTTCAAATATAGAACAGGAACACATAAATGGATAAATTATTTATAGAGATAAATGGAAATTATTTCCTTATTCTTAAGAAAAAGCAGATTATAGCTCCCAAAGGTCTGTGGAAAAAATAAATATAGTCTTTACAATTCTTTTGATAACAACTAAGGTCAGGAAGGAAAATGAATCCTCTGTACCAGTAACTGTCCACCTGCTTAAATGCTGTATTCCCCTCCCTCCCCCCCAAATCCAAATTGCTTACTCAGTTGCAGCTGTTTGAGTAGAATAGGGATGGAGCTTTCTCTGATATACGGGAGTTTGGATTTTGAGTTGTGCTGAGTAGATGCTTGGTGTATTTCCACTTCCCTTAGCTGAAAAATGGGTTCATGGCAAGAAGAATGTGAGCTATGCTCTCAGCAGTTTATTTCTTGAAATAACTGTATTTTAAAGAACCAATTTGAAGGAATGGTATTGAAAATACCCTCTCTTTAAAAAGAGGAAAAGCCTTTATTTTATACATTCATTTACACAAATCATTAATGAGAATTGGCTCCAGCATATAGTTAGTCTACTGAAATATATTTTGTATTTTCAGCTCTGTGTATCTACATGAGTTACTTGGTCTAATTAATGAGAAATTAGTAAAATAATACCAAGCGCGTGTCAGAATAGTCTGTTACTAAGAGGAAATCTAAAACTGTGTTTGACATTATAGAAGGGGGTCTGCTTACACTCGGGCGCTTTATTCACTGTCAGGCTCCATACCTTTTGATAGAGATCATAACAGTATTTTGCCCTCAGTATGCTTTTTCTGTTGTGACTGGTTTGTATAATAGTGACATGTAGTTGCTTGATTTTTGAACCAGAAACACATGGCATGTGCTAGATGCTGTAAAAGCACAGAATAAACACAGTCCTTTCCCTTTTAAAGTGAACTTTGATTTCACAAGGCATTGTCGCATCAGTAGACAGAGATGAATTAAAGAATATTTTTTTTTAACTAACTACAGTCATTCCAGCTTGTGCAAAACAACATGACACAGGCTAAAATGAAACTTTTTGTATTTGTGCTTTTACTGATCAGCATTGAAAAGAGTTTGGCTCCATCTTCTTTACTCCCTCCCATCAGGTGTTTGTGCACATTGGTAAGATCCCCCTGAGCCTTCTCTTCTCCAAGCTGAACAGTCCCAGCTTGCTCCGAGTCTCCTCGTATGTCAGATGCTCTTGTCCCTTAGGCATCTTCATGGCCCTTTGTTGGACTTGCTCCAGTAATTTCATGCTCTCCTTTTCTCCCTTGCCCTGCGTCCAAAGAAATTATTCCTCGGTTCTGTAACAGCAACAGAAAAGGTTGACAGCTATAAAAATTATGATGAAGCCTCTTATTAGTATATCCTGAGATAGGTGTGTTTTTTCTGAGGATTCCTTGATTTTCTGTTAATATATGTGATACAAACAAAAATTTGGTTTTGTATTTGCGATTGGCAGTTGTTAAGGTTCAGTTGCACCTTAAGAGCAAACTTTCTGGCATAGTCATGAGATCTTAATCATAAAACTTCATATATTTTATAATATGTGGAGATTAAATTTAGTTCTTTACTTACAGGACTGAAATTCTTATATGATAATCCACCCAACTGGGAATTAAAGTACAAGCCCCAGCCTTTTTAAGATATGAGACAGCATACCAGATTTTGGCAATAAAGTTATGATTTTTGTTTTTATGGGACTGATTTTTACTGCTCCTCCCGAGCATGTAAACTGCCTGTTGATTGGATTTGCTACTGAGAGTGAGAAACAACTCCGGAAAAAGAGTTGAAGTGTTATTAATTGTCATCCAGGTAACTCCTTTGATTCTATAGACCATAAAATTTAGAAGCACACAGGTTTCTTCAATATAACACCCAGTTTAAAGATAATAGTTGCATAAAACATTGCAACGTAGAGTACACAGCGTTGGCTTTTCATCATGGCAGTTCACATCTGACGATGATTTAGTTGAGCTGGTGGTTCTGGGGAAGAGTTAGAGGCAGAAAAATCCCGGCAGAATGCTATTTGACTTTACTGGTGAAGCAGAGACTGCAACTTCCCTTATGTTTTGTTAAGGACAAATTGGATACCATTTACTTCAGTTCTTTGGTTTGCATAGAATGTGTTTGCAAATGCTTATGAACTGATAAAATTGCACTATTTCTTTAGAGGGGATACAGTTCTGCCCTGTCCAAGAGATGGGCTATTTCTTTGCAGTTATTAGTAAATTCTGGTTATGGTCTACATATTCCATATAGCTGTAACCAAGGAGCATGAGGCTTGAAATAGGCTGGAAATTATGATGAAAGAAAATTTTTAAGTTAGTACCTTAGTTGTCTTGGTGATCATAGGACTTCGTTTGGCAGAAAAGGATTTGAATGTCAATGAAGTCCAGGAAAAGTTCTGCAATACAGGGTTACATCCATCCCTAAATCAGGGTCCTCTTCAATAAAAGCAAATAACAGCTTTAAAAAAAGTAAGTTTGGATTGCAGGCACCAGGCTGGGTAAGTCCTGACAGAGAGGGGAGGGCCTACTTAGAAGTGCGGTTTTTGTTGTACTTTCCTAAACCTAATATATGTTGATAGTTGATTATAGTGAATAAATGCATTCTCCCTTGTACTATACTGCTTGCTTTTAGGAAGGGTGATTACGTTGTAGCTCAGGGCAGAGGTCACATTCAACATCAGGGGTTTCTGGTTTGGGGTTTGGGTTTTTTTGTTTGGTTGGTTTTGTTGTTGTTTTTTTTTACTTTATTACAGATAAGTTTTCCCAAATTCACTGGTACTGTCTAGATGTGATTTAGGAAGGTAATCGTTTTGTTTATCTCCTGAATGTCTTTTAGTAAATGTCTTTCCTGGACTGTGGCACAATTTATTCCACGGGCTGGGAAGCTAGTTTCAGTAATGAGCAAGTGAGTGCTACAGATACCTTCCAGTAGGACAATTTTCTATTTGATTTTCTACATTTTAGGGTTTTGCTTGGGGCAGAATTTCGCTAATACTAACTAACCCAAAATTTATTTATTTCAACTGAGAATGTGTAATTAGGTCAGCTGTAATTCCCATGTGTGCTGCTCAAGGGAGCCTGTGGGACGTTTTTCCACCCACTGTGTGGAAGCTCAGGTTCTGCATTACCAAAGCATTTAACCCACAGGGGTGGAGGCTTTTGCAGCTGCCCCCTGTGCAACGATACCAGTTGGCGAGAAGGGGGTACAAAGTGTTCTGGTTTCCAGTAATTTGTGTCTGCTGAGTTCCTAAAGCACAGAAAATCACCTCAGAAACATAAATGAAAGGACATACTAATACTAACTAAATCTGGTGACATTGAAAGATATGTCTGTAATTCAGTGAATATTAACCACTGGCTTTACTGGGGTTTCTGCGAAAGGAAAAAGGAAAAAAAAAAAAAAAAACCCAGACGAGTTTATGGCAGGATCTACTTATGCTGCACATAATATATTTGCATATATTTTCCACACACAGCATATGGCAATTATTCAGATTGCAATTGCCAAGTGTTAGGAGCTTATGTTACTTATTTCTAAGTATAGCTCAAATATAGATTCCTGTGCTGATCAGTTTTAAGAAAGTTTTCATTTTTTTCATGCCTCAACATTCATTATTCCAAATCCTGCCCATTTCAGTTATGGAGAATTGAGTCACTTGCATTTGAACATTTTGCCTCCAGTTAGTACCCAAATTTATTTTATTTTTTTTTTAAAAAAAGCAGAAATAAAAAACAAGGAAAATGCATTGTATCTCTTAGAGCTAAAGTAAAGCTACGTTACAAAGATGCAGTGGTAGGATGTTTGTTTTAAACCTAACAGTGTTTGCTTTTGTATCTTTAACAATGCTATACCTTTATTTGTGAACTTGAGTGTTTGATGTTCTATCCTTCATTTGTTTCCACAATACTTAAATAGTTAAAATTTGAGAGCTGAATTAATAATGCAAAGTAATTTCTAATTCTTCTGTTGCATTTCTAGAAGTGGAGTAGCATATAAAAATAGAATTTTGCAGTCATGTTAATAAAATCTTCTATCAATTTGCATGGTAGTCTATGGATTTTAAAACGTCTGAGTCAACGTTCAGCTATCAACTTCAAAGGAGAAATATTCAGTTTAGATTTAGGAGAGTGTATGAGTCAGCTCTCCAGCTTTCTGGAATGTGCTTTTTTGTCAAGGGAGAGCAATACTGAAGCTCAGGATATTTTTGAAAATATAGATGGTGTGGATAAGCTTAACTATGAGCAAATTATGGCCATGTTAAAGTACACGTATCTTTAGGGTAATGCAGATTTTCAGCTTCCTGTGGTAAGGTATTACTAGAATCTTCTTAGACTTATCCAATAACATCAAGTCTTACCCAGTTTGCAGAAAACCAATTAACTAAACAAATAACGGTCCTGTGCAAAAAGTTCACAGCAATGAAAGTAGTGTGCGAGTAACAGAGAAAGGAAGCTCTTCCATGGCAACGAACTGGTTTATTTTACTCAGCCATTACCTGCAGCAGAAGACTCTGTTCCACGGGTAAGTGAGGAGGGAGCCAAGCGTGTGGACAAGTTAGTTGATAGGCAGATGAGAGTGAGACAGAACACGACGGGATGGGTTAGAGCAGGAAAGGAGTTGACCTGTGGAACTAAAGCACAGCGGGAGATAAGAACAGCACATTTGGGCTGGGATAGGAAAAATTACTGTGTGAAACAAAGAAAAGTACTTAGGGGGAAAAAAGGATTTATTATTGCTGTATTATAGCAGTTCACGTGTCAATCATGTATTGTATGGAAGAATAAGAAGAAAAACAAATGTCTCGGTGACGAATATATCAAATTTCAAGGAAGAAATCTTGACAGAAATCTTTCTGTGATGCCAGCCACAGTGAAGGGTGAACCTTTATCGGCTACAGCTCCATCGTGCATGTTCTGACTTACAATGTTTCTCTCTTTATCTGAGAGAATGGCGGGTAACTGTATTAGAGAAGTACACTCTTACTGGGAGTCAAAAGATTTTTATAAATTTTCCTGTTATTTCCATCACCTTGATACAAGGACTTCTGTTTGCCTGTACATTAACTTATAAAACTATTGGATAAAGAAGATGCAGTATTTTAAAACTAAAAAAACCCACAAACGATAAACCACCCCACTCCTCTGGTTCTAACTGCCTTATTGTTTGTAGATGCCTACAAAAAGAGGGTCTAAAAAATGAGGCAGTTAAAACCTACAGAGCTTACCAGTGCTAGGTATTACGAGGGGGGGAAAAAAATCAGTGTGTCACATAGGTGAGGTCATCACTTCAGAGCATCAATTCTTGGCATATTTTTCTGTAAGATGAACTAACATCTGTAATCCCATAGGGCCTGGGTAAGTCTTGTGTGGGAAGGTTAAGTCTGTAGGTCGACTCCAGGTCCCATCATTGCACTGAACAATAACCTGTTGCATAGGTTTAATTTCATAGATAGGAGGTTACGGTTAACGTAGCAGCTTTTTCTAAGTGTATAGTTTGAAAGAAAGACCAACACATTCGAGTTGTTCTTCATTTCCTGTCCTTAACAAAATGATGTAATATTAATATGCTGTGAATTATCAATCTTTCTTTCTTCAGTTTATATACAACTGAAAACAATTTCTCCTGTAATTCTTCTAGTCTAAGCTGCAGTTGTATCTTGCTAAGAATGTTTGAGAATTGTGCCTGCCGATAAATTGGTATCTTCAGCAGTTATGGTACTCTGTGCGTGCGGTATAGGAACCAGTATAGGTATAGTATATATACACACACTGTGTATCTTTTTTCTTCATTTCTCTGTAGCTTTTTGCTGTTCAAATTTGCACTCTCATTTTCCATGAATTCCCATACTCCTCATGGATTTCTATTATTATCACTGTTTGATTTTTTTTCTTTTCTTTTTTTTTAATTATTCTTTACATAATGTTGCTTTGCCAATCCTTTTTTTTTTTTTTTTTTTTTTTTTTTTTCAGTCAAAGGTGGAATTTATTCAGGCAGTTTTTGAGATCCCTATGAAAAGTATATGAACCTGGCTAATACCTGTATTTTACGTTGGTTATATTTTCCACAAAAGGAGGTTAATGATAGGGATGAAAGATAAACTTCTAAATTAATATAATAATTCTGCTAGTTCTTGAGGAAACAGAGTATTCTTTTAGGACCCGAGTTGTGTGTGTAACATACTAAACCAAAGTTACATGCAGTATGAGTAAAAAAATCTTACGGATTCATTTTGCTTGTCAAGCAGCGATTCACACCTAATTAATGTGAAACATTTATTATCAAATGACAAGTTGACATCTGAGGGTAATCATAATAGCATCCACAGCAAAATGGACTTAAAAGGACTTCAGGTATCTGACGCTTATTTTCTTTGCACTTCTTGTTCCTTCAGGACTAACTTTTAGTTCATTTCTTAATTAAAAAAAAGTTAGAAGCAAATGCTTTTAATAATGTGCTTTTGTAAATGTGATGAACTTTAAAAGCAACTAAAACGTTGGCAGCAGAAATGGTTCAGATTTGGTTCATCTGTTCTTCCTTAATAATGGCACATAGAAGTTCCAGGACATTTTTCAGTTGTTTCTGCACATTTCTGGTTTTACTTTTTTTTTTTTTAAATGTTCAAGCATTACTGACTTTAATTTGTGCATCCAGGCTAAGAGATAAGTTATGAAATAAATTATCTGCTACATGTATTTTTGCTTTTTCTGGTTTGCACAACTCCAGAGCTGAAAGGGTGAAAAATGTTGCTGGTCACTTTGGAGATCTGTGGAGGTCAGTCCAAAGTATAACAATTTCTGTTCATCTCACAGCTGTCTGCTGTCTGTGCTTTCTAGGGAGGAGTTCAAACTGGAAAAACTGGAATACTTCCACATCTTTCCTTATTACCCTTAACCCATCTCCTGATTTGGCACGACCTTTTTCTTCAGAATACGTGTGTCTGTACTCTGCTTGTGGTAGGTTCTTTTTTATTAGTAGTATTTTGGAGCGGCTCCTAACAGAGCTTATTGCATCGAGCAGGAGCTGGTTTAATGTGTGATGTCTTGGTGTCGGATCAGATGAAACTGCCTAAAGATGTGATGCAGCCTAGCTTTAATCCGTGACATGATTTAATATAGCACAACAGATTGACAGTTGTGCTAATTTATTTAGATCTGGTAATGTCAGAAGTACCTGCTAAAAGTTTGTTGTCGTCGTCGTTTTTTTAATAGAAACTTGCAATTATTAATAGGAACAGCAAAGGTTGCATACCCTTCAGAATCCTTCCAGCAGGATATCGTGTCAGATGATACATTCTTCGTGAGGAGGGCAAATCTCATCTGTCATGTCTGTTTACTGAAAAACTACCCATTTCTCGAAGTCATAGCTTAATATCTGAAGAAATTCTGTATTCTTTATGCCATAATAAAGTCTTTGTTAGGCATGAATGGCTATATGTTGCAGATATTTTCGGATTGTAAAATTTGTTAGCAATAAAAAAATGAGTTCCAGAGTACTGATGATGAGAATGTGTGTGTCTGTATCTGTTTCAGTCACCTCCTCTGAAAGTAATATATTCTGCTAAAATGTAAGATCAACATAATTTTGTATAAAATAATACATACTATTTTCAGACTTAAAAGACAGTGCTCATTAGACTCGTTTAGTAGTGTTACACTTGCTCCAGTCGTCTAAGCATTATATTCCAGTGGTATTATGGGGACCTGGATCAGCCTTGTGGTATATAAAGTACTGGCAGTTCTGATTTGACAAATATAGCTAGCTTACCTAAGTTAAAAATAAATAAAAAATAAAATCTGTTTTGAAGAGGCAAAATGCGCTATGGATGTGAGTTGTAGAACAGAAATCGTACTCGAGTGTTGAGTAAGTGTAAAAGGTGTTGTTTTGACATACAGTTTTGGAGATGAAAATGATCAGTTGCTTTCAGTTATAATTTTGGATTATTGAAGTTCTATGTGCTGTGGAGGATCACCCCCAAAGTTTCATTTTCTTCTATATTATTTTTCATGACAGTTAATAATGGTCACCTCCTCCTTTTAAAGAAAGGTATTGTTTGTAAATGACAGCTCTTAAATTTATCTGTTAAAATCAGGCAAATTTAGGACTTTTGCTGGAAGAGACACATTTATCTTTTTTCCTTAGTCTTTCTTTTACGGAATACTTGTTCAGTTTTCTTCAAAAGTGTTTTTCTAATAGCAAACATGCTTTCTGTGACAGAAAAGGAATGTTTGATTTTGGAAATAACATAACAGCAGATTTTTACAGGTTGGACTAATAATTTCTTTTTGTTAGTGCTAAAAATGGAGTTGAAGTGTTAACAAACAAACTGCAAGGCACAGCCAGTTTTCAGATATATTCAGAATGTTCTGTTACAAATGATGTGGCTTGCTAATTGCTTTTAAATTAGGGTATTTGTGCCTATGATGATTATTGCAAAGCGTCATTAGAGCCTAACAACTGGAGTATTGTCCTAATTGGGGTTTGATTTGCAAAAAGTACTTGAGAAACATGATGCTGTGGACTTGCAGCCGTATTTTAAAACTTCCTTGTCAATGGATATCCATATGCTATCCTTCCAACAGACATTATAAGTATTGGATGACAACCCTGCATAAAATAAGTAAGGTCTGTGTTGGAGGGAATGGTTGTTTCAGAAATAAAAATAATTTCTTAATCTACCCCGTTCTATTATTATTCCTAAGAAATCGCTTTAAGATTTTTTTTTTAATTTTTGCTTAGTCATTTAATAATTTGCCCCTGGGTTCAGCATTAAAAGTATTAAATTTCAGAAAGACAAAATAGCAATTAAAAGAAAAAGCTGGTGATTGACAATAAGGCCTCTCATGCAGTCTGCAATATTCAAAGGGGGGATGGAAGAGGAGGATGAGAGACTCCATATTCTGTTTCTTTACATTGGAAGATTGATATTATCCCAAAATATTGTTTTATCATTATAAAATCAGAAGAAGAAAAATTACATATTTTTGAACTGTTTAAAGTATCCATTTCAGATTAAAAATGCTATTACATTTGTGTAACTTAAAAGAGTAGTAAGTATACTGATGTGTACAGATGGGATTGAGCAATTTACACACATCGTTAATACAATGTGCTTTTCTCTGCTCAGGTGATTTTCAGAGGCAATCTATGTGTATATATCAGAACCTGTAGCATAACCCACGACCTTTTTTTTTCTTGAAGAAATCTTGTAGCCATAATAATAGATCTTCTAACATCAGTACTATCTCTCTTTAGCAGAGTTTTCTGAGAAGTTCCTTCTTTTTTTCTGTACCCCATATCCATTCTTCATTTCTCTTGCACAATCAGGATTTATGGAATACAGTACCCGGTATTTTAATAATCATAACAAAGAGATGCTATTAAAGGCCTTACTTAGTTATTTACACATCTTTTTTTGTCAATGGCCAGAAGCTAAAGACGGGAAGGTCAGAGAAGCTCTCTTTATGGATTTATTTCTTTATTTATAAGAAAAAATGACATTTTGTTCAATTTGACGTTCTCTCCTGTGCTTTGATCCAAATGAAGACATTCCCTTCCAAATTAACTGTGAATGTTAAAGAACTATACAGATAATATTATCCAAAGCAGGCATTTCCTTTTATATTTTAGCTTTGTCTTTCCTTTATATCTTCAAATGTGTAAACATCCAGGATGTTTACAAAGGAAAAGGAAGATTTCTGCCCCTTTTGTTTAATTTTCTGATTTGTAGGTTCAGATTCTACTAATCCCGCTGTGATACCACTATCAGAACTGGTTCAAAGGTTACCAAAGTAAAGAAAGAATATTAGGATCTCATCTCTGCCTTTGTGACCTAATTCATACTTTCCTGTCGTGTAGCCTTGGTTACTCCTCTTTTGTGCTTTTCCATCTTCTCCTTTTGCCCTTGAGTTGTCACAGACTTCTGGTGACCTTCCAAGAAGGGCAAATGCCCCTGAACTGGAAAATGGAAGCCAAAATAAAAGAATTAACGTAGTTGCTGAGAAAGTAGGCAAGTGGAGAGAGCGTTTCTGATTTACAGAGATTTTCTGTACTGACTGATTTTTGCCTGGAAACAAAAATCTGGATAGGGAGCTGTGAAATATGTTAACTGAAGCAGTTAGATCCTTAGGAAATCTCGTGGCTGGTAGGTGAGGTTGGTTTTTTAGTTTCTGTTGTGTGTTTCGTTATCTGTTGATTGCATGAACAGTTGTTTTCCCTGGGGTGTGGAACTACTTACTGTTTTGAAATTGAACAAAGTGGCTGGATAAAATTTTTTCCACACCATAATATAAATTAATCAAATCAACACCAAGTCTGCAATTGTTTGGCATCTGTTTGTAGTTCTTTCATCTTGTTATTGGCCATAATATTGCCACTAACACTAAGAAAGCTTACCTTTTAACTTCCCATACAAGATCACACCACTTATTTAGTCCAATCATTTCAATAAAAGCAGCACCAAATACTGTAGGAAAAAAAACTTTCAAAAACTTGTATTGAAAAGATAAAGGGGTGAAATGTCGTCTTCCTTTCTATGTAAGCTACAATATATTCTCCTTGCAAGGTCGAATAGAGCCCTGAATTTAAAAATTTAATATTTCTTGCAGTATGGCTTGCTGTAAATTATAGAAGCTTTGGATGGTTTTAGTATGAATATTTAATCTCCTTTTAATTTTGTTAAAATCTTGTCACTTTCTGTGGCAAAGATAGCCGCTCTTTAATAATGTTTCACTGATTCGGATGCTCCTTCCAAATGTAATTTGGATTAAATAATTTGGGTTAATTTGGAATTAATAAAAAACCCCCATGATCTTTTGTTATGGAAGAAAGCTTGGAAGAAAGAAAGAAAGATTCTTAGTCTGTCTGTATTTTAGATCGATTGTTATTTTATATACTTATTTCAGTTTACCTTCTATTAACCTCATTTCTGAAGTAAGCAATGCTGCTCTCCTACCTCTGTTAAGTATTTCCAGCCAATGTAGCAGGTACAGATATACAGATATGACTTTTCTATAATGCTTGTGAACATCTTTTTTTATTGCTAAAATATAAAAAGAATACTCATTTTTCACCTTCTCCTTCCGCCTTACATACGAAAGTCTTTGGAGTAGTGATTAGTTTTAATGGGAGGTGGTTTGCCCTTTGCTATGGACAAGTACGGACTCGAGGTCTGATGCTTCCCTGCTGTCACTTGGCTCTGGCACCTTCCAGTGTGCCAGAAGGAAAAAGCCTGGTCCTTAGTAGTGTCGTTACTTCTAGCCTAATTTATACGGTAGATCTTTTCTATAACACCACTTTTGCTCATTTTGTTTGAAATTATGTTGTAAGCTGTGGAACACTGATCTATCAGTTACTACTGTAGTTTTTGTTTCTCTAAGCTTTTTATGTGTTCTGTGTAATATTACGCTGATTGAAATTTTTCTGTTAAAATTCAAATAGTCATACACTTTTTTTTTTCTGCTTTCTAATCCTTTTCCAGAAGGAGGGAAGGTATTAAACTGTGGTAATGCAGTAACTTTTCTTCCATCAACCGAAGAGCTTCCATTTAATTAAGAACCAGAAATCTTGTTTAAAATACTTTGTGATTTTTATTTTTTATATGAGAAAAATTATAGGAAATGGGAGACAAAAATACTGCTTAGAATGTTTTAAAATGAAACATACCTGTCTGTTTTATACCTTTTTTTATGCTAACTTTGTTGCTCCTACTCATCTGTATTAATCATTCCTACCGATACTGACTTGGAGTACTCAATATTCTGGAACGTCATGCTTAGTCTAATACAGGGGTTTTTTCCTGATCTGTACAGTGATTTCATTTTAGCAGTCTGAAGTTGGCAGAGAGAGAATCGTAGACCCTCCTGAGTTGGAAGGGACCCATGAGGATCATGGAGGGGTGGTCACTGGAGCAGTACAGTGTCCTTCGTTCAGGCTCCAAGGAATAAGCAGCTGGAATTTATCAGCCACTGGAGAAGGACTAAGGGAATTTCTCGTCACTGGAGAACTGAGCCATGAAATCTTTAGGGGAGAAGGCTTTTAGGGAGAGGCAGATGGCACTAAAATGTCTGCAAGGTCTTTGGTACTTGTAATGTTTTCTGTATGAGTAGAGACAGGTGTGGGAGATCAAAGTGTCCTGTCTCTAATAGAGTCACATAGCTGAGAAGGGAATAGTTTGGTGGCCTGGTTGCCAGAAATGACGCATATTTTACCCAAGTCTTGTCAGGCAGATTACATGAGATACCAGCTGAAATGTAGTCTGTCAGAGCAAAGTAAATTGAATGTCACAAAGGAGAAAGCAAAAGTTTTAAGGTTTATAGCAGAGAAGTATTTTAAGAGACGGTGTCTCATGCTTCTTAGCCCATTGATTATTTGAAAGGAGTCTGTGGAAGGTGACTAAAAAACCCAAATTAATGTAAGATACATCACTGTCCGCATGTGTGAAAATTCTAAATGGCTGAGGAATTCCGAAATAGTTCCAAGGAGGTAGTGACTTGCCTTCCAGAGGGATGCACCGTGCGCACAGCCTTTCCTCACACCAGCCGTTGTGTGTTTCTCTGGCTATTGCCGCACAGCAGCGTTCTGCCTGAGCCAGTTGGTAAACTGTTAAATGTTTCTTTTCTCCAGTGAACAGCGCAGGGTGCGACGCGGTGGTATCTGGCCGTGCCAGCAGCAATGGGAGTGCAGGGCAGCAGGTGCACTTCCATCAACGCTTGGATGGAAGATGGGAACGGCTCAGCGTGGAACTGGCAGCGGGATTTTAGGCTGTACCATATGTGTAAGGAGACGCTTGCAGGCAAATAGCAGAGCGCATTCACAGTTGCACCACACCAAAGATAGGTTTGTTTGACTATCCCTTTCCGATACTGTTGATTGTTGCTCAATAAGAAGTAGAGAGCCAGCTGAGAATTTCCCTATTCCAACACAATATGCTTCTTTATGCAGAGATCTCGTAGTACTTTTGTAGGGAATGATTTCAAGATAAACATAGACGAAACAAGGGATAATGGGGAGTATCCAAAATCATATGGAAGGTGCTTACCATGGTTGGATGAAATTATCAATACATGCCTAGCTATTTCTATTTGAAGAGATGCCGTTTTAAGTATTTTTCTAGTGCTTTTTTAAAATTTTCACAAGGCTAAATGCATTTTAAGATTGTGTGTCTCCCTCAGATTCGATTGGAATTGCCCAGAAGGTTAAGAAATTACTAGGGGTGCAGGATGATCACACAAGCCTTGCTTTTATGGGAAACCAAATGAACTTTTCCAGTAAAAACTGTGTATGTACGTGCATGAGAGTCAGCAGACTAAATACACGTTCTGTCTCATATTATGGCTGATTTTTTTTCATATGAGTGAGAAAAGTGTATGACTAGTAATTTACTTTTGTGGGGGTATTTGTCAGGGTACCGGGTACAGTGTAGCAGTTTTACGTTAGGTACCAGATGCAGTTAATGATACTGGGAAATTATCACCTTAAAAACTGGAATTTTTATTAGTCTGAAGTGGCAGTGCGTGATATAAAATATATAATACCTTGTGTTACCTGCTTCATATTTTGTGATGCAAGAATTTTAATTCTATGAACCAGATGAACTATATGAGTAAGGCTTTAGCCTTTATTAAAATTAATCTCTATAATTTCTTCATACTTTGGTCAGTGTGAACACATACATAAGATATTTTTGATTATTTATGGTGGATATCATTCAGTAGTGCTGCTTACCTGTCTTTTGATAGCTTTTCTAACATTTCATAGTGGTAGATGCTAACAGGCAAATGGGGTTTTATGAGCAGGTGGCGAGAATATCTAGCAGCACAATTCCAAGCAGGTGTTCCCAATGTGGCCCATCAGGTGGGGCTGACTTTCGATGTGGAAATCTGTTGTGTGAAGCGCCATGCAACATGTCCAAAAGCATCAAGATTAATTCTAGATATTGTCCAACACAGTGGCTACGCAGTTTCCGGCAGAAATGGGGGAGCAGAATTCTGCCATTTGTAAGGTACAGGCTTGTCTTCTCCCAAGTGGAATTTTAATTAGTTCCTAGATACAAGATTTTATTATTTTGATTTAATTTCCTTTTTATGATTTCTCATTTGTTGTGTTGATTTTGTTTTTGTTAACTGTTTATGATTTTACAATATTTATGGTTTTGCAGTAATTAAATTCACCAGTACCTATTTGTGTGCAAATAATGCTCTATCCTTGCTGATGGATGGAAGGAGGGAGGGAGGGACATGGAAGGTAAGGTAAGTAAAGTTGGTACTTGGCAGGTAGAAAAATTTGATTCTGCACTACTAAGCATAATTTAAATGTGAAGCTTGATTTTTTTCTCAGCTGCTGAGCACTGCTGCTAATGGAAGTACTTGCTTTATTTTTAGGCACTTCTATGCCTAAGTGCCTAAGTCATGGAAATTTAGGCAGGATTACAGTGGAAATTACAGCTTCAGGGTAGGCAGCAGAAACACTGCAGCTCTTCACTAAATACATGCTGCACAGAGGAAGGTACGTGTAGGTGATAAATTATTATGATTCTGTGTTTCAGACAGAAATTGTTTGCAGAAAAAGTATTGTAACACCTTTGCTTTTTGTGTGGTGTTTGGGCAAAGTGACTTTTAATCAGGTGGTAGCATCTTGAGTCAGCTGGACGCCAGGAAAGTCCATTCTCCTGTGTAAGCTGCTACTAGAGGGAGATCCCATGGTTGGAGTTAGTCACTTCACCATCTGTTAGAAACCAAGTCTGAGTGAGTAAGGTAATAAAGTCAACACAAAGTTTATATTGAATTCAGCTCTGAGAGTCTTATGATGACAATTACAGGGGAATATTTTGAAAATAAAGTCATGTTCTGTGGCTGAATGCTTTTTTTTTTTTTATCTTATTGTCCTTCTTTTTCATGTAAGAATGCACAGCTATGACTGGTCCTTTAGGGAGGGTTAATTTCCTCGTTCCCCATGAGTAAATCTGTGCACAACTAACTGACAGTGGATCTCTCCCTGTCTTTACCATGTAGGAACTTTTGGAGAAGGCTAAGTGGAATAAAATGCTTTGCACCTTCGTTTGCATCTCTGTATGAAGTGTTTGTGTATAAGCAGGCTGTGTAAGTATGTGTGTAAAAGAAGGGCTTCAGTTGGGTTTGTCAGCTTGTGTACCTGTGGCTAGATGCCTTCCAGTTGTCTCAGAGTATGCGTAGAGTCAATTTATTTCTGCTTGTCCATATATCTCTAGAATCTACGTGTGTATTTAGACTGACTACTGAAATAAGCAGCATCTGAAGTACCTCCTGAAGTAGAAGAAAGCAGCATGATTTTACTCGTTAGATGAAAAATGTTAATTTTAGTATATTCTAAGTAACAGATAATAGAAAATAGCCAGTCAGTTCTGTGCAGGTCAATGTGGAAAGATGTGTATGGACTGTATTTCTTTTTTAACGGGCCCATGTGCTGGAAAGTACTAGATTTGGGCATATCAAAGAAGCATGACTTTTTCTTTTGAGTAATATACAGCAGATTTTCCCCTACCTTTCCTTGTGCTGCTGCTTAAAAATATCATAATTATTTTACATTGGAACAATGATTTTAAAGCAATTGCAGCATTTTCTTTAAATGAGAGATTTCTAAATTACAGTGGATCTCCAGTTGTAATATTTGTAAGCATTCTGTGTAATTACAGATTCACAAAACTGACTACCTCTCATACAAATAATGGCTTGGTGTTATTGCAAAATATTTAAGTCAGGAATGCAAATAGAAACAAAACAGTATTTTGGAAAATCTTGTCCCTGGAAATTAAGTAGTATCTCTTCTTTTCAAAATTGTCAAGAAAAAACTCCCATTGGAGTTTTGGTGAGAGGAAGGGAAGATGAAGGATACAGAAGGCAGGCCCAAAATTCCCATTTGTAATTCAGTTATGAAACAATATGGAATAATCCATCATTTGTTACCATCAACTATTTCAGGTCTTGCTAAATTCAGGATAAAAATATTATTCTGAGTCCATGTACTAGCAGATGTCAGTTTATTACATCGGTTCTTCGGAGTTTAATCCTTCTGTCATTTCTGATATGGATCCTTGTGTTTCAGAGTTACTGGTAGTAATGGATTCTGGATCCACGTGTGGCTTTTTAGTATTGTTTTTGAGGAGAGCCCAATGGCACTGGGTGCCTAAAAGTAAAAAATTTGTTCCTTCTGCTGCCTTCATCTGTAGATACCAGTGGGTAAAAAGGCTTGGAGAGAAAGGGTAAAGTGTATTGGTAATTTCAAAAAATATATGTGCATAGCCAGAATTTTAGTGTGATTAATAATTTCAAATGTCCCAGGATATGACCTTCAAACCACCTTCTTGATAAATTCAGAGTACTTTGCTTTTTAAGTACCACTTTTAAAATGTGTCAGAACATCCCTAGTGGAGGTCTGCAATATCGTTAGCTTAGAATATGTGACCGTAGACTGTGTGCCAGGTAGTGTGTTCGCATGCTTGTTACTTACGCATTAGCCATTCTTTTTGACAGATCTATCATCTTGCTCATGAATAAATTAAAAAAAGACAGCTATTGGCAAATACGAATAGAGTTCCTGTTTGGAAACTGAGAAGGCTGTTATTTAGCAAACTTTTTCTCTATATTTGTCTTATAGCCATGTAAAACATTTTTTGTGATATGTGAAACAATTCTTCAGATTAGAAAGTTAATTCTTTTGCTAGAAAGAGCAGTTTAAGATGTTTAGAGATTACTTGGCATAAATTTAGCTTTCTAAATGGTAGGGGGTTTTTTTTATTGTAATTTCATATGTGAAAATTCAGCTTTATGAAGATTGTGCTGCTGTAAAAGAAAGGAAACTGGTGTAACATGTACTTGGATCTATTTATGTTCACAGAGGGAAGAAAAACAGTTATTCTTTCTTAAGATGGAATCACAGAATGGCAGGGGTTGGAAGGGACCTCTGGAGATCATCCCGTCCAACCCCCTGCCAGAGCAGGGTCACCTAGAGCAGGTGGCACAGGAACGCGTCCAGGCGGGTTTGGAATGTCTCCAGAGACGGAGACTCCACCACCTCTCTGGGCAGCCTGTGCCAGGGCTCTGCCACCCTCACAGCAAAGAAGTTCCTCCTCATGTTCAGGTGGAACTTCCCATGGTCAAGTTTGTGCCCGTTACCCCTTGTCCTGTCCCTGGGCACCACTGAAAAAAGACTGGCCCCATCCTCCTGACACCCACCCTTTCAGTATTTATAAGCGTTGATAAGATCCCCCCTCAGTTGTCTTTTTTCCAGACTGAAGAGATCCAAATCCCTCAGCCTTTCTTCATCAGAGAGGAGTTCCAGTTCCCTCAGCATCTTGGTAGCCCTTTGCCGTCCCCTCTCTAGCAGTTCCCTGTCCCTCTTGAACTGGGGAGCCCAGAACTGGACACAGACTCCAGATGCGGCCTCACCAAGGCAGAGCAGAGGGGGAGGATGACCTCCCTCCACCTGCTGGCCACACTCTTCTCGATGCAGCCCAGGATGCCATTGGCCTTCTTGGCCACAAGGGCACATTGCTGGCTCATGGTCATCCTGTTGTCCACCAGGACTCCCAGGTCTCTTTCCACCGAGCTGCTCTCCAGCAAGTCACCCCCAACCTGTACTGGAGCATGGGGTTATTCCTCTCCAGGTGCAGCACCCTACACTTGCCCTTCTTGAATTTCATAAGATTCCTCTCTGCCCAACTCTCCAGCCTGTCCAGGTCTCTCTGGATGGTGGCACAGCCTTCTGGTGTGTCAGCCACCCTCACAGCTTTGTGTCATCAGCAAACTTGCTGAGGGTCCACTCTGTCCCCTCATCCAGGTCATTGATGAATATATTGAAGAGGACTGGACCCAGTACTGGCCCCTGGGGAACACCACTCGTCACTGACCTCCAACTAGACTCTGTGCCCCTAATCACGACCCTCTGAGCTATGTCTTTCAAACAGTTTTCTATCCACCTATCTATCCTCAATTCATCTAACACAGACTTCCCAAGCTTTCCTATGAGGATGCTGTGGGAGATAGCGTCAAAAGCCTTGCTGAAGTCAAGGTAGATAACAACCACTGCCCTCCCCTCATCTATCCATCCAGTCCCGCCATCATAGAAGGCTTTCAGGTTAGTCAGACATGATTTCCCCTTGGTGAATCCACATTGAGTACTTCTGATAGCTTTCTTTCCTTCTACATGCCTTGAGATGAGGCCCAGAACAAGCTGTTCCATCATCTTTCCAGGGATGGAGGTGAGGCTGACCAGCCTGTAGTTTCCTGGGTCTTTCTTCTTGCCCTTTTTGAAGAGTGGAGTGACATTGGCTTTCCTCCAGTCCTCAGGCACCTCACCTGTTCTCTAGGACCGTTCAAAGATAAATAAATAAATAAATGTAATGATTTAATGATTTCAAATGCAGCAGCAAGATGCTGTGAAAAAGTCCTCTTAGCTTTTAGTGCTGTTGTGAACAGATTATTAAAGTACCTGGTGTGTTTCATTGCAGTAGACCTTTCACTGTGTCCTTGCTTTTATCAGGTTTCTTAATCAACTTCTACCATATTCGTTATAGGAGTAAAAGGAATGTAAAAATGTAGAGACAATAATAAAAGGGAATAAGGTTTGAGAAGCATCACAGTGCGTAGAGCAGAAAGAGAGAAGGTATGAGTCATCGCGTTTTACAGAGTCACTGGCAATCTTTTATGTTTATATTCCAAATGAATTGGCACTGTCTTGGGCTCCTTTCATTAGCGTCCCTTTTAACTCCCCTTCCAGCGCAGTGCACTTTGTCATTCAGCTCACACTTTGCTCTGTATTTTTAATTCCTTTGAGCTTTTTTCTCTGCAGGCTTTCTTATAGAGCCACCTGAACAGACTTGTTTCTGAGCAAAGCTGTCAAATGGAGCTGTGGCCATAAGCATTAAATCACGTGCAAAAGGACTCACCTGAAAACATGGAGACCCTCGTAATTGAGGAGATTTTGCAAGCTTTTGCATGGCTATGAATGTCTTACTATGTAAATGTTATAGACCAGAGGAGATACTGATAATTTTCATGGCAAGCATTTTTGAGGGATTTCATGTTTTCAAGAACACTAAAGACATTTGTGTATTTGTGAAAGAGGATGAAATAATCATACTTTCAGATTTAATTTTAAGGCAAAGGATGATGAAATTCAGAAGATGATGAGTTGCACTGCTGGCATTACAAAAGAATGATAAATGAGATCTAAATACTCATTTAATATTCTGGTTTTAAAGCCAGTTGGTATCTGAAGTATGCTTGCAATTTGCAAGGAATAAATTATGGTGGCATTTAGTTTGATAGTGAACGTGGCTTTAAGAAAAGAACCAGCCTTGTCCCACACAATGTGAACAATGTAAAATGGGAGCGCTGGTTAAGAATAGCATCTGTGGTTATATAGGATGGAGGAGGAATAAATAGCTCCCTGTCTGCTACTCTTTTAGGGTAGAGTAATGTATAAACGGATGTGTGCTCTTTGGGACAGGGTTTTTCTTTTTCGCTGCGAAAGGCTGGAAGCCATATGTAGGCAGATAAGGAAGGCACCGCGTTTTTAGTAACTACGTGGGGGGAGGGACAGACATCTGCTGATTTGCCTTCAGCTGTGGAATCTCTGAAATGAGTCTGTCTTTGAAGCCATAATATAAATTTCAGTCAGGGAAAACATGTAGCAAGATGTGGCCTATTTGCTGTGGTAATTCCTTCTTTTCTATTCTTGTGAAGATAAGAACAGCCTCCTAAGAGTAATGGAAGTAATGAAAAATAGAGGTATTTCTTTTTGTCTAGATGAGTTTATACATGCCAGAATTCTGGCAAACCAGCAGTGTTGCCAGTCCTATGCATTCATAAGCCCCTGAAAAACTACTACATTATTGGAACATATGAGGCGTTAACATATGTGAGTTATGAGGGTGAAAGCACATGAAGCCAAATATTTTTTTCATTTTCTTATTTGTATTTGAAAAATTATTTTTTCCCAATGTTATCAAGTACAATACTTTTTCTCTTTTCCATTCCCATCAATTGTAAATTAGATTCTCATCTAATTATGGTGTTAGCAATAAATATTCTAATGAGATTTAATATTTCCAAAGCCCACGTCAGTAACTGGGAAGTCTGTTAAGAGCACGTACGGGTCATACATGAACTCTCTAAAACCGGTCTGGTACTGGATTCTCATTTATCATTCTGCCCAAATCATCTTGAGCAATCAAGCATATCTTTCTTATGGAATACGTATCAATTTTTTAAATGATTTTTCCAGTTTTTTTGAAGCTGCATTGAATATGTTTTGGGGTAAAGAACAGTCTTTTTGCTGGGCAGGCATTTTTCTTCAATTGTTGAAATTCTCTCCTGTATTAAGTCTGCCATGTGTGCCAGGTGTTCATCCATTTCTCTTAGCAGACTAGCTAAGCACATTGCACCCAGAAAAGATACAGTGGGAAATCATGAGTAATACTTAACGGTGCTCACATGTTTTTCTTGTAGATGTGGATATTTGCGTCTCTTATCCTGAGACCTTTTTGCCTTCAGCTGGAATACAAAATCTTCCTCTGATCGAGGTCACCAGTACTGTGCTAATTGTGCTATTGCTCCAAAAGACACAATTGCCATCTCTCTGTAAAGGTTTTGTGACGTGAACTCTTTTGGTGTAATGGGAACTGTCTGTCTGTCTCCCTCATTGTTCAGAATAATACATAAATGTGTTCCGTTCAAATTAATGGAACACGAACATTTGTCAGAAAAGACGTATGCATGAGCTGCTGTAAATTATTCTGTATGTATATACTTAAATGCTTGTTGGAACAGGGTAATATTGATCTACTATTACGATGTTAAATTATGAGTCAGTTCCTGTTGAGTTACGCATCCTTCTTTGAGGCACGAGTGGTGTGCAAGTGACTCAGGCACACCGTGCTGACTTTTACAGTGAGTCATGGGTTGAAACGGGAATAGAATAATTTTGATTTAGTATTTTACATAATCAAAACCTTGCTTTGATTTTTTTCTTTTTTATTTTTTTTTTCATCTGAGAAATCCTTTTTGAAGTAATGCCATTCTTTTTTAATTCAGAGAAGAATTTATGTAGAGGGGAATCAATTGCTTTACCTAGGACTATATGTTAGGGGGTTATTCTTTCAGTTTTCTTACGGGTATCATCTTCTTGTTCCCCTGTGCCTGTAAAACTGTGATTTTAGGTTTTTTTCTTTGTTCTATTAATTAACCTGTGTTTTTGGAAATATTCTCTTGCCCTTTCTAGTTTTTATCTATGAATTTATAGTATGATAAAATGCTTAAAATGAAATAAGAAAAGATTAGCATATGTCTTTTGTAGTCTGCTGTTTTGCAGAGTAGGGAAGGTGTATGTCATGTTAAGGTAGGTTATGTAATTGTGTCCTTTTATCTGGCCTAAGGATTGACTTGTTTGGAAATTTTTTGAAGAGAGAGCGATCTCGGATTTTTGCGTGAGCTTCTTAAAGCTATTTCTCCTCCTTTTTTCTTTTCTTTTTAGCTTATTAGAAAATTTTATCATGTGTACTGGCAGAGCTTCACCTCACTGCAAGTGAAGAGGAGTACAACCATTCTCCTCACCTGCATTCAGCTGATAACTGAGATGTATTTAAAAGGCTCTTTATAACAGTATTTGGGATTTCATAGTGCCAAACTGCAGATGGTGATAATGCTACTGATAATTCAGAATTAGTCTTTAGCCTTCTTGCCCTATGGCATTTAAAAAATTCAGTGTTGTTGTTCTGCCCTTATTCCAATGAAATCTATTGAGTTTTTCTTTTCTGTAGTTGCATTTTAGTCTCGTATCACAACATTGGAATAACTGACTGGGTGTTGAGAACCTGTATTAAATCAGGTGAGAAAGACTTTAAGAGAGTTGGTGAGTCAGACTCCATGGGGAGTTTTGGACTCTACTGGCCTAGCATAAATTTTAGTCCAATAAATGTTTTTCTGAAGTTTGGTTAATATAATTAAGTTCTTACTAAAAGAGGGCACTCAATAAAAGCCATTATACCCATTTGCTGTAGTGGTCTTTTATACTGCAAGCTGACGAAATAATTTTCCCTTGTTTTTTTTTTTTGCTTTTTTTAGAAAAAAAGCATATGATATATATGATGTATTGTGTATATATAAGTCAAATAATTTATTGGAATAAAATTTACATATGTATAAAAGGGATTTAAATATATAAATTATATTTGTATATATAAATAGAAAAAGGAATTACTAACGAGGTGTAGCCCTATACAACTGAGAATTACAAATTGCACAAAGTAGGATTTTGTGGATCCATTTCTGTGCTTCTTTAAGGCCACCTCCCATCGCTGTCATTGAAAGTCAAGAGGCCATCCTCACTTGTCCCTGCCTTCCTGCTGCTTCACTTATGGCAACAAATGTTGGGACGGGAAGAAAAATCCCTGGTGTTCAGCCCAGTCGTTCTGCTCATCTGGCTTACCATCCAGCTGCAGGAATGCTAGGCTGGGGAGGCAAAGTGCAGCTGTGGCCACAGGGAGATCTTTGGTTTTGACAGCACTGGGCTCAAGTGACTGTGAAACTATCCTGTCTCTCTGGACTGTTCCTCTGTGGCTTCTTTCTCCTCCTCTTCCAAGTCCAATTATCGAGCACTGTCTCCCTCCTTCATCCCCTTTCTTGGAGGAAGGGTTGATAGGAAGTCGTGGGTGGGTGGATTTGAGGAATAGTCCTGCTGGCTATAGTGGTACTTTCCTTCCAAACTCACTTCTCAGTTTAGTGTAGATTACCTTCTCCTGCCTCCTTGTCTTCATGCCTGTCGCTGTGAACATCGTGGGCTTCCATGTCCTATTTGTGTGGATAGTTCAACAAACTTTCACTGACTGCATGGGTAGCACATGCCCATGCATTCTGCGATGAATTTCGTTGGAAATGTGAAGCCCAGGAAAAATACAATTAAGCTTTGGGCAGAAAGCAATAAATCATTGGCGTAGTGGGTTTAAAAAATAAAAAACCCCTAGTTATTGAGCATGGTTTTGCTGTGCGTTATTAGGAGGTTAAGCAATGGATGATGGAATGGTTGTTAACTAAAGTTTCACTGTGCTAATTTACCTTCTGTCATCTTGGTGGTGGTTTGCAAAACACCACATAATTAGTGATTCTTGACTCTGGTAGAATACTTGCACTCTTTAAAAGAAAACCAGGGTTTTATAGAGTCAGTCAAGGACATGTGACATGGTGTCTGTTTGCAGACCTCTAAGCACACGTATGTGTTTATATGTATGCCTGTGTATATAATGTATATATAGGCATACACAGATGTACACCCACCACTTTGACTTTAGGTTAGACATCTGTTGTCGAAATAGCTAATTTAACATGAACCACAAGTACTGCAAGGAAAGGTAAAGCAGCACAAAACTGTTACAAAATTATTAGGAGGCTTTTATTTGATATGAAGTACTTTGCTGACCATACAAGGAGGATGAAAGCAATAAACCCCTGTAACAAGACAAACAAAGTGAAGCGGCAGAAAGGAAATAGAACCTGAGAGGGGAAAGGAAAGAAAACTGGAAAAGTAGCTGGTAGTGCCTACACTTATATACTGTTAAAAGTATGATGTGGGGAAGAGGTGAGCGTTGTTTTAAGTGATGAGGAAGACAGCAGAAAGCATATAGAAAATATTGGTTTAGTCTGTCTGTATTTTACTTCATTAAAAATGCTTCAGTAGCTAGTTAGGGGGTGAAAGGCTAAGAACAAGGGTACAGCTTTTGTATAAAGTAGCTGATTTTGTCATTAGGAAACTCAACTCTCTTGTACAAGTGTCAGCAAATCATTCTAAAAGATCCTACGGCACTGCCCTGGGAAAAAGGAGATATCAGTTAAAAGAAGAATAGTGATAGATTTTTATATTTTTTGCTGAATTTGTGAATTTTATGTCTTTTTCTTCTTTTTCAAGCTGTGACTATTAATTTCTAATCATCAGATAAGTTTCTGTCAATCAAAATGTCACGTTTCAGCAAGTTTGAAGATTAAAACAAATATTCCTGTATTATAGAGGACGCTGAACTGTTAATGAATGTAGCGATATGTTATTTGGGCCTGATTTGTGTCCTTACTGTTTTCAAATGAGATCGCACTGAGATTTAATTAGAGCTGAACAGTCGTCATGGTACAGCAGCTGTTCAAGTCACAGCCAAGTTTGTCTGACAGTTGCTTTTCCACACCTTCAGAGAAACCAGCACAGTTTATGAGCTGCCCTAATATTGCCAGCACTCAGAATTTTCTTGTGAGCATCTTTTTTTTAACTCAGGTTACAACTTTTGGAATCAAGTAAGAATCTCAGCTCTCCTTTCAAATAAATAAGCTTACACTTCTTTTGAAGTGAATCAAATACATACAACAAATAAAAACAATCATGTATACTGTTTTCCTTAAAGTACATGTTTCTCTTAAAATTTAGGGATCTCTTAAGCCAATCTTGTGATTTTATCAGGCCTGTGAGTCAGATGTTTAAATTATTTTTTTAATTTTATTTATAATTATTCTAAGTTTTTGCTCTAACAGATTTTGTCTTCCCACGGACTACCTCCCATCTGTTCAGGGTAATGGGTTTTCTGCCTGTACTAAGAGGGAAACGTATTGTGGGATGGCAGCGAGAAATTTTACCTTAAGAAACCACTAGTCCTTGGAGTCTGCTTAAACTTGGTTGCCAGGACTACTCCATCCTAGGCAAATAGGACTAAAAAAATTTGAGATCCTCTTGCAGAAAATTGAGAACTATAGCCTGCCTACAGAAAGAGAAGAAAGATGTGTGTGATAATGAAATATAAACTTTGTAAAAACATTGTGATTGAGAAGTGCTCAAGCTCTCAAGTCTTAAACATGTGTGGGTGGGTGGGTGGGAAGAAGGGAAAAGGAGTGAGAAAGTGTGAATCCCGGGATGAGACAAAAAGTTGTAATACCTTTTATAGGGGGATAGTACAAAAAAAAAAAAAGAAGACTCGGTAAAATCTAAATCAACTGATGCATTTGATATTGTCTCATGTTAGAACTGAGAATTAATCAAAGTATCATAATATTGTGGTTTCGAATTAAGCCCTTAAAAGAACAGTTTTCTTCAAGCTGTCAAATCCAGAAAAGATGCTCAAAATGTGTTGATTCGCACAAGTATCGATAGGATGAAGTGTTTTAATACTTGGCCTCTACCTTTGAAGACTGTGTTTTTAAAAAAGCAGTAATTTGGAAAGCCTCATGTTTGCTGTTTTTGTTCCTTCATAAATCCTTCTCTTCGTTTGCTGTGAAGTGCTCCGGGCTTATCTTTCATGTCCAGCTTGGGAGTGAGGGTGGAGAGGTCGGGAGACGCTCGTCCCAGCCTGGCTGTGTTCTCATGGCTGGTGTGGGTCTGTTGCGGGTTTGTGCTGATGACAACGGTACAGTAATTCATGCTCTGTCAGGGTTTGGAGATTCCTTGGAATAGATGCATAGCAAGGCTCCGCTATTCAGTACTTCTTTTGCCTACTGTGGTTATTGAACGAGCAGCTCTTTGGCCTGTGTTTGAGTAAGCAGAGGTTATGTTTGTTAGTGAGGAGGCATGTGGAATGTGTTCTGTGAGAACAAGTGAGAGAGAGAGGGGGTGACGTGGCTAAGGCTGAGGGATGGATTCTGTAGCAGGAGGCTCTGGACTTCTGGATGTGCTGGAGCACGTTGCGAGTGTTATTAAAGACTGTGGAACATCTGTGAGAGAAAGGGCAATGTCAAGCCCTACCAATTAGTTGCTTCCTCAGCAGCAAAGTGCAAAATACAGTCCAATTTGTGACAAGACTGTGGAAGTGCTTTCAAGGTATTTTTCTAACTGGGAATCGTGTACGTTTGAATGTACAATAATGATTTTCTGTTTTCTCTTGGGCCCACCAAGGAAATAACACTGCATTGGAAAGAGTTACTCGCCTCAATTTGTGTCTTTCTGAGCACGTATATTGAAAACACGGTTCTCTGAATTGCTTTTAGATTCCTTGCGCTGCGAGAAGGGGGAGTGCGTACTGAGAGTGAAGTGACGGTTTGAGCGGAAGTTAGTAGGAAGATGGAGAGGGTTCAGCCATCAGCAGTGTCCGTCCTTTCTGTCCCCAAGGGTCGCTGTCAAGATGTGGGACGTGCAGTCATAAGGCCAGTCCTCACTTTGGTGGGAAAGAAAGATTTAGACTCCTACAAATTATGAACACTGGGTAGTTTTGCTTAGATCTTTATTGTTTATATAGATACCTAGTGGTAAACCGGACTAAAAGTGACCACGTGTCCTGTTCTTTCTTCCAACTGAATAATGCAAAAGATTATGTCATAAATGGGTCTGGAGAATTTCTCAGTTTTCTTTGTCTCACAATTTTTGACATCTAGACCTGGCTTGCGTTCATTTATGAGCACGAGATAGAAACTTTTCATTCTCTCTGACCCTACCTGTCAGACGGTCAGCACTGTGCTCCTGTATCTTTTTAATTTGTGAAAAGCTGCATTGTACCTCGGGTTGTGATAAGTTCATTTGTTTTATTTTAATCTAAGATACAACTGAGAACATTCTTCTCTCTCAGAAATTTTGTAGAAGCAGAGTTATAATGCACAATAGGTAGCAATAGTAAATAGATGGAAATCACGATTCAAATTACTTTTAGCTGCTCAAACTTTATTTACAACAATGAATATTTCAGTTTAAAATTAAACTACCATTACTTTTGATTTAATACTTTTGATGGACAAATTGTTAAGTACTCCAAACTAAAATTTCTATTTTTTTTTTTTCCCTCTGAAGTTTTGATTTTCTGGCACTTCAGTTCACAGCAAAGTCTGCCCAGCAGATGGCAGCGCTTGACCGAAATGGAAAAGTAAACCTGCTCTGGTTTTGTTCTGAATAGATAGCACTTTCTGCAGAAGCTGTGATTCGCTTACCAAGATTTATTGTTACATCAACGTAGACATTGTAGAAATTAATCTTGGTTTGTTCTGATTTCCTTTTCCAGCAAAGTAGTGAAAATCCTAATGAATTTTAATGAAATTGTTGAGGATATAAAATAACGTAAACAGAAGTAGAATTTTTGTCTCAAGAAACCCTGATTGCATGGGCAGAATTTGAAATGCATTTAGAAGAAACACCCATCGTCATGACAGTCTTTATTAAATGTCACTAAGACTGGCTTTGATTGCCCTTAAATCTTGATGAAGGAATCTGGCATTATTTACTACATACCAGTAGTGCATGTTATGACTGTATTATCAAAAAATGAGATCCACTAATACGAAATCTTAAAAGAAAAAAGTAAATAATATTCTGTCTGTAACTCAGGAGTGTGAATTTCTTCTGAATTCCCTGCTGGGCGATGGAATGTGGCACGCAGTTCATGAGAATGGAGGAAGTCAGACTACAGGAGGTTAAATGAAGTTATTGAACATAATGCTCTTGAGGTTTGCTGCTGATTGCTATAGAAAATAGATGTTGTTACAGAATGTAAAGCTATAAAAACTACTGGGGATAAGAATGAACCTCAGAAGTGGCATACACAGGACCAAAGACAGAAAACTCTGACTTCAAAAGTAATCAGAAATACTTTGCTGATTAGTTTTGAAAAGAATAATAGCCATGTCTGCAAATCCTGGTGAATTTTCTTTTGATTGTGCTGTTAGAAGTTTAGGGATTACTTGCTCATTTTGTTTTGTTCTGGGTTTTTTTTTTCTAGTTCACAACTGAAAAAAGAAGGATTTTAGAGAAAACTGGCAGTCTGCCACTATGTGGGAGTTTGATACGAGAGTTGTCTCAAAGCAGTCACTGATATAACTACAGACTGATTTGTGTTGATGCAGTAGCAAACTAGAATGAGAGCAGCAGCCTTTCTTAAGCAAATGAAACTCGCAGTATGGATATCCTGGGTCTCTCAGTCTGAAAGGTTTTCAACACATCCTGAATATTTTTCCCAACAGGCCTTATTGTAGAATAATCAAGAAAATGTTCTTACTCTGAATGCTGTTATTTGTTCATGTTTTGTTTACTCACCAGGATGATCATCCTTGCCCAGAGTCATAAATTCACTAGCAAAAATATTTACCAGTAACTAGCTGCAGATTTTGGATCTTACGTAACGAGGGCTTGCACATGCCTGCTATTCCCATCTTTGCCAAATGGCAGTGTCTTCATGGGAAAAGTACTCCCGTCTTTTTCTCTAATGACTCCCATCCAAGTGAATCAGTGCCGTGGACTGCAGACTTGTGGTTGCCCAAGGATCCATTAGTGGAGAGGTGACTAGTAGCATAAGCTAGCCGCTTCCCATTAGGGACCGAAGCGGGTGGGTGTAGCCCACAAAATGACGTGGGGCTGGAGTCAGTTCATCTCTTGGGCATCCTTTGGCTAGCACACTGTATGTCGCCAGCTCACTTTAAAGCAGCCTTTCCACGGTACAGCTCCTAGAGGGAAGAGCTGCTCAAATCTCTGAGATTTTGGAACAGCCTTCGCTATTGTGTGCAAAAGAACAGGTCCTGTGCTCACCCCTATAGGCACTGGGGGAATTAATCCCATAAATGTGAATCATTCAATTATGAAATAATTACAACTATTGCTATGCTTTAATATATGTCAAAAGAGAATGCTTGTTTGCATCTTGGCTGTTTCACGTCTGTTACCCTACCATTTTTTTGGCAGCCAATCTCATATTTGAGAGCATTTATTGTGCAAAAGACCCGCCAGTGCTCAGCTGGGCAGGGGCGGAGATGTTGAATCCAGTCCCGTGGTCAGCAGTTGCCTTGCTGCTCGCGGCCGGGGAGCACTGCCCGTCAGCGAGGGCTGGGGGCTGCCGGGGGCTGCCACACAGCCTCTTCGGGGGATTTCTGCTTAAGAGCTTGGCACAGAGCTGGGTTTCAGAATCCCAGATTTGAGGTACTGTTAGGTATTGCTCCCCTTTCAGAGCTGACTGTGACCGGAGTGTAATGCAGACCGTACATGGAGTCGGCTGTACGCTTGGAACAGTGGGGGACTCGTTTGATTCCAGTGTTCATTAAGCACTAAAAACTCAGATCACTTTTGTTTTACAAATAATGAGGAAGGTGTGAGCAATCGTGGGATTTTGTATTCCTGTAATGCATAGTTAGATCAAAATGAATGTATCCCTCGTGGAGACTATTATTATTATTATTTTTTAAATTCAGCTCCTAATTATAGATGCAGTATAAGCAAAGAAGGTGTTTGCGCAGCTGCCTGTAAAAATCCAAACCTGCCAGACACTACTTCCATCAAAGTTATTGTCAGCTATCCTGGTCATGTTTCTCATCTTTAAAGGCTTCCCCTTTGTCACAACATCCTTGAAACCTATGTCTTGTGTTACAGATCCCAATAGACTTTACCTGACTTTTAGTTTTATGGACTGTTCCTGTGTAAGAATTTTTAAAGCCCATATTCCCAAGGCAGCCTCATCTGGGGAAGGGGTGGGTAACGCTTCCAGGCTAGTGTCTTAGTGTGGTGCCAGTTTACTGTAGAGAAAAATACCATTCACTAGCTTCAGCAGTACTGGGAAATTCGATTATTTTCTAATCCATAGTGGGAAGCTGAAAATCCTCAGGAGCACAGGCTCTTAGTTATTTGGCTTTTTAGAGAATATTAAAATTGATAAACCAAACCTGGATATTTTAAGTATTGACAAAATTATATGTGATTATACTTTTAAGTGTAATATTAAAATACAGAGTGGTTAGATTAGTTTTATAACATCCTTGGGCAGCTTACTTCTGAGCAGAAGAGACTAATCCTTTTAGTGAAAGTGTTTGAGTAATGCTAAAATATATTCCTTGCTGTATTTTCAGAACCTCCCAGTCATGCTCAATTTGCAGGAATTACTAAACAAATACTGTATTTTAGGTCTTCACTAATGTAGTGTTCTATTTGAAAAAAATTCTAGGGGTAGTTTGTTAGGGTAAAAGTACCAGTATGTCTGAAAGTGTGACCAGAGAAGGAATATATGGAGGTACCCTGGAAGTGGCAAAATGGGAATCTGCTACACCTGTCTACGTGTTCCTCTGCAGAACATGGCATAAAAAAAAAAGGTGAAAAAGCTTTATAGCCCCTTCCAGTCCCTAAAGGGGCTCCAGGAAAGCTGGGGAGGGACTTTTGATCAAGAGTGGAGCAATGGGACAAGGGGTGACGGTTTTAAACTGGAAGAGGGGAGATTTAGATGAGATATTGTGAAGGAATTCTTTGCTGTGAGGGCGGTGAGCCCCTGGCCCAGGTTGCCCAGAGAAGCTGTGGCTGCCCCATCCCTGGAGGGGTTCAAGGCCAGGTTGGACGGGGCTTGGAGCAACCTGGGCTGGTGGGAGGTGTCCCTGCCCAGGGCAGGGGGTGGCACTGGGTGGGCTTTAAGGTCCCTTCCAACCCAAACCATTCTATGATACTGGCAAAAGTATTTTCTATTTTCTTGGTGTCCATTTGTACTGAGAATCAGCAGTATGATGCACTTCTGATGGCTATTGTTAACTTCAGTATCTTGAAGCAATTGGTTTTTCATGGCAGCATTCTGGACCTTCCTCCAAAGCCAGTGGGTAGATAAAATGCATGTTTCTGAAGCTCATTCTTCCGTAATAACAGATAAATTAATATTTTTTTGTTCTGCTGAGCACAGTGCCCGAAACCTTCGCTCCTTGGAGGGGAGTTGCATGGGAGGCACCACACAGCTTTCTGATACAGTGGGAATCTTATTTAGAGTTAGAGGAGACTGTCGTGAGGCCCATGGAAACTGAGTGTCTGGATGTGCATGATGGTGTGTGATAATAATGATTAATTCAACTTAAAATAGGAAAGGAATATACAAAGCATTAGCAATTGCTATTAATTTAATTCATGTTGATGTCATTGATTAATTTCCTTGTGGGTTTTTGCTAATGCTGCATTAAATACATAGAGGCTGTTTGTACTATTGCTGTTAAGATGCTTTATCTAGTAGATCTAAAACTATTTACAAGTTAGGTTCATGCTACGCATCATGCATAACGCCCATCGTTCAGCACAAGCATACACCTAACTTTATGATAATGACGTATTTTCCCTGTTTTCAACCGGCTCCTGCGTATGACTGCCGCCTGGCCCCTGCTCCTCTTTCAACGTGGGGGTGGTACCGGTGCAGCTATGTTAAAGCCAGAAAGATGACCAGGGATCTGTATTTGTCTGTGATTGGAAACAATTTTTTTAGCCAATCTGATATACATTTCTTTCTACAGAAGAGGGCAGCAAAAGCCATATACTCTTTCTTTACTGCATCTATGAAGATGCTAAACCAAGTTACCTTAGTAGAGCTGGGAAGACTAGGTTTTCTAATTGATCTGCTCAGAGAAACAGGGCACCACATGACTGTCTTAAGTATAAGCATAAAAGCATAAGTTTCAGTTGCGTGAAAAAGAATGGAAACATCAAAGACTGTTTTACACCAATTATTTGTGATCTTGATTCAAGTGGGGCCTCCAGTATTCCTGCAGCATGAAGCTAACGATAGAACTGGAAGAGACTCCAGACCTGCGTGATGGAGGGGAAAGGATCTCTGAGCCAAAGATCAAAGCAATTGCTGATCCTTAAAAAATCTTTTTATCTTTCACTCATTTAAATCTAGTTCAGTATTGGGGGGGCATGGAAGTATTGTTGCAAGGGTGTGAAAGGCTGTGGGTGTCCCTCTGGAAAAAATACTCGAACTTGCCTGTACCGTCACTGCCATTCTCTGCAAAGGCCACTGGTTTGATTGAGTGTGGTTGTGGGTGTATATATGTATCTACATATATACGTATGTATATCTCTAATAAGATATTCTGGCACTTGTGGCAATCCTTTTTTCTCCCGTTACCCCATGTTTCCCCTGGGTCTTGTCCCTGTGTGGGCCTGAAGGTTTTAGATCCGTTGTTAAGACTGGAAGTTTGATGCTGTAGTTCGTCTGGTTTAGCTCCACGCTGTGGCTGAGAGGCGTGCGCTGTCTCTCCTGCTTTCCCTCCAGACGTGCACAACTTCCACGCTTCCTCCTCTTTCCTACCTCCTCTTGACTCGTTGGTTCAGAATCTCCTCTACAGGACAAGCACAGAGGGGAACTAGCTGGAGAGGGGTTTAAAATCCAGTTTCTATATTAAGTGCAGGATCCTCAAAGGTGAAAATTCAAACAACGTGATAGTCCAACACATTATATATGAAGTATCACCTTGTAATGTCTCCAGGTGTAAATTATTCAAATTTTCTCACCTCAGAGATTCACACATCCTGCTTAGAGGCATTTAAAACACCTTAGAGAATTCAGCATAAATAGAAAAATTAAAAGGCAGATAAATTTCTGATGAAGAGTTTATCAATAATGTGGATTCAGTCTCAAAGATTCTCTCATTCCATGCTGGTTTTTATGGCGTTTCAGATGTCAGAAATTGCCTTCTGTTAGTGTGAAGTCTTTCACACTCACTTTCTTTTCTTTACCTAAACAGGGAAAAAAAGTAAACTAAAACATCTCTAGATGCTATTTCTAGATGGTTTGGGTTTTTTTCTGTCATAAGCTAGTCACCAGTGGCTGCATGGTGGGACACTTGTGCTATTTATTCAAGATACTTCAGAGTGCCTTACTTTCTAAACAGTAGAATTGCTCATTAACAGTTTATACTACTATTTCTTTGTTGTCAACAGAATGGGAAGTTGGAAAGAATGGATGACTTAGTTGGTAGAGAGACTTGGAAAGGACAAATTTAACTTTGTTACTTTAGCCTTTAATATTATTACATTGGCCATAGCAGATAAGATCAAGAACTTACAGCAACCGATGCAGAATATGCAGTTTGAGTCTTATGCGCTAAGAAACATTAAAACCTTCATCAATACTTAGAACAGTAATATTTCGTAATTTGGCTAGTGATGTTTTTCTCTATAAAAGTTGGGACTTTCTATTCATCTCACAAGTACAAAATATTTTTATGAACCTAACCATGGGAAAGTGCAGTAGTTGTTCTAATGAGTCTAACAGATTTGGAAAAGGTTATAATATGTTGCATCACATATGAGGTCTTCTAGTGATGAGGGAATGAACATTTAAAAATAGTTGCATTTGTCATCTAGTTGACAAAAAAAAGCCCACAGAAATTACATCGTGACTATAAATCTCGCTCAGAAGCAATGGGCTAATGGTAAATATTACCTAATCGGAGGTGTGGGATTTTGAGACATTACCAGAAGGCAGACTGGCGTTTGGTCGTGAAAGAGTACTTGTTTCACCTTGAGGGGGCAGAACATTAGGCATTTTCAGTAAAGCGTGCTGTTCAAAAGACCCAGAAAATTCTAGTTCAGATGAGAGATTCAGGAGTAGGAGGTACTTTCGTCTTGATTAGATCTCTAGTGAAAACACTGTATTCAGGTACAGAACAGTGACAAACAGAAGGGCTCCTGATCAAAACAACAAAGATGGTTCTTGGGCTGGAAGATCTGTGCTGAGAAAAAAATAAAAAGGCTCTGTTTTGTTTAATTAATCAGAGTAAAGGAGATAACGTTCTGGTATATGCCAAGGGGATAGGATAATGCATTGAAAAAGAAAAGGCTAATAATAAATTTGGAGAAAAAAATCGGGATTGAATCATAGACTGTAGAAGCCACTGAAGGTGCCACATATAAAGGTGTTCTGAAAAAAAATCCCTTTTATAGCAAGGGGAATACACAGCACAGAAAGGGAAATGGGATAACTGCTGCTTAATAGGATTGTGTTCTTTATATCTAGATTGTTTAGGCTTTGTTTTTTAATATGCTTTTAGAGATTAATCTCTTCGGGCAGCTTCTCTACTGTCTGGGCAGGAAGATGCGCTACTGAAAAGTGTTTACTCTGATTTTTCATGAGTTTGGCCATCACTGGCAAAGGGAATGGGGAGGGGTATGACAGTGCAGTGCCTCTGCAGAGGAAAGGCTGCACACATGAGCTTTGCTTTTTAAGCATGTATTTAACAAAGTTCTTTGTTCCAAGTTGCAGAAGTCAGGGAAGGAAAGCCCTGTACCAGAGGAGGAGTGTTTCCTACAGACATTTTCTACTGCCTTGTGAAGTTTGAACTGCTTGGGTAGCTGTGCTTTTGTGGTCCCCAATAAAACTAAGCAGATCAGCAATGAAGAAATCCTGTAGTTTGATAGAATTAACGGTGTGGTAAGTTCCAATATGGCCATCTGGGGTGACTCCATCATGTGCTAATATGCACTAGGACATTTAAGTGCTTGGGTTTGTTCATAGTAGTTCTCTTTCTGTGTATTACAGTTGACAAGATTGGTATAGGAGTAGCTGAGACAGTGATCTCCAGTAAAGATACACAGTGAAGACTGAGACATACTGTACTAGTGGAAACAATATGATATTAAATAAAATAAATGGCCATGTTGTGCCATTGGACACTGAAGAAAATGTTCAGAAATCAATTCTATTCTGGCCTCAATAGATTAAATAATAGGCTAAAAGCTATCACTTTTTTTTATATGAACACCATATTTTCAGAGAGGTGGTGGAAGCCCCATCCCTGGAAGTTTTTAAGGCCAGGCTGGATGGGGCTCTGAGCAACCTGATCTAGTGGGAGGTGTCCCTGCCCATGGCAGGGGGGTTGGAACTAGATGATCTTTAAGGTCCCTTCCAGCCCTGACAATTCAATGATTCTATGGTTTTCCCCTCCAAAAGGCAAGACTATGATTTAGGATGAAGAACTGCATTAATTGTGTCCTGCCTGTTTTATGGGGAAAAAATATTTTTATGAAATGAATCAAGTTTCAGTTAGGATGTCTGTGGATTGTCAGATTACACAGTGAATAACTGGAAAGAGCAATCTGTGCGTCCTTGCCATTAGAGTGCTTCCACTGAATATGACATTTCATCAAACTGAGTGATTCACAGCAAAATTTAACTGGCCTGATAAAAAAGTGAGCTACAGAACATGTTAAAATAAATCATGCTATTTCAGAGCCAATAAAATGTGCCGCTGTTCAAATTTACAGGCTCCTGGTAATGGAGGCTGTCATTAATCTAATAAAATCCAACTCAACATGGTGCACTACTAAAACAAAAAGTCATGCATATGCTATGTTTTATCACTTATTTTGTGGTGATGGTCTGCTTCTTTTAAGACAATTTCTGTATGAAGTAATAGTTTGACAAAACAGAACTGCTTTATGTGAGAGTGAAATACTGGTTGCGTCAAGTGCCAAAAGTATAACTTCACGGTGTAGAAGAAAAAAAGAACGTATTTTAAATCCAAATAGGTCTTTGCAGAATCTGATTAACACATTTAATGGTATCAAGGTCTTTAAGAGTCAGGTTTTAAATAGGATATTTTATTTTTTGTAAGTTTCTTATCGGTCTCTTGTTGCAGAAATGTGGAACAAGTAAATAAAAAAGTCTGTAAACCCTTGTGTTTACAGTATTTTTAATAACTTCTATTTAGTCATGATAGCATAATCATAGCAGCTCCAGATGATGAGTTTTATTAGCTAGGCTGGTTGGTTGGGAGTCAGCATAGCGAATGTTGATGCTGTCGGGCAGTTGCAGAGCTCATTGATGTTGATGGAGAGATTCCCACTGGTTTCAGTCGATTGTGGATTAGGAGACATGAAATGAAAATACTACGCAAATCTTATCATATGCTTACTTTTCATAACAGTTTGTTATGCTTTTTGTTTATTTACAAAAGTCTACATAACAGTCTAAGAAGTCCTCAGCGTATGGAAGAAGTAATAGTCTTACTCCTTTAAATGATCATGTATTACAGGTTCACGATATATAAATGATCATGTTTTTAAGCCATTATTCCTCGGCAGATTAGTTCGATTTCGTATGGAAAAAAATATATTCACAAAACTGCTGTCTTAAAAAACATGTACTTAGAATGTGTCTAGATCAAGTGCAGGATTCTCCACGTGGGATGGGGTAATGCTGCTTATGCACACAAATTCGGGGATGAGAGGCTGGAGAGCAGCCCCACAGAGAGAAATCTGGGGGTTTGGGTTGATGGCAAGTTGAGTAGGAGTCAACAGTGTGCCCTGGAAGCCAAAGGGGCTGATGGGGTCCTGGGGAGCACCACGCATAGCATCACTAGCTGGTCGAGGGAGGTGATTATCTCACTCTACACTGCACTGATGTGGCCCCCCCTCAAGTATCTTACCATGCCTGGTAAGATTATGGAGCAGATCCTTGTGGAGGCACTGCTGAGGCAGAAGAATAACGAAGAGGTGATGGGGTACAATCAACACGGCTTCACCAAGGGCAAATAGTGCCTGACAAACCTGGTGGCCTTCTATGAGAAGGTCACAACATCAATAGACAAGGGGAGAGCAACTGATGTCATTTACCTGGACCCGAGCAAAGCCTTTCAACTGTCCTGCATGACATCCTGGTCTCCAAGCTGATAAAATATGGGATTGATAGACTAACAGTTCAGTGGATAAAGAACTGGCTTGACAGCTGCACCCAAAGAGTGGCTGTCAATGGGTCCGTGTCCAAGTGGAGGCCAGTGACAAATGGAGACCCTCAAGGATCAGTACTGGGACCGGTCTTGTTTAACATCTTTGTCAGCAACACAGACAGTGGTCTAGAGTGCATCCTCAGCAAGTTTGCCGACGACACCAAGCTGTGTGGGGTGGCTGACACGCTGGAGGGAAGGGATGCCATCCAGAGGGACCTGGACAGGCTGGAGAGGTCGGCCCATGCCAACCTCATGAAGCTCAACAAGACCAGGTGCAGGGTTCTTCATCTGGGTCGGGGCAATCCCAAGCACTGATATAGGCTGGGCAGCGACTGGCTTGAGAGCAGCCCTGAAGAAAAGGACTTGGGGGTGTTGGTGGATGAGAGGCTCAACATGAGCCGTCAGTGTGCCCTAGCATCCCAGAAAGCCAATCGTATCCTGGGATGCATCAGGAGAAGTGTGGCCAGCAAGTCGAGGGAGGTGATTCTCCCCCTCTACTCCGCTCTTGTGACACCCCACCTGGAGTACTGTGTCCAGTTCTGGAGCCCCTACTACAAGAAAGATATGGACATGCTGGAACGTGTCCAGAGAAGGGCCATGAGGATGATCGGAGGCCTGGAGCACCTCTCCTATGAGGACAGACTGAGAGAGTTGGGGTTGTTCTGTCTGGAGAAAAGAAGGCTCCGAGGAGACTTTATAGTGGCCTACCAGTATCTTAAGGGGGCCTACAAGAAAGCTGGGGAGGGACTTTTTAGGATGTTGGGCAATGGTAGGACTAGGGGGAATGGATTAAAACTAGAGATGGGTCGATTCAGACTGGACGTTAGGAAGAAGTTCTTCAACCATGAGGGTGGTGAGACACTGGAGCAGGTTGCCCAGAGAGGTGGTGGAAGCCCCATCCCTGCAAGTTTTTAAGGCCAGGCTGGATGGGGCTCTGAGCAACCTGATCTAGTGGGAGGTGTCCCGGCCCACGGCAGGGGGTTGGAACTAGATGATCTTTAAGGTCCCTTCCAACCCTAACAGTTCTATGATTCTATGAAGTACTATGCGCAGTTTTGGGCGCCTCAATATAAAAAGGGCATCGGACTATTAGAGCGTGTCCAGAGGAGGGTGACCAAGATTGGTGAAAGGCCTCGAGAGCAAGATTTAGGAGGAGCAGCTGAGGTGACTTGGCTTGTTCAGCTTGGAGAAGAGAAGGCTGAGGGGTGCCCTCATCGCAGTCTGCCCCTTCCTCAAGGGGGGCAACGCAGGGGGAGGTGCTGAGCTCCTCTCTCGGGTGACCAGCAACAGGACAATTTTTATTAAATCGAATTAAATAATTAGTTATTTCTAACCAGATTTGAACTTGAAGACTGGGCTTGTTTTCTCTTCAACATGTTCTGTTCTGTCACTGAGGCAAGTGTACCACGCTTGTTAAGTTTGTGGCAGTCTGGTGGCTGTGTGTCGGTAGTCTGCCACAATCTTTACATGCCTATGGTGATTCCAGTCAACGAGTCATTTGACGCTGCTGTGTGTGTATATATAAGTATACATTACCTTGCTTGAAGTGAATTATACTGTTTGTAAATTTTGACAGTCTGCCATTTCTGAGCTCTAGAGGGTGCTACTGTTTGAAATGATGAACAAACTTTTGCCTTGTTGTAGTAAACTGGCACTATAATTATTTTTGAGCATCCAGCCTTGTTATTGATAAGATCAGTAACTGGTTTCCAGTTCACTGTTCAGATGTGCCCAGAAACCAGTGTTGAAGTGGAGCTGAATCCTGGGTACATTATGTTGCTTGTCCAGAAATCGGCCTGCAAGCGCTGCACTAAATTGACAAGTGCAAATTGCAGAGTTGCAGGGTATGGAGCGCTGTGGAAAGAGGAGACCGACACACACGAGCAGTGCTTTGCAGGGCTGGACCCCACGTATGTGCTGGCTGCCTGCTTTTAACTTCATTAAAGACTGTTGATGGAAAGCTCTACATTGCCATGCTGAAGTATACACATTGAAGTAGTATAAACCTGTTGCGTGTTAGCGAAGCAAATGATTCTCCTCTTGATTTTGCTGCCAGTTCAAAGTAGCAGCAGTTTTAATGCTTTGTTCGTTTACATGAAATGAAAGCACATTGGTTTCATGGCATAGTAAGATACTGTGGAATTGTATGTAGATGCTGTGTACTTTCAGGGAAATATTTCAGGTCTCTTTTTATATATTTGAAACATTTTCAGTGATGACTACTTCATTCATTGTCCTTGCCGAAGTACAGTAAGAAGTATGAGTTTGTATTAGGCCGCATCTATGGCAGCTGCATGTTCTGTAGTCGTTTAATTTTAAATGTGCAAGATTTTAATCCAGAAAATGAATTGTGAAGAAAAAAATGCATAAATATTTCATGTATTTTGAAAAGATTCTGACTATAAGAGGTCATGCCAATAACTCCAGTAGGCGGTATTCATGTTAGTAGCTGTCTGTTTTCTCTACATTGAGGCCTTGGAAAGCGACTGTTTCAGATGCATAATGGCACAGCTTGCTTTCCTTCTCTTCCCTACATTCAATGTAAGAAATTGTCAACGATGGGCAGCCAAACGTTGCTGAAATAGGGGCGTATTTGTTTTGTTAACCTTGCTCGTGCTGACAGCTCCCCTCTCGCCCTTCTCAAAGGCCTTGCCGCCAGATCCCCACCCTGAGACCATTGCTGCCTTTCTGCGGCGGGCGCCCGGAGGTGGTGCACATGGATTCCCTGCGTGGTACGGAGCGTAGTAAGGCACAACAAGGATTTCAGACTGCAATTCAGTGAAGTTCTGTAACACAATAACATGAAGAATCAGTAACATCCCATCTCCCCTCAGTAAAAAAAAAATAAAATATTAATTTAAGCATGTAATAAATGTCTTTATGATAGGATTGCACATTTCACAGAATGGCAGGGTTGGAAGGCACCTCTGGAGATCATCTAGTCCAACCCCCTGCCAGAGCAGGGTCACCCAGAGCAGGTGGCACAGGAACGCGTCCAGGCGGGTTTGGGATGTCTCCAGAGACGGAGGCTCCACCACCTCTCTGGGCAGCCTGTGCCAGGGCTCTGCCACCCTCACAGCAAAGAAGTTCCTCCTTGTGTTCAGGTGGAACTTCCCATGCTCAAGTTTGTGCCCGTTACCCCTTGTCCTGTTGCTGGGCACCACTGAAAAGAGCCTGGCCCCATCCTCCTGACACCCACCCTTTCAGTATTTATAGGCATTGATAAGATCCCCATATTTCTTATATTGCAAATAAGAAATAATTTAACCAGGACGTGACTTTATTTCCTAAGAACAGTAAATAAAATGAAAACTATTTCACAGCACACTCGTGCGAACAATTTCTTAGATTTTGTTCTGAAATGACTGAGTCGTGACTTCTTGTTGTTAAGTAAGTTAATTTTTAGAGATAGCAAGATAAATTCTTGCAGTTTGTGGCTCAGTATTTGGACAATATTACTGAATATTATACATTTTTGGGACAGTTATTGGTTAATGCTTCTTTGAAATTAAGTCTCTTGAAATGTTTAAATGTCATGTTTGTTTTCAATCCTCAGATTGCTTAACTTCAGTACTTACTGTTTATTTTCAAAGCCGAAGTCATTTGTTGAAATGTGAATCGTGCCAGAATTTGTTCAAAGCTTGCCTCATTTAAATGGTGTTTAAGTAGAACGACTGAGTTTAAAGGAATAGCATCTCACTAATTAATATTTAGCTAATGTTTTGAGCACATTCCAATGTGTGCAATGGACTTAGCGCTGCTAAAGAATTGAAGAGCCGCACCTTGTGGTTTCCTGTTTTCATTTCCTCTCATAAACCAGAAGTCAGTTGCTGAGATGTGTTAGGGTAAGCATTGTGGGAGCATTAATCTCTATATTTGATGAAGTTACCATTCAGCTTTGCAGAAACTTGAGTTTCTTAGAGCAAACTCTAAGAGTACTGTTCAGTCTTCAAGAGGCAGCTTCACTGTAACATTTATTGTGTTATGTAGCCAACATAAATCTACTTAAATCAAATTTGTGTTACGTGATGTCCAGTAATGCGTTTACCTCACCTGGTGCTGCATCAGAAGTAAAATGTAGGAGCTCATCCTGTTCCCAGTAAAATCCAACAGTAATGGTACTACCCCGAGTTGGGAGTTTTAATATTTTTTTTTGAAGTGGTAAATCTTACTTTTTCCAAGAGACGTTTACGCTGTCTGCAGTTACGAATGGGTTGCTTTTCTCCTGAGGCAGATGTGGTGTTACCTGTGAACGTGAGACCTTCCTCTCTGGTCTGTGCCTGTTGTGGACTTCTCCCAGGGTAACACAGATGTCCCTGGGTTTCCTGCGCCTGGTAGATTAACGTGGTCCAGCCGATGATTTAACATGAATAGCATTATAAAATTTAAGCTATCTCCAGACATGCTTTGTCTCCAGACAAAGTTTTCAAGAAATCATTTTCATGTTCATATGGAATTTCGGAACAAATCTGGAAAGAAAAATGAGTCATGAATAGTATTTCTTTGTTAGATTTGTGATACAGTACATTGAACTTCTCCTTTTGTTATTGACAAAAATGTTTGATAATGTTATCCTGAGTATGCACCTCCTATAATGAAGTTTGAAATCTATTGTTTTATATTTCATATGTATTTATTACAAGAAAACATCATAAAACCAGTAATGCAGATGCTTTCTCCGTTGTTATTTTCTTACCAATTGTGTTTTCGTACAGAATTAATTGTCAGGCAATATTTTAGTATGCCTTTTCAGTATAAACACTTTGCTTTCTACAATCAGTTTTCCATAATACCTAAGATATCTAAGAAATATCTTGCCAAAGGCAGTGGTTTCAGTTGGTTATTGTGAAGTTTGGTTCTTGCCCTACTGAAACCAATGGCGAAACTCTTCTGTACCTCGGTGGGAAAAGGATTTTCCAAAAGCAATAATGAATTGTTTTAATATTCAGTATATACATTACTTTTGCTGATGAGGTAGGTTTAGTTTAATATCATGGCATTTTGTCAGATGCTGAAAATGGACAAAGTTTGTTCAGCTTTGTTTTTTTAACACTTCAGAAGATGTTCTGGTTTTGAATTGTGCAACAGATATTTGCTCACATATAATAAAAGCAGGAAAGGTGCTCTAAGCTGTGGCTTCAGCAAAGAAGGCGCAGAGAGAGACTGATACCGCCTTCCTCTTCCAACTTCAGAGTGTTTGAGTAGTTCTCTTTTATCAATAGATTGGGTTTTTTAAATTCCCATTTACTCCAAAGCAGATACTTGCTGCCTAAGGCATACGATTGACAGGTTCCTAGAAATAAATGTCTGCATGTTAGACCTGGGAGACCAGATCATTGAATTCAGTTGTTTTGTCACAGCAATCTTGGTGCGTAATAATTACTCATAAACCCTCCTTCAGATTAACTACATTGTCTCAAGTTACATCCTAGAAAAAGCAAAACTGATTAGTAAATCAGGCACTCGCAAATTTGGTGACAGCAGTCTCCAGTACCTCTGATAGTTTCCTTTAAAACAATGTGAAGTTTCTAAGCATAGTGTTCCCAATAAACCAGTTTTTCCAAATAAACTAAGTGGATAAAAATTAAAGTGAGTGGCTGTTGGGATGTTGTTCACATTGAAACGAATTTCCACTGGCATTGTTGACTTTAATGAGAGCAGGATTGCATCTTTTTAGCGGTACTCTTTTTATGTTAATAACTAATTGTGAAATATGTATTTCAGTATACTTTAGTATAGACTTCAGTGTTGAAGATCACATTATATATGCTTTTTATCACAAAATACTGCATGATGGGATGATAAGGATACAAGGATGTCAAAGGAAAGAGAATTGTGTGTGTGTAGTAGGTAGATTCAATTCATATATGTGTTTTATGTGTATTTTCAAGACACTGAAGACTATACAGGAAGCTTTTACATAGCTACTGATTACAAATACTTATGTCCTTGACTTTCTGTCTCCCTTTTTCTTGCAGGGCCAAGGCTTTTCGTGGAAAAAAGGTCCATGGAGAATATGACATAAAGGTTGAACAGGTAACTAAATGACTTAATCTGAATGTTATTTTCATATTGTGTCTTTATACAACTACCTATATATGTATAAATACATACCTCCTTGGAGGTATTTAAAAGACATGTAGACATGGTGCTTGGGGACAGCCTTAGCGGTGAACTTGGCGGTGTTAAGTTAATGGTTGGTCTCGATGATCTTAAGGGTCTCTTCCAACCTAAATGATTCTAGGATTCTATATGCATATAAATATAGATGCTTTTGTACTATGTACTTTTGTATGTATCATGCCATTGTACTGAAAAAACCCTCACGAGTTAAGTGGAACACTCAAAGATTTAGTTATGTTTCATTCTAACGTGGCACTTTTTAGAGGATTCTGACCATAATTTGTACAACATGAAAAGCGTGTTGTATTCAGAAGTTGTTGCTTAGAGACTCTGAATTTCCCAGACGCTCCATGAATTACGTGCTGCATTTCTGTATCACAAATTCCTTCACTTAAGAATATGCATACACTCCAGTTGCAGTGCTAGCATGTGGGGATTTAAAAAAAAGAACTGAATAAATATGGAGATATAATTCAGGGTGCATTCGACTTACGGCTGTTTTATTTGAGCTAGATATCTGAAACTACGGAATTAAGTAAGTCTTTTCGCTTGCTTTTCAATCTCGAATTCCATGAACAGATGCTACTGAAAGAAGCTTCAGTACTTAAACTGAATTGTTTTGTCATTGGAATTTCAAAGGGTGAGGGAAAGTTATCACTGGCTGTGTGGATTCGACTTACCTAAATGCACTGTAATAGTGCAGCATCTAGCTTTGCTCCATTTACGCCACTGAACGTCTGCTGATGTTCTTGGCTTGGAAACGCGGAAAGCTTTGCCAGGGATCTTCGAGAGTATTGAGGGAGAGATGGGGAAAAAAAGACAAGCTCTTTTGTCCCAAAATACCATTCTCACCTAGATCGGGCCATGTGGTTGACATTAGACACACTGTCTCTTTAATATTAACAAAAACTGTGTGTAAGCCTAGAATTTCCTTCATATGTTCTCTTGTAGGTCCAGAACCACCTTTAATCAGTAAGTGATTAAACGTTTCTGACCCCTGCTGTTCACTTTGTAATGTGTCAACACTGTGACAATTGTATACAGGGTTATTAACAACTACTTTGTTGTTCTTTTCCTAATACCGGAGAGCATTATTTTTATACAGCAACCCATCACATACGATGTTTTCTATCACGTGCTAAGCTTTTAAACTACAAAATTTATATAGAGAGTCCTTGTAAATGTTTAATATGATTTATTAATTGGAGAGGTGAGTTGTCAATCTCAGATTAAATAAATCTTAAATGATTCTTTAACGTTGTCAGCACTTACACAAGCATTTCAGTCTCTCAGCGTTTGCACTGTTTTTACAATAATCTGAAAACTGCCCCTTGTGTTTAGAACATTTTAGCACTGATCCAAGAAAAAGTATATAAGGGCATGGGACGGGACTTATGAAGAGACCTCCATGCTTGAAATTAAGCAGGTACTTAAGCCATTGAGTTGGATCAGTGGGTGGAGTCATCAGCGCTTGCCTTAACGGAGCACTAAATTCTGAAAGCCCTAGACGGGTTTCACTTCGGAAGACTTTCAGTGATACCATTTTTCAAGAGGAGACTAATGAGAATTGTGACACTCTCTATTCTGTATTAGTGTCCGGGATAGCAAAGACGCTTTTATTTATCCACTAGAAGACAGTTGGCTGCATTTCAATTATTCTTCTGTGTGATGTTATTGTAAAGTGCCTTGAGAGTCTAAGCTGATGAAAGACTGTGGATAAATGAAAAACATCCTGTCCTTCCCTTTCAAATAACTGTAGATTCAGAGTATGGAAGTGATTCCTTTTAAATTCCACATTTCCAGTGTGAGAAGATACTTTGAAAAAGTTCTTTATTTGTGAATTTTGCAAGTCAATTGTTCATTAGCACGAGATCTTTTTAAAAAAAGAGTAAATGTACGTAAGGGAAATAGAAAGGGGTAAAGTATATGAAGAGACACAAAATGCTATCAGAAAGTATTCTATTTATTGTGGTTATTTTAACACTGCTTTTCTACCGTTTTCTTCAAACTTTATGTAAATGTTCATTGAGTCTGTATTACTATCTGTGATAACACCATACAAAGCAAAAATATAATCTCTACATTTCTGTGCAGACATGAATGAAGAAATAAGTTTGCCACTGCCCCACAGTCCTTTTTCATAAGGTTACTTTACTTTTTGCTTTCTTTGTATTAGAATTTATTCAAATGTGATGTGCCGTATGTGGCAAATAGTGTTGGAGTAATATCCTCTTAGTGCTCATTGTGTTCCAAATGTATGTTGTCAGCAGTTCAGATACTAATACTTAAAATACGGGGTGTAGGAAAATAAAGGTAAAATAAACCAGACTGACTAATGTGAGCCTTCTTTTCACAGGCAGAATTTTCAGAAATCAACTTGATAGCCCACGCTGACGGCAATTACGCAGTAGATATCCAAGTATTTCGAAATGGCACTAAAGTTGTCAGGTAAGAAAAACTGAACAGAGTAACAGCAAAAAGCAATAAATGGCATAATGTACGCATGGAAAAGGAACTGAATCAGGTTTTGTATATGTGCAATAGGGATTTTGACTGATGCAATGCATCTCAGTCGTTGGTGTGAAAAGTAGGAAATGAACTGTCTGCTCAGTGCAGTGAGTCCTGTTGGTGACAGGAGGGAAGTCTCGTGGCATTGTCATCACACGAAAGATAGATTTGATTAAGATGGGAATGGAGTCTAGTTAAAGAATAGGTGATTGGGAGCTGGGGTTATTGATTTGGGTCTTGTCTTTGCTTCAGAAATAAGACAGCCTTGGTGAGTTTGTACAAGAAAGACTTTTCCAGATGAGCAGGATTTATGTCCAACATCGAATCTTTTCTATTGAAACGGGCCAAGTCAGAGCACTTCTCTCAGGACAGTTACTGGAAAATCACTGCCTGTTTGAAAGATTTCCATTTAAAAGCCTGAGATTTCCCAATATGCTGTTTTGTCCAGAAGGGATTATTCCAGTTTGAAGGCAGGGTAATTTTACCATTTTTTTCAGTGAGGACATCAACAGCCCTGTGTAAATATGAGGGGAGAAAATAGGGATGTGTCTCGGCAAAGTAAAAGCTTAAGTAAGTATTAGCAAAATTATTTCAGGCAGTCCTATATTGTGTCTAATTCATGGGAATTACTGCTGGTTTGGCCGGTGCAGTTTAGTGTGGGTTAAACGTCCCAGTCGTTTGGCTGGACAACTGCATTCAGAAAGGTAGATCAAGCCACCAGCAGTCACCTGGTAGTTTACTGCTTATGTTGGTCTTTAGGCAAGAGTAAGAGTTCAGGGAGCTGGACAGCATACAGCATGTCTTGCGTCTTCATGGGTTTGCACAACATCTGTCCAAATAAAAGATTTGAAAATTTCTTAGCATTCATATAAAAAAAAATTAGGGGGAAAAAAAATAAATTGAAAATAAGTGCACTTTATTCTTTCAAACTCACAACTTTTTAATTTCTTGTGTGTTCTAAAAATACCACAGCTTAATAGAACAACCACTTGTGCCAAATCCATGAGATTATTTCCTTAGAAAAGTAAGAAACTTGATTTATTTATTCATTTATTTATTTTAGGTTTTTGTTTTTGTTTTGTTTTTTTTTCCACCAAAGGTAGAAGTTTTGGAGCCAGGAAATCTTGATCGCTGCCCCTTAGTGGCTTTTCTGTAGAGAATTTTCCAAACAGAACACAAATACTGAGGCCAAGTTAGCATCCAAACATGTCAATACCTAATGTGAGTTGAGAACCTCCTTAAAATGGCATCGACAAGGATGTATATTTGCTTATGAAGTGCAAATGAAATGAGCAGTTTATGAAAAAACTTTGTAAAACTGCTTATGTTAAGAAACAGAGCAATCTTGTTGTGTCATCAGAAAGCTCTGATAATAAGATGACAAAGGACTTATCAGTTTTACAGGTAATTTATTTAACCCAATAGAACTACCTGGAGTTGATAAATTTCACTCAAAGGTGTAGGAAATGTCTGCCTATGTGTGCATGCTTTCTGGTGTGAGAAGAGACATGATGGAACAGCAGTTCTCTGTTTCTATGATGATTTCTCTGGAGATACAGAATATTTTTGAAAAACAAAAGTATTTTTCATAGATGTCCTGTATCTTCAATAAGTACTACTCTTTATGTTGCTTTAAGCCTAGTCGCTTTGTGGAGTTTATTGCCTAAAGCTTTGAATTGTACTTCCTGTGTCACTGAGGAATGAGAGATGCTGATGGATGTTACTTTACGTGTTCAGTTGGTAAGAAGCTTCATTTGAAATCCAGCGCTAAATATGGGTCAGACATTAGGATGCTTCTGTCTGTCTCTGCTATCAAGGGTGGCCCCACTAGTATCATGTTGGATATGGACTATGACCATATTACTAAAAAGGGGATGCTGAGGTGAAACGTCTTAAGTGTTATTAACGTGAGGTCCAAAGTGACCTTGTATCTTAGATTTATGAGTAAAATATTAGTCTGTAAAATCATAGCTATTTCAATGACAACGTTTTGCTGCCTTAGTTTAGGAGGAAAAAACTGTGTATCAAGCACCTGCTTGTTTCGTTTTTGTGAATGAAAATCAAACCATGAAAATTGTTATCTCCTGTTATATAATGCTGAGATTTTGGATCTTTCAAATGCTTGAGCTGGGATTAAAATTTTTCTCATGACCTTCTTTTGTATACACAGTCATTCTGTCCAGCAGTAACTACAGAACTAGAACAATTATGTAAATGGCTCTTGTCCCTTTGAGGAGCTTTTGCAAAGCAACATACATGATCTTTCTTTTTTTTTAAAGTACATTCCCCAATTCCCCAGTTGTTTCATTAAATCAATATTTTAAAGGACACTTTCTGTTCTTTTATTTAAAAACACAGCGCTGTCTTTGAGAGGATCTCCGTAGCACTGTTCTCAAGGGTGGAGGGGATCTCTTTCTTCCACTGAGTGGCCTGCAGTTTTGATTAAGGCATCATTAGTCCTCTAAGTATTATACTTGTTCTGTGCTGGTAAATGGGATTTCCCTGTTTCAAACACTTGGCATACCATCATGAAACCTGGATCACAAATTCTCAGAACTATGCTACAGATATTTTTTTTGAAACTTGTTAAAGGCAGGTGTTTCTCTGCAAGTTTTGCTCATCGGTCTAGAGTGTCGTTTTGATGACTCTTTATAGCAAATCTTTTGAATGTTGCTTTTGCCAGCTCATGCATTGCATTTGACAGCCAACTTCGGACTCCGGCTGGTATACTTGCACTGCTGCATTCAGCCTGCAGTCTCCAAAGTGCTTAAGCAGTCTTAACATTAATTTTAGTTGGTTTGGTTTTTGTTTTGTGTTACTAGAGGGAGATTTCTGAATAATTTTTTAATCTTTGGACATATTTATGCAAGGCATATAAATAATTACACTAATTTACTACACTAATTTAATTTATGCTCCTGAAGGAGGTTGATAGCTTGAAGGTAGTCAGTGTTTTTTCCACCTGTAAAATTTGAATACAGAAGAGAATCTTTCAACAGTCAAGTTTAGGAGCAAATTGCCCCTTTACTGGTGGCTCTGCCCTGTTGCTTTATGTATTCTGTTTTTCCAAACCTTCCTCAGTAACTAAACGTCAGGGTTTGAGTGAGGTGAAGGTGGTGTCGGAGTGTTCTCGAAGGTGTGTGGTGACAGGACAAGAAGCCACAGAGGCTGCAACAGGGGAAATCCTAATTAGATACAAGAGAGAAAGAGGAAAAAGAAGTGCAGCTGTAAGTTTAGGAATTCATTTTGATAAGCGTCTTGATCAAAAGTTGAATTGTGATGATCTCCGATTATGGTATGATTCCTTTTGCGAGCAGTGGGCTTGCTTCATCTCTTACTGTCTTTAAAACAGTCTGAGAATAGTTGTGAAAAAAAATTGTTCCCAAGAAGCTTAAGTTTCTGGCAGATATATTTACCTGCTTTTTTTTTTTTTTCTTCTCATTGCTCAGGAGCTGGTGTACATACACTCTGAACATACTCGGACTTTATAGATATGATTTATCTTTCAGTGGGAAAACAACCTGAAAAGCCGTGATTATTTTTCTCTCCGCTTAATGGAGCCACATTATTGACTGGATGCTGATGTTTTCTGAACATTGGTTAAGAAATGATGTGGTACAGATTTTCATAAAGCCGTAGTAATTCTTTCTGTCTTTGTAGCATTTACCTTTATTTTGAGTGTACTTCTAGTGCTTCTCTATATATCAGCTAGACATTTTTCCCTTTTAAGATTTTGCTGGTTGAAGGAAAAATGATTTGATCGTTGACTTTTAGCAACATATCTTTTTCTTGCTAGGTCGTTCAGGCCTGATTTTGTCCTTGTTCGACAACATTCATTCAGTATGGCAGAAAATGAAGATTTCCGTAACTTGATCATTGGAATGCAGTACGCAGGCATCCCTAGCGTCAACTCCCTGGAATCGGTCTATAACTTCTGTGACAAACCCTGGGTGGTAAGTGATGTACAGAAAAGTTCTTCTGGTGCAAGAAGAATTTGTGACTTTTTTTTGTTTGCTTGTTTGGTTCCCTTTCATGAATATTGAGTATCGAACTGCAAAGTTACTTAGCAGAGCAGTGAAGCAGTAGTGAAAGGAATAAAAAGTAAGCTTAAGGTATTTAATTTTTTCAAAGAGCTAGTGTAGGCAGTGTGGAGACAGAGAGAAAAAATATTTGTTGTACAAATAATGAAATAAGTGAGGAAACTAACGGAAAGCCTGTCCACTGCTAACATACTTCTTCAAGCGAGGAAAGTGTGTTTATTCACAATTTGTCTGGGAAAAGCAAGCTGAGAATATTTTTCATGTTTGTGGTTTTGAACATAATTTAAACAGACTTTTAGCCAGTGTTTTCCTCCTGCCTGTGAAATTTTTGAGGCTATGCTTTAGCAAGGAAATCTGAAGCTATTCGTTTCCTCATTTGAAAGCTCTTTTCAGAATCTTGTGCATACGGGGTAGGAGTTGGTCTTTTCAGTTACACCTAGAGTAATGCGATACGCTGGGGAATCACTCGTATTTGCTAGTTTGAGTGTAGGAGCCAATTCAGTTTTTCATTATGTGCTTTGTAGTGATGGAGGTAGAATTTAGTGATCCTTTTGGTTCATAGAGAACTAAACATTAGTAGCAACAAGATAAAATATGGTGCTGTAAAAGGTGATTATCAGCGGTGCAGTCACTGTTCCTACAGTAGATATATTCAGTTGCCCAAGAGCTAATGAAGCGTTAAAGAATAACGCTTGTTATAAACAGGCAAAGCTTCATCACTTTTTCCTCTGGTGTCTGGGAAAGAAAAGAACAGTTGTCAGTATTCTTCACGCTGAAAGAAAGTTTTACTGTAATACTTTTTATTGCCTAGAGGATGTTTATTTTTTCACACTTACTATGAAAATCCCTCCAAAAGATTGTCAGCAGATTTTAACATATACCTCTTGCAGCTAACTTTATTATACTTTTATGTTGCAGTAAACTACAGTGGGGAATAAATAATTGATAGAGCAATTTTAACTTCTCAGAATACATATTGTACATTGCTGAATCCATTCTTTTAATACATCACATTTGCTATGCTGTGTGGCATTTCTTAATGCTTTGATTCATTGTATGCAGTAAAGCTGGGCATTGAACCAGCAACAGTAGCATTTATATGCAATAATGATGCAAGAAAAAGTAAATTAATAATTCCTCCTTGTGATATTCTCCTGGTGGCATTAGTGTCACGGCCGTTCTTCCACCAAACCAATAAAGCTGTCTCTTTCTTACGACTGGTCTTGTTGCACATAACATTTCTCTGCTGATTTTCACTCTTATAATAATAACTGGGAATTACTAGGAATTGTAGGAATATTTGCTATAATAACTGGAAGAGCTGGCAAAAGCAAATATAAGGTTACATGTGTAAAATAATTGTCGTATTCCATATCTTTTTTTCCCTATACAGTACACCTCACAATCAAATAATAAAGTATTATGCTATAGGCTCTTATTTTAATTTAGAGTTATACTAGTTTAAAAATAGTCTTGAATTACCATAGAGCTTTCTTAAGGTGTGAGATAACAGTTCATGATGAAATGGCTCTCTTCTGAATTGCCATATCTATATCTATGCTTTTTGCAAAAATTCCCTTTTTGATTGAAATGTCTATAGTTTGTCTCAACCTAGATACAAATGAAAATATTTTGAAGATGATTGTATTTTTTTTCCTCTGAGATGTTTCTGCCTTGCCATTTCTACATCTGGCAGGCAAGGTATGTTTTGTTTGAAGTACTCAAATTTTGCACAGCCTCAGCAAGAGTCCGTTTCACATCTCTTAAAATATTTCCTCTCAGAAATAACTATTCTGGAGGCATTGTAAAGTGTCAGACGGGTCACGTGCTTCAAACCAGACAGAGAGGCTGAGTAGGCAGCGTTTGTGTGTTGTGAATATGATCTTGCTTTGCTCCACCAGTGGCCTCAATTCTATGTTTTGATTACCTGTGACCATAAGCAAAGCCTGCACATGTGAGATTGGTTCCCATTCTGAATACGTGGTGGCACCAGACTTTAGCTGGATCCTACGTAGGAGTGTGAACTTTAAATTTGAGCACAAAAATAGTTTCTGTCCAAACACGAGGGGGCTTTGTTTGGGCATTTAACGGAATATCCTGACTTCTGTTCTTTGTGGCAGCGGGAGATGTAGAGACAAGGAGGTTCATGCCAGAACATCATGGAATCTTCATCAGGTTTAGGAATGGTAAACACTGCAAGAAGTCATGCAAACCTGTTTCAACTCAAGCCCAGAATAAATTCTCTGAGGGTAAAAATCCACTGATCCTTTGATTCAGCCAATTTCACGGATATTCAAATAATGCAACAGAAGCCAGGGACTGTTGGTTTTGCTAATATTATCTTATAGTTTGTCCGATCGTACCTAACTCAGACGTGCTGCCCTGCCTATCTGAAATCCCTGCTGCAAACTCTTCTGGGTGCCTTGGGGTGCGCTCCTCAGTCTGTCGCTGCATGCTAGCATTAAGCCTAAAAACCACCGAAGCCCACACTGTGCTCCTGCATGCACTTTGGGACAGTGAATCACACGGTGTTCCCCGCTGTTAAAATGACATGTATTTAAGCTGGACTGATACAAACTTAGTTAAACTGTAGCTAGAAAAAAATAGCAGAATTATTCTGCAAGTTCCTTCATCAGAAACCAGTTCAATGTTTACAGCACTGATGAAAGGCATTGAACCACCTGCCAGTCTAATCTCTGGTACTCTCCATGTAATTGCATGTTTGCAGTTAAGACCATTTTCCTGTTTAAATTTCTGTCTTTGTCTGTCTTTTTCATCGTGGTTTAAACACTAGAATTCACTCTTAATTCCGATTACGTTTTATATTATTTGTAGTCTTAATATTCATGTAAAAAGAAAAGTAGGTTCCACGTCATACACGTTTGTATCTTTTCATGGAGTACATCTTAGTGTCAGAAAGAGTTTCTGAACGCATGTTCAGCAGTCACGAGTGTCCGTGTCAGTTTTGCAGTGGTGCAAGTAAGCAAGCGTGTGCTTAGACTTACCGTTGATTAGCCCCCTTTCTTCATAGCATGTGAAAGATGCCTTTCTGGGCAATTCCTTTGTTAACACGGATGACCTGGTATTTTTGTGAAAGCTATTTCTGTGAAAATTGCAAGTTCAAAATAAAAAATTAGAAATCGTAGCTGTAGGTAGAGCTCTAAGTAACAATCTTTATTAATTGCCGAGAAATAGACTGACTTTCCTGTGAGTAAAATTTGAGTGGCAGAAATGAATTGCAATTTCTATAACAGCAGAAAACGAGTGTCATGGGCGACTGATCACTTACATCCGTGTAAAATCAGGAGTAGCACAGAATTGCTAGGAGGGCAGTCAGGAAAGTTAGACTAGTTGTAAAAGGGCAATGGAATAAAATGAGAGTTAGAATCAAATCTTTGTTTTTTAAATTACTGTTCTTCAAACTATCAGGTCTTTGCTTTTTTTGGAACCTACAGGTCAGGATGGCCAGCATCTCCTTTCAACCCGCAGGGCAGATTCCTGCCCTGTGTTACAAACTGAAGCACCTGCCCTTAGTTTTGGAGCAGAACTCTCTTCCTGCCCTGTCTGCAGACACACAGGGCTTTCTATGCCTTTGCCAATACAGTCAGCAAATTCCTATTTGATCTGAGGTACGTTATTGGGGTGTGGTGGGAAAGCTGCCAGGAACATGCTGAAAACATTTCTGAAAACAAGTCTTAAAGCTTGTGTTTTCCGGTGTCAGGACATAATGTGGTTCCTGCGAATGCGCGTCAAAAGTTCAAAGCGCCATATAACCCTTTGAAAATTCAGGATGCTAGCAACCATGGCAAAGAAAATATTGAAATGAATGTGTGCGGTGAGAGCTTTGCATACTGAAATATGTTAATGATTGGGGATTATTACAGTACTCCCGTTATTTCACTTCTGTGATAATACTTACCACCTACCTCCGGAAAAATTCGTGGTCCCGGCTTGTGAGGTGGATTTCAGGTAAGAATATCAGAAAGGTACTTACCTAGGGGGAAAGCATGTGTTTTATAAACAAAGGCTAAGTTCTTTGTTACTGAGTGCGTGTAGGGCTGTGGAGGAACCGTTTTTTAAGGTTTGTACCCTCTCTTATGACATTTCATTGCATTGTCGTGTCGTAAAGTAATAGTCTTGTGTGTGACTTGTCACATTAAATGAGGTAAAAATTTTACCTAGTTTAATTCACAGTTACATCAAGTTAAGGTGAGGCAAAAATGTATACTTTCCTCATTGGATTTGTGATCCGTCTTGTAATTTTACTCATGTCTAATGCTGTGCAGAACCTGCTGTGAAGCATTTATGAAAGTTTTATAATAGGAAAAAGACCAGCATAATTAAATACCCAAAGTTATGATATATTATTTAAAGTAACAATCTAGATATTTTATTATTTCCTTCCCTTTAGAAAATGTCACTCAAAAAATACGTGAGGTGTTCCTTAACTGAGGCTTATGAGATTGTATGTAATATTTCCGATAGTACATGATGTAGGTAAGCAAAGTAATTGCGGAGGCTGGAAGTAAATGTGAAATGTGATAATGACAGCGCTTGCAGTAATGGGTAAAATCTCCCGCTTATGATTCACGCTGGGAAAATAGTATTTTTAAAAAACCCGCAATTTTCCGGTGTATCGGGTTGAACTTTTAAAAAATTTCTTCTGTCCTGCGTGCATCCTTTTGCATACTTCCTATTAAGATTTATGTGAAATTTGCAGGTTTAAGTGTTGGCATCAGTTAGACCCTGCTGTTGATTTTGGATTCAGTTGCGAATACTGGTGATAGGGTTGCAGTCTCGGGATACCAGGGGTTGTCAGCTGTTCACCCATACTGTGTAGAGCAGATGGCCGGGGGTCAGTTTCGCAGGGAGGCAGGGTTAGGTTAACTGGTGCATCCGCTGAACACGCAGACTCTGACTGACTTCTCAGGCACTGCAAGGTTCAATAGCCGCGGCTGCTCTGGATAGAACACCTTATTTCACTTAAACTTAGACTGAGGCGTGCTAATTACATGCATTACAGTAGCTGGGTTGCTGCTTTGAGGTTCAGATAATGCTGAGCATCTCCACGCTGCAGAGGTTACAGAATTGCTGCAGTTGTACAGACCAAGTGTGTATGATTGAAGAGAATGAAAATTCTCAGAATATTGGTCCAATTCCATGGTAGCAGTTCTGATTCTTTTACTGCAGAGTTAAAACATAGCAGCGTGCATGGCCAGCTGCAGATCTGTTCTCTTGTTAGTGTGCCCTGGGGGGCTACGTGACAGTGGTTGGTATAGAAGGCTTCAAGGATCTGCTGATACGTTAATTACACAGTTACTCTGGTGAAGACACAACCTACAACGTAATAATGGGTCTACAAAAAACATTTGTGAGCACTGTGACCTAAATTAGCTGTTGCCATGCTGGTGGAAGAGTCTGTATTTAGCTTGAAACACTGCCTTGACGTGATGGGGGGGGACGTAGAAAGCCCACTGCAGCACATCCACCGAGTGCGGAGCCTGGAGCAGCTTGTGCAGATGCCTGTCCCCGCGGGATGGGACAGCTGGGTGCCGGGCAGGCTTGGCCTCACGTGAAGCAAACCCTCCTGGCGTCGGGACAAACTGCTACATCCGTTCAGTGACGTGGGAAATAAAAAATAGGAACTGTTTTTTGGTCGGAAGCTGGCAGAGTGAAATTAAGGCCCAGAAGACAAGACATATCTGTATTAAAGAGCACTGAAAGGTCCCTGCATTTTTTTTTTTTTTTACGTAGAGCTCCAGATGTGAACCCATCGTGTACTGAAACATCTTCAAAAGATCACTGGGACTTCATCTGCTTCACTGTAGGAATTTAGTGTTATTAAGGGTTTTAAATGTAAGAGAATTGCCGTGAACACGCTGCTATGCCAAAATTAATTTCCTTGCTCATCTGCAATCGTTCTGAGGGGAGGCTGGTTATGGCTTTTCCTTTTTGTCAAACTTAGTAGCGTTGTAAATCTCACAGTTCTTGTTTGTTTATTTTGGTTTGTGAGCCTGCAGCCAAATACTTTTTTGCAAGTTTGTTGACATTTTTCTTTTTTGCTCCTTTTGCCAAGCTTACGTAATTCTGTGCCTTCATGTGTTGTATTTTACTCTGTGTTTCTTCTGCAGATGATTTTCTACTTATCTGTCTTCATGTTTATACACTTAGGATGCTTCATTTCTCTCTTCTTACCTTGCTTTCTTTGGAAGGTCTGTTTTAACTGCCCTTTCTTGCTGTCTGATGGTATTATAGTACTCTCCCCCACCTTGTTTTCACCCCCTTCGTGTGTTGCTCTTGTGTTTTCCCCCCTCCAAGCTGTACTTTAATAATCTTGAGCAACAGATTGGGGTGCTGGCAGGAATCTTGTAGGCGCTCTGCAGGGAGCTCTCTTCACCCCAGGCTCCTGTTATACAAACTACTGAAGCTAAGCTAACGGGCAGGCACAACCACACAGATGAGTTTCGGTATTGTGTTGAAGTCTCTTCTGGAAAATGAGTAACAAATAAAATGAATGTGCACAAAAAGAAGTCTTTTGAAAACCTATTCACTGTAAATCTATGAGACCTTTCTGTACTATTGCATGTCTTTTTTAGAGAAAGAAATTATAAATTTCTCAATGAATATCTGTTGCACTATAAGAAAGTTCTGTGGTCATTACCAAAAATAAGATTTGTACAATAATCATGAACAGCGGGCTAGAATTTGGCTGGTTATTGCACTTCTCTATATGCACTTCTCTATTTGCCTCAACCTCTATAAGGTCGAGGCTAAAGAATGCATACCTGAGATCTTTCAACTCAGGCAGGGAAGACATTTTGGGACATTCAAATTTAACCTCTGTTAACATTATAAATCTTAGAAACTTTAAGACCTGTATTTTAGTCAGAAGCTATAGTTTTATGTAGTTCATTAGATGAAACCTGGAGCCGGCACTGAACTTGGTTGTTTCAACCATTCTGGCAACATTGATCTACTTGATAGATCATGAGAGGGACAGCGGGCAGCCCAGAGCCCACCCAAAGAGGTTGTTTCCTGGCCTTTTCCTACCCCTGTGCTTCAGGAAGCTACTGTAGGAAGAGCTGTTCCCTTCTTTCCCTTCGGGACTCCAGCCGGGTGCTCTCCCTCTCTGCCTGCGGCGGTGAAGAGTTGCTCCCTTGGGCACTGGACACAATTGCATGGGTGGTAAAGTTTGAACAGCTTCATGTGATAATGTGTGGCAATCTCTGTGACAAATTCAATTTGCAAATATTTACATAAACAGTGGAGGTCTTTCTAAAACCAGTTTTGTGGCTTTAATTCATATGACAGGTATTGGATTGAGAGACGTAGTGAAGGCAGATGTCTGTGTCTCTGTAGGGCAGCCAGAGAACAAAGTGTCCACATGTGCTCTTCCTCCAGCACTGATCCGAGCAGAACTTTCTTAAGCATAAAAACCTCTAGTTTAATTCTCTGTCAGCCAGTGAAGATTTTGGCCTCCTTGCTCAGACTGCCAGTTAAAGCAAAACATGTTGATGGATTTGTAGTGCGAGAGCTGAAAGTAAATTCACTAAACTGTGTCAGAAGGAAGGTGAAAGCATTTTAAGGTTTTTGGTCAAAAGGCAATTTACTAGCAAGTTTTAACATTAAATTGGAGCAAGGTTCCTAAATAATTTTTAGTTTAAATGCATAACAAAGAAATCTAAGTACATTTAAACTAACAGTGTATGTTCTTCTTTGCACCTGTTTATAGAGCTATTTTAAGTTTAATCTGGTCTTGCGATAGGAAGGGAATATTACTGTTTGGTGAATGATTTTGCTTTCCTAAAATATGTAAGCTCACTTGAAATTCCTTGAAAAAAGCAGAGGCTCTTAAATAATGAATATACCTCAGTGGGGCGATGATTTGTTTTCTGTTCTATACACCGAGTAATTCTTAGAGCTCTATATTCATCAATCTTTGCTTGAACTATGAAGTACTTTATATATAAACTGAGTACATATATATTTTGCTTTGACCAGCGGTTACTGCCACGAGGCCAATTTAATGCAAAAGTAGACTCTGATTTCTTCCTGCATTCTTGAACGTTGTGCCGGGTAGTTGTCACTCTGCCCTGTTCTTCCCCGCAGGAAAGAGCGGCAGTGGGAGCTCCTGACATCCTTTACAGACTTTCATTGCATTGAACATTTCTAGGGGCAGAAAATTGAATCAGACTTTTAACCATTCCTTAGCTTCTACTGAAAGAAAGTGCATTTAAATAAAGGCTTTAAGAGTAATCTGAAAACCAGGACTGTAAAGCTGTGGTTCATATCCTTTGGTATTTTCTGCTGTTCCTGCTGCAGTATTGAAACTCAAAAGCTCTCTTTTGTCCTTGTCAAATATCCGTAATTGAAGGCCAGATTGTGGAAAATTAAGTTCGATTTCTTGCGCAATCTTAATATTTAATTAAAAAGGAAACCTGTGTGTTGTATTACCCATTAAAGTACCTAAGAATATAATTTTTTCCTAGCCATAATTTTGGTAAATATTATATCTGCTTCTTTAATGTATGACCACGGTGGCTCAGTGATGAGGAGAACCTGGGGGTTAGACCCCTTCGTGAAAAAGGAATTTGCCACGCATCCCAGAACACCCTCCCCATGGTACTGGCTCCCCAGTGCCAATCCCCACTCCTTCCTGTCTCCTCTCCCCCTCTACACAGCTATTGTTCTCCCACATTATCTTCAAGACTCCGACCGGTGCTGCTGTTGCTGGCTGATCTCCTTGCTGTCATTCCCGTGTGTTTAGCTTCTATTCTTCGCTCCAGTTCAGATGTGAAATGGGTGCAAAGTGTTCTTGTCCTTGCTTCTTTTACGAGGTGTAGTCATACAACATACCTGTTCGTGAAGTACCTTCTTTAGTTTATGGTGCAGTTTCAAACACTGTAAAGTATTGCCCTGTTTGGAAGCTGGCCACCTCGGAGAAGTCCTTTGACTGTCTGTGCTGGGCTTAAAAGAGAGCGTCTTGGCTGGGGAATGGCATTCTACCATCCAGCTTTGCCAGTGGATCCTTTGAGAAAAAGTTTTTCATGTTTTCTTATCTTGCTGAAATGAGGGAAGCATCTCGGGACAGAAAAGTCAATGTAGGTAAGTTTGAATTCTGTGAACAAAGCTGTAGATGCACGATTGCATCTATGTATGTTTCAAGAAGGACAGGGAACTGCTAGAGCGGGTGCAGCAAAGGGCTACCAAGATGCTGAGGGAACTGGAACATCTCTCTGATGAAGAAAGGCTGAGGGACTTGGGTCTCTTCAGTCTGGAAAAAAGACGGCTGAGGGGGGATCTTATCAAGGCTTATAAATACTGAAAGGGGGGGTGTCAGGAGGATGGGGCCAGGCTCTTCTCAGTGGTGCCCGGGGACAGGACAAGAGGTAACGGGCACAAACTTGAGCATGGGAAGTTCCACCTGAACATGAGGAGGAACTTCTTTGCTGTGAGGGTGGCAGAGCCCTGGCACAGGCTGCCCAGAGAGGTGGTGGAGTCTCCATCTCTGGAGACATCCCAACCCCGCCTGGACGCGTTCCTGTGCCACCTGCTCTGGGTGACCCTGCTCTGGCAGGGGGCTGGATGGGATGATCTCCAGAGGTCCCTTCCAACCCTGTCATTCTATGTACAATTTAAGAGAAAGGGCGGAAAAAGGTATTTTAACCATATGTTTAGCTTTAAAATGGGATTTACGTCTTACTTCAATGGTTAAGTACATAAATAATGCTTTGTTTCTGAAGATAACTTCATAGAGACGCATCTGAACACCTGCACAAATTTTCATTAGCTACAAGGCTTCTGAACAATGACTATGGGAGGGCCGAATCTGCAAAACCCCAGTTTGCATTAAAAGATAGATTTCCCCCTCTATTGTGAAGTTTCATTGAATTCAGTATTTTTATCAAAACTTACTATGTTAGCTGGAAAGTTTCAGGATCTTAGTATCTCTAAAAACCCCACAAAGCAATAAAATCTTTTTATTGTAGCAAGCCCCAAACCCTGTTGAGAAGTGCTCAAGCACATGCCCACATCCCATTAAAATAAACAGGTGCACAAATGGTTCCTTGAAGAGGACGCTGAACTCGATGTTCCCATAATACTGGAATGAACTGCGCATTCTCATTGCTGCCAGGTGCACCCAAGAAGGCGTCCTCAGAGCTTTCATTGGAATGACTCAGTTCCATAAACCTCTCTTTTCCCTCTGTAACTTGTCATTTTGAAATAAAAAGTTCCAGAGGCTTCTTGATGTAGGCCTCCTGGTACTAGTTTTCACTAGTCCTTTTCTAACGAACATGTCTTGATCTGTTTTCTACCTTTTATGCTCAGAGCTATTTTTCCTTAATTTTAATCTGCATGTCTTCCTTAAATCTGACTTTCCTCACTGTTTACACATTTTGGCACCGCCTCTTTTATTAGCCAAGGTGTTTCTCATTGCCAAATGCCTTGCTACCCAACTTTGCAAGCCAAGATGAAGTGGTTTTATGTCTCTGACCGTGATCCTCTTCTAGTTTTTCATTGTTTTTTTGATTTTATTTTTTTTTTTTAATTCTGCTTTCTAACTGTTGTAGAAAACTTCTTTTTCTTTTTTCCTCCCGTGGATGCACTCTGGTAATTTGCAAGCAAAAGCTCTGCACGCAGTTCTTCCAAGGGCATGAGCTTTTTAGTTAAGGCTTTTTTTCTTTCTTTTGCATCCTGTAGGAATTCTTAATGGTTTGTATAGGTTTGTAGATCTCATCAGATGTTAATTGTGATGTGATGGGTTTGTATTCCAGCAGTCAATTCCAGCAGTGATTAGCAATTGGAGAGATGTGCCTCTGGGAGGCAGCGTGGGCTGCAGTGCTCATGCTGCAGGAGAGGTGTGGAAGCCAAATAAATGCCTTTGGAAATTCTGGGTAATTTGGAGCAGAGCCCCAAACGGTTCTGGGAAGGGTCAGCACAATCCACGCAGGCTTCGTAGCTCCACCTCAGTAGCTGCGGAGAAGCACCCCGGAGGGTAAGGAGGGCTGGAGATAAAGAAGGTGAGGAAAGATCATCTGCAGTCACAGGCGGAAGAAAGAGACACTGCTAGTCCCCGAGTGATGGGTCAGCCAGCAGGACTTCAATACAAAATACCTTGGGCTTTGCAGCTCAGCTTGGCAAAGCAGAGATCCATCAGCATGTTCTTGTGTGAGGCTGGGCTGCAAAAGGGTTAGGAAACAACTCGTCTGTGTTATAAAACTACCACTTGAGCTGTGACACGGGGTCCGTATAAGTTATCTTTCCATTCATAGTCCAACTGTGTTGTCTTTGGCTTTGCATCAAAATAATGGAAAACTACTGGAGGAACATCAAGTTCTTTTGTCAGTTCCCATCTTTTCTGTATTCTGTTAATGTGCCCAAACCGATTTGTAGGCGATGTTTCATTGTTCAGTTGCCATGTCAAACTTTGAATTGACTTTGGAAGTTTGAATACTTTCATTAAGTTGTCTGTCAGCTCCTGCTGACAGCAAGAGGTACGTAAGCTACAGTCAGCATTCCGTTCCCCTTGATGCTCGTATTAGGTATCAAATAGCAAATCAAATGTGTATGTACTCAGCCTTCTGGAAAAGTATTTAATGTTTACTAAAGCATAATAGAAGAAATGTAGGCCAGTCACAACGGAGAACAAATATTATGAAAAGCATAAAAAGAGTAACATGGATATTTCCCAGGTAATAGTAATTTAAGAAAAAAAAAATCAAAACCCGCAAAGAGGAATACAGAAACTGTGTTTAAAGTACAGGCATAGTGAAAAATCTTGGTTAAAGTAAATTGACTCCTGCAGAGTCCAGGTGTCAACCGTACCTCCCAGCCCCTTCCACACAATTGCTTAATTTCTTCTCCCTCTGAAGGGTCTACAAGGTTTGTCTCTCAGTCTTTTGGCTGTCAAGGACCCCTGATATGTTTGTGCTGATGGTACTTAGTTTGGACTTTTGAACATCTTTTACTTTTACAAGGCAATCGTGTATTTCTGGAATGACCAGCCACATTTCCAAACATGCAAATGGATATTTCAGCCTGAAAATGGACTTCAGGGCATTTCTCACAGTGCGATCTGAAGGCGATACAAAAGGTCAATGTGTCTTTTCTTTATTAGTTTCCTATAATAGAAGTGTAACATAAAACAGCTCATCTTCCAGCTTCATAACCTACAGAGCCTACCAGAGACCTCCGCAGTCGTCACAGGGAGGTGAAAGGATCTTCCCTTTCTATATCAAAAGGGAAACTCCAGTTGCTGAGGCCCCCACCCCACAGGCAATGATGTGCGTCGTTTACTCTAGTGTGCCTTTCCCAGACAAATACTTGGAACCTCTGCAGTATTTCCATGGAAAGTTGTCTTTCATCAATTCCTAGTCTTACAAAGGAATGATTTAAGTATACAGTAGGATGGAACTTCTACTCTGTCTAAACATCTGATGGCACAACAACCCGATCGTTAAACTGTTTTGCATCATCTGCTCCAAATAATACATGTTCAAAGAAAGCTGGCAGCAATACTGAATATTGAGATCATATTAGAAACTTAGAAATTTTATTTTAATAATTTCACCCACAAACACTGATGTGGGCATACATTTGGTAAAAAGGCAAATTTATACATGGAAATCCAGAAGTAAACTGGTATTGCATTACATTTCTTCACTCTGTAGGTGTGCTTACACTGTAGAGCGCTCAGAGATAAGTTAAATCTCAGCTAAAAGCGCCATTTTTTTGTATGACAGAGGGATTAAAAAAGCGTTCACCCATCAAAGTGATCCTGTTCCTGTAGTCCTAGAGAATGCCAGCTCAGCTGGTTTGGTGAAACAGCCTATCCAGAGAATTTTGTGGTCGTTTTAGTTGTTACCATGAAGCATGAGATGGCTGGTAGGAGTTCTTCCGCTGCCAGGAGAAGCCAGCCTTAACTTGTAAAGAGGACAAATAACGAATACTCATAATAAAGGAAAATCTCTGACAGAAAAGGCTTTATAATACGCAGCAACTGTACAGGCATACGTGAAGTAGTTTGTTGCATGAAAATCTTATTCAATATAGCAGGAAATTCTCCAATGGAATGGACAATGATCTGTGTCTTTCAGTCTGGTGAGAGAGGTTAGGAGCTTGCTGTAACTAAAGGTAACACAAAGCACCATCTGGAATAATTAATTTTAAATATGGGATCTAATTATCTTTGAGGCAAACGTTTGTGCAGTTTGTTCAGGAAAAAATCTGAGCATTTCAGGGACGACATGCGTGTAATTAAGCACATTTTAACTCATCTAAAGTGATAAGCAAAGTCATTATTCAAATCTTTATGAAGTTACCAAAGTGGGGTTTTTAACTGCGCACTACTTGATTATGGTATGGTCTATGCAGTCACATTTATAGTGTTCCATTCTTAGTGTAATGAAACCTCATAAAGCTTTTATCTGAAATAAGTGTCTTTTTTGACTGGGTATTTCTTATCTGTAGCATACTTTGTTGGAACAGAGAAAAAATTCAGCTGGTGCTCTCCTCTTCTTTTATGGAGGCATAACCTCTAGGCCTAGACGTGAAAGCATTTCATCCCTAGTAGAAAAGAGGAGAGCTGCCATTACAAAGAACGTTAAAAAATCCCACTATTTTCCTTTTAAAAAAATAATCTGAAAACCGTAAATATATGTACCTGAGAAGATCTCTCTTTGAGCTGAAAATTAGATACAAAAATTGAAAATGAGAAGTAAATTCAGCTAGCTAAAATAAGAGCTAAAAGAACTTTTTTCCACTTTCTTGATTTTTCTGAAAGTGTTGAAAAGACTCCTGCTGAAATATTAAACTCTCTGAGTTTGGGGTTTTTTTTGGTGGTGTGTTGGTTTTTTTTTTTGTTTTTTTTTTGGTAATTGCTAAAATCTCCGAGAGTTTTCGGCATCCATATAAAATACTCTATTTAAATATAGAGTAGCTCTACCAGTATTCTCTATTTCGTGAACATCCTATATCTGATAACATTTGGCATTGGATTAAATAATAATTCAGTAGTTTATCATCTGAAAAGGTGATGCTTTTGCCCAGGAAAGAATATGATAAATTTTATTGTGATTTAAAGGTGTAATTTAAGGTCATACTAGCTAGTCCAGTACAACAAAACATTTTCAAAACTCTAATCAAGGCAAAGCATTAATATGGTCTCCTTTTTTTTTTTTTTTTTTTTTTTTTCCTTTTTTGATAACTTTAAAAACGATCAAATCAAACTTCAGCGTAGTTTGCAGCAGACCTCTAAAACCTGGTTTGGCTAGAAAAGCAGACAAGGTGGTATATTCAGCCTTTTTTCTATATTCAGCCTATTTGTGAGCTCTGTATCACTTCCAAAGTGTCCAGATACAACAGGATTTTCAGAAGCCGTCTTTTGCTTCGGTCTGTCTGACTGCTGTTTGCTTGCTTCAGCTGCTCAAAACGGAAATATAAAAAGGTACAGTCCAGATCACGGTTACAGATTGATAGAATCTCGTTAAAACATAAATGAAATTATTTTTCATTAATCAACCAGTAGCAATGAGGGAAAATAAGAAATATTTATGGCAGTTCAAGGATGTACAGCGAGAATGCCAAAACTTTATGCGAATTTGGGTTGAATTTATCAAGTTGCTTCTGGGGGTGGGGAGAAGAACTTGACAAGAGATTCCTAAAATTGTAGCTACACAGGTGAAGCAGTGTCCCAGGCAGAGGCTGAATCGCTCCTCCCGGCTGGGGGAAATCTGAGGTATTTCTCTCCTCTGCCTCGGGAAATGTACACCTGCTTTTCCTACATGCTATTTCATAGCTTCATTACGAGATTAGAGAGTACTTCAGAGTGATAGATGTGTACTATCTGTGGCTGATACCATCTTATTTTAAGGGAACAAACATTTGCTAGTATCAATCTGAATTATGGTTTTCTTCCCTTTTGAGTGAATGCCACAACCCCTATGAATAATGTCAGTTTCTCACTGCTTTCAGTGGAGATGGAAAAGAAAATAAGGAAAGAATCACAGGAAATACAGTAATATGATTCTGTCAAAAGTTTTTACTTAAAGATAGGTAATTAGATGTATTTGAACATAATTGTTTGGCAGTATTTAATAGGCAGTATTTGCTCTATGAAACTTTGAATTTGGATCTTGGACAGGAGCAGAAATAAATAGTAAGTTGTCAGGAATCCTATTTGCAAACCACCTTATTTTGGTAGCTGTGATAATATTTCCTTTCCTTGAGGTCTGTGTTGTAAGGCACATGGTCCAACTAGGATTTCTTAAGCTTTGGGTGAAACCCACTCATCATTAAGGTATTTTCCACGGGACTTCAAAATTTAAATATGTGTTTTAGCAAACCTAAGTAAACGCCACTAAATTAAACAAATTATTTATGCTGGAAATGCAATGCAAAGTTTTCCTCGTTTTCTTTCAGCCTTTAAACAGTACACCCCACATTTCAGTGACGGAGTTAGGTATTTGATCAAGCAGCGTTACGGACAGATTTCTGTTGTTCTGTGCTGTTTTTCCGTTTGTAACCAGCAAACCCGCTCTTGAGGCTGTTGTGCAGAGTTGTTTATGTCTCATGTTGGCATGATGACAATGGCAGACATCGCAGGCGTGTCCAAGCCAGGGCTTTGGAGGCTGGGAACAATAGTGGCCTTCTGGCTGCCAAAGTCCTCTCGCTCCCGGGAAACCTCGCTTGCCGAGCCGCGGGTTCAGGAGCACTTCAGCTGCTGAACTCTTACAACAGAAGAGTTGTGCTCGCTAAAGAGGAAGAACAGCCCCGAAGTACATTCCTATATGTTGAAGAATTCGTTGTCTGTTTGTGTTCGCGTGTTGTTTGGCTTTCTGTTTTCAGTGAGGACAGTTAGCGTTTAGGTAGGCTGGGTATGTCGGAGAAAGGGCCCAGAAAGAAAACATTCATCGTAATGTCAATAACATGCAGCTGTTTAAATTCTCAACGCCTTTGTTGACTGGCCATTCTTCCACTGCCTCCCTGTGGCTGCGGCACGTGGCTGGAGCCTAGGAAATTGAAATCCCCTTGCTGCTTCTTCACCTGACTTGTTACACGTGACAGAGTTATTGCTTTTCTCTCTTTGCCAGTTTTGCAAAATTGCCTTACAATGTGAGTGAGGTGCCAGAGGCTACGTGAATGGGGAATATGTCCGATCTTTAGATTAAAGGTGGTAGAAAATGCAAAATTATAACAATCTTTTTGTCACAGAATCAACTTAAAATATAGAGACTCTGAGGTATCTGAGAAAACGGTATTCCAATGTATTTAATTTTCTGTACGTGTACCTCTTAGAGGTTTTGTTCTTTGTTGCTCTGTCCATGAAGTCATTGCTTGGATGGAATAAAAAGGTGTGCACGTGAGAGAAGAGGAGAGACCAAGTGTATAATGCATACGTGTGTTTGCTGAGCGTATGAAACCCAGAAGACAAGAAGCAAAATGACAGCATGAGATCATTTTTATAGAATGTGGTTTCCTTCCTAAGCTTTCTCTCTTGTTTTGCTTTATTTTACAGTTTGCCCAGCTGGTGTCTGTCTACAAAACTTTGGGTCCGGAGAAGTTCCCTTTAATTGAGCAGACGTTCTATCCAAATCACAAGGAAATGGTACGTGCAAATACCAATACTGAATTTGCTGACTGTCTCTGTAAAAGAGGAACTGTAAACACAAAACTCATTCCCCCCATTTACTGTCTATTTTAAAAGCCATTTTGGAAGCTTTCAGAGGCTGGGTGACTGCATGAAAGCATTGTGACGGTTAACTGGAATGTTTTCAGATGTGAAGGGTAGTCATTTTCAACCTAACCAACTTCAGATCTTAGGGAAATTAAATGCTTATAAAGTGCACTATTAAAGTGCAAGAGTTACTTTTACGGTTTGTTTTCAACCTAGTCCTTTCTGATATGTTCTAAGTGTTTATTATCTTTGTAGGTGATGCACAAGGCTGTGTGCCTGACAGTGTAGGACTTCGAACTCACCTGAAATGAGGGTGGTTATGGCTTGTGATCTCCACAAACCTGAGCTGACGTTGATTCCCAGTCCTTTACAGACATAAATGCATTCATAAAAATAACACTTACGACCTTTACTCATGACCTGTCTTATGCTGCAGACATATTTTTTTCCTACCTTTTTATGGTTTCTAAACAGAAATTCTTCCCTGAGTATGTTTTTCTAGAGGAAATACCTTCAGCCCTGAGAGGAACTGGGGGGAGGCTACTTGCTGATTGAATAGACTGGCACAGAAGCATCACTTGCAGAATGTGATCCATGCAGCGTCTGTCCCACAGCTGGGATTGCAGTGCCATTGCAAGGTCATGAGAAATAGGTTGGTTAGTGTGTAAGGTCCCCAAGCGGTAGTTGCTGTGTGTCTGTCCTGAGACTCTGGCTAGCACTTGGTTATCAAAGGTGGCATCTAAGATAAGCCTCAGTGGCAGCAGTTGACTAAAATGTCTTCTGAGGTTTTCTTTCGCCCACATCTGTCTCATCTTTTGGTGACAAAGACAGTATGGTACAGCTCTGCCGTAGTTTTGGATGTATTGCAAGAGTGGTGGGATGGCTCTTGGTACTGCTTTGCCGCTTCTCTCAGGTTTCTTTGGACTATTAACTCAGATATTTTCACTTCGTTTGTCTCAAACAACAATTCTGAAAAGAGCTTTCACCACACTTGGTGAAATCAACTCTTACACAGAAGTTTTGTAGAGCCAAAGGAGAATGGTACCGATCCAGAGCAGCAGATCTAAATATTGTCCCAGACAGCTAAATCTTTTTGGAATGGAAGGGGGTTTTGTTGATGGATTTGGAAATGGATGGATCAGGAAAATGTACAACTTAATAAAATTTATATTTTATTTTATTTTTTTTTAATGCAAAGGAAGTGCATCCCCCTTGGGGGTTCATTCATAACAGGTGGAGAAGCAGAACCACATCTCGTGTTTCTGCAATACGCTTTTTTAAAATGGTTATAAGTTTTATATCTCTATTTTCCTGAGAATGTCCAAGATTAAAGGTGGCCTATAATTTTCTGCACACAATTTATTGTTCTTCATTATTTTATCAGCTGTTACTCAGGCTCCTCGGGGCAGTGGTGACGGCCCCAAGGCTGTCAGAGTTCGAGGAGTGTCTGGTCATATGGGTTAGTTTTAAGCAGTCCTTCGAGGAGCGGGGAGTTGGGCTCAGTGGTCCTTATGGGTCCCCTCCAACTGGAGATATTCCACGATTCCATAGTTTAACTGAAAACGCAGGCCTTTTAGCCCATTGCTAAATTGCAGTACATAGAAACAAAGAGAAATACCCTATAGTTCTGGGACAGGAATTAATGTGTTAGCTTTTAATTTTTACGTAGTATGACCCTGTGGAAGGTTACCAGTTCAATTGCATACTGGTGTCTTGAACAACTGATTGACTTCAAATTCAGTAATAGAACACAAACAAGAAAACGTGCTTATGAGGCATATTTTGCTTAAGAGTATAACAAATACTTGAGTGGCTTTCCCCCCCTTCGTTCCTCTACATTGCGTGTTAATGTGTGGACTGATAAGTTATCTGTCTTTCGTTTGAACCTTTGAATGTTAATGTTCTTCACAGCTGAGTATTTTTTACATATTTATACGTAATGAATGTTAATCTAGGGAAAATCAATGCATTTCAGTATTGCGCTGCCATACATGGTTTAGAGGTGCTGTAGTAGCTGACTGGGGTGAAGCTCATTTGTTGTTTTCTTTCATTCTGAAGAAATTATTTGGAACTTTGTGGCTTGAAAAATAATTAGGCGACATGGTGCAAGATAACGTTTTATTCAAATTTCTAGAATGGGTTGCAAGATGATCTGAATATCAAAGCCTTCTAGTTGATGAGTTGAAATCATGTTGCGCTGTTTAAATTTTGTTGGTTTTTTAAACACTGTTTATTAAGAGCTGGCCTCATCTGCATTTGCTTTTACAGACTTTGGTATTTACAGTTTAAAATAACTTTTGTAGTTCCTCTTGCGTTCGTCTCTTCCCTTCTTATGCTCCAAACCTTAACCTGGAGCTCTCTCCCTCTCCTCCAGTGAGAACCGGTTGGGGTGGGGGGAGCGGGGGGAACTCCAGGTCTCCGTGCGTTGAGGTTTCAGCTGAGCCCGCCAAGGTACAGAGCTGCTGCTCTGCCTTTTGCTTCTTTCACACCACGGTGGTCACTTGTACCGAGTCTTTAGACGGCAATAAAAGGTAAATAAACAAAGATGCCATTCTTTCGTGTAAAAATGGAGCTACTTTAATGAAACACTGTTTGAAACAGAAACATTCATCTCAGACTGATTAAAACTATACAAAATGCTGTGAGGCTTTTTGAACTCGTTGCTAGTTGAGTCATATCTACAGCCTTTCCCTCAGTAATTAGTTCCCTTTATTTCACTACGTTCACACCTCTTATGTTCTCTGTCGTGGAAAAAAAAAAAACCAAACCACGGCTTTTTCAACATAGTTGTTGGACAATTTAATTAAAATATAACTGGAACATTGAGAAAAAGCCAGCAATATTCAAGGCGTTTTTTCCACCATTCACCTGTACAGTCTCCCTTCTCTGTTCATCTCCCTCCTCTTATAAGTCATGTGAGTCATTTTCAAATTAAAATCAAATGTTGTACCAGGCTATATTTCTGCTCTAACTTTTCATATAGCACATACACAGTTTCAAGTAGTAAAAAAAAAAAAAAAAAGTTGTAAAAATAATCTGCTGATGATAATATATCAGTGCCACTGCAGTAAAAATCTTGATAGGAAAATAACATAGTTGGAATGCCACGTTGTAGTTAATCCTTTTCATAATCTTTATCAGTGCTGAATCTCAGGGAAATTAAAAACTCATTCTGAGAGGGGCTTTTGTAAAGCTTTTCTTGCTATATTTATTGACATGAAAAAAAGAAAATCTTTGTGCCATCAGTTGTGGGAAGTTTGGCCAGATTTATCCTCAGACGGAAATCAAAGTGGACGGCCATTAATTTTTGAAATACCTCATACGGGATATTTTATGGCAGGTCAAATATAAAATGTTTTTAAAACTAAATATGTCATACACTTCATATTACAGTTTGTTCATAAATATCGAAGAAAACATTTATTTTTACAAGGTGCTTAAAGAAGGCAGTCTGAATTGAGTTAGTTAAGTCTAATTTGCTATAAAACTGAAATAGAACTATGTTGAGTTAAAAAGCAGAAAATATCTGTTTGCTGCAGAGCACTATTCAAAAGACACCATTACATCAAAATGGATTTGGAAACAAATGCTACACTCTACACGTATTGAATATTAATTAGCCATGTGCTTAATTCAGGCTTTGTATAGTCATTAAGCGCTTGCAGGCTTGTCTAGGAATTATTTTGGTTTGATATGAGGAAATAAGGCCTTTTTCTTTTTTTTTCAAATCTTTCTGTAAATTAGTAGTATAAATGCACAGCACTGACAGCAAATATCACTGTCAATATTGTCTCTGCAATATCAATCGCTTTTGGGAAGAAATGTAGCCTTTTCATTTCATTTCTGTAAGTAGCCATAAGAAGTCAATGGTCCAAATTAGCGTTAGGTAATTTTTTTGTTTGTCCTTAGCAAAGCAGAAAATGAGCTAGGCCTTCCATTTGGCAGCACAAATATATGGTGTTTTCATTTAGGATTGTAAATTACAACAGTGAAACTGATTTACAGTAAATAAAAAATGAAAAGTTGACCATTAAGGGACATATATTCCTCAAAGGAATAACGGCGTGCCTTCCTCTTGGCCTTGCACCGCTTGCACTTCATTGAAACGGTACGAGTTTAGCTATAGAAAAAGTAAGTAAGAAAATTTATTCTCCCACTAGTGTTTTCACATCTGTCCTTTAAATATGGATTCATGCAATTGTCAAAATATACATTAGAAACGTGAACAGAATATGCCACAAAAATAATTTATACAGGTTTTTATGCAAGTCTCCGTCATATATCCAATGCAACATACCTTAGGGTGTGACATGATACATGGGACACGCTGAATTTTATGTCCAAACTACTACTACATCGAATGGAACGGAATTAGAGATGCCTATACGCTTAAAGATGTGCATATTTTCTTGGCAAGTTTAAGTCCCAATGCTTTTCTGAGGACTCTATAGCAGACAGGCTAAAGGAACTATTTGGAAATCTGGTCCCCTGAACCGAGGGGCAATAACAGCTCCGGCTCGAAGGAGCCCGGGGGCGGGGGGGTCCCCTGCTGGTTAACAGAATGAGCGAAGCCTGGTGTTAAACCTTGAAATAGACCTGACTGAACCAAACGGGAGCACAACCCTCTACATCTCTGCCTGTCATTCCGAGTTCTCCTGCGAGGAATACATGAGAGAAATTTCTAGCCAAAATTGGAATGAAGTGAAGGAAAGCCAATGGAGAAAATTGGAGAGAGTGAAATATGTCAGAAATGGCAGCTGTTAGAGAGCCATCTCCTGCATGACAGTTCTCATCCACTTTCTAGAACACAAGTAGTTGGACAACTGTCTAAACTTTGGCATTTACTGAAATAATTTTTTAAGTTTTACCACCGTGAACTGAATTACTTTTGTAAACTTAAATATGTGTGAGATTAGTTACTGACTACAGTAATCAATTCATAAAAGCTAAGACACTAAAAAACTAGAAGGCGAAATACGTTGTCGCGCTTCTCTAGTGTAAGTTCATGAGTTACCCAATTCATTATGACAGAGTATGATGGGTATTCATTAATGAAAAATCATTAATGGTTGAATATTTGAAAGCTTTGTAGAAATGACTTGCAGTGTAAGTTATTGAATATCTATTGCATGTATTTTTACATGAGTTTCTAAAGCCAAGGCTTTAACGGTGCTGAAATACAATAACCTGGTCACATATTTAGAGGCATTATCAAGTACTGCAGCTGCCGTGGTGATGGACGTGGTTTCTGTAAATACAAGCAGTTTTAGCCTGTCATTGTTTGTGTTGGTTCCATAAAATGGTGAAGCATTAGAACATCTGGCTTTTCTTTCAAGAAGGTACAGCTAGTCCATAGGAATGTTGAATTGGGTAAGAGGATTTTGATTATCGAGGCTGTTTTTTAACTTAGTCATCAATGAAAGTTACAACTCTGTAGGCAAAGAAAACTATGACATAAGTAACATACAAAATACGGAGCACAGATTGTTTTAATCACAGAAGTGTTCAACTTGTTTCAACAGACAAGGAAATACAGGGATTTTTGAATCTTTTTTATAGCATATTGTTATAATACTTTACATATACACTGTACAATAATTCTTTTGTATCAGAAAACTTTCATACAGAAAAAAATAGTTCTATAAAACATTCCGTAGTTCATTGGAAAGATCTGGAATAAAACATGGGGCGCTCTTAATCTGTAGGTTAACAGAAATAGGGGACAAAATTCTGGCAATTCTTTTGTTCTTGTACATTCATATTGGTAAAAGGGCAACGTGTTACGCCTCGGAGGACACAGAGGAGCGTTCTCAGCTTGAGCCTCTCCGTACAAAGCATGACTTTACGGAGTAGCTACCACCAGGAGTTTTGTTCCTCATCTTGCGCGGGTGCCAATTCCCCAGACTCGTACTTTAGCTGTACAGGACAATTTGGTTTTGTTTCTAAGCAACAGATACATTAGAGGATGGCAGTTCAAAGCTGTGAGCGTGCAGTGTTTGATGGAATTAGACTCCAAGGCTTTTTAGGAAGTGACAGTTTTAAGGTTCGCTGATATCAATAAACTCTTTCTCTGGGGGAGGACCACCTCGGTACCAGCTGCAAGTGCCATCGCTCCTCTTGATACAGGCGTAGTGCTTGGCTTGGTGCCCGTACAGCTTCCTTTCTATCAGCCAGTCTGTCCAGAGGCACTCGTTTGGTGTCGTGATTGAACAGGGCACCGTGTAGCAGGTGGAGATCTAAATGGGAAATAGTACAGTCGTTCAGTATGTCGCAGGTTTCTTTAAAGTGGTATTTATTCTCAAGTAATATAAAATATAGGGTGTGTCAGAGAGCAGCTCCCACCAGGCAGAGCTGCTAGTGCCTGTAAGGTGGGCTCCACCGATAGACAGCGCTTCGTTCTGTACTTACTTTGCAGCCACAGCCCATTTGATATCTCTGATTAAGACTCTTCTTTTGCGACAAGGATAAATCATCCCAGGGTTCGATGTAGTTGCATAAATGGATGAGGACTTTGCCATCACTTAAAATTTGTCCTACAGCACGAAAAATAAGAGAAATAAGGCAAGCAAATAGATCCGTCTTTAAATACGGAAATAAATTGGAAGAATACCTGAAGTTTTTAATTAATTGCACCAAATGAGTCATATTTCACACCTGTTTCAATGGATGTAATTAGAGCTGAGAGAACTAGTCTGCTGATTGCATGCTGAATAAATGTAAAAGATTTAAGAACGATATTTTTCAAAAGATGCTGCTAATCTGCCAGCGAGGGATGGATGCAAATGTTAAACTAGGTTTCAGGACTCCATAGAAAAATCTGTAATTACTTAGAATCCCAAATCTGCATACGGGTGGGCATGTGTTGTCTCATTAAGCACGTTTGCATTCCTGGGAAAATCAGTACTATTGGTTTTAAACGAATAATAATGGCATATTTCCAGTTTACTAATCACATAGTCACTGACCTCGACTTCCTTTGGAACTGCGTTGAGATTGTTGGGTGAAGGACGGAAAACATTTAAGATCACAGTATAATTACACCCTTGCACAATTTGCACATTTCATTGTGTTTGCATTATTTAGGACATAAATATATTATTTTCAACAAAGGCTGGCATATTTTTGCAAGCTCAGTCTAAGCAGTTACTTCTGGTTTTACAGGTACATCAGTTTTGTTACACTTTACCTGTCAAAAGGTACTGTTTTTTGTTGTTAGCTTCTAGTTTCACTCCACAGAGTGACGAATCAAAAGGGGTATAGACATACTGGACATCCTTAAGCTTTTCAAATCCTTTAAACATCTGGAAATTATCAGAAACAGAAAGTCAGGAGTGGAAAACAAGCATGAAAAAACAGTTGCAAACAACAACTGAAAGAAATACATGGTGCAGCTCTTTAAAAAAGGCTCTAAAGTCTGAACTTACATGAGAAAAAACCAACAATTATACCCCTTCTCTACACTATTATTTTTAGGAGGAAATTATGCCCTCATTTTTTTGAGTTATGGGTTTTTAAATGTGCTTTTTCAGTGTTTTTAATGGTTCTTTAAAGCTTTCTCTTTAATTTATATTCTACTGGTGTCTTCCATTTAAGGAGTAACGCAGAGACAGCATTCGGCTCAAATGAGGTGCTGCAGCCTTGTAAGACGCAAAAATGTCTCAATATATTAATGGGAATATAATATAATATGGGAAATTTGATCTTGAGCAGTGTGATGGTGTGTGTCTTTGAGGGCATAAAACATGCTAAGAAACTGAGCGTTGCGCATATATTTGGTCAGTAAAGCAAGCTGATTTTCCACATCCACGATTTTGCCCCACGCGACCTTCTCGAATAGCTCTTGGAACGTGGGACCCAGCTCTGAGCGTTTCTTGCCTGCAGCACCAAAATGGGTGGGTTTGGGATCAAAGCCTGTCCCGTGGTCGGCCTGGCTGCTCCTTAACTAGCGGTTCCAACTAGCAAAATCATTCCTAAACAAGCCATTAAAAGATCAAAACAAATATAGCTGTGTCTGAAGGTGAGAAGGAGCCATGAGACGCTAATGGAGCTCAGAGTGCCTGTCACCACCTCCGATGACACACCCCAGCCTCCTGCCCTTTGGGGGCCCTGCTCGCTGCTGCCGCGCTGTGTGGGGACAGCTGGGGACAAGCGCAAGGCTCTCCCCAGAGCTGCTGGCCTCGCTGGAAAACGCCCTCGTGCTACTCATATTCTCTCAGGACGTTTAAATCCTACAGGGCACTAGAAAATACACTCTGTGTTGATTTTTCTGAAGCCTTATTTATGGAATAACACAAGACAAAGTTGTTGCCATTGTGCTTCTGATCCAAAAATATTAGATGTGGATTTGAAATAGTAGAAAAATAAACAAACCAAACCAAAAAACAAGCCTGGATCCAGTCCAAAGCAGCGGTGAAAACAGTAGAAAACATATGTAAAGATGATGAAAGTGTGTCTAATTTTATTAGATAAAAGTAGACTGGTATGTCAGCCCAGTGCAAAAGTTCTCGGAAAGATGGGCGAAGGCAGGACCAGGGGAAGGAGGGAGCAGGCGGAGGCGGGACGCGCGTTGGGAGGCTCTGCCTGGTGCCAGCCTGGCGTGTCGGGGGCAGCCCCAGCCCTTCCACGCTCCTCCCAAGAGCCATTTGGTCCCTGCCGTCTTTGAAACGTGAATCCCTGCTTCTGCTACGCTTAAATCCACCTCGTTCGGGGTGGGGGTACCAGACGCAGATGTCTAGTACAGAGGAACTGCCTGAACAAAGTGAGAATCCTCTGATTTGAGTCCTCTCCGCGGTCAGAAGCCGTCGGTTGGCTACAATGTTCAGTAGGGTACAACTTCTAATATCTCGCCACTCGATCTAAATGAACTTGAGGCATTATGCAGACAACACAGATTGATTTAGCTATTAAAAAAACAATAAATATCCATGTCAACTGGTAATGGAGCTCTAGTTAATATTTAAATTAGTTTGGTGTTTGTTTTGTTGGGGTTTTTTTGGATGCTTGGTTGGGGTTTTTTTGAAATTACGGTCTGACCCATCTTGGGTTTTGACCTAGATATTTGTTAAAGCATTTCTTAAGATTATAATCTTCTGATTAACTCAGTAAATCATGTTTGATCTTCTCAAATCGTATTCTCTCATCTCCTGGAAGTGTGAATACCTTGTCTGTAAGGGAATAAGCTGTCTTGATTTGACCCTGCGCCGTGCTGTGGTTCGTTTACATCCGAGGTTCTGGTGGGGCTTCCTTGAGGTAGAAAGAAAGGGGAGGAATGGGGAGCAGAGACGTGAGCCTGGTACCAAAGTCTCTGTTGACACTGTCCCTGTCCTTGTGAGGTACGCAACCCAGACCAGTACAGGGCTACTGCTTTAGAATATTTTTTTAAAGAATATCTGTATTACTTTCAGTGTCTCAGGCATGTTGCTGTTGTAATAATTACATTCTTCTGTCTTCTTTATTCTGCAAGCCTTTGCAACTATACCATGGCCTCTTCTCTTAGCTTTGTATAGCGATTAATATCTAGCCTTAAAACTGCAGGCAGCCTTGTACAGTGTGGGTACCGATGCGTTTATCTCAAATACCTCCTTGTATTCCCACCGTAGGGGACCTGCCCTCTTGCAGATACTTCCAGTGGATTCTCATCCATGCAGCTTCTGTGAAAAATACTTAGCAATTTTGCTTTTACTAGTTTAATTTGGTAAATGTGTTGATTTCATGTATGACAGTAATATCTTGCACCTTACTTCACTACTCTGACAATACAGGACGAAGTCCCACGCAAGCTAATGGTGCTGCTTTAGTGTTTAGCCGGCTGCTCGGAGCAGGTACGGTGACCAAGTCGATAATGATAATATTATGAAGACAAATATTTAATTGCATATAAATCACGTATATAAAAGAAAATAACTGTAATTGAAAAAATGTATGGCGGCTTAACGTGCCAACCGATATATATCAAATTAATAAACCCCATCATTATTCTTTTTTTATTTCTGAAAATGAATAACAGAATCATATTTAATATTTCTGTACAAAAATACCGGTGTTTCAATGCTAAGCCTAATGCACTGAATTTAAAATAACAGAAATATAATTTTTGTAATAGAGAGTAATATAAAAGAGAACCAGCGGCAGTTCGCTGAATTTACAGTTGCAGTAAAATGTAACCTGTGCAGGTTCTGTGTTTCTTTTCCAAGAGGGCGGAAGAATTGCTGAGGGAAGTGCAAATATGTGTGTGGCTGAAAAAATATTCACCACAACTAATACTGAATTGATAGTCATGTTTTAGCTTGATAGATCTTGCAGCTCAAAAGAGATGATTAGAAAGTCTGTTCTTATTTTCTATGTTACATAAGTTCTTCTCACGTCCCCGCAGTCCCGTAACGGTTTATGCCCAGGGTTAGCCAGAAGCACCTGGTCAGAGCCATCTGCCGTTAAAAGGAGCGTCTGGTTCATCGGAATGGCAGGTAATCAAATTTACAGTATGAGAAATGGGTCTGTAAGCACCCGAGAGAAGATAGACTGTAATAGTGAAAAGAGGATTTTCTGCCATTTGACATACACTGTTGGTTTGGATTCTTTCAAGTGTTAGCATCTGAGGGAAATGGTAAGGAACAGTGTCAGCGGGTTGTTGCTCTGGTCAGCCAAGTTCTCAGTGCTTCAGGAAACCGCGCGACACACAGAGGTGGGTGATCCGCAGGCTGAAGGTCTCTGACAGGCTGTTTCTGTGGTGTTATTAGTCACTCTGCGACTCGTCCTGCTCCACTGAGGTGGCCAAATCAGACCGATTGTATACAACATTATGTTATTTTAATGCATTATTTTACACTTAGCAAATGTGTACAAGCATGAGCTATTTAAAACTCCTCACTCTCTTTACTTTTATAACTTGATGCGGACTTTGCAGCGGTATCCGTGACACTTCCCTAGTAATTACCTTGTAGGTAATGATGTGGAGCATCTTATATTAGAAAATGAATCTCTCTGGTTTGTCTCTGACTTGCCTTCCAAGGCTGAGGGGCATGAAATAAAGATCTCTTACTGATGCCTGAGTTTGGAACAGGCCGCTTATGAAAACTGGGGAGAAACTCCAAAGCAGCTCCAGGATATGAATGGATGTCAGAGATGTCCGTGTGCTGTTCCTGGAGAGCAAGGTCGTAGACTGAAAATAATATCACAGACTTCTCATTCTTCTTTTTTTGTGTGCTGAAGCATAAGGTGATTTGCATTTCTGTAAAGTTACTGAAGTGTTGCAGGGTAGCAGCAGAAAATTAAAGTGCTAATGGGATGAAAGAGAATTGCTCCGATATACTTATTTCTGTAAAGAAACATTTGAAAATACCCAGAACAGCTTAAGACGACAGAAAGTGGCAGACTGGGGAGAGTTTGGAAGTTTGTTTAAGCAAGGTAAAAAGATTTGGCTTATTGAAATTGCTATAAAACCTTAACGGAAGTCACGTGTGATAACCGTCTGTGTGAACATTTTGAGATATTCTTGTTTACCATAGGTTTTTCTTAGTAAAACTCCTGTGAGGTGATCTACTGATACTATTTGAAGGATTGTATTTTTTTTTTTAAAGCACGTAGCTATTTATAACGATCTACTTAAGGGTTCCCAGTAAATGTAATAATACAAATCAATACAAATAATACAAAGTAATATTCTATGAAAAATGAGAGCTAAAACCACCTAGAAAACTTCAACCAACCAACCAACCAAACCAAACCCCACACCAGTGCATTTTGTTTGAAAGAGACTGCCTGTCTTTTGGCTGTTCCAGAGACAGGCAGATCACGATGTTTTTTACATCACTGAGGGTTTGATGGTGACTTGAGTGGGATCAAGGAACGTCCTCTTAAAGTACATTAACGAATACGTCTCCTTATTGCAGTTGAACAAATAATGGAGAAATCCTCTGGGATTCTGAATGACTGTCTTGTCGGGTGCTCCTACTTTGTGTTTCCTTTCCTAGCAACATTCATACAAACGGATTTTTATTTATATGAGTATCAGGGAAGGTCTCCTGTTTCTGCAGATGTCCCTATTCGGTTATGAACAAAGGTCCTTGCTGTTTCGGCTGGAAATGCTTTCCTCTGTTTATGAAGTTTGCGTCATCCAGTCAGAGCGTTGCGATATCATAACGCAACCCAGGTGATCAGTTATCCACCACCAACAGCAAATGTCTCGAACACCACTCAAAGACTGAAGTATGTTTTCATAAAGCCTTCATAAAGCAATTGTGAATAACAGAAGTTTCCATCAAAATATAGTTATTTATCATGCAACTCATGAATGGCAGAACAGCTTGCTTTTTTTTTTTTCCTTCTTCCCCCCCCACCCCCACTTTTTGTTTTATCCCTACTTTGATTTATTCTGTGTTGTTCACCTGTGGAGGCATCCTGAGCCTTTTCCAGCTTAAAGCATTTAGAGCTGTGTTGTAGCCATATACATAGTTTATCAGCATTGAACTTCAAAATAGCTAAGTGATTCCATGTACCTTTATTTGTTTGATTTCATACCGGATCATTTTGTGGGTATCAAGAGGATCATCGCTGGCAGGAACCACCTTTTCGCTGGATATTTTTGCTCGAATAACTGTAATAGAGAAAAAGATTTAAACGCACATAAGCATATGTCTAATTTTACAAGCAATAGTGAAAATTATATTGATAAATTTTAGCATTGTTTTTGCACGTTAGCTAGAAGTAGATTTTAAGGCTTGTTACTATAAGAACACTAGATTGAGTTAACTCCTGTAAATAAAAATAAGTGGGCTGCCTATGTTATAAGTCTGAATGTCCACGAATCTGGAAATCTGAATTAGGTTACCACTCAGTTTTGACAATAACTGCCCATCAAATTCTTTGGAAGACTTGAATCCCATAAAATCCTATAAAACACCCGTCGTCATAGTCAGTGAGCAAAAGAAAGGGACACTTCTGTTGGTGAGAGAAGAATTGTTGATCAGTTAAATAGACTTGAAGTTAACACTCTGAAAGACTGCGCCAGACAAAAGTATCATTTTTATGTATGAAATTAGAAGACAAGAAGAGAACAGTCTTTCCTTCTTTCATTCACTTCTCTGAGACTGTAGATTTTAGCATTTTTCTTAACATAACATATCATTGTATTAACCTGTATAAATTAATTATTCCCTCTTTTGACACATTTTATTTATTTACTATTCTTTAAACAAGGAAAGTGTGAGAAACCAAGAAGAAATGGTTTATTTTCCTGTCTGTTTGTTTGAGGCCTCTCTCTTGTATATGCCATTTAAAATATACCAGGGCTATCGGGCACAGAGGATAACGGGATTCGAAGACCAGGGTCTATGGCCAGAATTTCTCTGGGGACTTCTATCGCCCAAAAAGTATTGAGAGTCCTGTTTTTGCTCAGTTCTGGATGGCTATTGCAGCCCCTCGCGGCTGTGGTACAGCAAGCTGTGTCTGTTGGAGAGACGCTGGCAAAGGCCGGAGCGATCACCAGTGGGACCCCCCTGCGGCTGTAAGTCCAGGTCACGGTTGGGCAGAGGTGGCTCTGTGCAAGGACACCTGCAGCTGTGGCAGAGGTCCGAAAACATTCTTCAGTGTGAGGGCAACTCTCAAACACCTTCTTTTTTATGTTGTTTGTATTTTTCGTGACAAAAGGAACCGTTCTATCAAAATGAGTATGAAACAGGCGTGATGCTTCATGGAATAAGTTAGGTTAGGAGGAGCCTCTGGAGGTCTAGTCCAACGTCTTGCTCAGCTTGAATGAGGACACGCAGGGCTGTGTCCAGCTGAGTTTTGAGTATCTCAGAGGATGGAGATTCTGCAGCCTCCCTCAGCCCCTGCTCCAGGGTTACAGTGAACTCCTCATAGCTCCTGTTCACTGAACAAAAACGTCAAGCTGATGCAGAGGAAAATCTTTTGGCATCAAAATCGTGCTTTTCCCCCCAAAAAACATTTCTTTGATAGATTGACCCCTAGACATCGTATCTAAAGAAAAGGAGTAAGAAACCCAGATTGTATTTTTCCTTACAGCCAGAGAGAGGTCAGTCTCATCTCATAACGGGCAATTCTCATTTCCTCACTTATTAGCAGAGCAGACTAGACGTAGTAATCAACATGATGCAGATGCCTACAGCTTCAGAGCTGGAGTCCTCTGTCTTTTGGCACAGTGCTCCCTCCTCCCAAGCCATTTAAACTCTTTTAAAGGAGCACTGTAGCCTCATGGGTTGGTTTGGAAGGAAAGAGTTCTTTTAAGTATGAACAGCAAATTCCTCGTTTCAAATGGTAAGTGGCAGCATCTCTTTAATCATCTGCAGATGCCTTATGTTCCCACAAATTAACAGTACTTCTTAAGTGCTTTGATCTAATTCCAGATAAAAAGTGATGTGGATTGTGTGTACTGTACTGCTGGAAAGGTCAAATTAGAATTGTGTTGGTGTGTTGCCTTGCTTTCCTTTGCATCATTACTTCCTAAAACAAAGGTTTTCTCATTAAAGAGTTGATTGGAGATAGAAGGTAGGGGCTGAGATGCCAGTGAGGAGCTGGCTCCAGTATTTTCTTAATACCATAACATGGTTTATATGCAGGAAATCTTTTCCTGCCTACTCAATGCAAACATTTGTAGGATAATTAAAACTACTTCTCCCCTTGTGTTTAATGTTGAAACATTACTCATTTTCATATTTTTATTAAATTCTGCTTGTTAGCATCTGAGAGGAACATTCCAGATGATCGATGTTAGCTTGAAGGGTCTCCATGGAGTTGGGCAAGGCTGAGAGTATAACGTTTGGGGTTTGTCATTAAGAGATCTTTCTCTGGGTGTGTATAAGAAAATGAAAACTATTTTTACGTTGTGTGTGTTGCATTCATTTGTTTAAGAGAAAGCTTCCAGATGGCAAAGGAAGACCAAATTGAGATTTTTCTTTGTTAATGTCAAGAAAGTTTTACTGTTGCAGGATGTCTAAATCTTTAGTTATGTGGGTTTTACTTCTCTGTTCTCCTGAAACCAGATTGAAATGCACACTGATCTTTAGGGGCCTTTTAATCCTTCTTGTTTTTCTTTTTTCTTTGCTTTCATTTTTTTATTTTTTTTTTCAATCAGTGTCGTCTGGCTGTCTCCTAAAACCTCTTATTCATGTGATCGCTTCTGTTTTTAACCACAAGCACTTCCTGGTGCAGCATTCCTGGGCCTGCCCATCTCCCTCCCTCCATTCGCGGTTCAGAGGGTGGTTAGAACTTAGGATTCCTCCTACTCTGCACTTCTGTTCAAGAAATGGTTTCAAGCGTACCATGGCTGGCTCGGCTTCTCCTCTCTTTGACTGAGAACGGCCTCGGGTTGTGTAATGCGGTAATGCCATTTTATCTGTCAGACACTTATTGGTTCCTTATGGGGAATTTGCATATCTGAAATACATATGCACAGCCTTCCTATTCTAATGCCAATAATTCAGTCAGCCTCAAATTCGTTCCGCGTTAAAAATGTGTACTGTTTTTCCAAAGACATTCACTCTAATATTTCAGTAGTAGGATGTAGCATTTCTGCGGAACTCGTATTTTGTAACTCGCGGTCCTTTTTTATAAAATATGAACTTTTACCGCCACTTAGTGTCTGAAGGTTGTCTCGGGTAGCTGAAGGGACAGGGCGTTAATGTGCTCAGAGCCGTGCGGGGGTCGGCGGAGCCCCGGAACAGAAGCCGTACTGGGAGTTACTGGCTGCTCTGGTTCCTGGCGTCGTGCTGTACCATGGTTATGGGGGGACAAGCGTCCATTTCGTAAAGCAGCTTGGCGATTGGGCATTCTTTACTAGAAATGTGTCGAGAATATTTTTATTCCTTCTTTCCTGACTAATGATAAGCATCTCCCAACCATTTCCACATTAACAAAAGGTAATTCTGAACTGGGTAAAGGCCATTGGATATATTTGTGTTGTAGCTGTTGAGGTCAGGAGAAAAGTGTTGGGTTTTGTACAATACAAGCGTTTATATACAATAAAGGTAGAAAGTTAGGCGTTAGCTGCATCTTTCCCAAGCCTGGGTGACTTCTCTCTGAAATCAGTTACACTAATTATTTACCTGTAAATAAACTGTACCATCACCTCGCGTGTTAGAGATTTTTATGGTCATGAGAAAATACTTATACTAAGGGCTTTAAAAAAAAGAAATTCCCTGCCTTTAGATTAATTTTACCACACTACAGTGACATATGCAATGAAATACGACCATCTTTTTCACGGCAGAGGAGAGCCAAAGAATTGAGCGGCATTCTGAAGGCCCAAGGCGTAGATAGAGTTGGGTTCAGAATAAAGTGAATCCTTGCAATTTGTCCACTGAAATTCATGTTCCCTAAACGTAGTATCTTTTTAGACTCTGAGTTATTTCTAAGGCATTAACAAAGGGAAAACTGTTTAGTGAAGAACGCCTCTCGTTGTTACCAGTTAGTATTATTAAATAATGTATTCTTTATGATACTACTTTATGTAGTATCGTACTTACACAAGTTTTAAGATTGTGCTATTTAGCAGTTTTCCTTAACCTCTTGGTCACGGTACTATTGTTTGAAGACGGGCAACTTTACTCAACAAAAGTAATCAACTTTATTACTCCTTCAAAAAGGAAAACAAATTGGAGTTCACTCTCCAGAATAACTTTATTATCCTAAGAAATCGGAGGGAAGGGAGGAGGTAAACACTGATGAAGAAATGAGCTCTTTTTGTCCCAGTATCTGTTAAATATCAGCAACTGTATAATGAAAAATACTTACATAGGAAAATACTTAAGATCTTTTTGGATGTAAGAACAGGAGATCTTAATTGCTTATGTGCATTCGTATTTTAAATATATAAACCTAAAAATAAATAAAATATAAGTAAAAATAAAAATATTGCTTAGAGGAGTATAAATGTTAAAGATGGAGAGATAGGGAGGCAGACACTGGGAGCTTTGAAAACCTCCGTAGCCATGTGTTTGGGCTCTAAAAACACTCAAGCCACATCCTGACCAAAGTTGTCAAGTGTGTTAAGATCACGGTACTATAAGAAATACAGACTGTTTAATTTTAATTAAACTGTTGTTTTACTTCAGTGGGGCTTAGTTCAGTATTTTTATTTCTGCGGTATGATTTCTATCAGAAGAAAAGTATTTCATTGTCTTCTAGAATTAAGAGAGGTTTGTAGATTATTATCAGGATGGATGCATCCAGTTGTAAGTATTAGCTGTGCTGGAGTTTTCATTGCGTCGGTGATAAACTATGTAATACCTACGGTTTGTAAATGTATGTTATTTTTGGTTAGGAGTTGCAGCTTAAAGCCAAACTCCATAGTTAATGAGCTCCAGTCCTCCATCAGCAGGGAGGTTCATGAACAGAAGGGCGAGATGGTCTGGACTGGGATGCCTTAGCTGCTTTCTCTAAAAATAAGGGCTAAATCCTGTCCCTCAGCCTTGCAGCAGATTCTGAGGTCCGTGAAGAAAGCAGCGTGGTTCTGCGTGCAGAGGCAGCCCCGGTGCCGGGACTGCGCCAGCCCTTTGTGTCCCTGCTTTGCCTGGCCTTTGTCTCCTGTCACGCACCTCTGAGGCCACTTGCAAATTTTAGAAAGGGCACCTCCATCGTTGACACTGCACCAGAACCAGGCAGCTACCGAAACTGCGAATGGAAGTCTCGGATTTCTTCTCCATCCTTCCTGCAGAATGTTCTTGCTGCTTGGGCAGGTTAGCCTTCGTTAAGAAGACATGTCCAGATAATTACGTCCCTTTCTAAATTGGAGATCAGAACGAGGAAGAGCAGCATCCTTCGAATAGGCATCTTGAGGAAGCAGCTGCATTTTAGCTGTAGCCTCCGGTTCACGTCAGACTAAGTTTACAGACTATGGCATAGCGATCTGAATAGAAATTAAACCTGCAGCACTTTTAAGTGGTCTTTCTCTCAAGAAATCGGGAAAGTTTAGTTCATATCACATGAGTTTATAATCAGAATCAGCTTTGCTACAAAAGCCTTGAAATAATACTTTAAAAACTATGTTGACAGGAAAAGAAAGATGTGAGTTACTAAAAAGTTACAAACAAGGTTGTGATAATGACTCATGCGGCTCTTTTTTTTTTATTATTATTTTATTGCCTCAGTTTAGCCCTTTCATTTAATTACCTGAAATATGACGAGTGATTTTTTGAGCCCTTATTTCTACCTGTCTCTTAAATGTCTGGCACCTCCATCAAGCTGTTGCCAGATGCTATTCCTCTTGTAGGGCCAAGGAATAAGTGTCACAAGGAGAGGGATCTAAATAAAAGTGAATTGTTGTTACCTGGATGGGTTGAGGACGGCATCCCAAATACTTATGGGAACAGGTAGAAGAAAGCATCCAAATATGCAAAAATTGAAAACAAAAGTGTTTTTCTGGAATTACAGATAATCAGAGTATGCAGTATGAAATAAAGCAGTTACGGACTGCTTTATATGTACATAATTTTGAAGGCCCCTACATTCAAATGAATTTTTATATATAAAAATATGTCCTTCCACTAAACCAAAAACATTCACATGCACAATATGCCTTTGTTTCTGCTCACCCTTCTCCAGTAAGATACTTAAAACTTTTATCTTTCCATCTGAACTTCTTTTTCTCTTTGGGGTGTGGTGGCTTAAAGTTGCTCCATAACTGTCTCCAGTTCCTGGAGGATCACACCTGGAATCTGGGTCCAGGGGAAATACCACAGCGACAACTGCAGGAGCCCCAACCGCAGGGACCTCGCGTTTATCCAGAACCTCATATTTCAATTCAAAAATTCTTCATGTCCAAAAGTCTTATTGATTTCTTGGGGGGAGGGAGGTTTGGGGTTATTTATCAGAACCCTGCATATAGACTCTTTTTTCTCAGAAGACATTAATGACAGAGGTTTGCTCTTCTGGATTTTGCCTCACTTTTGTGAGATCTAATGCTATTTTATATATCCGAAGGAAGTAAACACCACTACTACAGAAACTGCAGAAGTTCTTACTCAGTTGCCCCGTCCCTGCCATTAGCAATGCTGTTGTTCTGATCAGGGCTACTGAAGACATGGTTGGGATGTGGCAGTGGCTGCAGTGCCTCTCGGGTTTATACGCTCGCTGAAAGCAGTCAGCAAAAGAACATTGAGGAGAATAGAGTCCATGTTGTTTGTTTGAAGCTGTAAAGGTCAAGTTTCTGGGTCCAGCAGTCTAAAATAATTGCACAGTAAAGCAGGAGGCAAGAGAAGGGGACCCGGGCTGTGCGGCCGTCCAGGGTCACTGTGGGAAACGGCTTTTTCTGCCCCAGTGATGATACGCGTGTGCTGCTCCTAGGCGCGTACCTTTTCCTCCGCTCCGAGATCTCCATCCTCCGTTCTGAATAGTGGAGAGGGGAAGGGCTTCTTATGAAACATCGGTAAAACCATATTTATACTCTTTTGTGTTTGTGCTTGTTTTGGAGCCCCCGCTATGAAATGGGGGTTATCTTCCTACTGAATTGGGTGTATCAAAATAGAAATTCATAGTAAATCCTCAGTTTACCTGGTGCTAATTCTTACGGGTGCTAATAGAATTTTACACCATCTGATAAAGATACAACTTTCTGTTTTTAAGAAGAAAGACTCTTCATTGAAATTAACTAGAAAAGGCTTTCTTAAATTTATACGCCTTTATTTGTTTTGCAGTATCATAGGGAAACTTCCAGAATTGATGCATTAACTAATCCAAGACAGAACACATTTTGGGTAATGGGATAAACTACTTTGAAATACCCAGAGACTGCAGTACGGTGTTGATAGTGACACCGGTTACATTACAGCCAGAACAAAACTAAGCCAAACATTTGCCCCCAAAGGCTAGGTGATTATCTTCAGACCGTTTACCGGTAGGATTAGGAAAGAAAGGTTTTTATTAACACCCTGTCACTCTTTGTCTATTAATGATCAGCGCAATCCAGGACCACCCCTCCTTGCAGCATACAAATGTTAAACTACTTGGTATTCTGTAAAGAAGGGGGGCAGACCTGGGGATGAGATTTTCAGCAGTGCCTGTCTTCAGTTTTGGGGGCGAGTTGCTTCAGCAGGTTCAGTGTGGAACGGGAGAGGAGGGGAAGCCTGCAGTCACTCCTCCCTGTGCCCGAAGAGCTGCTCCAGGTGGAGTTTCTACGTTCGGAGTAGCCTGCCCAGCGCACGCAATTGCAGCTCCCATTTGCTTCCAGTTTAAATCGGGCATCTGTCTGTAACTGGCCAAGAACTGACATGCGAACCAGAACACAAATGAACTGAAAGTTTGCGAGCAGAACTGGCCTCATCTACCATATTCACCTAAATTCAAATGATGGTAAAATAATGCTAGGAGTCCAAGATAAATGCCTTGAAGTCTGAAGGTAGGGTATAGACCCACTATTTCATTTCCCTTCCTTGGGTCTGGATGCTATAGATACTATGCCCACTTTATTATGGTCCAGTCTTACAAACTCTTGGTCTCTTGAAGAAGAATGCTGACAAGTAACACTATCAAAGCTGCCAGAGGAACCCAAGAACTCAGTTTTGGATACTTGGGTTCCATGAGTACAGAGATAGGACCAAAAAAAAAAAAAATTATTCTTTAGATTGGAAACTAGACATTTGATATGCTTAACCTCTCTTACAGAGAGTGAAAAAAGTCAGCCGGCAAGGAGAATAATCTTAACCTCAAGAGGAATCTGAACAGAATTTGTCACAACAGCCAAAAATTAATGAACCCCCTTCAAAGCAATACTGCACAGGATAGAAAAGATAGAATTCTAGACAAAATAGTGTGTGTTGGCTGCTTATTCCTACTGCTTACAAACCCTCTAAAATGTACGAGAGGTTGTGAAAGTCTTACTCCAGACTTCGGAGCAGCTGTCCCATCTGGCCAGCATTACCACTTTCCCTATGCAACCCTGCCGTATTTTTAATTAAATATGCTATAAACTGTTCAGTCCTGTAACAGACCTCCTTGCCACATTTGCTTATTGGAAAGCTTTGAGTTTGCTAACAAAAAAAAGCAAATTAATTTGCTTAAAGATTAACGTGATATGTATTCATATATCTGTATACGCGAAAGATTATAATTTCTCAAAAGACGTATGAAAGGAAGAAAGAAGTATTAGTGATACAAAAGGAGTATCTTAACTTTGGCTTAAACCACTGGTATCGCTAGTGCTGCCAAAAGAAGGCAATTTGTCCAAAAAGAAGGCAAAACTTATTGAGTGATTGACATTACAGTAATGTTTTAAAATAAGTAATTAAATACCTAACATTTAGCTTTACAAACACTGATATTTTTAAAGCAGATTATTTTAGAGAGTTAGAAATGTTTTTTAAGATAATTAAGATTTTAATTTTCTTATATTTGCGATTCAGTATCTTGATTTGCATGTATTAGCTTCTGAAAGAATTAGCACTGATGCTCTCAGTTATGGGAAATCTCTGCAGAAGAAAGGCGTGAAGTAGTGGAAGCGTCCGTACCGTGTGTAGGTGCTTGGGCATTCACATGCCATTCACTTCCTAAGAGAATACGTGTCTCCATTGAAAAGGTACATCCTTGCGAAAGTCTTTGCCTGTGTTACGTATGGCCCTTGGAGCAGGGATCGTGTCTGCTGCGTTTTAATGAACAAAGTAATGAGTAACGCTATCAAGTGCCAGTACCATGAGAATAATGTTACGACTTAATAAGTTGCCCTTAACCTGAAATGTTTAAGACCTTTTCAAAGCAAGTCCCTTAGCAGCAAATACTCTGGTTTCTCTGTTCATGTTGAAGGATTTGCCAACTATAGTCTCATAAAAATGCCATTACTTCTTATCCTCTTCCCGTTTATAATTTTCTTCATTTTCCTTTGCTCCGAGTCCAGAAAAAGGCTCTGCTAGTGCTAGAACTCCATTTCACGTACTTTGAGTTGAGATGATCTGTACTGCATGCAAAAAGGTCTGTACTCTCTGTTCTCAATAACGACTCTACTTTTTATTGCTTCAGTTATTTGGTTTTCAACTTGGAGGCATGTAAATCCGTATCTTTATTTATGATAAGGAACCTGAGTTAAACTCAGGGGCAACTTGCACTTTTGCAAATTGACTCAAATTTATTTGTGATCTTTCAGAGTCTGGTTGTTTTGAATTTATTGGAACACTGAAAGGGCTTCATCTTCTACTAATACTGAGTACTAATTTTTAACTGCTTTAACGAAGAATTTGACATCCATGTGGTTGAGGTTCTGTCCGTTTAATGCAAAATGTGTCTGTTTCATTCTGTTCTTCTATTTTTTTATATTTATTTATTTATGTTTTACAATGGCCATAATTCTTTCTATGTTGAGCACTTCTAGTCAGCTGGAGACCACTTCTGCCATGGCTGTCCAAACGCTTCACCGTCATTGGGTTTATTGTGTTTTTTAATCAAAATTTTCTGGCCACCGTCATCACCTCTGAAAAATAGTTTCATAGTGATCGAAGTATTTTTTTCTTCTTATACAGAAGACTCTAGATCCTGTGGGGGTGAGCGGGGAGACTGGAAGTTGAGTCTAGGTGCTGAAGGAAAACTGATGCATTTTGTCAAAATGGTTCGCGTAGTGTTCGTGGGAGATCAAAGGTGACTCCTAGATTCCCACAGGAGTGCCGCCAAATTATTGATGATAACAGCGGTTTGGTGATGCGATAGATAGAACAATATACTGCTTTGGGAATGAATCTGGCAGATCCTTCCGGTGTCTGAGGCTGTCACAGCCACCCCGTGCAGGTGTTCCACACAGCTCTTGCTTTCGACGCTTACAGCGCAAAGGAGACCACAACCATTCTTCTGCAGGGTAGATTTCTGAGTTATTATGCAAGCTTTTAATTGTTCCAGACAATCTTTACTGAAGTAAAGAGACAGATGATTACTTCAGGATATCTGCTGAGATGCTAGCTCATCCTTGTTCTTTTGGGAGTGGGAACCTAACGTTAAACCCCTATACTTCCTTTTCTCTTTTGCTAACCAAGCAAGATGCTATTGACTGATCTTTAAACAGCTGAAGAAGAACAAATGTGTTTAGCAAACAGCTCAGCTCTCAATTTATCTTTCAACCAGACAGGTCGGCAAACAGCAGTTTCATTGCAAAACTGTCACCCAATTCAGGTGCTTGAAGCTGTTGTACTAGTTAATAATTCTAGATATAAACAGAATGCAGCAGCAGCAGCAGCAAAACCGGCCCGATGCTGAGGGAACCTGAACAAATCTTTTCTTCGGTGATTGCAGGATGTATTTCTTAACGTAAGTCCACATTATTACTATTCACTCTTCCTCCACCGCTCCTAGACCCAAAGTTCAGGAATCCTTAGTTCAAAAGATGTTTCTGCTAGTTAAGATGTGAAGGCAATTCTATTTTTCCTGCTTTGTATCTTAGTTTTCTGTTATCGCATGAATAAATGTTTACAGCCATCTGTAAAATAACTTCAGTCCCCAGCACAGTAATTAACTGAACCACACTTTCTGAAATCACAGGAAAGAAAAGTACTGGAACTTAGTGGGCTGTTTGGACACAAGTGTTCTGGATCTGTAACCACTGAGCTTGTTAAGAAGGTAACTGTAACCATAGCAGGCTTTTTTCCTTTCTTCTATGGAAAGCAGCGTGTGGAAGAGCATTTTGTAGTCTCGGTCGTGCCTCCAGTTGCATGAGGAGGTTACATGTGGTGAGGTAACGATCATATCTCTAACTGAAAAATCAAATCCTTCTAGGAAAGTTTTATCGCTTGGGCTAAAAGAAGGACACGGAAGTTTCTGAAGGTGAAAATTACTTTAGAGTAAGCAGTGGGCCAGACCTAAATTCTACTAACCCAACAGGAAATAGAAAATGAGGAGGAAAAGATGGTGAATAGAGCTATGTATTGCATATTGACGAAAAGCTCACTATTGCACTTGAAAAGGTGTAGCATGTTAATCAGTATGGGGCCCGCTACCCAATTAATACAGTCACTGTGCAAATGTGCAAATTTATCATCTTTTCTAGATGATAAATATTGATGATAGATATTTCATCGTTCACTGTAATTCAAGGCATTTGTATTCAGAAAAAAATTACTGCGTCCAACAACACGCCTGCTTGCGAACCCCATGAACACTCGTGAAGTCGATAAAGCAGATGCCAGGGAGTATTTTATCTCCATTTCATATGGATATTAATTTGCACGGTATTATTTTTCAATGTAAAGGCTTTACAGAATTTGGTTACTCTTCTGTGGTTTATTAGCGCAGAACTGCTAGTCTACATCCAAAATGCATTTCCATTTGAGGCTTTCAAAATGTAGGAGGCCTATACTGAAGCTCATTAGGGCTCTCAGGTAGGTCAGGATTTTGTGAATCTCGGTGTGTTTTTGGCTCAGGATGCAAAAATTCCTTGTGTTGAAGGCAAGAGTTGATGGGGTTTGGCTTCCTTGTTAAACCAGAAGATTATGCAGTTTTATTTTTTTTAATTAGAAGAATACATTCAATTTATGAGAGTGAGGTTTTAAAATCTAGATTTTATAAAGTTTCAAATACAAGAGGTGAGCGTATTTTTAACAGATGTGTGGTATTCTTTTAACTTAAATACTACCTAAAAACCAGCATGATTTCCTAATGTTGTTCAAGGTCAGTTTTCTTTTCCTGCACTGTTTTTACAGCTGCTACTCATGTTACCAGAAATATTTCTCTCTACTTCACAAGCCTCAAATACCACATCATTTGCCTAGTAATCAACATCTGCCTAATTTCAGCTGAAGAATAACACTCTCTTTATACTCTAAAGTCTGTAGAACAACATCCATAATGTTATTGTAGATTTCCATTCGTAGCTGCGTGCCCCTTCCTCCGCGCGGAAGAAACCCCACATTATTGAGATACTTTTTAATGAGAAAGTTAGGGATTACGGTTGGCAGATTAATAGGATTAAGCCTTTGGCAGTCTTTCATGTTCTGCGTTTTATATTATTTAATCTTTGTTTCTAAGCTCGCATTTTGTTTTCCGCACAGCGTGTGTAGAATGTTGGTTTTGAAATCATGGGGTTTTAGTTTCTTCGCACTATAATGCACGCTTTTAAATCAAAGTCACACAGGTCTGGATTTTCTTATCCTGCATTTATAGCATCCTCAGCAATGAGTCAGTGTACTGAGTTGTTTCTAAATCAGGCAACCAGCATAATTCTTCTCAGATTTCGTTTTGCTACACAATACTCAGCTCTGTTTTTTTCACTAAAGCTAAATTATTTTATGGTTGTCAGCTACCTTCTGATTGACAGGAGCGTTGTGCCCAGCGGATTTGGCTCCTTAAAATTCTGTCCCGTTGTTCAGTTCCATGATGCCACCTCATTTTACAGCTACAACTTTTAAGCTGTTGGGAACACTGCCACGAAAAAGTTCAGAAAGCAAAGGAAAGGAGAGTGACTGCATTTTTCCAGACTGAGCCCCATTTTCATGCTGAAATGGCAGGGTTCTGAAGAACGGTAATTACAGAAGATTGGAAATGATTTCCTAGAGTTGCATGATATTGGCAATGCAATTCAAGTCTTACATTCAGAACCGAAAAGTAAGTTAGGAAAGTAACTAGACATGGAATTTTGAAGTAAGTCCTCAAAATGTTTGCTTCTGTCTTAAAACCTGAAGTAGGTGTGGGGTTATTTGTAGATCTTATTCATTAATACTTCCTACTCACAAACAAGAAATTCAGTCTTTATCCTCCAAAGCTGTTTCACTAACATTTTGTTAAATATCATCTGCGAATGGAAGGACTCCAACTGCTATTGCCATAGCAGCGCTCCACAATTCATTGAACGTGAGTATTGAAGCGCGTCATTGAACATTCAGCAGACAGGTACAAATACCCGTAGTTGTAAGCAGTCGTTAACAGCACCGCATCTCTGCACCCAGTGCCGTCATTGTTTGTATTTTTGAAAGCATTTTGACGTTTCAGGCTACAATGCCAAGAAATGTGTATGTGCTGCAATTATAACTTAATTGTAACATGCAGGCATTTGTACCAGTGACGGGCCTTGGCAGGGACGCGGATGCTTTTTCTTTGTTAAGAGCTTCACTCTAAGTGCATCAGTAGCTACTTTAAACTAAGTAACTTCCTAAGATTCATGTCGTTTTGGTGGGTTTTGAATTTTCCTTGAAAATACTATTAATGTGCATAAAAGTATGCATGACAGACAAGTAAGAAAAATTACTGTGTAATTCTTCCACACGTACAAAAGTAAAGCAACCTATGCCCCGTTTGGAGAACTGACTTTGGTGGGACATCCTACAGCCAAAAGAGGTGAAAGGTGGGTTTGGTATTTTTACCATTTATGAATGTGTTGGAAAGTGCGTTAAGGGTAAAATGTCTATTTATCAATATTGTTTGTTAATGAACTTAATACTGATCACGTAACAAAAAGTGGATGTTGGGAAGTGTATGACTGCATGGTTCCTACATGCCAGCCTTGTTTCCTGAGCACTTAAAGGACTCCCTCGAGCACAGGATTGGAATTTGGTTTTTCTCAGCCACTGGCTGAGGACGTCAGGGGAAGAGAATTACCTCATTTTCAGCACCTCTGCATTAAACCTACCAACTATGAATAACGGTACTTTGGAGATTAGTATAATTTCTAGCTGGTTTATAAGATGATTCACTGGTTAATATAATTAGGGTTCTGCAAATATTGTTCTGACAGCACGGTCTTTCAATGGCACTAACACAGTCTCACAGCTTCTCTTTCCTAATAATTCTTGCAAGAAGCACACTCAGGTGCTGTGCTTTGCCTCTCGTTTGAGAGAGAACTAGAACTGTGAAAGTCCAGTACGTTATTCACGATTCCAAGAATTCACAATTCTTGGAGTGGAAACTCAGCTTTCATCTCTGCGTGGGACCCCTGAGAAATGTAGCTGAATCCTTTCCAGTCAGGGAGGAGTTACTCTAGAAATATCCTTGTGCATTATTGTCCCTGATCTCCACTCTAGAGGAAGGACACTGCTACGAAGCAGTAAGATCTGCCTTTATTTGGCAGGACGATACCATAAATGCCGATCATACGCCAAGTACCATGACCTTTCCCTGCTCCGGAGCGGGGCCGTCCTGCCCCTGCCCTGCAGCGACCGCGTCAGGCCTTGGGGTTTCTCATGGGACTCTGTGGGAACCCTCACAGAAGGCTGAGGCCTGTCGCATCCCTGTCTTTAATGGGCTTTTGTTACGTGGTGTGGTTATTACTGTCTGCGCGAACGCGGTACTCCCAAACACGTGAAGATTAATGACATAGCTGCTTAATTCTGCATCAAAACCCCCGCCGAAGGTGCTCATCAACCTAAACGTGCGAGTGATCAGTGTCTGCATGATGGCGCTGTGCACAGCAAGTAGGCTTGTGAGATTCAAAGTATGGTGAGTGCGCATAACATTAATAGAGTGAGAATAAAATATAAAGTTGACTTTAATGTCACTCTTCACCTTTTCTCCCCTAACTTGGAAGAAGTGCTGTCTACATTTCTAATAGGTTTTCCAATGCTGATTTTCCCCATCAGGTAAAGTTACTTCCCACTCTAATAATGTACAAATTAATCCATTCCAGTACAAAAATGGGTATTATATTGCAGAGAGGAAAAATTGTGGGACACTGAGCCATGAAAGTTTTAATATGGAATTCAATACTAAAGAAATAGCATATTGTAATTTTCTCCCAGAGGGAGATGACTTTGAAAACTTAATTCGGGTGTATTTAAATAAAATTTTTACTGTTATTTTTAAACGTGATTAAAATTTAATATATCATCTGGCACATCTTTACAATGCCTGATCTCAGTGATCTTACGAGATTTTAACAGGCCGAAAAGGCTGCCAAGCTCCAGCTGCGAAGCTTCCATCGTATTTCAAAACGGGCCACTCTTCTCCAAAGCTATAGAACTGTTCTCTGAAGCTGTGTTATAGACTTATTTGTACTCAAGATCTGTTAGTCATTTCTGTTGGAGGGTGGTGCCTGATATTCAGCAATACTATCATTATTGGTGTATGTTTAAGAAAAAACAACAACCATAAGACAGTTTAAATCAGAAAGAATACATCTAACTTTAAACATAGGCTGTAGGTAGCTAAGACAAAGATAGCTGAAGATGGGCGTTACGTAGCTAAGAAATGCAAAGTATTTACATATTTGTCCTACTGTCCAAAAAAGAACCTTGCGTATGCCTAAGGGGGAAGAACGAGCATGAATGACAAGTGACAGGCTTTAGGAAGGAGTCGGCCCTCTCCACGTACGCCATCTCTCTCTCTAGATTGTCTCATTTGATGTGAACATCGGTTTAGAATTGAGTCCGGGGAGACCGTAGTCAGTGGCAAAAGGGAAATCTGTTACCTTGGCGCTATCTGATGAACTCAATTGCATCCATGGTTCTCTCCCAAAAGGCCATTATCAGAGGAATTTTCATGCATCGACTTGAAACTATGGTGCCTCACTACTGAATTTGAGATGTTAAACAGCACATCCGCACCACGTTTCATTTCTGGCGGGGGAAGGCCCCCTGCGCTATTTGGCGGGGTGAGGAGGTCAGCGCTGCTGATTAGCAGAACTGCTATTTCAGAAACCTCCCATCTCCAGTTCCAGTGCAAGTCCTCTTAGGGAGTGTAGGTGTTCGGTGGGGTTTGAAGGCATCCAGCACATTTTAGGAGACCCTCAGCACAAGTCAGAAGAACATAAAAGGAATGAATCTCCCTTTTATTAAAAAAAGCCGTGTATGTTTGTGGTGCCAGGCGCTTCCTACAAATGAGGATTTGCCTCTCTTTGAAGTGAAATTTAAAACTACTGAGAAGTTCATGGAGGCTGCTCAGATTTGTACGAAATCACACCTTCTTCAGGCTAAGTGGGAAGAGTAACACCCCCAAGGCCAGGCAAGCATGGCACTAGTGATGTACTACCCGTCATTACTGTTCTTCCTGCGGTGTACAGCCGTGTAACGCCTGCAGGGCTCGTCTCTCGTCCCCCATTGCAGTTCTGGCCCAATACCTTGCAGGACCAGAAGCTTTCTCGTCCCCTGGCTCTGTCGGGAAACCTCTTATTTCTACCAGGTTACTCGGGTGGTGTGGTAGCTGTGGGTGTTTAGAAAGAGTGGAGCAGTAAAAGGCAAAATGTCACATCACTAACCACGTGAACAGAAGTAAAAGTGAAAAGAGTTTGTCCCAGATTTAATTCATTTCTCTGCTTATTTTTTCTGGAGTATCTCCTATGAATGCGAAGGTTTCTGAGTGGCTTCACACGTTCAGTTAGTGCCTCAAGTCGTGTCTATTGATTCAACCCCCTCCACCTCCATCTTCACTCCACCCAAATCACAAGGGATCCCAAAGGAAAACAAAACTGTTACGGATTTATAGTGAAACTGAGAAATAATGCAGTAACTGGAGTACGTACAGTGGTTGGTAGCTCTGTGAGCAACACTGAGACTTTGTGTCAGTTCTTACTTTACTGTGGAATTTAGAGGCATGACATGGTTTCTTTCTTTTTTTTTTATACGATGAGCTAGGGGTTTGTTCTGCAAGGAAATACTTGAATGTGTTTGTGGGTACAGAAATGGATGAACTTAAAAATAACTGAAAAAAGTTGAATAATCTCAGGAAATAGCTGGATTAGCATCCAGCTCCCACAGGTTTTGGTAGCTGAGGAAGTATGAAGATGTTGAAGTTAAAGTACAAATCTTCAATCTAATCTTTAATTATCTTAAATATTTAAAAAAAAAATGTCTAGACACGGTGATATTAACAGGAGCGGTTTGAGGTATGGTAGTGCATGGGATATTGAACAGCACGGCCTGGGTTTCACAGTCCCTCTGAAGAACCGGGTGGCCCAAAGGACACCGGTGTGGCTTCAGGCCCGCTCTGCTCCAAACGGAGGGGGGCTGCGGATTTGCCGTGTCAGGGCATGCTCTAGTGGCAGAGATTGTAGGGGGTTTTTTGTGTTTGTATAGTTGGACTTGATAATCTCAAAGGTCCTTTCCAACCACGGGGATTCTGTGATTCTATGATTCCCGGGGCATGGAGCTGTGCCCGGGGCTCCAGCCCTTCCCGGGGCAGGAGAAGCGGGCGCTGGCGTCAGGGATGGAGGAGCTGGATGCCAGGCTGGGCGGTGGAGCCCCCTCTGCCCCAGCTGCTCTAAAGTCATTCTGCTCTGCTTAGGCACGGTGGTGTGGCCAAAGCAAGTCAGATAATTCTGCCGTAAAGGCTTAGAGCAGGTTTTATGTCTACATACAGGCTAATGCATATGTAAAAATATGTAGACACATATTTCTATGAATTAATATCTACACCTCTCTATCATTTTATAACATACAGAAATACTGGTTTTAAATGATACAGAAAGGGATCCTTGATGTAAACATTCCTTAGCGAAAAGGCACAATTAATTTAAGCGGGAATATTTGTAGAAGTGAGAGCTTGAGCATCAAGGCCAGATATAAAGTAGTTTTAATTTACAGTCTTCAGTATTCAACGGTAAATAAAAAGTAGCATATATCTACCATTTGTAAAATGTGTCTAGGAATGGAATAAATCTCAATAGATATAATAAGAGTGGCCAGAATGGCTTCCCTAAGGAAGATGGCTCCAAATGAGTAGTTTGAGTTTCCTCTGTGAAGTTGTTTATTGAGAAAAATCTCCACATTAAGTCTGCTGAAGAACTGTCACTTTCTTAGAGTGATGGACTGCAGCGGGCTGGTACCGTAAAGGGATATGCATATGGTTTAGCTCCTGGTAGCACAACTTCTATTTTCTTTCACACCTCGAACAACCCCAGGTTTGTAGTGCCTGGTGTAGGTAACTTCATGAAAGAGATTGCTTAACACAACCAGATTAAAAACCAATTTAACTGATGGCCACAAACAGAGCTGAGGGTTTGTCATGGCTACAAAGATTTTCTGTCAGGGGATAAAAGCAATTAATCAGTATGCAGAAGGTATTGCCTGCCCCATAGAGATGCTAATTTTGTGACACTTTGGAAACTCATGTTCTACATTTACTGTTCACACTAGATGGAAGCTAACCAGCCCTAGCTTCAGCTAATGAAATCAAAAGACTGCAAAATGTCACATTTTCTTATCCCCATGCAGTCTAATTTTGAGATATTTAGTTTCTTTCTAGCAGTTGTTTGACAACCACGGCGCTGACTGAGTATCGTGAAACACAATCGTCCTAAAGACTGGAAAGTTATATTTATACAGAACTGCTGTAGCCAGTTTATCTGCAGAAAATAAAGGGCCTATCAGTTTCCTGCTCAAGTATTTTTGGAAAATGACAAAAAAAACCCCCACAACCAATTAAAGAAATTGTAGTATAGCAGAACAAAGATCAAGTGTTTCAACATGTTACCACTGGGGACTTTTCTTTTGGGGAGTTTGTTCTTTTTTTTTTTTTTCCCCCAAAATGCTATATAAAATATATATGTGCATAATTTACACATAGCAGACATTTAGATAGAATAACACATTTAGTTACACATTTAGATAGAATATTCCGTTACAGATACTGTTACCAGTAGCCATTTGAAAGTTCAGGTATTCTTCCCTGCTTACTCTAAGTTAGGACTTAATATAGAAGCTGTTCCTATTGGGGGAAAAAAAAAAAAAAAAGAAAGAAAAGGCACTGAATAATACAGCAGTTTCACCAATTTGTAACCACAAAATGTTCTGGAAAAACAAGAGAAGCAGAACAGCTACTGTAATTTATTTTTTTTTCCATAGCCCTCTCTTTAGAAGGGATCTCTGCAGTCATTTGCTTTTAGAATCCTGGGCGAGCCTGAGCCCCCCGGTTAATCGCGTTCCCTGCGGCGCCCGCGGGAGCGGTGACTCACCCAGCGCCGAGTCGCAGATGAGCTGCTGTGGGTGCGCGGGGGCACAGCTGCAGGCCCCCACCTCCGCCGGCCTGCGGCTCAGCACCAGCAGCGCCGACAACAGCAAGGTGCCGGCCAGCGGGCTCATGGCGCTGGTCGCTCGGCCGGGAGAAAAAGCTTTCCTAGGCTTGGTTTTCCAGCTGAGCTTGCTGCCGGCTGGCCGAGCGCTTCCGCGGGCGGTGGAGTTTCGGCGCGGGGCGGTTGAGGGAAGCCCTCTAATGCTGGCTCGCAGTACCCGCGGATGTTCACTGACTTCTCATTTCCCTGGCGTGGGACCCTCTTATTTATGGCCCTGACACTAACTCCCAACTCCGCCTTCCTCCGAGGGAAAAGCACATCATTGGTGAAAGTTACTGTACCAGCAGAGAGGTTACCTTAGCAAGCATTGCAATGTTGCTGTTATGAGTCAGTAGAACTATTAATAATCAAAAGCCTTTTGCAAAAACATCTTTTACAAGTCTCTGAAGCTGGTTTTATGCTCTTTAGCAGGAGGAAGATTTTTATCTTTTTCTAGCAAATTTCCTGCTAGTTTGAATTGAAAAACTAGTTCTGCTACCTTCTCTTTTTTGCCCAAGTAAACAAAGCTGTCCTTTCTTAAGCTCTGTTTTCGTTTGCAGTCCCTCATCTTCCCCGGCACTTCTGTGCATTTTCTTGGAATGACGTCCCTGTTTGCAGGCTGGACAGAACTTCATTCATGAAAAGGCAACGTTTCAATGCTCCGTTTGTGAGCCCTGAATAATCGGTAGTTACAAGGAATAAAGCATTAAAAATAAAAGCTGCAATAAAAGGCATTTCTTATTATTTCATCGCAGATTTAATTTAAAATAGGAAGGAAAAAGATACCACTGGTGTACACTGGAGGCACGGCTCTTTCTCTGCCTTCCTTATTAATGCGAGCCCTAATCGACACGGATCTGTGTCTGCACTTTCTGGCTGCTGTTATACAGGGACCACAGACATAAATACAAGACTTCGGAAATCTTTTTCAACTTCAGCTCTTTGGTTGCTGTAGCGATCTGGGCATGTGTGACATGTGCGCACCCTCTTTTGTAAAACAGTTGTTTCATGAGGGAGCAGCATAAGCTTTGATTAGAGAGTAATAAAATGCATTGATAAAATAGATTGACATGCAGGACAGAAGTGCTTAAAGGACTGCACATTTTGTCACTTCACAAATCAAGCTTCGGTATTGAATATTCATTAACATAATTTGAACCATTTCAATCCAGACTTGTGAAAACGTGTCTTGTTGAGGCTGTGATTTAGGCGTACACAAAGTAGCTCGCTGTCTCTATATAGATGTGTACGTGGTCCGCAGCAGCAGCAGATTTATTTTATTTTTGAACAGCAAGAGGTCAGAGAGCAGTGTTAGTGCTCTGATTCGTGGTTGGTTACACACACACACACACCCACACACACACAGACACACCCTGCCCCCGACACACTTCGGCTGTTAAAGAAAAACAAAATATGCAAATATTCAGAATTACTAGAATTGTGTCTCGTTTTTAGATTTTAGATGTACGTTCAAAAGCTGAGCCAGGAATGTTGTACACTATGCCCTGATTTAGTTCAAGCAACCATACTTTAATTTTTATTTTTTCAGTCTGAAGTTTTGGCCAAGTCCAGGACTAACACCTGAAAATAATTTAGACCTGTGAACACTTCCATTCTTACCTGGAGGAAACTTACTTCTTTCAGGAAGCTTTTCATGTGAGTGGAAAGATAAAAAAGATGTGAGGCTGAAACCTCACGCAGGAAGTTCAAGCTACAAGAAGGCTGAACCCCCCCCCCCCCCCCCCGAGCAGGTACTTTAGTGGCCTCTGTGGTCAGTAGTTCTAGGAGTATTGATTTCCAAGTCTCGCTCAGGGCAGCAGGATTGGAAAGTGATGAAGGAATTAATTGAGAGCCATTGATTGGTTTCCAGATGACATCACATGGCTGCTGCTATAGATGATCTAAATAGACCGATTTGATTTCTGTTTCAGTCAAATTCAGATAATAAAGAAATATGCTGGGCAAAGTGTCTTCTCTGCCATGGAGCGTGCAGGGCTACCTAGTCCATGGTTGAGTAAGGCACGTGTTGCCTAAGATTGTCTGGAACAGCACGTCAGGCTACTGCGCTCTGCATGTCCTGGAGACCTTTCTATCTAGTGCAATCAAACTAATTGTACACTCAAACTAAAAATATTATGCTTATAACAAAATATAAAAATGATTTTGTGAAAAGTTAAAAATTAACGCACAACTGTCCTGTAGACATACTTGAGAATTAAGTACTTATGTTCAACTGAACGTGAGGAGGTGTAAACCTGCTAAAACTAAATCTCATGCGGTAATTGTACAAATGCCATAAAACCACATTTTAATTACAATCTTATATAGTATCGCCTGCAGCTACCCTTGTTTAAGAGTCTTTCAAAGCCACCTGTACACAGGTGGAGTATTTAAAGCACTTAGAGAAGGCAATGGCCACAAGAGAGGTCGCTGGGAAAGTGCTCTACGCAAGGAGACCTTTCAGCGGTAACGGGGATTTTAGTGAAACTTGTGGCTCGAAGGTTTCTCAGCCCTAGTGTGAAACAACTGGTCACAACAGCAGGAAGAAAAGCAGGTGTGTCCACCCGTCAGTCCTAGGTTGTATATTTACATGATAACATTTGACAGGGATTTTAATAAGTCTGAAAATCTCAGTACTCAGGAACATGCTCTCACAAATGCAAGAAAATGCATTTTTAGTCCATTTTTCAGAGGAGAAAAATATTACCTGCAGCTTCTACTGATACCGGTACAGTGACTGAGTACCTGCTACCTCTGAACAGTATCAGCAAGCATTAGGGTTTAGCTTGTCCTTTTTGATATTGTATATTGTTAGTATTTTGCATTGTATTAGGAAAGTTACTTTTAGAGAGTTGAAAAGAAACCCTAAGCTCAGCACCCATTCTGTACTGCAGTTAGATCTTCACCTTGTAAAATGCAAAGATTATTTGCAAGAGATGTATAAATATTCCTTGCCTAACTTTTAAGCAAAATAATCTTGTATCTTAAATGATAGTAGAGATATTGTAGCCAACATTTTATAAATATAAGCAGACCGATGCAAAAGAAATACCTGGTCTTTTTACTATTTGCATAAATGGGTTTCTTTCACTACACTGTATGCTATGATGCCTGTTTTCCTTTAGTTTGATAAGTAAGCCATGATGTCATGGCAAATTATGTCGTAATACTAGTCAAGCTCATGCCCGCCTCTTGGGCGTATTCTGATACAGCTAACACTTGCTAATGAGAAACAGCAAAGTTCATTTATCAAGGGATGTAGTCACCGATTCCTTCAGTTCATCATTGATGTAGCAGAAAAACCACTTGGCTCTCTCTCCTTTCTGTCTAGCAAAGCAAGCCTAGTGTCGAACAACTAATTTCTGTTTTCTAGTAAAGCGCAAGAAGACAGAGAGAATTGTGGATAATCCACTGTATTTGTCGATGCGTGTGACTCGGAAACCAGGCAGGGAAGCTGACAACAGTCGCATTTTTCATCAGCTTCATCTCTTCTCAGTGCAACTTCTAACTTTGCACAGGACTTCTAATTCTGGAGGGGCTTTTGTTGTCATGATCCTTGCTAATTCTTACAACGAAGCATTGGCATCTATCAACAGCGTTCTGGTCGTTAATTACCATCCTTGTTTCTTTCTCTTCTGACAGCCCCTAGAGACCCATGTTAGTAACACTAGGTCTCCTGTTGGATGCCACGTGTGCAGAGTCCCGTGGAGTGAACGACTGCTTCCCCTGAACTCCAGGGGAAACTCGCGCTGAGATGATACTTTCATCTCTTCCCCGGGAGTTACTGGGGGCAGCAGGTGATGAGTGAGGAGCTGGCGTGGGGAGAGGCGGCGCAGCCTGGTCACCTCTCCTCCACGCTCTGCTCTCACCCGGTTCCCAGGCACCGATCACGAGCGTTGCTCTGGCAGGTCGGAGCGGACACTTGGAGTCGTGTCACGGAGTGCTGCACTGTGTTGCACGGGGATTGTCCGTTCTCAAAGGCTCTTTAATCATCACGGGGACACCTTGCTGTCCCTTCCAGCTGTCAAGCCGTTGGAATGGACACAGTGTCTTTTGGTTGAGCTGCCTGCCCTGTGCGTTAGCTTCTAGCAGGCTACGGGGTATAAGTTTTTATCCGTATCAGTCTTATTCCCTCTTCTTTGTGGCAAATGAATCTTATTTTAGAATGACAGCAGGCAGGATTCTCCACAGTAATAGCTTATCTGTCGCCTTCTTCGTGCTGTGCTCAAGTTCTTTTCTCCCTCGTTCTCATTTGGCATTGCATTTGTTTTTCCTTAAAACTGTTTCCGTTTAACTGACACAGTCACGGTACACGTCCTGTACAAAACCTATACAAACAGGCAGAAAATTCAAAATTAGAAGAGTCTTTCACAAAATAGATGAGGTTTCATGGATTTTCAATTCCAGTGCCTCCATATGTACTGTAGCCTGCTTCAAAAGGGAGAGCATTTATAGCTGTCACTTCCTAAATTCTATGGTAAAAAAACCCTATGCAGTTTATAGACACAGCAATTTGGGAATTTTTTTTATAAGATGTCAAAATGTTACTTGGGTTTAGAGGCAGCAGTTTGCTAAATAGTTGGTAGAATGATTGGAACGGAATGAAAAACTGATGTGCCAAAATCAAAATATAATTTGTCTCTGCAAAGATTTTGTTTTCTCCAGAATTTCTACCAGGGATCTGTGGGAACTGCTCTTTTTGACTTGCTGACTTTATACCTAATGTTTTTCTTTTTAATGACAGTTTCTGTTTGCATGCTGTACAGGTATTGAACGCAGGAGATTTTTCTGTCATCAGAGCACATCTGTGTTGGTTTAGATAACTGTTCTCTTTTAATTGAAAATCGTTGTGGAGACAAATGTATTTTAGATTGATTTCCTGGTTCAGATTTGCGTGATAGTGTCACTTTGTACCTAAGATCATGTCAAAACTTGTGTTCATGTCAGTGAGTATCAAGAGAATTGGTTTCTTACATCCAGTGCTATGAGGTGGTGGTAACCGTCTGCGAGGGTGCTCGGAATCCCCCGCGTGGCATCAGCTCCCGTTACTGCAGTGGGAATTGAGGGGGCCCAGCGTTTCCCTGGGCCGATCTATATTGCACTTCTTTAGTTTATAAGCCATTTTAACTCTCTGTTTTGAATAAAGAAATTACAATTAAGGTGCATTTACCTCTCTTTAGTTCCTGGGCACGCTGATCAAATTAAAGCTCTACTCTTTTTATCCACTTGAGCTTTTAAATTTCTTTAATGCCCCTATTTCCAAAAAGCTAACACGAAGCCTATCGGACTCTCCTTTGGCTTGCCACTCGTGTGAAATGTTTTCCCGGACAGAGAGAATGTTACACCTAGTTTTTCCTGTCAAGGTACAAGGCAGTGGAAAATCTGGCTGGACATCTCTGAATTGTTCTTTGTCTTTGGTGAGAGTAAGAGCTCTTTAAGGGGGATGTTTCTGCTTTTCGTAATTAAGAGAGGAATATGTCGAGCTACCCCTGCTGGTGACGGAGAGCTTCTGCGTGGCCGAGCCCTGACTTTATCTTGAGATTGTGTTTTCTTAAAACCAAACAGACCAGAGGAGGTACATCTTCTGCTTGTTTATTGATTTAGGGCTCTTCCTGCCTGTTTCTGGGAAATAAAAGGCCACCTTCATTATTTCACTTTTAATTTCCTTTCTCCAAAGTAAGCAGAGCAAAATTAGATTTAGTCTGATGCATATTCCAGAAATAAATTACATGGAACTAGAGTGGTTAAATGAACTTTGCTTGGGGATTATTGGAAAGATAAATATTTAAACACTGAACCTGAGGTAAGTCATGTTTATGCAACATCTATTTTTTTTTGTCACTGCTGGTTTTTTTCCCCCCTCTTTTTTTTCCCGTTGTGGCTTTTCTAGTCAACCCAACCATGAGGACATTAAAGCCAGGGCAAATACCACCTTCAAAAAACTGTCTTTTCTGTATTGTTGCCAGCAGAGGGCTTTTTTTTTTTTTTTAGCAGATGATCTTTGCCTAGTTTTATTCTTATATACAGCTTCGATTATATTTTACATGATACCTTAGAGGAATTCAAAGTAAATTTACAAGGATTCAAATTATATCTCTTGGAAATAAAATAGCTTATATTGTGTAACTCTAAGCATTGTTCAAAAGTACTTAAATTGCAGAAGAACTTATGAGCCTTTGAGCACTTTAGTGTATGAAGCTTAAATTTTAAGGATTTACTTTAAATTAATAGATTTACAGTGAAGAAATGTCAGGGTGACACTCAAGTAAACCGGCCTTATAAACTCCAGAAATTTCTGAAAACAGAAATGATAGGTATTTTTGCCATTATATATGGAAAAATGCAAACTGATACAGATGAAGATTGCGCTGGGTAACTGTAGAGCCATCTACTCATTAAATAAGCTTCACTTCAGATTATAGAAGGTGATGATGGTGCCTGTAGGTATTGTGTAAGTATATCAAACTAGAATACTTCTTTCTACAGTAAAAAGCATGATAAGCAGATTTATGAAGTCTTTAGGTGGTCAGATATTAAAAATTAATACAATAAAATGATGCTTTTCTATGTAAGCTCATAGTGCAAAGAATCTTCAGTTTTAAAACACTGACGTAGGTGAAAAGTTAACAAGCCGTGATAGTTTGTCCTTGCTATTGTGACATCAGTCAGCGGGTCAGGAAGTAACGGGCTTTTTAGATTTTCGTGCTCATCTAATTAAAGTGTTTGTAATTGTAAGTCAGCTTTACTGTTCTCAGAGAACTCACATGCAGCAAATTTGTACTCTCTAGAGTATGCTGGTCAGAAAGGAAACAACCGAAATAGCTGTAATTGTCAGAATTTTGCAAATGGCGTTTCATTTTCAAACTTGAACCTAGTTAAGAGTATATGGGCTTCATAGCTCAATAAAATAAAGTATTTTTAGTGACTAGTCATGGTGGTTTTATATAGAGAACTCTGGCCAGTGTTACTGTCTATAAAAATACCCTAAAGTGCCAAAAGCCAAGAGGTTTCTTAGGTGTGTATGAACAGGGATGGGGGCATTTAGTCATCGAAGCTAACAGAACCGGCTGTATACAGTCCTGTGATTTCAAAGTTGATGTTTAATCAGACAATTCCTTCAAAAACTACTGTGGTAAAACTATGTCACACACTGAAACTAACTTAAACTCCATTCAGGAAAAAAAAAGAATGAAGCAGGATTTCTGACCAAGAGCCTTAGGTTTGGCTGGAGTTTAGAAGAGAGTAAAGTGACAAGGCAGAAGTGGGTTTGTAAGAAGGGGACGTCAAATCTGTGATGGCTGCACAAATCCCGAAGAGTGAACCTGCATTCCCCGGGGCGATGGTGCTGCCAGCTGCCTCTAGTTACAGCCTGTGTTTTGTTTCTTCCTAAAACACAAGTAAAGTTTATTTTGTCAGGTTCACTGGAAGGACATGACTCTTGTTGACATGTTCAAGGAACGGGATTTTTTTTCCCTTCTGCTACCCTGGAACTGCAGGCACAGGACACAAACTTCAGCTTAGAGGAAATCATAGCGATGAATTCAGGAAGGAGAGAAGTATTAAGTACTACTTAGTAAGAAGTACTATGCCAGGTTACCAATTCTACTTTTTATTTGTCATCAAAGTGCAGTGAAAATACAGGTAGCAGTATAGTGTAAAAACGGTGTGGTTCTTCATGAGCACAACAGTAGCAGATAAGTATTCATGAGCTTTATAATTTTGTTAATTAGCTGCTCAGCGGTCAGCGTTATAGCATCTATTTAACAGTTTCCTTTCCACAGAGCAGTTTTGGTATTGTTCATTGGTTTAGGTTGTTCGTTGGGGTTGTGTTTGATTTGGTTGGTTTTTTAAATTTCACACCCAACGGTATCTGTTCGGTTCTTCTGCACATACTCGGCAGCAGTTCCCAAATGGTATTTTTAAACAAAACAAGCATCCCAGGCTGGGTAGCTGTTGGGCTGCCGATTAGTACAGACCACTGGATAGAGCCGGCTGTTTTGAATGGTGCTAATGAATACTGTTACAGACACTCCGTGCTGGGATAACAAATGAAGTCTTCTGGAATATGGATTCCTTCCTTTTCTCAACAAGAAAAAAATCGCCCACCAAGTTTGAAGAGAAGAGGAAGGGGGAGACTGTGTGGTTTATCTTTAACTGTTTTTTCTTAATTTTTGGCTGGCAGGATATGCTTACTTTTGAAACTGAAATATGTTCTGGACGCAGTTGGTTTAGCTATTTCCTATGGTGCTTCTCCAGATCAGAGGTCAGGAGCCTTCAAACCTTTTTGTGTTCGTGAAGTCTTCTGGAACCCATGTTTTTAATGGTTATCTGATGTGTCAACAGCAGTTCTCACTGTACTTGCTTGCTCTTTTGGAGCACCTATAGCATTTGATCAGTGTCTTTTTTCACTGTTTTAATTTGGCAAATTTTTCTTAACTTCTAGCAAAAGCGAAGAGCGATAATTGCAGTGTTTTCTGAAATCGATTGAATTTTCTGCATTTCCCTGTTCCTTCAGTGTAATTATTAATACATGGGATCAGAACAGAAGACAGGCCAGCCCTAAATCCTTCATGAAAACAACATATGCAACATATTGAAAATACCTTGACATTTCAGAAAAGCAGTACAGTATTACTTTGCAGATTTCAGGCATTTAAAATAGGTTCTGACCAGTAACTAATGAATCTTTGAACCTAATTTGTGTTTGGATCCAATTTGCAAATCATCCTGGCAACGTGGAAAAGGAATGTTTGATGTAATAATTCACATCAACAGAAGAGTAAAAATCCAACGCACTTGAAGCCTTAATGAGGGCGATTTGATAACTTACTGCTCCCAACACCAGCAGGTTCAAAACGCTTTGTGGTCTCACACTAGCTGACCCGACAGATGTCATGACCTAATTCTGAGCGACAGGGACATGAGAAACACGCTTCTGTGATACATTTCAAAATGACTGGCTGTGAATGCATGCTTGCCTTAATTAGCACGTATTTTGCAACTTCAGAATGTTGGGTCAAAATCCACCCTGGATTTAGTAGTTCCATCAGTATAACTCCTGCTTGAGGTAGTTCTTTGTCTATTTGTAAATCTAAACAGTTTCATTGCAACTATAGTTGCTTTGCTGGTTGCCTGTCAGTAGTGAATGAAAAATGCTAATATATAGTTATTTGGATAGGGAAAAGATAGACATTTTATGAAAAACATGAAGATTTTTCAGACAGGATATTACAGTCACATTTTAAACCCATATATACTGTCATCTTTCCATTACAGACTTAATCACCTCTAATATTTCATCCCTCGTTCTCCTCTGTCCTTGAGCCCTTCGGCAGTGGAGTTAGCCGGGGCTGGGATGGGCTTCTCACCCTCAGGCAGGTGCCCGCTCTGCGGGAGGTGTTAAAGTATTCCCGCTATGCTCGGTAAGACTCACGTCAAACTTGAGTGAACTCCCGGTTTGATGGTGCCTTGTCGTAACAACCGTTAGAGTTGTCTGGTCATTAAGTATGTAAATTGAATTCCTGCTATTATCTATGTCAGAAACCATTAAAACATGTCATTTCAGTAAAGCAACTTCCAGGCTAAATATTTCTGAGTTTGAAGCTTAGGAATCTAGACTTCTGTTACCCAGATTTTAAAAGGATTCTGCTTCAAAAGATTTTTCACTGTTGCCTTTTGTCTGCAAACAAAATTGCTTTTTGCTCTCCTAGGGAACACGTCTTCAAGGTCACAGATCAAAGTAGTACCTACTGCTGGCAGTGCCTAGTCCTAGGCACGGAAACGAGCTGTGCAGCTTATTCTAGGTTAACGGCCTGTTGAAGTAAGACTTCACGTTTATTTAAAATTGTGATGTGAGATGTTAAAGCCACAGAAGTGAAAGCGTATAGACTGAATCCATCTGTACAGTTTTTAGGAGCTGATAAAACATTTTAATAGTCAGGGATGTTACTTTGATTAATAATATCATATTAGCAAATATCAGTAACGTATCTCAACTGTTTCATACATGGGTTCCTGCAAAGAGCCAAGACAGTTTTTCCAGTTGCTACTAGTATTTATTACCAATCCAGTCATACTCATATATAACTCTGGAAAATTCTATTACATGCTTGACACGTATTGTTTTGTCTCTAATTAATAATTATAGTTTATGGCATTGTTCTCTAAGTTAGAAGTCATGTTTATCCTAATTATTTTTTTTAATATTCAGATGTATTTCAGGTGTATTATATGAATGTGGAAGGTTCATGCAGTGTAGTCCATTTCCATCTCTCATACATGTGAACTTGCCAGATTTCTTAATGTAATTTCTGTTGTTGGTCTTTCCTGATTTTTTTCCCCTTAGTTTTTCATTGTCACAGTGTAATTTATACTTCTCTGAATTTAAGAAAACCTTTGAAAAATAAGAAATATTTTTGGAAAATGGCCGTTTCCCCCCAGCAATATATTTCAAAGAAAACATGCAATAAGTCCTGTCAGTGTCAGCTCTATTTAAAGTGGATCCATTGAGACGTGCTAGATCTTCTTTCAAGGTATCTCTCTACCAAGTAACTATAACGTAAATTAAAAGGAAAGCCCCGGAGCCGGTAAGTTTTTGGTGTTACTATCACAGTTGTATCATACATAATGTTTGGCCAAATATATGAAAAGTCTTGAGACTGCTGTTCAGTCAAGACAGAAACTAACACAAAAGAGCAGATTGGGAAGCGTTGGGGCGAGGACTCAAATCGAGTTTTCTGTCATTTGACTGAGAAATTTCAGGCTTTGTTATTGCTTGGCAGAACAATGCCGCGCACAACTGGAAATTAGGTAGTGGCAGGGAAGTGACTGCATGATGGCGCATGTCTAGTCCCCATCTACAAAGGGAAAACTGTGGTAATTCAAGGAAGAGCAGGAATAAAGGAAATGCTGTTCAAACCCCAAACTAACTACAACTTCATCAGCCCTGAATTCATGGGCCTGTCACAAGAGGAACGCTGGGATAAATGCTCATTTGTCTGCCTTCTGTGCTGCCTGGCTTTTTTTGTGTCTGGTGTTTGAAATGCAGCGTTCGGCGCCTTTTTGCCCTGCAGCCAGCTCTTCCCTCTGTCTGCGCTGGGATGTGGTAGACCACACGAAATCCGGGTATCGGACTCCGCAGCAAAATGAACTCTATTGCCTTAAATGATGTTAGCGCAGGTTTTGTATTTCCTGTGGCCCACAGAGGATTCCACAGCTGTGGAATCACGGGAAAATACGTGTTCCTCTTAATTACAGGAGTGCCATTTGTATTGCTATAGTTAGAGGTCTGCCAGCGTTTCCATTACAAACCCCCGTTCAGTGGTTGAAAAATGTGGTGCTGCCCTTATGAATCGTGAGTCAGGCAATGATTTGTTCCCCCTCTTCCCCCAAAAAATTTGGAAAAAAAAAGGGGCTGGTTTTAAAATATGAAAGCAATAAATAAGTGACTAGATGTTGAGTATACAGGACTTTGCATTCCTCCAGTTTAGCAAGAAATTTATTTTAAAATTGCAGTATAGGGGACTTTTACTGTATAATGCTTTTGCAAGTGCTTTTGGATATTTTGAAGTTAATCAGTTTTTTCATGCTTACGTGCCGTAACTTAAATTGGTTAGATGATTGAAACAGGTCTGTAAAAGGAAATCAACGTATTTTGGATTTAAAGACCAACTCTTGAAATGGTTCCTAAACAAGAGTTAAATAAAAGACTTTCAAAGTATTCATAGTTATTGATTCCTACAGTGTTAATTGTCAGGAATTCTGCCAAAGCTAGCAGTTGCCTTTCCAGAGGCAGTGAAGCGCGGGGGCTGCAGTTAGGCGCGTCCTCTAAAGAGATGGGTTTCAGAGTGGTCCGCCTGCCTGTGGCGGTGGGCCTTGATTTCAGATCTCAAGGATGCCCTGGCAGAAGATAAGTATGTGACGTCTTTACTTAACTAATGGAATAATTTAACTGGGATTGCAGTCTCTAAATCAAATCTGGCTTTCTCCTGAAAAGACATAGCTTTGGCTTTGCGGCAGAAATCAGTGCAGGAGCTGCGTGGCCGGTGCGGCGGCTGACAGCTGCCAGGCCCTGTCCTTTCCTCGGGCGTTGAAAACTCTGGAGTGCTCGTGGAGCAGATCCACAGGGTCCTCCTTTCTCTTCTGATCAGGCAGAGCAGAAACTGAGATCCTGACAAAAACCAAGCGACTTGGTTTTGTGAGCTTAGGTGTCCTTTATATGTTTTAACAAAAGTCGGAGCACAACAATATTGCATTGGAATGCATTTTAGGAAAGTCAGAGAAAGTCCGTTCAAAAAAAGAGAAAAGGAAGAGACACGTGTATGGTACTGGGAATCCCGCGGTGAGTAGTAGAGAATATGTACCTTGCAGTGTTTCCCACTTGTTCTCACTTGTTCTCGTGCAGATTTGCCTTTCAGTTTAAGTATTTTTTAAAGCAGGCATCCTTAAATCGTATTGAAAAAAATGTTTAAAACATAGGAAAAGCGTGTGTAAATTTTAGTTAGCTTCATAACCCTACCAATAGGTTTGGATGTTACCCAAAGCCAAGTGACCTTCCCATTCTTTATCTCTTGCTCTTAATGTCAGTATTTACAATCCCATGATACTTTCCATGTAAATATCTGTTTGTGTGTTCCTGTGCAAAGTTGTGCAAAGCACAGTGAGATAAATGCGACCTCCACTTAACCTCTTGACAATCCTTTGTAAGTATTTGGAAAATAAGTTTTCTTTGGAAAATAAGTTTCACATAAGATCAGTAAGAATTCTGAGTTTCTTTTCTAAAGCATCAGCTTTGCCTTTGATTGTATTTACTCTCTTAAAGTTTGGTACTAAATGAAGGTTTCAGACCCCGTAACACTTACTGTCCCGCTTCTGCCCAGTTTAATTACGTGTTGAGGGTGTTCAGGTTTTTATTTCTAATTATAATCCTGTTCTACTAAGTATTTGTATTTATGCTTGGTTGACAGAGGGTCAATGTATGTACGTTTTAGGTGGAAGAAAAAAGGCAAAGAAGTGACAGCTGTACCCATGACTGAGAGTTCTAAAACGTCTTCAAATGAATGATGGAAACAAAACTGGTTATTCACAGAACTTTCTGAGAGACAGAACCGTTATCATTTGGTTGAATAAAGCATATTCATATGCCTTTGCATAGTGGCTGAATTATTACTTGCATTCTATGCAGAAGCTGGAGCCCTCCCCAGAGAATTGGGATATTCTGTAACAGAAGCTAGGATCTGCTGTTAAAGAAAGTTTTTTTGCTGAATTAGATATCGTTGCTTTCATAAGTGGTCACAGAAAGAATTCACAGCCTTGCTAAAGAAAGGAAATCAAGGGGAAAAGAAAAAAGGTGATTAGTTTGACATCACTAATGATTATAATCTTGGAGAGTGTGAATTTATGGGTCAGAAAACACAATAGCACAACATAAAATAGGAAATAGCAGAAATTCAGTTTAAAAAGTGAAGTCCAAAGAAAGACATACAAAAAAGCTAAGACAGAAGTACACCGATTGTATATATTGGGAATAACGTAGCGCTCAGAAAACACAGACAGTAATTCATCAGCACACACAGTCTTACACAGAGGAATAACGTGGTCCAGTGCCCCCATGGCAAGAACAGCTTTGGCTGCATTAGGGTCACGTTTAAATAATTTTCATAAATGGTGTAGCTTAATCCTGTAACTCAAGGTTGCTCTCTCTAACACGTCTTTTTTTTTCCCCCCTTAGCTCACAATGCCAACGTTTCCTGTTGTTGTGAAGATTGGACATGCTCATTCAGGCATGGGAAAGGTGCAGATGCTACTTACTGCATGTTAGGAACCCGGGTGTTTGTCTAAAATAACATGCATGTTCTTTCCTTTCCTGGATATTTTAACTTTTCATTGTCCAAATTCTGTCTGAGATCCCTACCCTTGCCAATCTCTGATCGTCTATTATTCAAGAAAGCACCTCTCTTTAGGAAAATATTAAAACACATAATTTATTTTCACATCAATGCCTTTTCAGTTTATTTGGCCTATATTGGACGTTCTTTGAAATGTGCCGAGATGCCTTCTTGAAGCAGAACCTCATTTATTAATTTACTTGACTACAGTGAAACTATTTAAGAGTCAAGGTGTGTTTGCACAATCCAACTTTTTGGACCGGGGAATATAGGAAGGGTTTGCCTTGGTTCTTTATTAGTTTCAGCTTGATACTGAACTTTTCTTCATTTCCTGCCTTAACGTATTCTCTGTGATTGTTTCATACCGCTATATAACTGCTGCTTTCTTTCTCCAAAGTAATTGCGTTTCAGTGGTGAGTACAGTTGTTTTGATATCACTTATCTCACAATGATGGTTCAATGGGGTAGGATTTAAATCCAGCTTTCATTGATATCAGTAAAATTTTCTAGTCATTACAGATTAACCACTTTCACTGAAAACACTTGAGTGCTTTAAGTGTTTTACTAAAACAAATCATCAGGGAATAGTTACATTTATCATCTTGAATCTCCAAAAGCTCCGTGAGCATAATATTTGCCACTAGCGATAGAAAACTGATTTAATTGTATTTTATTCAGTAATTATGCAAGATGTACTGTATGTTATGGTTTTTTGCCTATGACTCTTTTGCTTTATTTCGTACTTAGTAAGTCAGTGGAAATCCAGCAGCCAGTTTAATTGAGAGCAGAATTAACCACTAATGACTTAAACTGCGGTGTCTGTGGATGGCATGTGTGAAGTATTAGAATGTTTATAGTGTACTTTCAGTATTCACCTCTTGCTTAAAGAAAAGGGAAATAATGCACAGAAATGTTCAGCATATCAAATGTCTAGAAATAAATCTAGATTTTTTTAGCTATAAAATATTTAAAATCCTTAAAGATTAAATGCCAGTTTATTTGTAGTGAAGCGCCTAGTGTCAGAGTCCAAGTAAAGGTTCTCCTTGGACCCCAGCCCTCCCTAAAGGCATTGCTAGGAGTAGTGATGCCATCGGTCACAGTTAGTTTTGCGTATGCTATTGAGTTTTCAGAAAATAAGTTGAAACCAGGCATCGTGTCTGGTTTTGTGGCTCTCAAACGGCAAATTACTCTGTATTGTTCTCCATCTGAGAGTTGAGAGCAAATACTTAGGCCTTATGGCTTCTTTTAGCCTCACAGACCCCATTTAACACGCAAGTCCCATCTCACAGCGGTGGCGCTCTGGCCCACAGGCGCCCTTGTACCTACCAGGTGACAGTGGAAGTGACAAGACGCTGGGCTTGCAAGGAGTTGCAAACTCTCCTAATACTAGATAACATGAGAAATACTAATCCCTGCCTCCTTTCCTCACCTTTCTGAAATGTACTTTGGGTACAGCAGTGTGTTGTTGCAGTTCCAGTTTCCCTCTCCCATTTTCTGCCAGCCCTAAGACTTCTCTTCTGTCACTTTTTCTCCCCATTTCAGCCAGCTTCTTTGAAGTCAACCATAGAGATGTGCCCTCCCTGTCCAAAAGTAACACTTCTGTCCTCCAAAGTCTCCTTCTCCCTCTCCCCCTAAATCAATATTCTCCCCGTTTCCACTTCCCTCCTATTCCGAGATGAAAGTTGATTGGTTTATTACCATTCACCATCTCAGCCCAGTGTTCCACAGCTAGGAAATCCTTCTCCTAGAAAGCCTGGCTCCTTGCAGAGAAGTGGGGAAAATGAGAAAAGCTGGTTCCGCTGTCTTGATCCAGCTCTCTGTGCTCCACGTGAACGCGCGCTCAGCAGGGTATCGTGAGCCTTCATCTCCGCCCTGCCAGGAGGTGCATGATGTGGTAGTGCACAGTGGGCTCCATGAACATTCAGTTACATGAGCAAGTTACAGAATCAACAAGAATTCTGTATAAGTTAGTGTTGCCTATTATCACTCACACCTCAAAAAATTCTAAAGCTTGCAGATCTAAAATTAAAAATCACCACTTAAAAAAATTGAAAAGCAAAATAAAATTACACTGTCTGGAAATTACTTTCTACAGAGGAACAGGTAATATTTTGCCAAGAAAAATAGGTACTTCAGTGCAGGACTGTTACAGAACCTGGAAATTGGAGCAAATATCCAATGCCTTTTGTTTTTAAACCGATGCTGTCAAAAAGCATACTTCTCATGAATGCCATTTGCAACTGAATTCTGCATTTCATTCCTAATTGCTCTTTTTTCTTTTGTATATGCTGTTTACTTGTGGTATGATGACTACAGATCAAGGTAGACAACCACTACGACTTTCAGGACATAGCCAGCGTGGTAGCACTTACTCAGACCTACGCCACTACTGAACCCTTCATAGACTCCAAATATGACATCAGGATCCAAAAGATAGGCAGTAACTACAAAGCATACATGTGAGCCAAAACCTTATATTCTTTCATCCTTTTGTTTCAAAATTGATAAGCACCAATAAGATTAAGACCGTTGGATGAGTCTCTGAGCTGATGCAGTGCCTCCATGATGACTCCATGCCTCCATTGTCATACTATCTGGAAAGGCAGTATTTTAGACTGTCTGCATTTATTAAGACTTTTTTAAAGTTGATTGTGATTGGGAGGAGGAGAATAAGACAACAGGTGAGCCTGCCAGACTGGTTTTCCTGCTAACATTTGAACATTTGTGTATTTTTTCATTTAAAGAAAGGCACGGTTGGAAGGGGATTTGTTTTTATAGACAACTTGTTAAATCAGATTCTTTTGTATCTTTTCAGCAACTTAGGGTGAAATTTTTGTCTCCCTCTAAGGATATTTAGATGGCATTCATTCACACAAACCTGAATCTTAGCACTTTAATGGAACAAAGTACTCTCCTTTTAACATAACACATGTAAGAAAAATTCTAATCTCGCAGTGGCCTCCACGTAAATAGATGAAAATCTCCTCTAATTTTAGAATCCAGGTGTTTGTTTAAAGATCATGACTATGTAAGAGTCTAAAAATGAGTGTTTCCGTTTCACAGACAATATTAAGCTAGAGCGGCAAAACAGGTTCTTATGTAGTAGTTGAGCTATGGTAACCATATTTATGCATATTTTTACTCTATTTCAATTATCAAGCAATGTAATCCTACATACCCTCATTTAATTTATGTTTTTAAGACAAGTTAGATCATCTCAAGTATTTGTTCCCTCATGCTTACCATTCTGAGGCAGGAAAAATATAACAAAACATAGATAAAAACACACATATGCATTTATATATGCACACCCACATACGAGCACAAAGATATTTCTCTAGGAACTCCAGTAACATTGGAGGGATCAGCAGTTTCTTACATGTTGACATTTGTAAGGTACAGTCAAGTTCTTTATCAGTAAAAATGACTGAACTCCCAGCAAACCATAAATACTAAGAGAAGCAAAGGTTGGAGGAGCTGGGTTAAAGAAAATGCCTAAAATGCTTTAAAATATTAAAAGACAAAGTTAGCATTAAGTTTCAAGTAATTTAGAAGCAGCCAACAAGCTCTATGAGAAAGCAGAACCTTTTACCCAAGGTGGGGGGAAGGGGAAAAATGTATCTCCTTAGGTTGATACTGGAAAACCACATACTTTTGACTTCTCCCCCAAAGCATCACTGTCACAAGATGAAAACTGTACTAGTAACTGCTGGCCTCTCCTGGCATACAACTTCAAGGGGTGTTTGAGAAAGAACATCAAAGATTAGGCCTTTCTAAAACAACTCAACAGTCCGTCAGCCTCTCACTGTACCTCTGAGGGGCCTCAAGAAAGCACAACACACAACTGAGTGGAAATACTGTTCCCCAAGGTCAGATCCATCCAGCAGTATGGACCCTCAGTCCTGCTTTCTTCTGAACCCAGAACTATGTAAACTTTGCAAAAACAGTATGTTGGGAATTTGGGCGGTACACAGTGACCAAAGCAGAACGCTCAAATAGCTTGCGAGTATTGAGAGGTTTCTGGAATCCTTTGTTGGTGACTTTCAGTGTTCTTAGTGATGCAGGACAGAAACTCTGCAATTCAAGCTCCCTACAAAATTTTGGATGTGTTGGGTCTATTCCACCTCTCCCTATAGGCAATAAGAATCATAAAGTACAGCTTTTAGCCCCTGGCTTCTCCAGGAAAGTTAGTTCCAATTCTACTTGTTTGTCTTAGGCTGCTGTTCCAGACTGTTGACTTTTCCCAGCTTTAGCCCCATATCTGGAGACATCCATCCTGCTTTTCCGAATAGCAGCGTACTCCCACACCCCAGGCGCACCTCTCTCCTATCTGTCCAAACCGTATCTTGGTCAGTCCCACTGCTTTCCCAGGCCACTTTTAGTGGTCTTAGTCCTCTTAGTGCTCACCCCTTAATGTCTAACCTTTTTCATTGTCCCGGGTTCTCCCTTGCCCCTTTTATTCTGCTCAGCGCCATTCAACAGCCTTTTTCCCCCTCTGCTTCCAGTCACCAGTCAGCCTTCTTGCTCTATCTCAGACCTTTTTGTGCAACTCCTTCTGCCTCTTCAAGGCCAGGATAGTACTTGTCTCTCTTGGTGGTGCTTTGACAGGCAGATTTCTTGTGTAGTGCTGCCCATCTCTCCCCTCCTCTGTCGTTCATAATAAACAGAGTTGATTTGTCTCTGTCTTACAGCTCCCAAGTGGCAGAGTGGGGAGGAATAGGCTTAGGAATAAGGCTCAGCGCGTAATGGTTACGACACACTGCCAGATACCAGCGGTCAGATGTAATATCAGTAACTTGATGGTTCGTTCCCTATGGTAGAAATCAGACCACTCCGTTTCAGAGGAGAGCACCCTACATTTTTTTCTTTGATTTGAAATTTAAATGCTGTTCAGTCTCTTGAATAATTTTGGAAGAGTCAGCCATGGTAAATTTCTCATTTTCAAACGTAAATGTTTCTTCTTCACAGAAGAAGCAGTTGGCCTAAGGGACAGCAAAAATAAGTTAAAATGACAGCCTGTTCCTCCTACCTTTTATTTATTTTTAAGTTTCTACTCAGAAACTATGGGTTCATCCAAATGCTAAAAGCCTAGCAATCGTTTTTTCTCTAGATTCTTTCGTGCAGTTAAATCACACCAAAAAGTGAAATACCAATCCATTGTTACAAAGCGTCATGAAAAGGAGAAGATTTACCAAATGTCTGTAAAATTCTTCATATGCATACATATACATTATATCAGTAGAATATTGTTTTACAGCTGGTTCTCATTTTGTTCTGTGACACAGGAACAGAGTACTTAGAGAGCCACCACAAAAAATACCAGCTGAACATTTGTTTTTGTAGTTTAAAGAGAGTTATTAAGAGCTTCAGTTTTATAATTCTGTGGGAAATTGTGGTATAAGTGGATCCATGACTCACAAAACACTGGTGCTTATCATCTGTCAGTAGAGATTATAGCCAAAATGCAACATTGGATCCCTCTAAATACCGCAGCTCCTCCAAAGGCTTTGTGACGCATACTTAACTACACTTGGTACCATTACAGAATTCATCTGACTTCAAGGAAATAGACCTAAAAGGGTCACACACGATGAAGAAAAACAGAAATACAAAAACACTACATCTCCATCTTCTCTCCAAAAGCAATACTCTGAATCCATAACTGAACGTACTTTGATCAAAAGGTCAGTGAAACAAAAGTAGAAGACAAAGAAAGTGCTATGGAATCAAAGCACCGAGCAGGCTGCCTACACAAGAATTGTAGGTAGACATTTGTACATCTTTTTCTGATGGCAAGTCCTGGTCCAGCCAATGTGGATTGTGTACTTTCAGTGGTACTAAATAAAGCAGAAGGGTGTTGGAAAAGGGGAAGCTCAAGTTTCTATGAATTGTTTTTAGTAATCATAACTCGGTTTTCCCCAATTTAAAACAGTTCTTCCTTCTTTGCATAGACCAAATCAAGTGAAAACATGTTAAGCCTAAGTGTAAAGCACTTAGAAGTGTCAGGAGTTGTTTTCTATATTATTCAGTATTTATTAAAGAGAAGGAAATAACAATGTGAAAGACCCTTAGCAATTATCAGAACGGACATGAAGAAGGGTGGGAAACCTACGTGTTTCAGCAGAGGAAATCATATACGAATTACAGGCATCACATCTAAGGCTTAAAGCGCCAGTTTGTCTGGTCGGGTCCTTTTCTATCACTTATCCATGGTCTAATGGAACCCCTGTTCCTTTGGAGTTCTGCTGTGTGACAGACTTAGCATCGACGGCTCCAGCCCACAAGCTGTTGAGGTCTGTGTCCATAGCATTCCTCTCCAGCCTCATCTGGTCCCTACAGCATCCATACAGCCGGCCAAGCATCCAGTCGTCACACTGCTTCACCTTCAAAAGGGGACCTTTCACGCTGTGGAGAGAAAGCATGGCTTAAAGCAAACCGTCTTCTCTCCTCTAGTCAGTAGTGCTGAGAGTACGTCAGTGCAGCTGAGAGTCTTGAACTAAATACTTCCTAAAAGTCTTCAGGACAATTTTTTGGGTATTTTTTTCTGACTTGGTCACATCTTGCTTCCTAAATGACACCTGAAATAGCACATGCTAATTAATGCCTTTGAGAAGTCTGCAATAGAGTTGAATCGAGATTTGTGAGGTGTTATCTCTCTGATGCAGAATGTGTGTACAATAGTAATCCACTTAAAATTTTTAATGTGCAAGTACACACTTAAAAATAAATATCATTGGAAAAATGAAGCAGAAATCACAAAAGAGCCTTATTACTGGGCAAAGTTCCCTTACGCACAGCACTCAACATGCACCTTCCCCTTCCGCTAGTTTCTCCCACGTCAACAAAGACTACGGCACCTTACAAGAACTGAGTGCTCTAAAATTCAGCTCACTTTCTGAGGCTCCCATAGAAGAGTCAACATTCCCCCACAATTGCTACTGACCCTCGTAATTAGGTTAATAGAAAAATGGAGAGAAAACTATAGCTGCTGCCTAATATACTTTTAATACCTTACAGATGTTCCTATTATTTTACTAACTGGAAACACTTTGTAATTTGTATCCTTAGCTTATTTCCCAATACAGCATTTAGATTTCAGAAAAGAGTAATCTTCCCAGCCCTGGTAGCAATCCTAAGGTTTGAGGAGAAAAAGCTTTATATGATTTTCTTTTTTCTTAGAGGTAAATAAAAGATGGTGGGCTCAAACCTTGACATAAACTGGTTGGATTATATTAGTAAACTAGCAAAGAGTGAAAACTGGAGGACAAACCAAAATCCAGCTCTAAACCAGAGCTGAGGTCGCTTTGGAGATAGTAAAAGGATAGATGTGTTGATTTTCAAGTGCTGGGACCTCACTCTGCAGTGGTGTGGCTTTGAAACGAGAAGCTGAAGCCTCAGTTGCTTGACATTTGCAGTAATAGTATGTTCCAGGCTACTCAAACCATTTATAACTGATAACAGCTTATTGCTAACGCTTTCACTTAATCATAATAGGCTTGGTTTTTTTTAAAAAAAGTCTTAAATGAATAAAGGGGGAACACAAATTTCACAGCACTGTCATACTTCATGCCTACAGTGAAGTGAGTATTACTGACGATTGCGATGCCTGTTGGAATTCTTCGCGTTTTAGATGTTCTGTTGTATGCTGCCAGATATGAAAAAGGTGTAAATATTGCTATAGTATTCATGTCAAAATCAGAGTCATTTAAGAGAGAACGAAAATGTAAAACCACTGCTTGTCTTTGTAATATTTTCCCCCTTTCAGGAGAACTTCCATATCTGGAAACTGGAAGACAAACACGGGCTCTGCAATGCTGGAACAAATTGCTATGTCAGATAAGTAAGTCAAGTCTCATGTAAAAGGTAATTTAAAAAAAAAATAATGGGATTTTATTTTAAATGCATTTGTAAAAATTCACATTGTTGATGTGCAATTCACAGTAAATGCACGTTTCCCATTCGTTTTGGAAAAACCCCTTTGAATTAGATGAAGGAACATGAGCCAGGCGTTTCCATATGACTTGTCTCAGTTAACTGCCCCAAACTCAGTACCAGCCTGAGGGGCTTACGTGTGTCCTTGGGTTCCTACATCCCTGTCTGTACCTAGAAAACTACTGGAATTCCCTTCAATAAATTCCATTTTTCAGATTCAACTTACCAGTCATTTTCTCAGGTTCATTTGCCCTCTTTTACCTAACAGTCTTAGCTCGTGCCACTGTATTTTAAACTTTTCTCCCGCTACATTACCTGTTACAACCAAGCAATCTATTCTTAACTTTGCCTATTTAAATCGTATTTCTCTTTTCTACTTTCAATCCTGCTAAATTGCTTATTTTTCATTTTTGAAATTTCCACTAAACTGCACTGTGAGGCTTTTTACCCAGATGCTGGGACATACTGAAGCTTATTTCCCTCCTGTCATCATTCTGGCTCTGTACTTAGGTTTTACTGTACTTTTCTTTTTTTCTCCCATCCTTCTGCTGGCAACCTTTTGCAATCCAATCAAAAGCATTCTCCTTGCATCTTGATGCTCAGGTCTCCTGTTGACAGGACTCTCCTCTCAATTCCGCTCAGTTGCTCCAAGCTCCCCCCCGCCACCACGTAGAACTCTTTTCCCTGCAAAATAATCTGTGAGGCTTTTTGATGGCTATGAATTTTCTTGTGTTCAGCTTCTCCAAAGGTTGCTACCGGTGGAAGCTGAAAAACCTTTGTACAATAAAAATGTAATTTAAAAGGTGTTTTAAACTTCAACAGTAGTCTTTTTCAGGTGTTTTTGTGTTGTTTTTTTTTTAAGTCTGGAACCTATGACTTGGTCCCTCTTACGAGCTGAGGGAGACAGAGGAACTGAACCATTGCCTGCCCTGAGAAAGGTGAAAACAACTAAGCCGGGAATTACAAGTCCCTGCCGTCCAAGCCCTGTCTAGACTGTGTCCTCACTGATCTCCCCTCTGGGGATGGAGCGGAGCCACAGTATTTTCTCTTTCTCATTCCCCTCCCACCTTCCTTTAGAAAGTGAGGTTATGTCTTCACGGAGAGGGAAAAGAAAGAGTGTGCTTTAGTGCGTGTAATTACAGCCCATGAGCTATTCCTCTGTAAAAACACAGGCACTTTAGTTTTGCCATAAGGAAAACTAAACACTATCACGTATGGGTGATGAGTATGAAATGCTAACCTTGCCTGCCTACCTCACTGTAAATGCTCTCTGTGCTTTGCTTCTGCTTCCATTTTTGAATGTAAGATAATTAGAGCATAATAGGTATTTTCTCATGAAAAAAAAACCAGACCACTATCCAACAAAACAAAATTTCTTCCATGCTGCTGAAGACAAAAGCATAGAAAAGGTGGATGTTTTCTCATAAGAGAAGGGGGTATATATCCCACAGCCCCACTTTTTGTTTGATTACACCCTGAAGTGCACAAAGCAGAGCAAGGAAGAGAAGGGAAAACTGAAGTTTTCAGAAGAGCCGAAGTAGTTTAATGGCATACCAAAAGCAATCAACTCTGACGCATGTGCATTTCATGTGTAATACATCCCATGAATTAGGAAGAAGTGTTTCGAAAGCACTGCCTGAGTTGACGTTGTTGACTGAATGCAAATCTTAGTCTAGAAATTTAGAAAAGAAAGAAGCATGTGGCACAGTAACGGACAATAATGAGGCAGAGAACAGCCCATTTCAGTCTCACATACTCTTATCAACCCCTCTGTTTCCGAGAGGCACCGCTCCCTAGGTGGGACCAGAGTAACGGAGACCTGTGCTAGTTGCGCACACCTCGGCTGGCACACCAGCCAGCTCACGCCAGCCACGTGAGGAACGATACCTTGTTATCTCTCAGTTCTAAGGCTGCAGGTTATTTTGGCTCTGGGAAAAAAGGCACCGTGACCTCTGACAAACCTAATGTGCAAGCCTTGGGTTTCAAACACAACAGGCTAGGCCATCCAAGACCTCTCTTTTCAAATGTAACTGTATTTTTCCAGCTCTGTGTTTGTTGGCAGAAGACAGACTATTAAAAATGCTTTCATAGATCTGATTGATGTTTTGCTATTTTAAAGAAAATGTCCTCTTTTTTTTTTTTTCATATAAAGTCCAGATATTTACTGCTAAAGACAAGTTTGCTGTCCTCCTGACTTTCTAAGATACATGTTGGTATTTTACAGCCAAAAAAATGTTATTTATACGCAAGTGCATGCAAGCAGTCCAGTCAGTCAGTGCATCTACAGATGTTGAAATTGTCAGGCATCCAAAAAAACCCTCTCCTTTTGGACAAAAAATATGTTTCTCACAGGAAAAAAATTATTTTAATTGCTAAAATATTACCATCAGGATTTTTTCAAACAGTTGTATCAATTTCTTTGTATTCTGGTTAAAAGGAAAACTTTTCCACTGGAACAGAGCTTGATATTAGAAAACATAAAGAATGTGACCTAATGAGTTTACTTGGAAGGGATACTATTACTGAAGATATTTATACATGAATAAAACTCTCAGCCCAACAGCGAGTTTCCTTTGATCCTGCGATGAAGTCAAATGCTATGTTTATTACATCCAGTTTTTTGCAATGGAAAATACTATGATGTGGCAAATCTATCATCATGGCTTAAAGGCTGGAGCAGGAGGGGGTCTGTAAAAGGAAATAGCTCTCGTTTATACTCAAATGCTAACCAGTGAAAGAGGAAAAAGTTTATGATAAATGGCTGCTTTAAAACTGTTTGGTTTTTTTAAGCAAAACATGTCCTTCAGTTGGTGGAACTGCGATCACTGTTCTGGATCACAGGAATTGCTTCCCTTTTTCTAGAAGGTCCCACTTCATTCCCTTGTTAATCAGAAGATCTCTCTCTTCATAGGATCGATAAAGCTCTCCATGCAAAAAAAATTAATCATATTACTGCATGCAGAACGCGTAAACTGCCCGTTCCTCAGTCCGTATTTCTTACAATGAGGTTAGAAATGAAATGGAGGAGTTCTTACATTCAATACTGTGTGAAACACTAGCTTTTTTAGGAGTTGTAGAATTCCTCATGATTCTTTACATTTCTGTTGAATTTTTACTGTAGTTGCCTATAACCCTACATGAAGAACGTTATCCTTGTCTGCATGCTGCATAAGTTCTACGTAGTGTCATACGTCTGTTTCTCTCGCATCGTCTTAAGGGTTATTTTGTCTTGATTCTTCTTTTGCCTCGTTCAGTGATGTACCTAAGAAGCTATCATTGCTACTGTGCAATACAGTTGGGGCTGTAATTAAAGACGTAGGTGCTCGTTCTATTTTTTTCTGATAAAAGAATAAAACCCATCCATAATTAAGTACACTACCAAGCATAATAGGCCAGAGGATTGTCACACCTGGATCTCCGCACAGATGCACAAGTTTGAATTTCACAGGAAAACAGAAGCCCTTTTCCCTACTGTCTAAAACTCCTTGGCGTCGCCAAAGCCACCAAAACTGGTCGGGTGATAAATGCAGCGTCTGTGGAGTTCTCACGTAAAGTACAGCCACAGGTGGCAGGCTGGACTGGCACGGGGGCACTGGAAGCGCAGGATGGGGTACAGCTAAATGCTCTTTGTCCTCCAGCAAATCTTATCTTCAGGTTCCTCGCAGTTTAGAGCAGACACCTGTTTGGACCAATATAAACTGGGACGGAATCCAGCATAAGACTAGGTCAGGATAGAGAGACACAGCTTCTCTGGATTCTGCTGGGAAAAGTAGTCAGGCCAGTATGTCTGAGCTACTGTTCTGGGAAATACAAATTCAGTAAAACTGACAAGATAGTGAAAATTCTGAATTTAGAGCAAACGTTATATAAAATACATGGTTAAGCCTGTAGGAAAACAAGAGCCTGATGAGATACTCACAGAAAAAAATTCTTTTTGTGAAACAGGTACAAGCTTTGGGTTGACACCTGTTCTGAAATATTTGGTGGTTTGGACATCTGTGCGGTCAAAGCTGTACATGGAAAGGATGGAAAAGATTATATTTTTGAGGTAAGCAATCCTACTTTTTTCCATATATGCTTTTATATATTACAAACACACAAGTAAAGAACATTTGTGATAGTTAGGCATTGGCCTATTTGTGTTTCAGGAAAGGCTGTGTATTTTTGAGCAATGTTTAGATCATAATACAAAGCCACACGTCCAAGTTAGTGGTAACACTTGCTGGAAAATGTAACCATATATATGGTAATGTCTTTTAGTGTTTGAGGAAATGTACACAAACTACAAAACAAAACCAAATGTGGATGTCACATTTTCCCAACCCTTATGATTTCTTTCCTGAGCAGGCTTACCAGTTTTTCCTGGAAGGTTTATAGATAGCACTATCCCAAGGGAACCCCAACAAAATTATACCTTTACATGGAAAGGGAAATTAAGAATGAAGTGGAAACAACTTTACTTTTTTCTTGCCTAAATGTTACCTCTGATTCCTCATGAATCAAAAGTTTCTGCTGTAGATAATTTTTAAAAGTTTGTGTTTCTCATTTACCTTATTATGGATAAATATAACTGTCTAGCCATAAAACAAGATATCATTACTTGCCTATCACACAATTCAGGATTTCTTCAACATCTTCCGTTCTTAGAATTTTATTTGGGAGATAGGCAAGGATCTTCAGAATCTCCTTACTCCAAAAGAGGTTGATATTCGCTAAAGCAAAAGTAAGAGTATTTTTTCTAACCCGTGAGAGTAATCGGAAGATTATGGACTGACCCCCTCTAGTTATTCGTATCCATTTAGAACAGAAGAGCTTTGCAGAAGTAAAAATCTTTGTTTTGTCACGGTGTTAAACAGCTCTATGAATTTTCTTCTCTTTTCACAAATTTATTTATCGCTATTGCAATTGCTAATAATTCCCGAATCAATCAATAGCACTTTAAAGGATTGAGCAGTTTGCAGCAGTAAACCTTCAGCAAAACAAACAGGATTCATCACTCCCTCCTGAGAAGCTGAAGAAGACGTCAAGAAATCCTGTTTCCTCAGTCCGCCGGGCCAAACCAGAACTGAATGTGTCCTATTGTATCAAAACTCACTGTAGCATGCAATTTAGGATTCCATACTAAATCTCTTCTGTTGCTCCTTCATATAGTGCAGCCCTTCCCCCCCGCCGCACCCCGGGGTTCCTGTTACATCTGTAATGCTGCACCCAGTGAAATCAGGCTGAGATTTGAAAGAGTGAAAAAAAAGTATTTTCCTGAAAACAGACTACTCTGTCTTGTGATGCTACAATATAGGGGAAATCCCTGAACATAAGCTTTGTCATGTGTGCTACATCACAGCTTGGCTGTGGCCATGGGTGTATCTCGGACATTGCTGCTGACAGGGAAGGCATCGATTTCTGCTCACAAGCAAGGTCCTCTCCAAAAATTGGGTTTTCAGCCTCCCATATGCCACGGAAAGCTTTGTAGGATACTCTGCAGCTCCCGTAGCCCCTAAGTGTCTCAGAGGATGGGCCTCGGCACTTTCCACACGCACCCATCTATCTAAATTCATTACATTTGAGATAGTTTATGCTGATTTGGCTGGCTTTAATCCAGCCTGAGAATTTATTGGTATCAACCCACACTACTTGGTCCCTCCTACCAATCTCTTTTATTCCCTAGTTTCTTTTCATCCTGCTCTTGTCTATGTCTGTACAACCATGTACAAACATGGTTGGACCTTTTCTGCTTCCAATGGAATCGAGATGTCTCCTTTATTTAAACGGTTGACACTTCTGTTGCATTCCTCAGTTAGCAAATTCCTGCCAGACCAAATGCACTGCGCTTTCATTCACCAAACTCAACTGTTTCCACCTTTTTGATATTGCACAATTTTGGAAATTTTTGAGCAAAGCCAGCAAGAATCACCAGCCTCCACTGAAAGTCAGGTACACAAAGGAATTCCGGCATCAGGCCTGGGAGGTTTGGTGGGTAGGAGGAGAAGGGGCAGCAGTTATTTGAAAATGAAATAGCCAGTGCAAATTCTATAAAGGACCAACAGAGTACCTCACTTCCCACTTCTGGACAAATCCCCTAATTTTCCATGCCAGATACAGTCATACTTTTAAGCAAACAGAATTCTGAGAACTGCGGGATACATGAGGAACTGGGTATATAGAGCATTTTAAGTAGTGTACATAATAGATGTTGCAATTAGAAGAAACAGTGGATAGAAGCGTGATAATTCTTGCTGTTCTACAGAATCAGCTGAATTGTTTGGAAGATGGTAATGCTCATCAGCAAGAATATTTAGAATCCGGATAAGGCATTGAAATGTAGAATCGTTTGCAAAGTTCGCATCCAACAGAACATCTGTAAAACTTAGGATCGTTTGCTACTAAACAGACAGCTTACATCAACAGTTATTACACTATAATTTTAACAGTTACTGCGCTGTAATTCTGTGATACAATGAAGAGTGCAAGACCGTCTGCTCCAGTATAGGAAAAATTTTCACCTTTTGTGTACTTTCAGCATAGGAAAATAAATGTGTTGTAAAGCGTGTACATACTGCAATCAAGAACCAGTAGCCGAGCAGCACAATCGGTCCGTAACTACTGGGTTTACACTCCAGTCGCAGTCCCATACTGAAACCTCTGCTCATGTTTTCACGGTGACTGCTAACACCTACTGCAAAACCGGAAGCTTCTGTATTACTGACGCTTTCATTTGGCAGATGCGATCTGACAAGAAACGTACAAACTTCCTAATGTATGAAAGAACGTATCCAGATATGTTCTTCCTGATTTTTCAGTTTGAACATTCAACCGGTGTAACCACCAACAGGAATGCATACATGTATGTCATCCAGCTTCGGAGCAAATGTGAATTAGGGTAGAATTACACTAAGTATCCTTCATATACTCAGCGTTCTAGACAGAAATCAGCTTCAGGGGATTTTCTGTAGTAAGGTTGGGAGAGCAGCATTTTACAGGAATAACTGCTTAGTACATAGTACATGTTTTGACGAAGGTGTTCAACAAGAGCTTTAGGACATGCATAATCCAAGACAATAGTTTTAAAATACCTACAGTGTATAAGTATTACATGTAATAGCTCAACTGCTTGCAAAAATCCATTCTAAACTAAGGCTAGAAAATAGAACACGTAAATGACTTTTCATGTGACTGTTTCTGGAAGGTTATTAAGTAATTTCACATTGTCCTTTCCTTTCCTTTTTTATCCTATAGTGAAAGTTTTATTATTTTAGTGTTGTCGTCATTCAACTGCTTTGTGATGGTTATTTTGTCATTCCTTGGTTTAACATTCTGCTTTCTTTTATTCCCCAAAACCATGGAGCAATAAATTGTACCTGTGGCTGATATTAGAGAATCGGTACAACATTGTGTCTCATGAATCTAATGTTCTAGCTGTACTTCTTAAAAAACACCACTGTAGAGTGATTCTTTATCTGTGCTCTAGTACAGTACGCTTACATTGCAGGTAAGAATGTGTTGGTTCTTAATGTTAGATCCAGTCATCATGCCCCACTTCTTCAAGAAGGGTAAACATTTTTTTCTGTTTTAGTTTCTCTAATAGTTTCTCTTCTATATATATTTGATTAAAAGGATAATTTTTAAATAACTTACTCTTCTTTTAAAGCCTCGTGGCTATTCAAGTTATGCAAAGTGTGCTTGCTGTGTGTGAGTAATGACTATTCAGTAATAATATGGAAGAACTAGAGAACTAAAATGAAAGAAAAAAAATTAAGGATGTTTAGTGACACTGAAGTATAGTTCTAGACAATTTCTGTGTACATAGACCTTGTTATGAAATAAAGAAATATACAGATCTTTATTACTGTTCGCTTCTCTTGGATGTCTCCTTCATGCGATGTGCATGTTCCTGTGACCAAGTCGGTCTCAATGTAATAAAAACCCAAGAATTGGAGTGTAAGTACAGCTTCTCACTTTTTATAGCTTTGAGTGCTAGATTTGGGTCTATTTTGTAGATTTGGCTTGGCTCCTCAGTTCGAGTTTGTGCATCAGCTTCCTCATATTTCTATAGCCAACCTAGATAGTTCTAGTCATTTGAACGAGCTGAAGCCAATACTACTATTATTTCCCAAACATTATAAAAAGGATAAATTTTAATGTACTATTCATCTTTCCACATTGCTATAAAATACTACTCCCAGGGGAATTTTGAAGGCTGTCCATTTGTGCCTTCTTGCTATGCAGTTGAGGGATACCTTATACATCCCCAGGAAAAAAATCCAGACCAATTTGTCTGAAGGTAGGAAGGACAAAATATTGAAGTCATAATGTTATTCAAACATAACACAACCTCTGTTTTTCTATGAAGCTGTAAGCTCTCTACAGTTTTCTTAGATGGGGCCGTAAGAGGTAACTTTGACTTTTAAAAGAACATGGTTTTCTAAAGGTTGTTCCCTGGAAGAAATTACCTTCTCTTGCCTTTTACTGCTATACTCCAAACTACCTCCAAGCTCCTACTAGGGAGCAATGAACTCATCAAAGAATCAGTTAGCTAAAAGGAAGGATTATGAGGTTGATCAGGAGGAGGGTCAAGTTATTGTTCTGTGTAACAATCTGAGCTATTCATTTAGTGTCTCTTCTTTCCACCTCAGTGGGAATACTCCGCTGCCAAGCATCATCATGCCAGAAAGAAGCTGTAGAAACAAGAATTTTACTAAGACATCATTGCAACATAGAGCTTTTTAACTCTCTCACCAATTCTTGCTAATAAGTCATCAAATTAAGGACCATTAAACTTTAAAGTCTTAAACAGAAGAAGGACTTTTAACCTTTCCCTTTTTAAATTAATATTTCTGTAGTTTTAATGCTAGAAGGAACAGGTACTTGAGCATTGCTCATGTTTCTGACTCCAGTGAACATTATCTGTCATAATTCATTCTTGGAGAACCAAACCTCTGGGAAACTAAACAGAAGCTCATATCGTGATGATGAATGCAGTAAAAGAGAACAAATGCAACAGAATCCTTTAAAGAGGCCTCACAGACAGTCTCCCAAATTTTGCTCAAAATTGAATGGGTGCGTGGCTGCTGCAGGTGTCTTAGTTCTACTTGCTTATTTTTACCCTAAGCTATATTAAAATTAGTTTCCAAGTGGTTTATAACCTAGAAAGATGCAAACCGTATGAATTTCATAAAGAATATTTTCAGCCACTGTAAGCCAATATAAGAAATTAAGGAACATAATTTGATTCGGTTTTTTAAGTCTTGGTGTAATAGATACGATTTGTGAAGGTGCCACAGTCTACCCCGCTAGTAGCAAATATAGCACCAACTCCAGAATATATATATATATAGTGTATAAGGTGTGGTGATACAGCACCAGCACCAAGTATGCTGTCTTTTACAGACTGCTGTATTCCCAGATTCAACGTCCTGAGTAATATTGGCTAAAGTACGTGAAGAAATAGATCAGAAGGGGGCAAAGGCAGAAGAAACCTGTACCTCATGCAGTATTTGTGCACAGTTTTACTTACAGTTGGGAAATGCTAGCTGTACTATTCACTTTACAGTTCCGACAGAGCTATGGCACTCACTATGGCACAAGTTTAATGAGCACAAGCCTCTGATGCCGTACTCCCAACTGCTCGACGCTAAGCTTAATTTATTTTTCTGTCTTAATCATATACATTTCCAAAATTCAGCACCAAAGACTGAACAAAGACATGAAAATATATTCCGTTAGAAATATTTGGTAATGTCATTGTAAGTGGTGCGTCAGAAGTCATAGACATATTTAGGTTGGAGTCGCCTAGTCCAGCTTTCTGCTGGAAGCACGGCTAACTTCAAAGTTGCTCAGACCCTATCCGAAAAGAAAAAAGAGAGGGAGAAGGTTTTTTTCTTACCATGTCTGCCAATATTGTAGATACAAATCTCCTACAATAAGAAGATTTTTAAAAACTCTCTAGAAACGTAACTTTATCTCAAAATTGGGGGATTTGGCATATAAATATGTGAAGTGGCAAATAATAATGGCCGTTACTTTTTTACATACTTAAGTGGGTTTCCATCCATTAAAGAATATCCTTTATTCAGATTATTAAGGGAACTAAATCCAGCTGTAATAGTTGATAAAGTCAGAGGTCTCTCATCATTTATGATCCGGTACTATAAGAAGTTTTGAACATTTAGGAGTCTAAAATTACTCTTTTGGTGATATAAGTAAGTTATAATTAGGACCGCATCTGTCTGTGAAAACTCACATTTCCAAAACGAGGAGCATTCCTACATTTCCTAATAGGACTTAATATAACTTAATTATTTCTAATAGGACTTAATATTACTTAATAAGAAATGGCTAAGAAGATACAATTCTAGAAAACATAGCCTTTTTAATTAATATTCTTCCAAATTTCTGATGAATTAGTGATGAATTCATTAATGTATTCCTTCATATGTGGGCTTCCTGTGATAGAAAAAATTCAGTTTATTCAACGAACTCTTCTGGGACTTTTTTTAATATTTTGGAAGTAACAGACTTAATCCACTGAAATTTTCCAGACACCATTCCAGAAATAATGACATCAGCTGTTCTTTTAGACAGAAACGTAAATCAAGTGTATCTAGTGACACAGTTAATGAAGGGGGTGAATTTGTTTTGCTAGGACACTAGTTTTCATTTGAATGGAGCAATAGTTATTGACCTGCTTGAATAACATGAGTATTTTCGGTTCCATCCTAAGAATAATTATTCACTAATATTATTTTCATTTAATATTTATATTTATTCTATTCATTTTCAAAATAGCTGTAACTTTTTAAAGTAGCAACAATAGCACTTCTTATATGTGACCATCTTAATGTTTTCTGTTGTTCATAATGAACCATACTTTATTAATAGTGGGGTGAACACAGGTAAAATTCACTGTGGTGTCAAAATAATTGTTATTTTATAGATTAAACTAATCCCTTTCACATTTTCTCTTCGAAGTGCTTGAATGCAGGTGTATTAGCTGCATTTTCTACATATTTTTACACTTTTTTTTAATCTCCTACACTTGCATGAGTTTGTAACACACAAATTCAGCTTCATCCATTGATTTTGATTGGCCATAGAAATCATTTGCTTGGTTTGTTTTCATTCCAGCTCAAAACCAGACCATATAAATTTGTCTGTAGGCACTGGCTCCTTCATCTAGGAATGCTTGATTCACTTTCCCAGCTGTTCTTACTTTTTCTGCAGACGTTGTTATTCACCCACTGCAGGAGGGACTGTAAAAATTTCCTAGCAGTCACCGCTGATTTTCTGCTGTACTATCCCCTACCGATTTCTCAGGTGTGGTTACGTTTCCAATTACAAATTATTCCTGCATCTGCTATAGAGACCTCAGGGAAAGCCCCGTGATTACTTCATATCCAGTCACTCCCTTACTTCTCAGAAGTGACACCATCTCTTCTTACGGCCCGTTCCATCTTAAGTGACCTCCTCAAAGTATTAGTTTTTCTTAACATCAATTATTTTCCCCATACTTAGAACTCTGACATTAAAATCTGTATCAGCCTCTGCCTTTACAGTCAAAATTTTCACCACAATTGGAGACATACAGGTCCCACAAAAACAACACAGAAGAATAACACATTCATAACAGGGACAGCAAAAACCAGCTTCTCTTATTCGCAGGCCAAAGTAAATGTTTTTTCTCAGTTCTCACACTCTCGAGCATGGACCTTCAGAATTACCCTGATGCGCAATGAAATTAATTCCTCCTCCCTCTGCACTTACCAATTATCATGTCTTCTCCTGTAATTCACGGGTATTTTTCCATATGAAATCCATGTATCATTATTCTATCAGACTCCTTGGGCACTTCTGACTTGCAAGCCCTCCAGCTGTTCTGTCATATTCCTCTTGTATTTCAGCATCCTGACAAACACCCTTTTCTGCCGCTGTATCAACAGAGTTCTTTACCTGTACCTTTGCCCTTCCTTTAACCTCCCCAACTGTCTCCCAGCACCGTTTGGGCTGAGTCTTTCATAAAGCTCTAAGCTTTATGATCTTCCTTCATCCTTTGGTGGGAAACATACTCTGTAATGGAGAACTGTGTCTGGAGAGTGGCAGTCAGAGTAGTTTCTCCTCCAAACAGGATGATCCCTGTGCAATTACTGATACCTTATAATTGCACTGGCTCCTTTATTAATCCCATCCCATTTCCTCTCATATTCATCAGAGTTAAACAGCATTTCTCTTCTCTTTCTTGCCAGTCTCAGTCTTGCAGCCCAAATTTCAAATATTTGCCTTATCCACACTAGCAGGGGAGGGCACAGAGTAATTCACTGAAAGGTCAGTGTTTCATTTTATCACAGTATTGTGTTGACTTAAACATGCTGCTGCAGAAACAGTAGTTTCTGTTACTACTGCTAATATATACACTCAGTCTCTTACAGTTTAATACAAAGATGTTTTAAGTGCATTTCAGAATATGGTTTCTGGGTGATAAGAGAAATTCATCCCATAGAATTGGTTACCAAAATGCATGTAAATTAAACATAGAAGCGATACGAATTCAGTGACCGTAATTCACAGTGAGCCGTGTTTTTACTGGCATCTGCAAAAGTAGCATATTTAACTTTATGAATTACAGATGTCTTTTTTCTATGAAATCCTCTAAGTGGGAAAACTCCAATATTTTAAATAGCTGAACTAGGTACTGAAAAAAACACCCTGGCTGTGTTTAAATGATATTTTAAAACTCGTACAGGCTGTAAATAGACTATTTATAAACAGGACGCTTTGTGTATGTTTAAACTTTGTCAAGTCCTCTAAAGTGGGGGAAGTGCCAGCATGACATTCCTGTTAGTCATTCACGGGTTTTAAAAACTGTTATTGTTACCCAAAATACTTTTAATTCTTAAGATACATTTATATAAAACAGTTCTGATTTCTCTGCATTCCCTTAAAGAAAGAAAAAGACAACAAAACCCACCCTGTAAAGTATTCACCTTGATTTTAGCTTCTTTGCCAAGAATAGAAGTGCTCTCCTAGTGGTTAGCTTCTCTCCTTGAGAGTCCCAGCAGCAGTAACAGAGGGGAAGCTGAAGCTCTTTGCAGCCAGGTGCAAGGCTGGGTGTCAGCGCTGTGCTCCGGACACTGTCGCCATTCCCTCTCGGCAGTGCCAGTGGCAAGAGCCCCTCCAGCCTCCTGCCACCCGTGACTTCTTCCCACCCACATTGCTTCTCAAGGCCGGTTGGTTATTAAACTGAACAACTGAACTGATTTTAAGCCTTGGAAATCTTTTACTCAGTTATTTAGTGCCATTTCACTTTGGGATCAGTCGTTTTCTTGATCATTTGATGCCTTACTTTCTCTTTTTACCACTTTGGCTACTACCTTTGTACTTCAGGAAAGCACCAGAACAAACACATTATCGCTTGTCAACATTCAAGACTTGGCATCTGGCTCAGTACTTCTTCAGTGTTAGGTTCAGCATATCCTTGGCCAACAATATTTGTTCAAGTACAGCAACAAACAAAAGGGGTTTTAGCAACATCAAAACCTGTCCAAGCAACAAAAGGTTGGCAAGGGCAAATGGCTATGGTGTTTAATGTCATATGTGCTTGAATCTGCCTCGATATGTGAGTATGGCAGCTATGCTTGAAAATACTGTCTTCAAGAAATGCTTGAAAATACTGTCTTCAAAAAATGTAAGATCTTCTCTACTGAAGTGGACACGAAGTTTAGATCAACACCTCAAGGCTTCTTTTTTTATCCTTAGCCATAGAACTACACTTTTCCCACACGTTCTTGTAAAAATCGCAGTTATCTCCTAAAGAAAGTTTATATGTAAACTTGCAGTTATAGAAGTATTTCAAAATAGAAATTCAGACAAAGCCCAGTATTCCAGATCTTAATCCTGTCTAATCCTTTGGCAGGTTCTTATTTTGGGCACTTTGTTTCACAGTCATTCCAAATAACTTTTTTGATGTAAGTGGATGGTAAACAAAGTGAGGTTTTCTTTGCACATTTGTGAAACTTAAAACAGTTGCTTCTGTTGTTGGGCCAGAGGGGGGTTAATATGTACCTGACAGCGAGAGGGGCAATATTTTAAAAAATAACTGTCATTACATTAATGCCTGCCTTCCAGAGGGGCAGATTTTTAGACCACAGACATAGCTCCCTCTCTGAAAATCAGATGTTTTGCAGTGAACTGCAGTGTTTTGCAATCTTTCACACTGACATCAAGACCTTCTAACATTCTGTCATTATTATAAGTCCTGGCCAAAGTATCTGGCACGTGTGGTTGCCTCCTCCATCCAGGCATTATGCATATTACTCTTCCAAGAAAAAGCTCATGATAAAATGAAGTGGATCTTTAAACATTGCAACAATTTTAATACCAATAACTCAGCGGAAATTAATACTAAAGTAAATCCACAAAAATTCTGAATTTCAAGGGCCACACAACCAGCAAGTTGCAACATTTTACCCATTCAGAAATATCAACTCATACTGGTTCCATACTTTTCTCTCAATGAATTAATATATTGGTCATGTTCCACTTAAAAATATGTTTATTAAAAAAATATGGTACATGTTTTGTAGAAACTTTCCGTGTAATTATTAAGCACTCATGCAATACTGTTGATGTGGCCCAAGAGCGGAAAAAGATTCATTCATTTCTTAGGAAACATTTGCTCTAGACTCCAATTATTATTTCATTGTTTACTTTGAGGTTATTTTAAAGTATTTTAGCTGTGAGGACAGTTAGAGGAGACATCCTAGATCTGAAAATCCCAGAAAAAAGTGTTGCCAACATTTTGGTTGTAAATACACAATGCCAGTGTCTGCTGTAAATGAACAAACAGAAAAAATAATGAAAATGCTTTTGGGCTTCAAACTAATCTCATTATTAGAACAATGCAGTCTTTGTCAGCCTCCATAAGAATTTCTATAGCACTTACCATATTTTAAAAATCCTCAAGTTTAGGTAATATTATTTCCAGTGCAGCTCATTCCCAACTACTGTGCAAGATGAAGGATTACATTCCAGTGTTAGAATGAGCATGCATGTTCTTTTAAACCCAAATGTCTCTTTAAATACCCAATTTGTGTGTCTAATTCCTAGAAGCACTTGAATATCGTAAAGAAGGGAGGTAGAACTGTGCTCTTTGTCTGTAAAGGAGATAAAGTGTTCAGTGTAGGTTGATGGATTGAAGAGAGTTTTGTTTTCCCCACTGTATCCCTTCTACCTCAGGAGGGATCCATACAGTGCGGATGCTCTAGTTTTATGCTCATCGGTCTGATCCCTGTGTCACCCCAACAGATAACAAAGTTCTTCCACCTTGTAAATATTTGCAGAATCAGGTCTTATCACAAAATTTCAATACCTTCCCTTTGACTACACAAGCTGGGTAACTAAGAAAAAATAGCTCTAGGCAACAACCTACAGCAGAATGCCCATCTGAAGAGATGGGAATCAACCTCTCCAGCCAAAATAGCTCTGCCTCCCAACAGCAGAGCTCTCTTTCTAGTCCTTTTTGTAGAGATTGGGTACAATGAGGGCAGTTTAAGGTGTTTCTCTGGCCATTAGCACTTACCTTTTCCTGTGGCAGCAAGAGCCCTCCAGCACTCTCTTGACTCTGTTGAACCTTTTCAGTCTTGTTCCATTTACCTGCAATAGAGAAGAAACCTCAGAAGCCAAAGAGATACAGGAAGGTGCACTTCTGGAAGTACTAAAACACCTCCATAAAACTCACTCATCCCTCTGTAGATGTGCGAAACCGCTGAGGATCCCTTACTAGCAAGGAAAGTTTCTTTCCTTCTTCACCCACCACCACCTTCTGTCTTACCAGCACGGCTTATTAGTGTGTCTAGGGCATGACTTGCCTACCCTAATGAGAAATCTTGTGAGACTTGGCAGCTGGACAGCTTTTCATGGGCTGCAAGTTAGACGGACACAACTCAGTTTGTACAAAGAATGCAACTGGGTCAGATACAATGACATCCATACGGTCTATTACTGCTAATGCAGTCTAACTGCTTTATCCCTGGCAGCCTATTAATTATCAATACCGTTGTTTGTATTGTAGGCCTCAGTCACTTGTGATCCATACCTATGAGAAACACCAGAATGCAGGGCTGCTGGCGACATGCCTTCACCTTTTTCTGAATAGCCTTGATACATATTGAAAAAGGATTGTAGTTTTTCAAAAGTGAATTAAATCCTTTTATTGATGAAATAAGAACGGCCAGTGCCATTGTGGATAATAGTTGGGGTTATTACGTTAAGCTTTTATTTCCTCTGCAACAAACACAGATGCACCAAAAGTAGATACTCTGTAGAAATAACAAATATTCTGTAGAAATAAAAAATGCTTATAACCCACTGAAGTGACTGAATTCAGTATTAGTTTTATTCATCTGAATAGCTGAGTTAAATAACCGCTGAACACTGTTAACCTGCCACGTTTAGAATGGAAATGCACGTATTTTTATTTGTCTCTCTGATATCCTGCTTTCTTTGAAGAAGTTCTTTTGTGTGTCAGCTGCACTGCAGCCACACTACTTTTCAAGAAAGCATATCAATAATAACAAGGTGTTATTTAAAATCTTTCATTAATCAATAAGGATCCTAGCAGAAATCCAACAAACAGGTAGGAAGCTGAAGTTTTAGTTTGCATTTCCATGTTCTAATTGAGCTGATGAACATGGTATGAGCCATGAGATGAGAAAGTCTCCAGAAATGTAGCTTAGGCAGAAGTGCAGACAATTTCTTTAGGTTTTCGGCAGGCCAGTGAGTAGCCCATGAAACTTCATTTCCCTTATCTGCTATGTGCTTACCACGGGAGTCATGTTCCCCAGAGAGCTGGTGCCCAAGTATCGTAGTGAACCTGCATATATCTTGAAGATTGGAAAGGGCTGACGCTGTAAAATCGCTGTTCTCTTGCTCTGCTGACCCACATCCTGCACTCGGGCTTTTCTTTTCTGATGTAACATATACCATTTCTACAGATCTTGTTTGAGTTTTGTTAAAAACAATTAAGTAAACCTGACATTCTACACAGATGTAGAGTAAGTTGACTTTGGTGCTGCATCAATAGTTGATGTATTGTTTTATTTTACAGGTGATGGATTGTGCAATGCCTCTGATTGGTGAGCATCAGACTGAAGACAGGCAACATATAACTGATCTAGTCGTAAGCAAAATGAACCAAATGTTGTCCAAAACTCCTATACCATCTCCTCAGAGACCCACTGCCACTCAGCAGCCTCAGGTAGGGAACTCTGGTTTGTAAAACACAGAATCTTATTTTATAATTTTAAGCTCAAAATTTTCCTCACAGAATTTGTTGGGAAAACTGTACAGACATACCCTGAACTACAAGAATTCAATAACTGATCGACACGTTTTAGAGTTTTTTTCCTATTTAAATGAAATTATCTCCACATATAATCGAGTAGTCCAAGTGTTGGTGTGATTCTACCAGTAAACTTATAACTGTGGATTCAGTGGATTGTATTGTTTCCTTTCAGTTACATCTGTATAAAATATCATGGAAATAATAAGAAGCACTGTCACAGAGAATCTTTGCCCTGAGGATGTTAGAAAGAATACTGAGACAATAGTTCTTGTTGTTCTTGTGAGAAATGAATTATATGATAATCTTTTTTTGTGTGCTGCCATTCATGAAAATACCTTTCAAATCTAGGAAACTCCTGAAATATGTTTAGCATACTAGAAAATTTGTGTCAAAGGTTGCAAATGCCTGCGTTTCACTTATTTTATCTTGCATGGCCTGATAGTTAAAGTGTGGGGATGCAGAATTCTGCCCCTGGCCTTGCTACCTTTCAGACTTCGGAAATTATCTTGTGCTTCCATTTCCATGCTTCCAAAATGTGAAGTTTATTTTCCTGACCCTTTAAATAACTTCTGAGAGTGTTTTGCCTCTGAATTGGAGAGATGTAGATTTGATGGGTGGAGTATTAGATGGATAAGGAATTGGCCAGATGGCCGCGTCCAGAGTTAGAGGCAACGGCTCAATGTCCAAATGGGAACCAGTAACAGGTGGTGTCCCTAAAGGGGACTGAGGCCAGTGCTGTTTAGTATCTTCATTGACAACACACGTAGTGGCAGTGAGTGCACCCTCAGCAAGTTTGCGGATAACACCAAGCTGAGTGGTGTAGTCAGTAAGCTAGAGGGAAGGGATGCCATCCAGAGGGACCTGGACGGCAGGGTCCTGCACTTGGGTCACGGCAGTCCCCAGTATCAGTGCAGACTGGGTAATGAATTGATGGAGAGCAGCCCTGCAGAGAGGACTTGGGGACACCAGTGGATGAAAAATTGGGTATGAGCCAGCAATGTGCGCTTGCAGCCCAGAAAGCCAACAGTGTTGTGGGCTGCATCAAAAGAATCATGGCCAGCAGGTATGAGAGACGAGAGAGGTGATTCTGCCCCTCGCTCTGTTCTCGTGAGACCCTGCCTGGAGTACTGCAGCCATTTCTGGGGTCCCCGGTACAAGACAGACATGAAGCTGTTAGAGCAGGTCGAGAGGAGGGCCATGGAAATGATCAAAGGTTTGGAACCCTTTCTTATGAAAGGCTGAGAGAGTTGGGGTTGTTCTCAGTAGAGAAGGCTCCAGTGAGATCTTATAGAAGCCTTTCAATCCTTAAAGGGGGCTTATAAGAAAGATGGAGAAAGACTTTTTACCAAGGCCTGCAGTGACAGGACAAGGGGTAATGCTTTTAGACTGAAAGATTTAGATTGGATATAAGGAAGAAAATCCTTATGATGAGGGTAGTAAGACACTGGAACGGGTTGTCCAGAGAAGTTGTGGATGCACCGTCACTGGAAGTGTTCAGGGTCAGGCTGGATAGGGCTTTGAGCAACCTGGTCTCATGGAAGGTGTCGCTGCCCATGGCAGGAGGGGTCGGACTAGTTGACCCTTAAAAGGTCTGTTCTAACCCAAACCAATCTACAATTCTACGATTCTTTGAAAACTGCTACGTAAATGCTAAATAGCATCCTTTATGTCTTCATAGCTAGGCAGCAGGTCTGATCAAGAGCAACGTTATCAGCTACAACTTTCATGTACTTCTGTTAATATACTGAAGGAACAGGCCATGACAATACACTCTGACATAAACTGTTAGGGACTGTACTGCTGCTCTGTACCAGCCCAGTTCCATGGTCATCAGTTAAGCAACAGAATAAGCCAAACTCTAACACAGGAATTACCAAGCCTAAATCAAGAATCTATTTTTACTCTCACTAGGCTCCACACCAGGTAAACAATTTGAAAACAATTTTGTGGCATACCTCAGACAGACTAGTTCTTGAGGCAGAATGACTAATTTGTTCTTCAAATATATCATCATGCTTTAAGTTATAAAAATACACCATCCCACATAAAATAGTGGTGTGGCTTCTATTTATATTACAGCCACTTGAAACTAAGCACAAAATTGTTTCAACCACGGAACCACATACAATGGAGAAGTTTCCATCCAACATGACTCAAGTCCATTGTAAAGGGCACTGAAAAAGAAAGATGAGGGGAAAAAAAGAAATCACCTTACGCCTTATGTTTCTTTTAGGACAGGTAAAATAGCCATATATTAAAATGAACCAGAGTGTCAAATTTAGAGTTGCCCAGAGCTTACAAGTCAACCTAAACACAATTCTAAAACAGCAATACACATTACTTAACATTAACAAATTCACAGTCATTTAGAGCATTTCGTATTTCATATTTTGGGGAAAAAAATGTAAGGACTTGGGCAGGCATGCTTCCCTGAATTTTAAAGAAGACAGGAGAAACGTTCCTGATTACTGGTGTCATCCAAAGAAACTGGCTGTATGTTGTATGTAAATAAAGTTTTTAGTCATTTCCAAAGAAAAACTGCCTACATAAGTCCAGAATGAAAACAGGACACAAGGAACATTTTAAGAGAGTTCCTAAATTCCTCAGTCATTGCTGTTGCTCATCATTTCCATGGAAAGGTTTTTTTCCTCTTAAACAAAAAAAGCTTTGGATGAATCCAAGGATAGTATTTGCTGGCTAGCTGCTGAGCTTCTATTAGATTTCTACTTAGTTCACGTTACTGAAGAATTCAGCCTTTGCTGATGGCAACAGGATGTTATTCAACATCAGTCGTCTTTTCCTTTTCCTGAAATTATGCATTGCAGTTGACAAAAACCGGAGATATCTCTTCAGAATATTTGTTAGTTTTCCTCTCAGTTAAGCAGACTCTGCTTCCTTAAATTTTGCCTTATCATATTATAGTTTAGGACAGACAAAAGGGATGTGAATTTCTACAGAAGATACTATTTGCTAATACCTATTAATCTTCCCAGCTTTAAGGGAAAATCATGAAACAGATCCTAACAGATCCTAACAGATGTAATACATCCTAACAGATGTATTTAAAACAGATTATCTCCTCATGTGTAGTCAATTTTTAGCTAGGTTGTTTTCCCAAGAGTAAAATCAGTCTGTTAAAACGTCCCTTTCATCTTTGAACAGTCTTCTCCTTTTTTAATCTGAGAAATTATTTCCTAATCTTGAGAAATACAACCCATTTATTTGCGGGGCAGGGGGATACTGTGTATTTCTGCAGGTCACATAAAATGCAAAGCCAGTAATTTATCCCAAATCAACTCTGTGCATATGTATATGTGGTCTTAGACAACAAAGTGATACAAATATCAAAGAGTAATTTGTGTGTTTTGCTACTTCTGCTTTTAAGTGAACGGTTTACTGTCAATAGTACAGCTATAGAGGTGCCATGTTTTGAATTCCTTTATTATTTGCGTGGGGTTTTAAAAATTATTTATAATCCACCCACTACTGTGGCATTGGGTGCCTTGTACATAAAAGAATGCTTAAATTTATAAACGCCCGCTGTGGTCAGTACTATTCCAATTAACTATCCATCAGAAAACAAATCAATGATTAGGAAAATAAGTCTGTGTTTAGAGCCACGCAGCCAAATCTTGATGGAAATGATTGGCCTTGCAATATGCTCTAAAGGCCAACAAAGTGCTCTCTGTCAGAGTGCCAGAAGGAGCAAATTCCAAAGGCAGGGACCTCAAACAACTGTCTTGCTTGTGTTGAAACCTCAGAGGCGCAGATCCTGTGATACTTAAACGCATTAAATCTATAATCTGAGATACCAGAGAATCAGAGAATTGTAGACTCGTTATGGTTGGAACATAGAATGGTTTGGGTTGGAAGGGACCTTAAAGATCATCTAGTTCCAACCCCCCCGCCCTGAGCAGGGACACCTTTCAGATATATTGAGAATGTTTAAATATATTTTTTGTGTTTTATTTATTTATGTATCTCTAAACAGTTGCACAGGCCGTATAGCAAGTTCTAATGGTACACAGAACGGCAGAGAATTTGTGAAGGAGAAAAGCTCCAGTTTGCGTGTTGCACCTCAAGCCACCTGACTCTGGCTGCAGCCACCAAACGGTGTCTCACGCTTTTCTCTTGTGGTCCCAGGCTGCAGTTCACTGCATACCTGTGACAGCGTGATCAAGCCATATGGGGACACAAAGTATCCTGATCACAGGATTCAAAGCTTGCCGGTTTTGCTCTGATCAGCTACTTTACAAGTCTTCCCACTACAAAGAAAAGCAAGAGTCCCTGGACTCAGAGAAGTTCTCTCTGATATACCTACATATGGTCAAAAAACTCTTTCCAAAAATTAAGTTGTTTCTATTTAATTTGAAAACATGACAGTTTGTTTTAGTCACAACCATGATGAAAATACATAATAGAACTTTATCTAGGAATTTGATTTTAATAGACGTTTTCCATGAGGCCAACCTACTCCACTTGCAGGCAATAAAATGATGGAAATCCAGATTTCCACCTTTTGTAACTTCTTTGAATGCTTTTGACAGATCTTTCGAGAAGCCCTTTTCAAATCTCTCCTAAAACCCAAACCAGTAGGGTAACCTGTCTGGTGAAGTGCTCTAGCTGGCGGAATCACTTCTCTCTGTCTCCATCTGTTGCTAGGGAGGATCACTGCTGAAACTTCAGCTGTCCGGATTTGCAAAATTCTGCAGGTGGTTGCTCAGTACAGACTATTTTATGCTTGTTTCTGCAGCAGCATTCGTATATAAAACAATAGTAATAAAACATCTCTTCAAAGCTGCATATTAAGTCATGATATGAATTTTGATGAACTAAAATCAATGTAGAATATGACATTGTGCATGAGTATTACCATAAAATGCAAGTTATTATGGTCACGTTAGCAGTTGGAAGCTAAGGAAAATCGTATTAGGAAAATGATACTTCAGTCCAGGCCTGTTAAGACCATGTTGCATTATCCACAAAAGAACTTATTATGCTTAATGGAAGGAAGAAATTTGTGCACCAGAGACACAATGTCCATAACGACATAACATCAGAAAGAGCACAGCGTTCCCAGCTGTGTCCTGGTTCAGTTCAATTTCAAAGAAATGAGTAGTACACCAGTAATAAATCAATAAATGATGCAGAAGTAAAAAAGATGGCACTTTAATTATTTTGAGACTAGAATAGCAGACCCTGAAGTGTTTCATTTCTTAACACAGTTTTCTAAAATGATTCAATACCTTCTTCACTCTTCACCCACAGGGAAGCTCAGTAGCATTACATTAAGTTCAGTAGAGACTGGGTGAACAAGCCCTTACTCAGTTACCTTCAGCTGTTCAGAGATCTGCTTCAATTTATTTCCATTTTTCCTATTTTACTCTTTATTTTATTCATTCTTCATTCCCTGACCCCTTATATGATTTGACTAGAGCCAAGCAGTTTTCTCCAGTTTTATTTTTCTATGTTCAGAGAGAAAATTGAACCAAATGTGAACAGTGTAAATAACAAAAAGTATTATCTCTAGGGAGAAAAGCAAACCATTATCAAATTACCTATTCTTGGCTTTCCATAAGAGCAGTCACACTTCTATTACATTGCATCAGTTAGATTTACTTCTTTTTTTACAGCAAACTACTTACGATGAGCAGCAATTTGTTTCAAATAACTGAAGCTTTTATGATGGCAAGGCAATACAGTTACTTGATTTGATCTTAACTGAAGGGGAATGCACTTAACTGGGAAGGATCCCATCATGTCGTTATATGGGAATCTAGAATTCAGTATTAGGCTGCTTATTAGGAGAAGTGAACTTCTCTGCACTAAATTTGAGGTGTGGACTTTATCTCTAAGTGGCATTCTGCTTTGCGGAGAAGTCTCATAGAAGTTCAGCTGAAGTATAATCCGTGGTCAGGGGAAAAGGAACAGGGCCACGACTTGTAGGTTTGCTACAGCTGTGTATCATCCTTGAGACCCCTAATGATAAACTAACCAATTAACATCACCACCAACATTTTCTTTCTGTCACATTCCTTTGACGCTTACTTGCAGGAACATATTTTTCTTCCTTATGTCTGGAAGGAAAGCCTGCCTAACAAATAAATAAATTAAAAGACCACACTAAATCATTCAGCACGAATGAGGGTAAATACAGAGTTTCAAGCGTTAGCATCTGAGAATCCTGCTGAACTGGTGCAAAGCAAATCACTCCCTGGTGTAATTAGAGCTTTACTAACAGACAGCAGGAGTAATTTAACGGAGCTTGCCTTACAAAGGCTGCTAAAGGATCTAATGACCCCTAAAACCACACATGCTGTGTTTTTTTCTCTTAGGAAGACATTTAAATAGGGGATAAATGGCATCTATGGCATCATATGACTGTATGCTGTAAGCTGATGTACCCAGATGTGTGGAATAACATCTAATGGAAGCCCAGATCCTAAATAAGCTCAAGAGATGAGCCTTTCTCTCTGCTCAGGGCAAAGGAGCACAGAGCCCCTGGAGAATGTCTGGACAGGGTTTTACAATATGTGTCTCTTAATAATTGTTGGTCTTTCCCAACTCCTGCATCAGGTTACTCTATATAAACAGAGCAATATAGCTTGTCAATAAACAAGCAGTATATCTGTATAGATGGTAATTGAGCATCTTCTGTAGTCTGCATTAACGAACAATAAGGTTTTTTCTGTTCAGTGTTTACCTCAAAGTTTTGTATGCACTTTGACAGCCATCAATGACTACAACATCTAAGTAGTCACTCTTTGCCCCTTGCACTGTCCATCTGCCTAGAAGTTATTTTAAATCATAGTCCCTGGTAAGCAAATGACTAATCAAAGTGTTTATTGAGTTGTTGTTCTGACTTAAAGGATAATTAGTCAGAGAGCAGCAAGATGCTTTCCTAAAAACATTGGCAGAGAATCTGAACCATTGTTATCAAAACTCGTAAGGAACAATGAAGAATATTGCTGGGGTATATGTATGTTACAGAAGAGGAAACACAGGGCCCTTCAAAGGTTATGTAAGCCAAAAGCCATTCTGAAAACTATCACGTTGAAACCATTCTTACAAGCCTGTTGCCCTCTTCTGCCGCAGCGAGTGGTGGTTCTCTGAATGGCAGCGACATCTTGTGGCTGCCTCTCCTGGGGAGACCTGGTTTGGGGACTTGGCTGATACTGAGCGTCATAACGTGTTAAAACGTGTTAGAGAAGCTGTATCACATTAAACAAGAAATTGGGTATACATTTTACAAATACTAAGTGCTCCTTATTCGAAAATGTCTCATAATGCTATTATAAGGTATTTATTTCATTTATTTTCATTATTTTAATATGGAATATATTTTAATGTGCTGCCTTAATGGGTATGTATATATAAGTGTGTATATATGTACACACCCAATGTTTAGCTGTGAATATTTGGAAGAGGAGACGCTTATTTTAATCAAAGGGGGTTTTAACCTTTTAGTTATTTTATGTTTGTGAAAATATAAGCAAAACAGCTGTTACCCTTTTGGATCCTAATATAAAAGTACAGAATTAAGAAAAGCAGAAGAAAATAAACATGTATGGACCCTGAGCTCACGGTATCCTGGTAAAAGGCCACATTTGAGGCAGCAAAATTTACAACAGCCAAGTTTATTTATCACAAGTATAAAATACTAGCGTATATTTTTTTCTACACCAAGGATGTTTTGTCCATCTTTGAATAAGAAAACTATTCAAGGCAGAGACTGTGTTCTTCATATAAGTGACAGAGATCACAACAGAGGCAGAGACGCAGACTTTAACTGCTGGGTGAAGGATGTCCACATATTTATAGTCACTATTTCATTACGCAAAGCTTGATTTATTTTAAGCATTTGAACTTGACATTCAGGTATTGTAATAGATTTTAAAACACTTCATGCAGGAAAATAAATCCTAAGATTTTTAGTATTGATAGTCATTAAAAAACAGTGGGACACAACAGAAGAATGTTGAGCGGAGATTTTAATAACAAATAAGATAACCTATTTTAAAATACTTACTGAGATCCTGTACCAGTAGATGGAGTAGTTACTAAGGGAGGTACGTATGTATTGCTCAGTTCTGTTGCTTGTTTAGTCTTACTCCTGAACAGAAGTAACAGGTAAATAGCTTGCAGGATAGTCACTAGTGATAAATGTCTACAGAAATGCTTTTAGTGGTTAGCTGTGAATGTACCCCTTAAATGAGGAGGATTAAATCAAAACACTAATAAGTGTTTATCTTTCTTAGCTTCTTTTGAAATGATGTGCCAACAACTACACAAATGTGCCTTTACAATGCGCTTTTTAAGGGATTTGATGGCGTTTAGACTGTAAGAGAGAATTTACTAAAGGGCATATATTAAAGGTTTAGGATTATTTGGTCAAAATTTCTACCATCATCAACAGAAATTTGTCCAAATGAAATAAAAGCTTTCAGGATGTGGCCTGATTTTTTTTTTTGTTTATTTCTGAATACTCTATATTGAATGTGTATCGCCAGACGTGTACCTGGAAAAACACGTGATCCCTGCAGACAAGCCGAGCAAAGCTTGGTAAGAGAAAGAGTTGCTCCCAAAAATACTCGTTAGAAGAGCCCAAAGGAAAAAGCCCCATGGACAACCTGACTGAGCCAAGCTTCAGGACCAGAATCATTAGGGGTGACTTCAGTTGGCTGTAGGATGGAGTGCTTCAGCCTTAGTGCTAATAATTTTATAATAGAGAAGGCAACAAAATGCTAGCTAAAACTGAAAAATGTGACAAGTATTACTAGTTAATAGATAATAGATACTTTTCCCTGTTTATTTTAAACATAACAACAACACTGTTCTCTTTTGGTCTTCATTCACACAACAAAATTATGCTTTTGTTAACTTTTTTATTATCTTCTGCAGGATGATCTTCTGATCATGTCACGATCTGCCAATTGTATTGGCAGAAGCAGACACTAAGAATTCTAAAACTCCAAGATGACTACCCTCAAGAATAGTGAAAACGTTCAGTTTTTAAGTAATCATGAGCCCACCATTACAGAGTAGCCTGTTTGTTCTTAATAGATTTCTGCGAGAAATAGCTTTCTTATCCCACAGGCATTTTTAGGGAGACTTCAAAAATATCCTCATTCCATTACAGAGCAAAACACAGCCTTTTCAAAATTAAAACAAGGAAAACAGTAATCCCATCATTATAGAACAGGCAATAGCTGCCACATACACAAATAGAAATGGAACATCTAAGTTAGATCTCTCTGTTTTGTCTTAGTGCTATAATTACTATCATATAACATCTTTTTGATTTTTTATTTTATCTTATTTTTCATCTATTTTTACTCTCTGATTTTGTTTATTTAAGACAAACCTAATAGAAATATCTTTTTTTTGGAGGCTTTTCCTTGGTCTCCTTTCTTTTCCCCACTGTGGTGGGTGTTTCCCTTCTACTTTTTTTGTTATCATTCTCTGTCTCCACTTGACTTTTTTATTTGATTTCTCTGACCTTTAAATCATAACCTGTTAAGCAAAGCTATTTGGCTTTACTCCATGTTTAACTTGCAAGGATTCTGTCCCTCTCCCCAGCAGTCATTGACACAGTTTATTTTGAATAAGGACGATGTGCTAAATATGCATTAGAATTTTTAAACAAGGATAAGCACCAAGAGAAATTACAGAAAAATCCAAAACAAAGCAGCTCATTTTCAAATACTCTTGATTTGTCCGTGGAAAAACGGAGCGACCTCCCTCCTCCACCACAACTTCAGTGGTGGATCAGTTCTCCATCTGTCCAGCTGCCAGCAGAGCACCCTTGTCTTCAGCTGCTTATATATCATTCTTCAGAATCTCAACTCCTAGGAGAGACTCAGGAAGCTCGTCAGAGCTCAGACCAGCCACCAGCACCTCCTCTGTGTGGCTGTGTACTTGTGCTGCACCAGAAGACACAAGAAGAGAAGCACGTGCAACCAGTGCCGGAGAGGTCTTATGCTCTGGTCATACACTGGAGTTATGAACTATGCTATTGTCTGGGGGGAGCTCAAGTGTTTCACTACCTCTTTTCCATGCCTCCTCCCACTCCACTGTTGTAACACTGATACAATACTGTTAAGATAAAATGTGGGTTGTAAGACCTTGAGTTACCTGCACCATCTTTTTTCCAGACTCTCGTTTAAAGCATAAACTTCAGTTCTGAATGGATCCAGTAATGATGGATCTTTTTGACTCAAGATGAAGTTCTGAAGATCTTAGTCTCTTCCTCGTCATGCAAGGATCACTTGCCATCCCGTATTTAAAAAAAAAAAAAATCTGCGTTTTTTGTTAAGACTGGAGAAGCAGATACAGTGTGGCATCAGCCAGGGTCAAAGCCCCTGAGTTCAAGGGTCAAAACCTTCCTTACAACTTCAAACAACAGCATAGGACTTTGACACTATCAAGCCCCAAGGGATGCTTTGTCCTCTATGTATGTAGAGGGATCTGTGTACACTGTGGAAGGTGTGAGGAAGTCTTCTAGATATGTTGTAGGACTTTCATCTGCCTGTCCATCTATCTTTCAGCTCTTTCTCTGGTACAGACATGCATGCGTACGCATTTTAGTCTCAGCTGCTTTAGCACACAGGGGGAGCTCTCTCCTATCGCATAGTCCACATTCCTTCATGTCTATGGGGAGCAATTTTTTCACTGGAAAGAACTGCCTGAAAGCTGCTGTGCAACTGCATGCTTTTAGTGTTCCCTTTTCAATACCGCAAGTTGAAATCTGGCTTCTTTACGCAAGAGCCTGCAATAAAATAAGACTGCATCCTTGTCCATTAGAATTAGCGATTGGCTACAGAAAGGGACCATCTAGCCTCGACAAGCAGCGCTACTTAAGAAATTAATTTTCCCCAGTAAGTTGACATCCTACTTTTTCTCTAGAAACCTCACCTCTTTGGCGGGTAGGATTTTTTTTTTTCAGCAGAATAATAGAAAATGGGGCTGGAATGGACAATGGGAAGTCACCTGTTTCAGTATCTCAGGGGTACTCATTTTTAAGACTGCCTGTAAAATTATTCAAGAAGGAAACTATTCTCTAGGAATTAATTAGTTATCTAGCAATGGAAAACACTTAGTCTATAAAATCTAAGTTAGAATACTTTTTGATGTTTAAAAGAAAACAGAAGGCTTTTCCAGTGCATTTTGTAAATACTATTCCAATTACAAATTACACTGTATATCTTGCTTTTTGCTCTCCGCAGTCATTTCCCTTCCCATTCAGAGGAAGATCTTAACGGGTTTTGCACAGGTAGTTTGGAAAGTTGGTTGAGCAATAACAAAAGCTGCTCTAAATTTTTTAATTCTTTATCGCAACTTTAACTTGAAGAAACTCTAGGCTGGCATCAGTTTTTCTGAGAGTGTCTATTCCATACAGATTTCCTCAGCAGAGAAGGGCAAGACTGAACACTGCTGCTCCAAAAAACCTGTAAAAAGCAGGAGCCAGCTCTCGTCTAGCTGCCCCCTTTGCACTAGGCAAAGGGAAGGTGTCTTCTTTCAAGGTGTGCCTTACTACATCTCTCCATTATAACTGGAACTAGGTCTGTTTCACTGCCTTTCTCAGCCCACAGGGAATATATAAGACAATAAATAGCAAAACCTTTGTAGTTCTGTTCAACGCCACTGGCAACACAGTGAAGCAGATACATCACCTATGCCAGAGTCACCCGAAATAGGGTAAGGTCTGAACCAGCAATGGGTCAGTATCCCTGCCATACTCACTACACATTAAATGAATAAAGCAGTGAGCAACAAGGAGCTAAGGAGTTTCCTATTTTTGTATTCTCCGTATCAGAAAGCCACTTCAAGATCTCAGTGCTTTGCTAAATTATACAATATGTGCTTATTTCCAGCCCAGTTTTAGTCAGTTTATACCCATTTCTTCTTGGTTCACATTGTCCTTTAGTCTAGCTTGTTTTCTGCCTAGTTCTTTACCAGTCCAATATATTTATAAAAAGCAACTGTACTGCATTCAGGCCTTCATTTTGCTAAAGTAAGCAAGACATGTTCTTCCAAATGCTGTAGGTATAGACTCTTCCATCTCCCTGGTCAGTTTAATAGCGCTTTTCTGTGCCAGATCAGCTTACATTAATCTTTCTTGAGCAGGGGTGATGTAAACGATACACAGCATCATGCCTAACACCTGCTGGGAATACTTCGCTGAATGTGGGATAAGATTTTGGTTTTTTCACTGCACAAATCTTTCCCATTAGATTTCAGTTAGTGAACTCTGCATTTTTGAATGATGCATGTTATTAGTCCATAAATAAATTATTTTGGACATTGCATTTAAGTTTCTTTTTTCTTGCTTTTCTTCTTTTTTTTTTTAACTCCACTCATCCTTTTAATTCTTTATTTAGGATATTTTGTAGTCTTCCAAATCTGTATCATCTACAGGTTGTAGTAGCACACACCTAGTGTTTTGTGCCAACTGAATTAATGAAAATGCTACTTGAGTTCCACATCCCAGTTATATCCTTCCCGTTAGTTTTTCTTCAATAACTGCATATCTCCACAATAGCCACTTCCTTACCCACAATGTAATTCCTGTAGTATTAGTGCTTAACCTTCTCCAGTCTAACATGTACATTTCCAATTGTTAGAGATATCTGGTACGGAATTCTGTATTTCATGAGTCAGCTGGTTTTGATTTTTGAGATGAAGAATATCTGGTCTGACCAATATGAGCCCAGGAAGACCTTTAATTTTTACCTCCATCTCATTTTTAGCTTTTATCCCACCTGCCATCTTGCCCTTCCTCCTGTATTTATCATAATCTAGGACACTTTAAACATTCATTTACTATTGACATCCTGCCTAAATTATCTCTCTGCTTAGCAATCACATTTTTTCTTAGTTCTCCTGTTACTTAATTGTTTTACAACTTATTCTTGTTTCCTTTATGAGATCTAACTCAGCTCGTGTTTTGGCACTTCTCAATTGATCCCTCTACTTCTTGACCTGAAAAACATGGCTTTTCCTTCAAATATTGAAATACCTATGAAAAGCTTCTATCGTTGCATTACAAAGAAAACCAAATGAAACCCAAAAACAACTATACGTGCTCCAACTATAGTTCACAAAATCTTCAAACTCAGCCAAATCAAAATCAATTTTTGCTGGGACTCAGTTTAGCATCTCTTTTGCCCAAGGGCTATTTCCCTGCCAAGTTGCTGCTTTTGCTCCCACCCATTTCAACATTCTTCAGACTGTTCAAAATTTAAGTATATATGAATCCAGTCTGCATTTATATAAATGAACAAGGTAGAAAAAGAGTTAGTACCACTGATCAAATTCTAATACAACATGCTTTGAAGAACAAACAGTTCTTTCCTCCAGTTCAACCCCTAAAATTCTAAGGAGACTGTTTCAGGTAAGTGTGGAAAGGAAGGAAGTGCTACAGAGACATCTAGAGACATCTGTCTTCTAGACAAGCAGTGGGGTTTCTGCTCTGGCTGTAATTAACTTAGCCAATATTCTTAAAGACCATTATGCAACCAAAGCATCAGTTGTTATACCCGGAGTTGAGAAATCACAATAGTATACTTGCAGCATTCATGTGGCTTAGAGGTTTCCACAAGTAAAGTTGTGTTTTTTCAGAATAGTTATATAAACAGTAAATCCCCTTTGAATGGGAGAGGTTCTAGAAGCTGTTCTATGTAATGTTACTGTCAACATCAGCAGTCCCTTCTCTTTGGGGAATTTGGATGTGGTATGAAAGTTGTGTTCCATAAAATGAAAACCAAAAGGGCTCCTTATGACAGCTGTTACCACACCTCACTTCAGTAATCCTGAACCATACTAAACAATGTAGTTTTTAGCTTCTCTACTACTAATTTTGCTCTTTAACCGTGACGTGAGCATCCAAGTAAGACTCTGTTCAGGGTCATTTTCCATGATATATTCTGCATTCTAATCCTTGATTCCTGCAATGTTTGAGCTAAGTAATAGGCAAGTTTGTAGATCAGAACTGCAGTACAGGAAAACATGTTTGTACTAAAAGAAAGTGGTAGGAGGGTGAGCTTCTAGGCTGGGCAACAAAGAGAAAAAGAAAAAAAAAGCCAAGAGGGGTGAGTACATCTGCAGGACAGGTCTAGTCCAGCATCTCTGTTCAGAGAGGTTGTGTTGCCCATAAGGAGTTAGCAGCTCTTACAATTACATTGGCACACCACCCTGGAGAGGTGAGAAGTAACAGTCTGGAGTTAATTTGCCAACAACTGGTGTTTTAGAAGAAGCCTGGATTTTATTAAAGGCCTTGGCTCAGGACAGCAAACAAGTCTGGTTCAAAGCCTGACTTTAATATCAAGTATCAAGGTTTCTGACTGTCTGAAAGAAAGACTCTTGAAAAGGACTGGATTACTACAGACCATTGAAAAACCATGAGTAAGATTTCTCAATTAGGAATGTAATGCTAATTAGTCTTTTTGGGTCAGCCTGGGTGGGTTGGCTAATTAGCAAATGTAATATACCCATGTGATTGGCCTGGAGTGTGGGTGAGGTTCCTGGAAGCACCAGGTGATATCTGGTGAAAAAAAGGATGTGTGGGTGGTAAAATCAGGACAGCTGCAGTCAGTGACTAGAGAGGGGGAAATACAGCTTCAACAGAAAGCGCACAAAGGCTCTAAACTTTCAGAACAGTTGAGGTGAGGATTAGCAAGCTTCCATAAGGTTTATTGAAAGCTTAATTTAGGATAAAATAATTTCTTTGTAAGATGGAGAGATATGCAGATTGCATAAGTACTGATGTTGTCATGTCAGATCAGTTAGGTGGTGTGTGCGATAAAGCCCAAGACCATTCCAGTGCAAGAACAAATGGCAGGTTTGCTTCAGCCTCGAGGCATGGAGGAGACAGAGGCCCTGCAGATGTTGTTTTAACATTAAAGTAGATATGAATTTAAACTGCCAGCCTGTGTTTTCAGTTTCTAGATAAAAGATGAGTTTTAGCTACTTCTTATAATCTTTTGCTTTTGTTTTAGTAAAAAGGTAGCAACACTCATATCCTCCCTAGGCGCCCTCCGCCACTGCAGAGAATGATACAGATTGGTTTATGGCCCTTTGTAGGGCTAGGAACTCTGTCACATGGTAATCGTAGTAATGTTCCTTATAAAACATCATGCATGCTTTCTAACAAAAGTCACATAATCTGTTTGGTGCTCCGGAAAGATTCTTGGAGGTCCTTAAGCCCTGTGAGTAAGGTACGTGTACTTTCCCTTTAAGGGCACACTCCATGTGTCAGGCTGCAGCAGCAAAGGAGACACAGGCTGCTCTGTAATACAGAGCCCCAAGTGCCCTGAGGGCGTGCAGGGGAAGGTGCCAGGTGCATCAGAACAATGGTACTGGAATATGAAAGCAGTGAGCTCCTCCAGGGCAGCTTTTCCAGGTTTCCACTCTGGGCTAGTTTCCCCAGTATCCAAGGACTTACTGATGTAAATGCATATTGTTTCAGTGAGCTCCAAGCATTATACAGAGTGGATACCACAAATACTTAACGTTACTGAAACATGCATAGGATAGAACGTCAACTTTTACATGTGGTTCAGAAAATTAGAGGAAGGAGAGAAACAAAACAGAGAGGACTTACACCCACACTAAAGCACTTCAAAATTTTCTAGTGGTTGTTTCTTTCCTTATGAAATTGTCCTCTTTTCTACATATCCTCATCCTTACAAGGATGCTTACCGAGAACTATGTAACTGTGTCAGTTCATACAAGGATCAGATTTTGCCTCATTCATTGTGTACATGTCATTTTTGCTCCTCATGCGGTCTTCTGAAGGTTGGTAACTCTGAATAGTTAGAGTTTTGGACCTGTCCCGTATCCCTTTATTTATGTAGCTAAAGCAGGCAAAGCAATTTGCAAGAGCTGCGTACGATAGAGTGTTGTTGTCTTGTAACATTTAAGAAGTGTAACTTCTAGATTGCTGTGCAGGATTTCACGTCACTATGAGTAAGATTTATTTCTGTAGTTCTAAGATGGAATACAAATCTACCAGAAAAAAACAGTAAGCTTTGCAAGAAACATGTTTAATTAATTCTACATTGACTATTTAATACATTCTAGGGTTTTTCCCTCTTGACAGATGGCCATTTAATTTCTGGATCCTTAAAAAAAAAATATCCAAGCTATTATGTCCAAGGATTTAACATATTTCACTTTTCAAAATATTAGAGATGGGCCTAAAACAAAGTTTGGATTCAAATACTAATGTTCCCAGAGGGTGTTCTGCTCCAACGTTTTGGTTCAGGCCCATCTTTTCCTCTTGACAAGTATACATTTGAAAGGGATGCTGCCAAATAAATCTCCTGTTTTGAAAAGTTAAGTATTACATGTGTTTCTAATAACACATCAGATGGAGTAGCATGAAGTAATTTCAATTATTTTTATTATTTGTCTGTGGTTTTTGCTTCCTTTCATTTTGCTTAGCAGAACAGCTAACCTAGAGTAGCCTGTCTCCCTTCGCATTTACAGTCAGCAAATCAAAGCAAAAAATCCTTCCAGATACAAGTGAATGTAATTAGAAAGAAATTATTCCTTAAATTACACAAAGGTATCTGTCAAAGTCCGTTTTCTATTCAGTCTATCCTAAAAAAGAGAGCAGAAGCAATGAGATACAGAAAAGTCGTTGAAGGTGCTAGGAACTGAAGGAGAAAGACCATACCCAAACGGAGGTAAGATTTGAGAAGGCACTCCCTGTATCGTGATCACATGCTGCAAAGGGAAAACAATTTTTTCTTAAGAACTCAGCTTTGGATTAGCCCGGGATTCATATATCATGTCAGAAAGCAACTAAATTACAAAATGTTATCTGGAATAAATTAAAAGTATATGTTCAGCCCCAACCAATAAAGAGATTTCTAATGAAAATAAAGACAAATTAGTGGGAAATTGGAACTAAGCTACTCTAACTTTCTTTTCTCTTCTGTTTTCAAATGTATTTTCCAGAGTGGATCACTAAAGGAGCCAGAGCCAAACAAAATCCCACCTCAGCGACCACCACCTCAAGGTTGTTTACAGTACATTCTCGACTGTAATGGCGTTGCAGTAGGACCAAAACAAGTCCAGGCTACTTAGATAATTGAGACTAAAAGCAAGGGGTAAAGCAAAAATCAAAACGAAAAAAAAGAAACAAACACACAATCTTAAAAGCAAACATACCAGTTTTGTTCAATTTTTGCATTGTTTCAGTGCTGACCTGGACTGTGTTTTTTCTATGCAGTGTCAACTATACCGTCTGGTTGTTTCCTTGTTCCTGTCTGTGCGTGTAATGCTTACCTACCTTTCTCTGTAAAATTTGTGATTTCAGGGCTGTTGTCAACAGTGTACAAAGAATGTGCCTCTTTAGAGCCCAGTGCAACTGTACATTATGGATGGTTAGACAGTATTTTTTGAGTATTATATATCGTTAAGTAAAATACCACCAAGGTTCAAATCTAAATACTTTTGCTTACTTTGTGAGTGTGTGCACACTGTACTCATAGCCTTTATTTTTTTGTGCGTGTGCATGACTAATAAGCAGGTGATCCAGATATATTTTTAAAAGTCTAGATTAGAGTTTGCTAGTGAAGCTTTTTATTTATAATTTTATAAAATTTGTTAACATTTGGGTTTTACTTATACACAAGTGGAAGTCTAATATTTCAGTGACTCCATAAGATACAGTTCTTCCCAAGGAATATTTAAAATAGCTTCTATTTTACATACTGGTATTCATATTTTTAGTAATTCTGCATTAAATTATTAGCTACAAAGCTATGTAAAAGGGCCACCTATGTGCAATATCTCAGTGAAAGTGTGAGTATTTAATGTATCCTATTTCAATTAAGTAGTACCTTTTGTTGTCATTTTGAATTAGTAATCTATGGAGATTTTTAATGAAAATTAATGCAAATACTTTCAAAAATCTTAGATTACCTAAGAGTTAAATCCCAGGTTATTTGGTGAGAAGTACCTCAAGGACTGTTAAACTTCCTGTAAGAGCTCTTCTTTTTTTTTTTTTTTTTTTTTTTTTTTTTTTCAAATACGAGATGTTAGGGGATGGTAGACCAAGGTACCTTTAACCATCTAGGGGTTTGATTAGAATGTGAGACAAAAATGAGAGCGGTTTACTTTACCAACTCAGGTCTACTATTTTAAACCTAGAAATAGCCAGATAGCTATAAAGAAAATTCAGTCCCAGCGTTATCCACATAAATAGGGTTTATGATAATTGCTTGAAATCAAACATGCAAAAAGGCTTGAGATGCCTGACAACTGCTAGATTTTCTGTAGGTAAATTATTTGTGATTTTTGCATAACTGATGTATAATGCAGTATTAGGAGAAATACACAGGCAGGTGGTTAATCTGTTGTGAGAAATCTAGCCTGGAATCACAAGCTACACACTGCTAGCATACCATGAAGCTTAGTTGCAAGCGAGCCGCAAAACTGTAATTTTAATCTTGAATATGTACAAAGATGAGTAGTGGCCATTAGTTTAGTGCAAACAATTTTGTTTAAAGGGAAAACAGCCTTATGTTCTACTTCTGTTTTCCCTACAAACACTGGAAAAAATTATCAGTGAGAATCATCATTCTTAGTGTTTCTTTTATTTGTACAAGCTGGCTGGTAAGATGAGAATTAAGGTATGCATTATTAGCTATTTAAATGTTTGTGGTAAGTGCTACTGTTTACTACCTATCAGTAAATTACATGAATATTTTGCTTTAGTGATCAGCATTTGTCTGGGTCAGTGATCATTCCAATGATGGCATTGGCTATTTTGTTCTATATTAAGAAAATTCCACTTAGAACCAGGTTCACAAATCCTTACCTCCAGACGCCATAAAACTGAATAAACCATACTGCCCTGGGGTGAAGAAATGAATCTGATGATTGATTTTATTCAAAGCAGTTGGTATTTTTTTGCATGTAGTAGTACACGTATTCACAAGTGCTTTTCACACGACATTTGTGAGTTGTGTGTGCAAAGAAGCGATGGGTGTTGCAGATAGGATTTCAGCCTGTTGACTGTAAAGGATTTACAAGGGCACACACTATTACTACATACCACAGACAAGAAGCAAGCCAAAATGTCTCTCTGCATGTAAGCATGCTTAGGTGCAATATTGTGGGTAACAGGGAACAGATGTTTTACAGTGTAGGCTTAATGTTCAGTTTTGTTGAGTTATTTTTGGTAAAAGTTTCTTTCATGATTGTTGCCTTTTGTACAACCCAGCTGCAAGAAAGTGAGCAAATGCTGGAAGTGTGACAGCAGTATATCTTTTATGTGAAATATCTTGTACAGCTTAATGTGCAATAAAAGAAAGTTATATCTGTCTTCAGTGTAAAGTTTCTGGCATTCAAGCCTGTATATGCAAGTGGGGGAAAGAAACCTTTCTGTTTTTCAATATTGAGTGAAAGGAGACTAATAAGAAAACAATCCTTATTAAGATGTTGCAAGACCGTGTTATCACCTTCAAATATTTCCTACAAAAGTGGTTCAAATTAATAAACAATGAAGGCACATTCCTTAACATACATTACGTGCTATTTATCTTTCTACACCACAACACACTGCTACAACTGTATTAAAACTTACTGAAGCATTAGTACATGCTGTTCTCAGACACATACACTGGAATCTCGTATAGTAAGTGGAAAGCTCACTGTAATAGCAATTAAAAAAAAATAAAATCTTGTATTGCAACAGTACTTCCAGATATTAAGGGTTTTTTTAGAGACCTGAACAGATTAAGTCTTTTACTTGCACTAAATATCTGTGTAAGACTAAAAATTCCCAAATGTTAGAACATGTAGATGAGTTGTCTCCTATAATATTTACTGTTCAGCAAAGCTCTTGCCCTGAGTGAAACATTATACAAAGAAATTGCTCAGAATTTCATCCTTTCCTTTCTTCCCCTTAACTCAGATGTCCTGTGTGCCTTGTCACATGCAAGAATAAGTATTCAGTTATAACAACTGTCAGCCCAGAAAACCACATTCAGACGTCTGATACGAGATAAAAGCAGCATGCCCACTGGTATCTGACACAGCACTATTTCAGTCAGAAAGCAGAAAATAACCCTTGTATGATGATGTAGCATCTTTCAGCCATGGATTTCACAACTTAAGTCTCTACTACACATTGTAGTTTCGCACTTGATACAGTATTTTGCCAGTGTACTTCCTTCTCAGTGCAAAGATCCTTGGTAAAAAATTAGTAATGAGTTTCTTGTGTTTCTTGTAATGGTCTCGACATATGTCATCAGGGGTTAAATAAGTTACCAAAAGACTTTAAATTAGCCAGAAAATTGCAGTATAAAGTTGTTTCACTGCTGTAAGAGTGAATCTAAGAGGAATATTACAGAACTAATTTTAAAACTTCGGAGGAACAAAACTGCAATAACTACATGGAAAATACTAGCTGTATTGCTGAAATAGATGTTACTGGTTAATTCGATTATTTCGCAGCCTCTCCTTGAGCTGGGCCAAGGTTATACCAGGTGTAACTCCATTGATTTGTTTTGAAGTCAGTGCCACTACTGCTGGGATAAAATTGGTACTTCTTAGAAATTTTAAGGGTGAATGACAGGGGCTTCAAGCAAGTTACTAATGTACCAGCTGTGCTTAGTAGTATTAACTACATGAAACTGCAGTCCATATTAATAGAATTTTGCCTCTAAAGTAGAGTTAATCACATTCGAGGATTATTTTAAAGTGTTGGATATGAAATCTAGTAAGAATTCCTTGATACTATAACATTATGAAGTTTTTCTTGTACTGAACCTAGGGGGCCCAGTGCAACCCCAAGGAATGCAATCACAAAGCCAGGAGCCATTGCAGCCACAGCGCATGTACCCCCCTGGGCAGTCAGCAAAGCCCTCAACTTCCCAGCCGCAGCGTCCACCTGGACCTACAACTCAGCAACCACGTCCCCAGGCTCAAGGTCCTCCCAGCACCAGATTATCAAAGGAAGCAGAGCCGCAGCTACAGCCACAGCCTGCTCCACAGCCAGCCCCACAGCCAGCTCCACAGCCTGCTCCACAGCCTGCTCCACAACAGAAGCCCCAGTCTCATCCACAACTTAAGTAAGATTTGCTTTATCCATTTTCTTTTCTCCTCATAACACAGATTTTGTTGTCGTAACTGTAATTTGGGAATTGGTCTAACATTCCGAAAAAAAAACGTACATAGATTCCCAAGGCTAAAATGAGGTTAAAACATTTCAAAAAGCTTATTCTCTGTTTATGATTAGTAAGATAGTGTCATTAGTTATATCCTAAGCACGACACGAGATTTCATTTATTAGTTGTGCAGTTTCTGCCCCAGCTAGGTCTGAAAACTCATCATCTTTTTCGTATTTCTTTTTTCCTTTTTATGTCACTGACTCATGATCTGGGTGTGCTGTAAGCCTGCCCAGAAAAGAGGAAGTCTTATCTATTTAAACTTTTAACCTTGCAGTCACTCAGACAACAGATTCCAGTTTCAAAGGGCCTATCTCAGAAACCATCCATATGAACATGCTAGACAGTGGCTGCCAGACTGTGTTTCTTCAGGGTCGCGCTTTGTTCATGGTTCTCCATTGCTACTGTCTGTACAGCACAAGCAACTCGCACAGGCCTTTTCCAGAGAGGGCTGTGGGACTCGCACAGCGAATGCTCCCTAGTCCTCTCACTACTGGAACATTCCTTCAAGCACAGCGTGCTATTGTTGCTATACCAGCCAGCCACACACTGCAGTAAAGACTATGGAAAGCATCTGTAGCTATATCCCCTCTCACAGCTTAAAACCAGTGAACAGAAAACATGAGGAAGGTATTAGCAATAATTTGCTGTTTTTTCAACATAGCGATCCTGACACACACTATTGCCAGTAGAGTCAAAGACATTCTACTTGTCTTGGTAAGTACAGAGGCTGGCATGTAGTCTTTCTTTTATCCAAGTAAGGCAGATCCCTTTTTTCCGCCCACTCATATGCTAATACTAGTGTAAACCAATTCTGAATCCTCACCTGAGCACAATTCAGTGGAAAAGGTGTGTTAGGTGACATTATGCAAAGATGACAGTATTTTCCTTGCCTTCCTAGGGCAGTGTATTTCCTTATCCTGTTTTATAATCATAAAATACAAATTCATTCATTCCTTATTTAAGTATATGCAGAGATTAGGGAGGTCAATTTTCTTAAGCAAGATGGAAGACTCTAAACCAGTTTGAAACTTAACTTGTGAACTTCAGACATTTAAGAGAAACACTTAAGAACAGGTACAGAAAACCTGTGCAATATACTGCTTCCCAGCTTTCTCCCTTTCCTTTAGTTCCTTGTTCAAATCTGATTCATTTTTCTTTTCTTCAAATGGAAAAGAATCGTCTCTACTTAAAAAAAAATAAAAAAGGAGAAATTCGTTTTTAAGATGCAAGCCATAATAAGAGTAGTTTTTCTAACTTTCAAGAAGCAGTTTTAGGTCCACACCAAGACTCAGATCTCCTGCCTGTAGGATTAACTCTATTTGCATGTGTATGCTTTGTATTCACCCACATGCTGTTGCCTAACCTGTATGTACATGTTATTAATCTGTGAATAAATATTTAATTAGGCTACTTATTGTGTTACTAATCAAGTCAAGTGCTGCTTCCCACCCTCCCTCTTTCAGTGAGTACAAACAAACATTTATCAGTCTATTCTCATTAACACAACTATAATTTATGAAAAACCTAAAGCGCCTGTAGCACTGTTTGCTGTACATTATTAGAGGTAGAGGAGTTGCAAACCATGGAGAGTGTAAGACAATCTGAATAAGAAAAGTATTTCAGTTTTACTGTAGCCAAAACTGAAATCCTATTATTGTAGTGAGATAAAAATGAAATCACTTAACGAGTCTTGCTAATGCATGGATATCGTCGTAAAAAGATTAAACTCATTAGTGTTTTCTATTTAAATTCAAGCCTACTTTTTAAATATTATTTCATCTGACAAGTCATGAGTTAAAGTTTTAACTCCAGACATTTTTCCTTCTTGTATGTTATTTTATTCATGTTTACAGAGTCTTATACCATAGTTACGTGCTAGCACTAAAAACAGAATAGCATTGCTGGACTGCTTATAGACAAGAAAAATGATAACTAACTTGGGGAATTTTTTTAAAGATATAAAGTGCCATTAAGCCTGCATTTAGGATCAAAATGTCCACTATATATATATATATAGAGAGAGCACATTACAACTTTAGGATTCGTTCTTCAGACTCTGCCAGTATACCTAATTTTTCTTTGTGCATAACTGTTTGCAGCCGTAACAAACACAATCCTTGATCATCCTGTGTTGGGTGGTTATTGGGATTTAGCAGGCAGGCCCCCTTTTTCCTCAAGTTCTAATTTGCATTATCCAATTTACTAGAATACAGTGTTTCAGATCTGTAAAAAAAGCAATGTGTTTTTTAAAGAAAAGATTATCCTACTTCTCAAATCAAAGTACAGAAGGAATGTGCTGTATTGCAGCAACTGTGTATGCTACATCTAACTATATTGCACGTGTTGAATGTCCACTTTTGTTCCACGTTTTTCCTTTTCTCATATTTTATACAAGTTATATGGGGATGGAAGCTGGCAGACAATATGACCATACAAAACATGTTGCATTTTTGTCTTGCAGCAAGTCGCAGTCTTTGACAAATGCCTTCAGTTTCACAGAATCATCCTTCTTCCGATCATCTGTGAATGAAGATGAAGCAAAAGCTGAAACTATTCGAAACTTGAGGAAATCCTTTGCTAGTCTTTTTTCTGATTAGCCAGCTTCATCTAAACGCACCTAGTATATAGTCTAAAAACTACATGAATGTTACATAGGTTTTGTTTTCCCTGTGGCAGTACCCTTCTCTGCTGTGCTAACTGTTGTATTAAGCAATATGTTAAATTTACAAAAAAAAAAAAAATTGAAGAAGGACTTTGATGAGATACCATTCAGGAACATGTATAAAAATCTGTAAGGAAGGAAGGGTTCTATTACTAACACAGAATGCCGAATTCTAAGGTCCTTATCCATTGTAATATTGTGGCCTTACTGTGACTGAACTATATAATCCTATTTGAGACTCCTTTGTAGAATTGTGTTAATAAAGCATTGAGTAATGGGTTTCTCCTTGCTTTACCCATTTCCAATGCATTGCAATGCATGTGTATTTTGTGTGTAAATGTTTTGTACTGCAAAAGTATAGTCTTGACTTGTTCTTGCCTCCCAAATTTAGGAGGCAGTTCACACTGACATTCTTGTCAAGCCACATAAGTAATGTGAGATATTGAAGCGGTTTCTTCCTCCTTATACAATCTTTCCATCAGCTGGTTGTCGACTTCTGATGTATTGCTGCGAGTTATCAGTACACTAACTTAATGTCATAAATAGAGTGTGTATGTACTACTGTATCTCCACATGTCTATTTCAATTGATTTCCAAACTGTAACCATAACTGGGTTTAGTTGCAAAGAATATGCATGATGTTACCCTTATTTTTGTGAACACCTTCTAATAAATGTAAAGTCCCATGCCTGATTTAAAAAAAATGTCTTCTACAAAGCTTGTTTCAACATCAATATATATTGTCTATTTTGACTGATATCAGAAGGGTAGCTTTATGATTATAAAATATTTGGACACAAACCACAACTGTAAGAAAATGAACTATTACAAATTATTCCCTTTTTGAATCAGCATAATAAAAAAATATAAATTCTAAGAATCACATTTACATTTTCTAGTAAGTTATGTATTTTAAAAATATTCCTCTAACTCGGCGAAAACAGAATTGATCCCAGATTTTGAGGTAATAGCAGCATTATTTTTAAATTATTTAAACGAAACTGAAGTTCATTAGTACCCTCTAGACTATCCATTTCCAAATGATTATCATGTCATTCTGCCTATCGTGAATTACATGCAGCAGTATTCCTTGCCAGGAAACAGTTCTAACAAGGGAAACAAATAATAATTGTAATATTAGTATGTCTGACGGAGAAAACAAGCAACACAATGTTAACTTAAAAACCCTATGGAGTTTGTAATGGGTTTGTAGAGACACATCTGCTTGCCTCAGAAATTTTACCTCTTGTAGATCTGATAGTTTATGAAGTCTAGGTAAATCACAATCACCATTTGATGACGTTAAGTCCTTTCAGCAACTTTGGATTCCTTTGGGTGAAGAGCCTAGCTTGGGCCAGGAGATTGGCAAGGAAGGATGGAAACTTTAATCTCCAATGATGTCAGACTTTAGTTCGTACATTAGCATCTGATAGCTCTCTGTTTGTCAACATAGTCTAAGTTGATGATCCTAGCATATATATTTCCTGAAAAGCAGGCATGTCCAAATCACTCACAGGCAATACAACCAACACCCTTTTTGGACTGACAATGAGGACTGACTCAATATCATAGTTGAACAATCATACCTAGAACAATGCTTTCCTCCAGGTTAAGACTAAAATGAGTCTATGGGTAAATTTGCACTGCAACATTACCAACGTTAAATACATAGCATTGCCCTCTATAGGATGTAATCTCTGTCTCTCAGCTCGGCATATAACCCACATCTTTGTGGAACAGCCCTCAGAGAAGCCCTCTTACTGAATTAATTACAATTCTGTTTTCTTTCAGGAGGAGTGTACTCTGTACAGAATCCTGTAGTTTAGACGATGAATTCTGTGGCAAAGCAGAATGCTTTAACTGTTAATAGTTTTTATGAGTTCATAAGTATCAGCTATACTTTAATTTTTTAAAAATTTTGTCCCCCTCCTGCCCCCCACTGGATTGAAACACCCTTCACTGGGCTGCAATAACAACCTTGAGCTGTTACGGAGCCTTTCATGTCTGAGAAGCACTTTACTTTTAGATTAGAAAGATTAATCAAAGTTGCTAACGCAAATTAATTACTGCTACAGAGAAAGCATAGTAATTATGCATAGTTTGGCATGGTTCATGATTAGTACATGCCTAGTTTCAGCAATATTTAGTACAATGTGAATTACAGGTAGTTCATTAGTCCAGGCCCAGATTTCGACTTGAGGCAAAGTTTCTTGCTCATATAAAATTCCCTCCCACCTCTTCCTGGGAGAAAACGGGTTTCACTACAGTCTTTGTTTTACCATCTGGAACAAAAAAAAGAAAGAAAAGAAAAGAAAAAAGAGAGCAAGATGATGCAATCAAATCTGCATGGTGTATCCTCCCACACAATGTACATAACACATTGCCTCTCTACAATGCCAAAACTTCTTTATACCGCCAAGCGTGCTAAAGCGTGTCACATGCAAGCTCATGCATGCTTATGTTCCTTATGCGGTGTTTCATGGTTAAGACATTTTTAAGCAATCTATAACACATCTCCAAAATACTAATCAGAAAATTTTATAAAAAGTCTATTCAAACATTTATTGTCCATTTTGTCTTACTTCATTAAATACCTTGTGCTTTGAATTCATGTGGAGCTCAAAATACCCAGTTAGCCAATATAATGCTATCTAGGGTTACATAGATGGTAACACAGAAATAATCCAAGTGTCTGTGGTTGTTCATCTTTATGAATATTAGCCTAGAAACAGAAGGTCTGTACTTCATTTGCGCCTTTTCCATGGAGATGCAGCTTATGATGCCATAGGTTCTATGTACAGCACTCTTTTTTTTTAATCTTTCACATATAAATCAGGATAATATGAAATCTACAGAGTCTTAAGATTGAGATGGAGCCATTTCTGACCATTAGGCCTGAAGCCAATTGAATCGCTGAAGCAGATTTCAAGAGGTTGTAATTATGGACAAAGTGGCTAATCTAGCTTTGAAACAACCACAAACTCTCCAGTAAACAGTAGTCAAAATAGTACTAAGGTACTTTGTAAATATTGTCTGTACTTTCTATACTTCCTACTCCACAAGAACAAAGTCACTTGTCTGAGCCGATGTTGTCATACTGTAAAAAATTGAAAAAGTCAGTGCATATTGTCTGTGCATTGACATGGTTGTTGCCAGTATTTGGTTGAATACTGCAAATAAATTTCATAGCAAGTTGTCCATCAGCAGCAGCATCCAGTGAGGCTGGGTAGGATGGAGGTGGCTAAGTCCAACCTAGCTATCTAGTGCCTTTTTAGATCTCCTCTCCTGACACCTATCTTGGTACCCAAGATCACCACACAGAGTTGGCAGGTGTGATACAGCACCTGTGGGAGAGCTGGGCTGTACTGAAATGGCAGCTGAAGGCCAGGCAGGATATACAACGGGGATCTAAAATGGCTCTAGTTGCCAACGTTCGGGACTGGATTCCTCTTGTGCCTGGACAATCAGCTATCTTAGCCTTTGTAACCATTCAGGCATGAAGTAAGAGACAACTTAATTGAGCTCTGCCTTTCTTCTTCCCCTGGCAGAATTCAGCTGTCTAGCAAGACAGTGCTACAAACAAAGAAGCATTTGCAAGTTTTGATGACTAGTAGAGTTTATTTTTCCATACTGAAAATAACTAGAAGTGATTATTGACTCAGAGTAATTTAAGAAAGGTGATCTAAACTGTCACATACGCCAGCACAAATGAATTTAAGTTCTAAATGACAATACATGCCTCCAACATGGAAATGCTTTTTATTAGACAAACATTTCTAACTAAGCATTTTTTTATTTTGATTTAAAAGATGTTTTTAAAATATCATATTAAAATTTTCAATATAGGTACCTATAATTACTTTTCCAAATGCATATTCAGTCATGTAAAAAGCAGACAAATTTGCAAAATCCTGTTTTCCTCATTTCCTCTAATTCTTCATTTTCTAAGGAAGGGTATTCCACTTCAAGATGGTAGTGTACCTTAAGTTTTATTAAACATTTATTTGCTCATCTGTACTTAGATTCTTGCAGCTCAAAAATTAATTCAAGAAAGAATGCAAATAAAATTTATTTTTTTTAAAAAGAGGAGTTTAAATAATGTCTAGAGTACCAAGTGCATTCTTCAAATTCAAAATAAGCCAAGAAGAACAACAGAAAGACTGTCCCCCCCTGTTTCACTGTAAGATAGCCCAGGAGTAAAAGATATGGGGGTTTTTCCCACAGATTATATTACAAAGAATTAGAAAGAGGAACAATTTTTAAAAAAAAAAAAGATTTTTGTAATTTTTACTGGAACTGGAGTTTGGACTTCTCTTAGCAGTGGCATTGCTCAGAACTTCCAAGGGCGGATGTGGCGTTTAAAAACTGCTGAACTTCACATTAATGGACTTTTAAGTTTCCCAGTACAGGATATATATTATGGAGGAGAAGGTACCTGGCTTTATGGCTAAATCTTTATTCTATAAAAGTGATGGATGGTAACAGAAATGCAGTAAAATGTAAGCTAACCTGACAAGACTGAGAATGGATTAATTGGGAGCTTAACTCTTCACACATGTTTTTTGTTAGTGTTTCTCTCTCCTCATAACCATTTCTACTTTACTCACCTGTGCCTGTTTTTCTGACTAATCCCAATCAGCCAAACTCTTAGGATTTATAAGCGCTGAGGAGTAGCTAAATTTTGGTTTAAAGGCAAGATTTTGAATTGTTATTATCACCTTGCACTGATCTATGCTTCCTAACACCATGGGGATAGCTTGAGTAAGTAGTAAAAACTGAAAGCTCACTGGTTTTGTTCTTCTATTGCTTTCTTAACTAAGAATGAAATTTTGGTAAAAGATTATATGGATTTTTAAAAGCACCTAGGCAGACAATACAAAAGAATTTTTGTCTATCCAGACAAGAAATGAAAAGAAAGTAGCACATATGGGCTGGTATTTAACCATTTTTCAATTTGGGAGCTACTTCTCAAAAGTCTGTTACAAGTGTTTTGAGTGACAACCATTTTTAAGTGATGATCTTGTACAGGCATTTAAAATTACATAGCTAGATCTGCTCCATCAGTTACAGAACTGCTGCTGTACTGAAGAAACACCAGACAGTACTTTAGATACATCAAACTAAAATTAACAAGAGCTGTGCTTTTTCAGCATGCCATGTGCCACTTTGAGTCTGTAGCAAAACCTAAAATGTGGTTTTGATTTTACTGTAACTCGGAACAGTGAAGACAATCACCCAAAGAATTAACAGGGACCATGGATATTAGACTTTTAGTAGTTCTTCTGTTAAGGAAAACCAGCATAAGCTGATGCTTCTTTTCCCCTACCCCTCAGGTATTTCACATGAAATTCTGCCATTTAAGTTTCCTGAATTTTTATTTGTGGGAACTGGAACTATTGGGCAAAAATGCTCTAGATAATCAGAAAAATATGTCAATGTGAGAGAGGAAAATATTTATGTTATTCCCACCCACTATAATAAAATGTGAGCATCTCACAGCTTCACTCATAATATGCTGCCTCCTCTAAAGCTAGGAGGAGTTTTAACATACAAAGAAAGAAGGGTGGGCAAAGCATCCTTTCAGTAAGTGCAGAATGCCATAAGCTAACATCTCACTTGCCAAGTGTGCTCTAACTGGAGATCTACTGTACAGATCTCTCAAACTGATGATTATGTAAATCTTCCAGATGGGCCCTTTAAACAGTAGATTACTGTCCTGACTATCTCTATCATCACTGAATACTTCATAGTTTTGGGTGGTTCAAGCCAAACTCCTGTAGTCTCTGCTTTTTGCACTTTTTTTCTTTCTTTGCAACCTGTATTAACGATAGTGTCAGGAGCGTAGATATATTTTTAGGTATATTTTCCCCACATCCCCTTTTTTCTTCTTCAGTCATGCATAGCTTGGGACCGCGTACTCCACTGGCCTCATGCAGTAAGAAACATGGTGTGCTACTAAAGAGACTGTCACTAGAATTTAGTGTGCAAATTCTGCTGCCGAGCTGCCATATCGTGCAGTCTGTGTACAATCCACCAAACAGCTGTAAGCGCCAGATATTCTAGATTAAGAAAAAGGAAACGCTCCTTTCCTCCCCTCTCCTCGTGGGGAAATGGAAACTCTCTGTCCACTAGGTGAACCAGGCCTAATTACTACGTAGAAAGGATAGTAAATCAGAACCGTGCTGAGCTGCATTAGTTAACTGTTTTGGTGACGATTTAAGCATACTGGGTAGCAGTTAAGTGCTGTATGCTTCATCTTAAGACTCCTAGGAAACTGGGTCGTGTTTCCACATAGAACAGATTCTACCTCTGATATTGTAACTACACAATCCCAAACAAACACTCATCTTTTAACAATCTTGAAAATAGGTGTTGCTAGCCGCATCCACTGCTATTTACTGTAAAAATGTCTTCTCATTGCTTGATGGAATTGTAACAAATCTGGGTATATGGAGGAGACCTGTAATTTAAAGGCCTCTGCCCCACCTGTCATGGGAATGTCTCTGAACTAGGATCAAGGAAGCATTCTTTTTCTTATTTAGATGTTTTTTGTCTGTTTGCAAGTCATGACTTAATCTATTAAAAAAGAGAAATGGGTGTTTTAAAAGTACAATGGCTTAGTCTCTTCTCCCCATAAACTCAAGTTCAGTTACAGGTGAACACCATACTATAATACATATTCGTTTACTCAGCTTTGTTCTACAGTACGTTTTTGAAGACATTAGCATTTTTCACACCTTTTTTTTACTAGAAAGGGAAAGCATGTGCATTGACTCTGGGCCATAAAGAGCTGATGTAATTTCATGGCAAGAAGACTCCTGCTGCCCTTAAGAATGTTAGTACAAGTTCTGAACTGACTTACCCTCCTCTGGAATAATTATGCATTCCACTCTGGCACATTTTATCATGCAATTCTCCTGCTTTGTAGATTACATGTCTTGAGGAGGTACAAAAGGGAAGAGCAAAGACTGTTTTATTTCTACACATGCATCTAACAAAATTATATATACACACACACACCCCTCAAATAGTACTTTTAAATGTAAAATTATGTGAGAATTTACTTTACAGACTTATTTAATATGTACATTAAATACAGGTATCCTTTCATGCATAAAGGAGGTGCAAGCATCTCTTGGGAGGAACACAGCAAGTACAGGGAAAATATATTGTTAAATTATAATTGAACAAGCTGGAACTTGTTCAGGTTAAACAGCCCACCCTCAAACTGCAAAAAGCCAAATTATGCCCTCAGCAACTTCTGAAAAGCAAACTGCCTTCAGTGGATTTCTGCAAATTTAACTGTCTAGAGTCTACAGCCACATCAGAATAAGTCTCCCTGATCTCAGAGATTAAGCAGTCCCCAGCCTAGTAAGTATTTGGATAAGAGACCACTTGGCAATTCCACATAGCCTTAGACAGTAGCACAGGATGCATTCGTAGTTGAGAGCTTGGATGTGAGAGGTGTTCGCAACATTAGACTGAGAGATAGTACATGTACCTTTCGAAGAGGTATTAGGATGAGTTTATTAGCCTACCTCTCTCTGGCTACAGCAAAAGCCTAAAATAGGTTAAAAAAAAGTCTCCCTCAAAAAAACTAAAACAAACAAACAAAAAGAAAAATAAAAACCGAACGATTGAAAAGACTGAGTTTAATAATCTGTTCTGAAAAATGGTCATTAAAATACAATTGTGTCCAAGAAAGACTACAGACCAGGTCACTTTTTAGACTGAAGGCATAAAAATGTATGTTACTAGAGTCAGCGTGTTACCAGAGTCAGCAGAAGCATACTGGGAAATAGAGCTGCTGGATAAAGTTACTTGGATGCTTGTTCTTCAGGACAAAGCCAAGAAGAGGAGATTTTACTGTCCTTACAGTAACTCTTTCAGGTATGTTTTAGTATCTTCTTGAGGTGTAGGTATTTCAAATAACGTTTCAAAGAATGTTTCTTCTTTTTGACCTTCAGTAGGTCAGGCATAAAACTTAGGAGGAGGGAAGCAAGTACAGCAAACAGCTATGACCTCGATGCAGTGACCCGTAAGACATAGTGTTTCATTTTGAACTGTCCTGAAACACTGATTCAGCTATTAAAAAGCTCTACCCTGTTCTACAAAACATATAGCATTCCATACTAAAAACTTCTTTAGACTGGTCAGCCATACTGAGTTGCAAAGTCTCTGTGTTTCTCTGGGATATGCAGGGGATGAGTGGTGTGCGGGAAAACTCCATAAATAAAAAGGTTACAAAAAGACCCACTATTGTTTTCAGTTCTCATCTAATTCTGGACTTCAGAAAAAGTGGCAAGGCAGAATAGTAGCAGAGTGGGTAACCAGGACTCCTGTACCTATCTATGTATCTGAACTGCTTAAAACTTACAATCCTTCCTACTCTCTACGCACAAGTCTTCCTTTTTGTTTTCTTGCTTCCTGTTCAAACAAAAGTCAAATTTTCTACAAATGGGTCAGATTTATGATGGGGGGGGTGGGGGGTGGGAAAGGAGGAATATATAGGGGCAGCACACAGACCATGTATACAAAATGCAGATCTTCATTATTTTTATGCTTATACTTCCCACTAACAAACTGCAGGCCTCATTATGATAAACGTTTTTTTCCACATTTTTTTAAAGAAAAGCCTAAATTTCCATTAAATTGAAAAACAGTGTGTTAGGTTGCTAAATAGTACTGATGGTTTTTGCGCTCCCTCACACATATGGCTAGCTGAGAATGCATAACATGTTCAAGCTTGAAATGAATTTTTTTTAAGCAACCAGTATATAACACTAAACATGATTTAATAATGGAAAGACTGGCACAACCTTAAAGGAATATCATCAAGTAGGCAAGGTATGCTTGTGACTTATTATAAAACAGTTAAATCAAGTCGGAAGCATAATCCAGATTCTTTACATAATTATGGCAGAAGGGTGTGGAAGAAGGAATATCAATTATTTTTTAAACTGGAGATCTTCTAACAGTAAAATAAGCAATACATTGATCTCTCACTCCTCTCAACGCTCTTGAAAAATGCACGTAATTTTTCTTTTATACTTAATGTTATAGACAACTTAAATGCAAGCTTAACATTTTGCTAATATGGGGCTTATTCCTCTGATGCAGAAGTTAGAAAATCTTTTATTATCATTTTTACCAGGTCAAGATTAACATTCTTAGGATACTATCATCTCTCTGATCACAGAAAGTAAATGAAACAGCATTGCTGATCCTTGTTCTATTGGTAACAAAGCATTATGAATTTAGTCACATACAGAAGTTGCTTAGTTATAAGGATATTGGAATGATACAATCTGATATTATGAACAGCATGGTAGAAGTGACTGAAAACCGGGGATTTATTTTATAGTGCTTGTGTTTACACTCAGTTAAAGCTCAAATAATTTCTGCTACAATTAAAACCAAATTATTAGTAGCAAACAGCATCAAACAAAGACTTTTCTCGAGTGTTAAGAATGAAATACAAATCAAACCATTAGAATAGTGTTCCATGTTTTAGAAGTGCTTTTCTTCTGGATTTCTGTGCATAACACACCTTGCAATTCCTTGTCAAAAGACTGAAATTTCCTTAGCTGTCTGCCCCTTGCAGCCTCTCAAGTTTTAAACCTTCATTCTTAGAGCTTGGGACTAGAAAACAAAAATGTGATTTGTACACACTGGGTTAGGTCTGAGGAATCAACAGTCCTTTACCAAAGCTATTGAAATAAGAGGTGTGTCTGTGATTACCAAAGAGATCTTCCGGTGATAAAAGAAGAATTGCATCAGCTTTTGGCTCAGAGCGTAAGAGTGACTCAGCAATTCAGAAGAATGTATTTCCATTTTCTTTCCGGTTGGAAGATGGTGAACCTTCACTAATACTTTCTCTTAAAACACCATGAGAGAGGCAAAATGGGGATGTTAGAATTCTCAGAAATACCTTGACAGCCTTTATTGGGAGTCATATAAGAGCCGAACAAAGTTCTCTGATACCATTCTCACACATGCTTTCTTTGCAGTAGTAGCAGGAAATTCATTTCAACAGCTCAGCAGCTGTTCCCTAGTGAATTACTAGCTCATTTCTGCAAGTTAGTACAACACACAGCACAGGAAACTCTAATTTGGAATTAAAATTTAATTGTGAGAGAAAACATTCCTGGTAACTCTGGTGATTAATTAGTCCTTTCTTTCTCTGATTTTGGCCCTCTCAAACCAGAATTTTGTCCATTCTGTAGAAGTTCAGAGTAAAAAAAAAATAGAACATCTCAGAAAATTCTCATTAATCAGTAGTCTATGTTTTGGGTACTACACCAAAGTACTGTGATTATCAAAACCATGTAAAATGTCTTTTTCTTATTATCCTCTCATATTGCCATTAGTCAGAGATGGAATACTGAATTATATTGACCATTGGTTTGAGCCGGCAGGACGTTTCTTGTGGTCTTTCTCTTTTTCTCTCTAGGTAATGAGTTCGCACCCGTTAACATTAAGCCAGCCCAAGTTAAAGTTAATTTGGCATGATTGCAAAAGTTTCTTCTGAAAAAGGATTGTAACTGTGCAAATTATATTTGAAAGATGCATGTTTATGTTCCTTTCCTTACAAGAAAGACTTGTGAAAACTAAGTAAATCTACCTGGATATTTGATTTTAGTCTGCACGGAATCAGGAAAATTTATACCGGTTCCTAGAGAGTTCTGTTTGTTCAGCCTGTCATTGAGTACCGGAGCTAAAATGCAACTGCAGGCATTTTATACTTGTATCTGGCCTTCCTGCCTCACCACTCAGCGTCAGCTAAGGTTGGCACCTTTGCTCTCAGAACTACAGCACTCTCTGACTAAAACTCAGACCATCACACCTTACTTTCCATTCTGTCCCTGCTTTCAAATATTTAAATCACTTCCTTGACCACTGACAGGAAGCAATTACAATCTGTGCATACTTTAACAAGATATCACAAGACCTTAACAGACTAAATTTCATCATCAGACAATGACAGACCAAACATTTCCTTTGGGCTATGCTAGATTTAAAAAGTGGTCTTTAAGAATTGGAAAAATCTAAAAGCTACATTTCCAGTTAGCTTCATTCTTAGAAAAGGACTCTGAAAAGATGCCTAACAACTACAAACATATGGGGATAAAATTGACTCAGACAAAAAAAAAAAAACACATTCACTTATATCAATCAATCATTGTCAAATATTATACTGTATTCCAGAAAGTCTGTTCATTCTCCTGAAATAAGAACTTGCATATTCTAGGTTATATTCATGAAATTTGAAAGGAACTTTAAAAACAATTTTTGAAGTCTGCCATTTCCTTTGCATCAAGTTCAATAAGTCTGAAAGAGGCGATGAAATAATGATGAAGTCAAGACTAACTTGTGTGCCCAATTTGCACAATACAGTTCTAAAATACAATCCATCATCTAATCTAGAAAAGTATCTTAATGCCAGCTGTGGTTTTCAGCAACATGCCCTTTTGAATCAGGATCGAAAATGATTTAACAGCACAACTGATCAAAACCCCGTTACTTAGCTTCTGACACACACAAAAAAGACTAAGTGATTTTCTGCTTATTTAGCTGATCTTGCAGCAACAGCGTTGAAAGTTGGTTTACAATAATTAAACTAATTTATGTCATTTTTGTAGGAGTCGGTCACTTTCTTGGAACGAACTGGGCTTTGAGGAGATTGGTTTTCTATGCGAAATATTGGCACCCAATCTGCTGCTACAGTAAGTACACTCTATTCATGAAACCCACACCAAAAGGAGTCCAATGCATTTACAAGCCAATTACACTTACTTTAATATCAATGAAGGCTAAAAGTGAGGTGTGTACTATAAGGAGGACTCAAGCCAGAAAAGGCCATAATATTGTGAAATTCATTGCTATCCAGCACAAGAACCCAATTACATTTTAAACAAATGAAAATGTGTGTTAGTATGCAATATCAGTATTTCACAAGGTATAGTCTTAATGGAGGAAATACTTGTTTCCCAGATGCAAATACTATGTTCCGTAATTTTCAAGATACCAATAAAAATTTCAAGGCAAAAGAGGGGCAGAAACATGCTGCTTAAAAAATCAGGAGCCTCCTTTCTGTGCAAAGCATCAGCTGTCTTCTCAAAGAGTTATTTTACCAAAAAATCCTGAAAAGCAGGTAACTGCCAGCTATGACCAATTATGCTGCCTTACAGGAAAAGTGGCAATGAAATGAACAGCATACCAGAACACTAATATACTTGTTCAATTGTGAAACCACGGGGACCAAATGTTAGTCAACAGAGATCAAGAGGCTATAGGACCCTTCCAAGAAAAATGCTGAAGAGCAATAGGTGAGCTGTTCCATGATAGAGCCCTTAGGCGCCGCGTGCCATCTGCAGTGACAGAAGCCCAAATGGGTATTCAAGTGCACTTGCACTGGACCCCTGGGTACCATCAGAGATCCCGAAAGTAGTACTGCTGACGTATTGAATTAATGATTTGTCACTCAATGACTGTTTCAGTCATTACACTGTTGGCTGAGCTGCTGATAATACAATGTTCACGTGTTAGAAGTTCCTTGCTTCTACATTAATCACCAAAAGCTAAGGCATTACACCAGTTCAACAACTGCTACCGCACCCAGTTCCACCAATGTCAGACAAACAGCTGATACAATTTCTGCCTTATTGATTTTGTGAGATGGTGACTAACTAAGCTCATTTGTAACTATTCGTAAGAGTTTTACACCTTTACACCTATGTTTTGAAATTGAATTTATATTGTTTGATAGAGTGACTGCTTATCATTGTGCCAAAATGTAAAATATTAAAGAAAAGACCACATAAATTCTTTTTAGAAGATCAACACTGTGGATATATGAAACAAAACTCGATAAAGCAGCTTTCAGTTCTCGTTTAGTTTTAAAATAAAGTTTCCTCTGTCTTAATACCACAACACTTTTTGAGACACTGCTATTAAATTTATTTACTAAGTTCAGTTTCAATATTGAAAACCAAAGCAGTTCATCAATTTGGAAGGAGGAACATATCTACCATGACATTAATTCCTGAATAACTAAGAAAAAAAAAAAGATTGTCCCCAAGCGTGTTTTGCCTAGAAATAAGTATTTCACATGCTTTCCAGCAGGTGGCAATGGCATATATAATTGCTTAATCACATGCCATGAACCCTATACTTCACAACAAAAAGGGGAGTTACTCCTAATCGAGTAGTGGAAGTGTACACTTTTCGATCGGACAAATTCTACTGCCTATAATCATAAGGAAATTTGAGGTTATTACTGAATGTGGTACAGCAACAAATGTAGTAGGTTTTGTTCCAAACTATTTATATGGCAGTTAAGTGTCCCAATGCTGTTAAAACTCAAAGCATAATAAAATTCAAATTCATTTAATCATTTCCTTATTTTTACTCTTTTGTTAAACTCGGCTCAGGCAGCATTAGCTTGAAACTTCCACTTCCAGACAATAAGAAATCATATGAAAAGGGTTTGCAAAAAGAGGAAATAATATGAGTAACAGAGAGACAGTGGGCACTACAAATAAATGAATGACCTACAAAAATATAACTAAATCATGTCCTATATTTTACCTATAATAGCAAAATCCTTTTGAAAATTAATGCATGATTTATAAGCCTGCTGTAAAGGAAAAACCTTAGATAGCACTCTTAATTGTAATTTTCTTTTTTTTTTTTTTTCTAAATTTTCATGTGAAGTTCTTTGGCTGAGTATAGGCACACTATGCATTTCACTTTCTTGTTTATTGCAGCTGCAGGAAGGAGGCTTTTGGGGTTGATCCTCTGGCCCCAACCCAAGTGCACGCACACACAACCTCATTGCCAATTTCCCCCAGTTGACAATAGGGAGATGGGAGGGAAATGAGGGAACAGAAGAAGAGAAATAGGGCTTGGTTTTTTTCCCACCCGGGGGCTCTGAAACAGATCTTGGCTACGCTACCTGTAGGAAAGATAGAATTACAATTAAACTCATAACATTATAGCATCCCAGTTAAAAAAACAAAACACATTTTCATAATTTTTTACCCTGTAGTTTGTACATAGATTCTGTAATCCCTACTTTAAAAGGGTAAACACCTTCAATGTTGAGCCCTGTGTTAGGAGAATAACTCACCCCCGGGATGCGAGACAATTCAGAGAGCATATGCCAGATCAGTCCTGGGATTATCTTACACACACAAAAAAATATTCCTGCCAACAGTGTCACATCGTGCTGATTTATTTTCTGTGTGTTTTCAAATGCCACTGCAGCACTGTTCATTAGGGACTGGTGTTAAAAAGAGAATACCTCAGTAACTCACATTTCTTATTTTAAATGAAGATCCAGATTTGGGTTCTTTCGGGCATATAGAGCTTAAATGTCATTATATGCTTTCCTCTCCGTTTCAAAAGTGAAATATAGCTGCATACATATAGCAATAAAATATTTTCATCTCCTACATGTCTTAGAAAGAACAGCATAATCTAGCAAATCCCATCACTAATGTAGAAAGTGTTAAGAAAAAACTGTTTCGCTCTGTCCTGAAGAACTAAAATGCTTTTCCTCTGTACTTCAATATACACTGGGTCGTCACAAAACTTCTATCGCATTTATAGCACAAAACAGCAACTGTGTTTAAAACCACCAAAGCTTACTGCCATCCATGAATAAAGAATAAAATAGCAGGATCCATTTTTAATATTTTCCCCCAAAAGTTCATATAAACAAATTAAGATATAAATATCTGATTTCAAACTCTGGTATTCCTTCCCCTCCTCCTTCAAACAGGAGTAAAAATGATCATCAGAAGCTGAAAAGCAGTTTGATCTTTGTTACATTGGGACTATGGAATCTAAGCAACTATTTTACAAGGCATTGTAATTGTTTGTACTTGCAAAACTGGATTAAGAAATCACTGCTATTCTTAAAACACATTTATCACATACATACAAAAGTCAGCATATTTCTACTTAGAGCAGAGCCTTCAGCCAACCAGAGTGAATTCCCGTGCACCGCCCACGCTCATTCTCTCATCCTCCCCTTCCCCAGAGCAATCACTGCATCTGGCCAGTATAACGTGAAAAACTTTCCAATGTGCCTTACCAGGGTACACCTGCCTTATGGATGACCCATGTATATCTCACCTATAGTCTGTTATGTTGTCGCAACTGCCAGCACCCTCAGTATAATTGCTGAAACACGGACATTAGAAGTTCTGAGTAAAGAAGGTGAGATTATGGAAAGATTTAGATGTGTTTAAGGCACAAGCCCTATTTTATTTCAAAGGCATTGGGAATTAAAGCAGTGGCACTGAAGTCTTTCACAGGATAGCTGAGACGAGGAAAAAAAAGAGGCTACAGTATGGGGGGTTTCATCAGACCTCTAGAATTTGTAAGTTTGGGGCTTTACTGAACTTTTCAAAGTTTTATGAAACATTTTTTCCTGTAATTTAAATCCATTTGTTCTTTGGTTGAAGCTTAATTTAAAAAACATGTCTTCTGAGTTGAGTGGAAGTCTGACTAATTCTACTGTAAATGCTGCTGAAGATGAACAAAACTAACACTATAATTGACAGGAAAAAAAAAGCCTCATGCGTACACAACAGCCACAATCAGGCTAGTGCCTGAGTTATGAGACTACAGCTCTTATTTTTGTTAGCTGACTCAAAATCTGTACCCATACTGCTAAAATCTGTAACAGTCTATATGGAAATCTTAATGACTGAGAATCCAGAAGCTGAAGTTTCTCTACTCGTCCATTTTCCTATTTCTTCCTTTATTATATGTCTGTCTCTTCTGTTTCCCAATAAAGTATTCTCATTTAGATTTTATCCTTCCAGCCCTTTACTGATACACTCCCTTGTAGTATAAACCAAAGAGCATTCACCGTCCTTTAGCACCATTACCTCTGCCACATTGCTTCTAGGAGTTATGGTTGGTCTCCAGGCCCAACCTCAGTGGCAGGTATACTATTCTTTCTCCACTCTCTAAGGAAGATGTGTAAAAAGTAGCATAGATATCCTCCTTCCTTCCTACCTCAACCCCTCCGTCTTTTTCCCATACATGAAAAAAATTCTTGGGAACTAGATGAAGCAGCAGCCTACCTGATAAGGAGTAGTAGTCCTGTACATTCTGGTTCGTTCTCTGACTGCTCCTGTAGTTCCAGAAACATCTCACGGGTACTCATGATACTACATCCTATTTTTCATACTAGAATTTCTCTTAATGATATTAAATAAGCAGTTATGATACTCTGCCTAGAAACAAGATGTCCTAATATTTGTCATAGGCACTCACTCATAGCATCCTCTATTTTAAATTGCATTTCTTGCTACATATGGTCTATAACAGGTTGAGAATTATGAGATGTCCATAGTTTCCTTTCTCCTTAAATATCTGAATTTCATCCTCCTTTCCTCTGTCTTCTACAGGCAATCTTCTTTAATAAGAAAAGTTATTCTAGACTCCCCCTGCCTAAGAAAAATGCATTTTCTCAAAGGAAACTTTATTTGAGCTATTGGAGTCAAAGTATATTGTTATGCCCTTCTTGCTGGCTAAGAATGCTGCTTAGCCTTACCTATATTCTACCACTGCCAAAGAAGGAAGTCTATTTTTTTTCCCTCTTGGCAACTCGTTTGGAGGTACACTATTGTGTTCTCAGAGTACTCGTTCTCAAAGGCTATTGTGAAAACTGTAGTAAACAGAACTCTCAGCATCAGGATACAAGAAACAGGATCCAAGGCTGAAACTATTTGCCAAAAGTGGATGTGACCGCTGCCCCATTCAATCCTGGATGGTACAACAGTTCATCTTAGCTGCTAGATATAGCACATTCTGTAATGAGGAGGACAAAGGTGGCAATTACTGAGAAACCATATTGCTGGAGAAAACAGCACCAGGATGTAAAAAAAATTTCCTTTCCATCAGGCAACTAAACAACGGATCTCAATCACAGATAGTAGGCTGTAGTCTCAATTTGTGTCAGCATATTTCCACGTACTGTTGTGGAGCTCCATGATTACGACAACTGAGTTGATGACAACTGAGAATTTGGCCCAAAGATTGAACTCGAAATACTCAGAGCATTTCAATTAGCTTTTCTGCTGTTTGGCAGAATATGTGATGTCAGACATGCCAAATGGTTCACATTTATATAAAACTAGAGAAGAACCAGAAAGTGGTAAATCTAAACATTTAGGAAGCTTAAGATTAAATACAGAATTAAACTATAAAGCACAAGAAGTATTGCATAAGGAATAAAATACTGTGAATAGCTATGGAGGCAGTGATGTTCCTTCATTCAGATTATGGAAGGAATAAGGGAAATGCACCGGGAAAAAAACACCACCAGATGATAAATCCGATATTAAAAGAAAGATTAACTCGATTTTACTATTCATTAAATGAATTACCATAGTGGAAAGAATGAATCAAAGCAACTCCAGACAAAGGCAAATATTGGCTTGATGCTACCAAACTTCAAAATTCAGGCACTTAAAGACAGATACTGTGGATGTTAAAGACAGAAAAGATTTGATCTCCTCAATAATACAAAGACATAGAAACCCCCCCAGAAATTGCTCTAGCAAGCTTTTAATTAATTCTTGATAATCAACTGTATCTTATAGACATATATTAAAACTTGGTTTGTAGGCTTTTGGTAGGAATACATCACTTTCTAGGTGACATGTTTCAATTATATTCTTAATCTGAATCTGTGGAGTTGAAATTGTATTACATTTTTTTACCTCTTTTTCCAGTTTCCACTGCTAGAAGAACCCTCCCTGCATAGATACTTACTGAGTCAATTGACCTTTACCTTCTATAGGTTGGTCCAAGTCCCTGATGTCTACAAGTTGTAACAGTACTGTTAAGAGTAGTGCAGCTCTCTTACATTCTTCTAGTACAGCTTCCCACACACTGTTACACTTAAATCGTATCAATAGTCCTCCAATGGTCTCTGCAATGCAGAAGCCCATTTAAATTGTAAAGTAATTAAGAAAATATTACCTATTTTTACAAATATTCCATCACTTCTTATCTATCTCGTTGGTAAATGGATTCTTTGGTGCTGTTGAAATCAAACATAAACATGCTCCTTGCTATGTCTGTAAATCCATTCTTGCACATACATCCAAAATACAGTCCTTCATCACTCAAAAACTTTCTGACAAGGCAAAGTTTCTGTGCAGAAAGAGGCCAGGAACTTTTCTCAGTCGTAATACTTTCTCATGAGCCACCAACAAAGAAGCCAGGCAGAAATACCTGGCACACAGTTATCCAGGAAGAAAAGTCAGAAGAACACTTCAGCATCCACGGAAAAGGAGAAGATTCAGGGAAAAGCTGTCCATAAGGAGGACAACTTGAGGGTCATTTTCAAGTACAAATTAACACTTGAGCAAACCAAGTGGGTAGAGACCATCTTTTAGAACTTGATATCTTTATAGAAGCTACTTTTCTCACCTCGTGAGTTTGCCGCTTTCTAGCATCTTCCTTTCCCTCATAGATAGGAAGTGTGTGCTTCGGAAGTCCAAGCAAGAGCTGTCACTCACAGCTTCTATTTTTGAAGGTGTTTCTTTCTGTACAAGAGGTATGTTTTGGGTTTTAGTTGGAATGGATATTTCTGTCTGCTTACTACCTTTCATCCATGCAACTATATTTGCACAGGAGTCTGAAACAGATTTTCAGAGCTGGGAAACAAAGTTGCAGACAATAACACTTTTTTTTTTTTCCTTCAGTTCACAAATGCCTATTTTCCATAATGTACCACAGACCACTAACCAAAACCAAAGACTTGGGGCAAAGCACCCCCTCAGAGACTACCCATAGTTATGAGGAGAGGAGCAAGAGATTATATTCTGTCAGACATAAATTGAAGTCTTGATTCCTGCAGTCATTGACACACACATACAAATAACTGCACTAATGTAAGTTGTTCCATGGTAGTGACAGTAGACGTGTAAACATGTGTGGGATTGTGGTCTAAGTGCTAGTGCTACAATGCTACTTTTAAAATTGACAAAGAATACACAAGATCTTTGGTGACACAGAAAACTTCCTCAATTTTTTTATCATTCAAAATACAGCTCTATCCTTCAGCTCTATCCTTTAAGGAAGTCCATAAACAGGTCAAATCATCTCACTGGTTCAAGCAGCTAAAATAACATTACGAAGTAATAATCTATGGAAACATTTTTATTCACTTATATTCCAGGAATAACTAAAGCCATTTTGTAAAAGGAATTTTGCAAATTCTACTTCGAGCAGAGAACAATCTGGAAACTATCACTCTAGCAATGCTTTAAAAATTACTCACAGCCTAATTAATATCTGCTTTAGGAGTTTAAGTTATTACAGGGTCATTTATCTACTCAAAGAATCTTGTACACAATCGAGCAGATTTTTAATGTTTAACGTTTCTGCCCATAAACTACCAGTGAAAGACATTCACCTAAGGGAACACGATAGGTAATTCAGGTCTATGTTTCTTTTCAACATGTCTCACTAATGCCAGTTTTTCTAACCACAGGATAGGTAACATCACATGTGAAAGAAATGCAGTCCTTTTTAGAAAGCTCAAAGCAGACTTAAAAGACCAAAAGAGAAAAAAACAACAATCAAAAAATTGCAAAAACCCCCCCCAACTTTTAAAAACCAACTGGAGATTCTATGGTTGGAAAAACTATTCTCCAAAAGGTCTGATGTGAATGGTCTTCGATGCACGTTATTAGTAAATAAACCTAGAAACATACATACCTTGGAAACGTCCTCTCTAAAACAGTTTTCCTCACCAGCAGTCTCTTTTCTGAAACGTAGCTGGCTAGAAGGTCATTAATCAAACTGTGGCTACCCTTTTCCACCAGCTGCTGTCCTAATTTTTTAGGAGGATTATTCCTCTGGATTTCATTTCCCACAGTTAGATTGGCCAGTTTCTTACTAGGACAAATGGGATGTTGGGGAACATACGTCAGAGGATGCACCATTCAGGCAAGGCAGAAAGTTACAGGACTCAAAGATTCATTTCCCTCAGTTCGGGCAAATGGCAGCCTGGAACACCTACAGAGGTGTCTTTATTGTGTCACTAGGACCCAGAAAGTATGGGTGACAATTTGAAACTTAAGAGGAGATCTGTGTTTAAATACAAGTAGAATGCAGACCTAGGAAGCCAACCCTTCTTAAATTTTGGGTTTGCTTAATGTTTTTTATTATGTGAATCAATCTAAAGATGCTGGAAAGTCTTTTTAATCATGATTCTGACAGTTATTTTACTTTTGGTTTGACATTTGGGATTTTTGTTGTTGTTATTGTTGTGCCCTACATAATAAGCATAAATTTCTAAATTAATAAAATATTCCTTTTAACTAGTTTGTGTTACTCTGCTATCCCTTTTAGTAATAGTTGAGAACAGAAAAGGTGTCTAATTGAAACAAAAGAGAGAATCAGCATGGGAAAGAGACAACTGGTTCTTGTTAATGCCATTTTTTTCCTAAAAGAAGCGTTTTGAAGCATACACCTGGAATCATTGCTGCAAAGTACCCAGGAGAGATCAAAAAGCCCTCCTAGTTCCTTGCTTCCCCAAGCACAAAAAGAAAATCAAGACAGTGTTTCAGTTAATGTAATAATGAGGTCAGAACAATACAGAAAATCTGCTCCTTGTTATAAAAAACCTCAGAAAGCCTTCTTTTCCTTTTGTCTGTGACCCCACCCCTACCATACACACAATTTATCAACTACATTAGAAAGTTTCCCTCCTTTCCCTTTTCTCACTCTCCCATCAGGAAGCCAACTTGCAGCCGGCTCCAGCCAGCACCCCCAGGGACCCCAGCTGCGCCCTTGCAGATCACGATGCACTCTCTCCTTTTTTGGACATTGGGTGAAGTTCTTTGCCACTGCACAGCGAAAGGGGACGCTAATTCAAGCAGAGCATGCACTGGACCAAATTCTGATCTCAGACACCCACACAATTCCTGTTGTAAGTCACATGTGTGCACATTTCTGACAGCAGGATATGCCCACTTGTGCTCTATCTTCATGCATCAGCAAGAGTGGTGTGGCTGCCTTTTTAATAGAAACAAAAGTGTACAGAAATGATTTTTAAAAGCTTGGGGGCGTAGGCAGACTGGTAATGTTCCTCCAACTGAAACCCAACAGTCAAAAGGCGGCTGTTAAGCAAACCAAAGATACTAAAACAGTTTTAGTCCTCTCACTTAAAAGGGATTTTAAAAGACTGGCTTGCATCCACAGCAACTCTCTACTTGTAATATGGGTTGAGGGACAGATTTCAATTTGACATTAGTTATGGGGAAGTTTTATAATTTATTTAAATGGTCAAAAAGGAGAGCTTCAGCATCAGCTCAATTATTATTATTTAAGCTTAAGAGTAATAGATAATCAGCGTATGGAAAAGCAGTACGGTGTAAAAGCATAAAGTATAAGTGTAGCTGGAAGTCAACATTACTCAAAATGTTGAGAAGAAATATCTATAAAATTGGTTTTAGATGTGTGAAGGAATACACAAATATGGTCATACAAATAACTTTATCAGATTGCCTGGAAACATGAATATAAACTGCTCCGATAAAAAAATTTAGAAGAGAGAAAGATAATACAATCAGAAAGAGGTTAATTTACCATTTGCTTTTGCTGTCATACCCTCAGATCTCATAGCAGGTTGGCTTATTTTCTTTTCCACATTCCTAGTTTTACCTGGCTACTAGAAATCATTATTTATTTTCCCAATTTAAGTGGTTTCAGAGTGTTAGAGAAGCAAATCTGAGAAATTAGAGAAGCATCTGGGAAATAAGATCTATTGCTGCCTGTTTCAAAAAATACTGCCAGTAATGGAAATGCATATATTTTTACAAGGACTGCTTCTCAAAAGTATAAACATTAATTTAAAGAAAGGTTTGAGAGCGTTTAAAAACCTGAGCTGGTAAACAGATCACAACACACAATTCAAAAAATGGGAACATCACATACAAAAAAAGCTGAGGTAAAAACCTGTACAAATGGAGCTGACGTTTCCAACCAAAAAAAACTCAAATAAATGAAAAAAGATACACTAATGAGTAAAGAACTCTAGACAAAAACAGACTGGAACTGTGTGATGAGTAAACAGGAAACTGGAGACAGAAAAGATAGAATGGAAGGAGTTTGCTGCCATATGTGAGAACAGTTACCCTAAATCACTTCTTTGTTCTGTGCAAAGATTAGCAGTTTTAATAACTTAATTTGGAGGAATAGGTGAAATTCTTAAAACCAGTAACATTTCTTTCCATTTTTAGTAATCTTCTGGACATACATCTAGAGACAAAAGTCATTTTGCTATCTTTTTTTCTACCAATAGTCACAATTAAAGTTAAAATGTTACAATACTCCTCTGCATCTAGCATTAAAATATGGAATATTAAATTTGAAATTTTGCTTTTCATGTCTTGGGCATTTGTTGTTATGCTTTCAGTCCATATACACTAATGTAATTTAGATGAGAAGTTGTTCTATCCTGCCTACAAAAATGTCCTTGAAGAACAAAGCTGTCCAAGTCACAGTTTACAAGGCAAGTCAAACAAACCATTTTTTCCCAAAAAGTTTTTAGTTCAACTTCCATATTCTCCCAGGAGTAATCCATCTATTTCTATGAGTGAAATTATCAGAGCTATTCCCCAGTGAGCTGAAACTTTTGTGGTCTATCTGGAAGAAGCAGCTGTAAAAATTTTTCACTCACATTTAAAATGATGTTTTGCTCACCCTGTGTTCATTTGGAGCAGGTGTAAATGATTATTGAAAAAACAAATTAGGGAAAACCAGCTGTTACTGGAAATGTAACTTCAACTGTGAACCAGTTTGTACTGTTATACTCTAAGGAGAGGCGCTATGATAAGAAAATCCTGCTTTCTCATACACTTTATTATCTGTATGTTATTATACGTTATCCTTAAAAAATTTAGTGTTTCAGTGATTTATGATATAAGTTGAATTACCTATAATGCCTATTTAGAGCAAAAAAATAGCAAAGGGTCTAACTCCACACAACACAAATTTTTTTTTCTATGTGGATACTTTGTAACTAAGCATATTTGCTCTGGAATAAACAAAATATGAAATAAATTTCAATTATAATTTCCCAATTTAATCCGATTTCCTGCCCTACCATTCTACTCCTAATTTTTATACTTCTGGAACCTAGTACTACTTAAGGTTCAACTGCTGGACTGAAGAACTGCACACAGTACAATGAAAGGTCCACAGAGACAAATAAACACACAAAGGGGTGACCTGGCCCAAATGTCAGAAATTTTCAAATGCAAGTAGGGGAGCGCAGATTAAATTTACTTTAGTTCACTGAAACAACAGTGGGTTGCCAGGTTCTAGTCCACAGTGTACTAAACTGCTACATGTTATTATTTGTTAGTATATATAAAACTCAAATACCAGAAATCAACACTACGTCCTCTATATATTCCCAAGATTGCATTTTTTTGCTAACACAACAATACACAGGGTAAGAAAATACTAATAATTAAGTTCACAGAGTAAAATCTTATGTGGAAAAATGAGTTTGATGGCATCTGATACGTGTCACAGTGAAGGGACGCTTCTATAGTAACTTATACTGATGCAAATACAAGTAAGCATACCCTAGTATGCAAATGTGCTATTAATAAAACATTACCATATGTTACATACGTATGATAGACTCTTTGAAGAGCATACTCTTTCAGTTCTGCTCTGCTAATACCGAGGACTCAAAGCCACACACAGGAATCACAAGTGCTATTACAATACAAATAATAAAGATTTCATTCTGAAAAACAATTCATAAAAAATCTTAGTTGCATATCAACTAGTTACAATTTGAGTGAACAAAAAGGTCTCAGCACTGTGGAAATATTTTTAATCAGTATTTGAAGCATAGTAAAACCATCAACAAACAACAACCCCTGAAAGTGCCTTTATTTAATCAATTACGTTTTGTGACAAAGAATTTCTTAGCAGTGAGTATTTATATCCTAAATTAGAAATACAAGGTTTCTGGCTGCTTTGTGTTTTGTTCCTGACCCAGTGTTATTTTTCCTCCATTTCTGATCCAACCAGCTATTTAAATTCACCAGGATGTTTGCACATGTTTCCTAATTCACTTTATATGTTAGCTAGTACATTCTTTTTTATTATTAATTTTTTTTGGCATTCAACATGTCATAGTAAAAAGCAAAGTCTATACTGTAAATGTTGAGTCATCAGTGCTCAGTAGAAGTCCTGTTACCATTCTATAGAACGGCAAAGGATCTTCACAGAAGATATCACACATCCTGCCATAAGAGGCTACAATATGACAAAAATGAGAGAGCGCTTCTGTATTGATAATGAAGGGCTTCAAGCACACAGTGGGCAGAAGTCCTAACCTACTTGAAAAATATTTAACTGAACAATAATGGAGCAATGCCAAATACTAAAAGTTACCAAAGATAATTTTAATTGTTGTAGATATAATAGTGTTCAATGACAGCTGTTTTGGAACAAAAAGGTTATTTCCTGCAAATTATTGTAATATTTTTCTCCCAAAATAGCCCCTGATTCACTGCTAAAGTTACCTGGCATCCTCTAATGGTTAGCACAGACTAAAAACCAGTTATTAGCTTTATTTTTTAAGAGTCTTAAGATCTTAAATGAAAATAATGGTTTATTTAAAAGACTAACAAGAATCAGTTCACAAGAACAGCTGACAAACCAGTGGAACTATTTGCATGAATGAAACATGATGACTTCAATATAATCACTATATCAAGCTGTATTGCCTGACGATATTTTATTTTTTTGTACCTCTGCAAAACAAAACTCAACGATCAGTAAGGATTAAAGTTGCTGCTTCTCTGCCCAGCAAAATTCCACATATGTCAGCAGCACATTTTTATGATGAAGATTTAATCACAGAGTAAGCAGATATTGTTTACGCAGTAGAAGCTGTCGTCTGAGGCCTTTGAGTTTAGCATCTGTGTACATTTACACGAAACAACCTTTGAAAAATATTATGCCCTAATACTTCAAATATTTATGTACTTTTTCACTATGCTGCTGTCAGTAGTCTCACACTACTGCCTGTGAATCCATGCGTAGAAGTTAGAAGTCAGAGTTTTGTGTGTATTTTGTTGGTGTGTACCTCAGTGGTCGCAACTTCGGTGGAAAAAGAAGCCTCTGCATGCCATTTGTGAGATGTAAGAAAAGGATGCTTCATTTTATTGTGATGCCACTGCTCCTGGTGCTTATTTCAGAAATAATATTACTAAAATGACGTAATTTTAGGATATTTAACTTGATTACAAACACAAACAAGAAACTGGTTTCTTCAGTCTTTGGTCTTGTTATTGAAAGCCATGCAACCCATTTGCTGTAAAGACTAATGGAGGTATTTCAGTTAACATAACTAAATCTATAGGATAGTCTGAATGCCATCTAATTTTCTTTCAGTTTTTACTATTTATTTCTGTCCCAAAGAATTACGAAAGGTTTAGAATGTTTGTAAGTATCTAAGTGCATAAACCCAATTCACCAGACATTTGAAAGACATGCCAATCTCCTTGGTTTAAAACCCTGCAGAGTTTCCCTCAGCAATGGAAATAAAAGTTGTAGTAACATGAAGGGGAGATCCATGCCCTGTGACTGAAATGCTGAGAAACTAATCCTCAAGGCTTGGCAGTATACCAGGAGATGCTCCTGATTCCGTGACTTTCACTGGGATTTTTAGTAGCTGCAGCGTATACTGGTTTTCTACAGAATCATCATTTAGTTGACTGACAGTATTTCCTACATCTATCTGGAGCACCCTGGAGAATAGGGTAAAATATGTAAAAAGCAGGGATTTTAAAAATAGTATTTCAAATTAATTCCATCACAACAATGTATAAAAACTATAAAACAGGACAAAGGTTATAGGAAATGGAAGTACCAAGAGATCTTCACACAATCCTCCAAAAGAAACAATGGGAGGGGAGGAATTAATTCTTTTCTAACAATTATGAGGGAGTAAATACCGCAAAATACCTTTCTCACAGTCTTACAAAGAAAAATCAGTTCTCTGAATGAGCAAATGTTTAACTGGAACCTGGAAGCAAAGTTCTCTAGATGCTTTAATTTAAAATTTGCACTTTGAGTTTTTCGTCTTCTTTACTGGAATCAATGAATTGCCATGTGAGAAAGACAGCAAATTACATGAAAGGAATTACATTAGGAATATTGGTTTTGACCTGCTGATACAGTTATACACAAAGTCCTTTTACAAGCATAAAATAACTGTATGGACACTAATGGCTTCAGTTTCACAGTGCTGTGGCATCCTAAGTATTATTTCCATGTTATACATGAGTAAAATGAGGCACAGCTAAGTGACTTAGTGACCCACAGGAAATCAGTGACACAACCAGGAATAGAACTTAGACCTCTCAGCAGCTAGTCCCATGCTTTAACCACAAGACTAGCCACCTCCTTCTCATCTTATATTAGCACAACTCTAAGTCTTGGTTGCATCAGCTACTAATTTCAGATGTCTAAGCATGCACAATTGCAGAAATCTGAATTTCTGAAGTTGAGTAAGTTACATTCATAAATGTGTCTTAACCACCCAAGAAATTAGGATAAACTGTTTTTAAATGAGACTCAAAATGGCCATTGCTTTGAAATGATTCCTTCAGAAATAAATTTCCGATGGATTAACAAATCTGATGGATAGCAGTATATGCTTGAGATCTTTATTCCTATTCTTTTGCCTGCTATGTGTGTGTGATCTGCAATTTGGACCAATTTGATCAGAATGGGACTAGAACACAAAGATAATATCCAGAACCAGACAATCCTACAGAGAAAGTTATTCTCTTCAAGAGAGAATGAAACCAGAGAAGTCAGGAGTTGGGGAAGTCACCAAAGATCATGAAAAATACATTCTGATTGATTAGAGGTAGGCAGCCTGGTGTGATCTGGGCTTTACTGAATTTAAAGCAGTCATGATTTGGATTTTGTTCTCTTTTTACCTAAGCCTCAAAGTTCAGGAAAAGGAGGATCAATTTTAGTTTAAAGGGTTCTTGTTTTGACCCGCTCTACAATTATCTGTGAAAAATCTGCATTATGCCTAGTCCTATCACTTTGCTGGATCCACGGCACAGCATGTTAAATACAGTATAACAATAGCGGAGTGCAATCTCCGAACAGTCTGGAATCATACCAAGGGATAGTCCTCTACCATCACTTAAAGAAATGTGTTTTATACCAGGGGTTTTGCCATATATCTGTATAAAATGCCACCGATAGCAGTTGAAAATTCTGATTTCCTTCAAGTAAAAGTGTGTATATACAGAGTGTGAAAAATGAAGACAGGAGTGCAGTGGAATATTATGAAATACTTTTTACAAACATATCTTCCCAAACTTCAAAAACTGAATACGATATGCTAAGACAAAGTTCTTGTCATCAATAAAAGTACCCCAGATATATAAATTAGAAAATTACATAACCCAAGAGAAAGTACATGGGGTAACTTAAAAAAAGGCAGCAATACAATAGTTTTTTAGCTTACTTAAACTCCATTACTTTACATCAGTGTAATTTCCACAATCAGAACTTGTTCCTCTGACTGCTAGATTTATAGTCACACTGCTAGTGTATGAGATTGCCCTCTAGATGTTAAAAGTTTGGCTAGATAATTTTTCGTTCTATCCAGAATACTGAGATGGGAGACACTGTGTGATTTGTGATTTTAAACTTCTGTAATGCACCTAGAGACCTAAAGCATAGACACAATGGAAACATCAAAATAATTAAGTAAAAGTTGGAACTAGTATATTTGCAGAGAGAGGAAGAGGTATAAATCTTTCACCTCTATATCCTTGTAAGATTTCTACCCTTTTCAAGTCAATTGTAAAAATCAGTTTCATAGACACTCCCTCTTTAATATATTCATTGTTCTAACCTCGGATCAAACCATAAAACCCTACCTTGCATACCATAGAACCTGATGCACAATCTTAATTGTTCATTAAGATATGTTCATATGATCCAGTCTGCTTCAAATTTTCTTAATACTTAAAATTAATAATATACACTCAATAAGTGTAAGCAGAAATAAGATTTTTTTTTCAGATGCATCAAACTCTTCGAAAAGACTTACCATGCAAAACTGAATGACAAAAATAATATAAAAAGCAATTCTTTTACATGAAAAGAAGTAATGAATGCTTTTATATCTAATAAGAAAAACAAAGTATAATTGATCTTTTGTGAAGACAAGTTATCATCTAATTTTAAAACTAGAACTGATGCGAGAGGCCTTTTTCTGTTTCTCTTAGAACTTAGGGAAGAACTGCCCATGATTCAGGAAGGCCTGAGCCTGGCGTTTCATTCTTATTTCATAACGCTTAAAGGCCCCAGCCAAACCTAGGAATTCTCTCAGATAATCAGGGAAGAAAGTCTGCATAGGCGAAAACCGTCCAGTCAAATAATGTAAACAAAAGCTGTATGAGAAATGGATAATGTCTTTATTCTGACCATTTCATTACTGTATAAAGAAACTCTAGAATCAATTATACCTATTTGTAGCCTATTTTATTTTGTTACCAATATGGAAATGATTAGCTTTCTATGTTCCATGTGTGAAAAAACTCACTTTTTGTTGATAAAGAAAACCAGATTAATCCAAATTATAAATAAGGTATATCTTTAACTACCAAAGAAAATTTATGGGTTCTTCATCTCTTGATTCTTCGTATTAAGATTAGCTGTCTTTCTAAAAGAAACATTTAATGAGGTACCAAATGCTAACTGAAAATCTACGTTAAGCAGGAAATCAGACTAAGTAATTTTTTTCTTTCCTGTCTCAACCTGTTAAAATGTATATTTACAAAACCTAAGTAATTTGTAGATAAGTCAATATTACTGTTTCTGCTTTGTATTTTATGAGTTCTGTTCAAAGGATGAACTTGCTGAAAGAATATAATGCTTACAAAAGAAATAAAATGATATGGTATTTGTAATACTTCTCTGAAAGCTCTGTTTGGCTGCTTTCTCTGGACTGAGTTAGATATGCCCATTTCATCCATGCAATTTAATTAAAATCTAAACTATGCTTTGTATTTCTGCTTTACTTATGAACTTACTAAAAGTCTAGGCTCAAAGTATGAGTTTATAGTCACAATCAGATGCTCACTAATACCTACCAATTTTTGGAACACTCCCAGTTTCATGGAGTTTTTAAATATTTGCATGTTAAAGGCTAGATTTTTGGGAGGGCTCCTCTATTATTCGGACTCTTAAACTAAATGGGTATATCCTCCAGCAGTTTGCACAGAGAACAGCATTGTTTCTCTTCTCAGCAGAGCTAAATCTGAACTCTGTGGAGGTGTCCAGTTAAGATCCTTCTTCTTCTTTTAAGTATTTAATCCTCTGTTTTTGTTAGAATATTTTACCCACATTTGCCTGTTTATTCATCCATGGCATCCTGAGCTAATTCTGAGGTTTTGTCTTACTACTTTCAGTACCTGTCTGCTAATTCTGAGTCAGGGTATTACTGAAAAGGTATTACTGCACTATCCTTAAAAAAAAAAGCCAGAAGAAGAAGAAAACAAACAAAAACCCCCCAAACTTACAAACAAAAAATTTCCACATTTCCGGGGCTAAAAAATTCAGATGGAGGGAAAAGCGTGAATTGAAAACAATTCCCTGATATGTCAAGGCAGAAGTAACACTTACTTCAAGCCTATACAAATAGATAATCCTTATAAAAATTAACACAAGGCTTCAAGCCTCTACAGACAGAAAGATTGCTCTCAAGAACAAAAAGCTGTAGGCAATGTTAGTATCTATAAGTAGACCAGGTATTTTGACGTATTCAACTCTAATCTATAAATTGCCTTCAGTATACAAATAATAACGCAAACGTAGGCTCAATTTCAAAATGCGTGATGACTAAGAACCATAATGAGGCAAATTTAGGATCCTCTGAATCTTCTAATGATGTCCAAGAGATCAAGAGTTTTTAAAGATAAACTGTTGTATCCTGGGGCATCTTGACTTACAAGATGACTCTCTAAAGCCTGTTGATCTTATGACTTTTTTTTTTTTCCACATCTAACTTCTTTTTAAAAGAATCAGAGGGTGAAAGAGAAGGAGGTGACATGCTTGTTTGAACTTGCTCTCTCTTGAGACTTACCGAACATAGCCTATACCATTTCCCTCTGCATTCCTGGGAGTCGGAGGGGGGGGGGGGGGGGAGGGGGGGGGAGAAGGCGGGAGATAATCTGTATCAAAAAAAAAAAAAAAAAAAAAAGTGAGGGAAAAAGAGTTTCATTTACCTCAGTTACTGCTAACAATCTTTTCAGAAAAGCCTTTACTCCTTTTACTCCTGTCACAGAGGATACAAACTGACGTGAGGTGACCAAGCCAGAGAGGAGTTAGCTGGAGAATGGGAATGCAAAAGAGAAAGCAGTTAGCAGCCGGGAAAGAAAAAAAAAAAAAAAAGAAAGAAAAAAAAAAAAAGAATTTTCAGTTACAGGCGATTACAGGGAGCAGAGATCAAATTCCAGATGCACCGCGGGGCCCGCGGTCTGCCCTCAGGTACCCGCTGGTGATTTCGCTCCGCGGGCGCGGACCCGGAGGGAACCGGCTTGGGTGGACGGACAGGGTCTAAAGGGGAAAGGAAGGAGAGGCAGCGCCTCCTCCTCTTCTTCCTCACTGACCCGTTCCCTCTCCGCGTCCAACTCTTCCCTCGCCACCGCCACCGGCCCCGGTACCTCAGCGCCGGGTCCCGCCTCTCCCCCCCACTCAAAGCCCGCCAACGGCTGCGGCGCGAGCCCCGCGGCGCGCGGCGCCCCGACCCCCCGCTCCCTCCGTCGTCCGGCTCGCCCCCCTCAGCGCCGGGCCGTGTGGGCCGGCGGGGAGGCGGTGCCCGGGCCGGGGGGAGGCGGTGCCTGGCGGGTAGGACGGGCCGAGCCGGGGGAGTTTATCCCACTAGAAGGGAACAGTTTCTCCCGCTGAGACCTGACAGCGGCCAGGTCAGTGCGGGCTGCGGCGGCGCGGGGGGGGGCGGGAAGGACACCTTCGCCTGAGGTGAGGGGGGGCGGCGGTGGTGGTGTGTGGCGAGCTGCGGGCTGAGGGAGACGCGGGTCTATGTGGGGGGTGTTGAGGGGCGCTTCTGTCGGAAGAGCTCGGGGCTGAGGGGAAGGCTGGGCGGTCAGGGAGGGCTGAGCTCCGGGGAGGTGCCGGGGATGCTCGGCTGGGAAAAGGAAGGTGATTGCGCGGGGGCTTGTCCTGGAGCGGAGGGGAGAAGCTCCACCGGGCGGCTTGGTCGTCGGCAGACCTCCTCCCCTCAGGGGGCCATGCCTCGGTAGCGGGCGGCTTGTCCCGGCAGACCTCCTCCCCTCAAGGGCCATGCCCCGGATCGGGGCATGGCCCTTGAGGGGAGGAGGTCTGCCGGGACAAGCCGCCGGTGGCCGTGTGGGCGAGGACCCCCTTCGGTGAGAGCCGGGCAAGCGGCGGGCAGTGCCCGGGAGCCCGCTGGCAGGAGCGTGGGCGCTGTGTCCATGGTGCTGTTACGTACTGCGGGGGCAGGGTGAGCCGCGGCCCTTCGAGAGGAGGATGCTGAGGAGAGAAGGTGTCTACAGGGGTGGTCTGCTCCCCTACGGGAGGTGGAGGCGATGGGGATGGATATGTCCAGGGGTCGACCTTCCCCTCGGTTAGGAGAAAGGAGCGCAGAGGGAAGTGTTGGTGCTCACCTGGCTAATTCCCTTAATGAATGAACAGACTTCTTTTTTTTTTTTTTTCTTACGAATTTCTCAACCGCAGAAAGTCGGGGAGCCCTTCTGAGCCTGCAACAACTAAGATGCTATGTTGAAATGTATTATGTCTTGATGGCATGCCTCAGGTTTGCAGGCGTGTTTTGTAATCTTCCTGGTGTCATTTCTCTCCAGAGTAGTCTACAACTGGAGAGTGCAAGTTCCTGTGGTGTTGTAACTTTGTGGCACTGTGTACACACGACAACACAATGCTGACTTAACAGTGATGTATTTATTAATATCAGTGACGTAAGGCTAGTATTTGTTCTGATGAAAAGCTCAGGACACTATCAATTTCTCCATGTACTGTGGGCTCTAGGTTCCTTTAAATTAGTAGGATCAATTACAATTACCCGTGAAATAACTAAGGTTGTGGACTAGCCTTGTATTTGTGACTTGCTGCCCCATTTCTGGACAAGATTTGTTGTGGAACACGATTGTAATGTTCCATTTAAAAATCAGTATTCAAAACAACAAAAATATTTTTCTGGTACCAATTAGTCTGTAATTTAATCAGTAATTTACCTTTTAAAAGGTTACTACGAATTGTTACTAGTTAACTAAAAATTCCCAGTGTACACCAAGTAACTATGACATATAATACTCAGTGCTCTCCTTTGAAAAGAAGTTTCATATGTTTTGCTCCCATTAATATCAGAATTTGTTTCATGAAGTCGCATGTTTGACATCATTATTCTCTTCGTCTGTCACAAAAAAAAATGCTGCAAAAATTACTTAGAGATTTAATTACAAGATTATAAGAAATCACTCTTAGCAGTGTGTTAAGGCATGTGGTACAATATAAGCATGGACTTGTCAAGGGGAGAAAGAATTGAAAAAATAGTTGGCATGGACTTTGAATGATAACCAATCAGAAATATAATTTAAAGGTATTTTTACACAGGCAGCTTTTGAATTTGAATATTCTTAGGCATCAATTTTGTAAAATATCTCATTAACAGTTAGTGGTACAGAGATTATATATATCGGTAAACAGCCTTTCTTGTATGTATTTCTTAGAAATACCTCAATGTCAAATTCCTGGATAATACAATTTATTAAATATCAGCATTCAATGAAACTTCCATTACAATATAGAACATACAATTCTTTATCTTCTGTTTCATTCTATTCCGTAGAATAAATTATCACAAAAAATGAAGGTGGCAAAATATCAGAATTTAATTGAAGAATATTGAAGCTATGCCTTTTAATCTTCCTTGTGATACTGATAAAAATACCCACTATCAACATTGCTTCTAAATCTGACTCTTCTGTGAATTTTTTTAAATAACCATAAGTCCATTTCGAAGTCAATAAAATAAATTTAGGCCCAGCTTCAATTATTGTCAGTATAATTTTCTACTTATAGCAATGGCTAATAAAATGAATTTTTCAAAAATTTATATTGTATAAACAAGGAAAAGTTTAAAAGTAGAACAAAAACTCTGACTTGCACAAAGCTGGACTGACTAATAATGAAAAGTATACTTAAATATTTTTTTCACCTTGATTGCTGAGGCCCTCTTTTGTTGTTTGTTTGGGTTTTGTTTTTTTTTTTAACATATAATCTCTTCAGAATGGTGTTGAATATATTTACTAGCCAGTTTTTGTAGCCTAATTGTGAATCACTAGTTGTGCATATTTGATATTCAGAATTTTAGTTTCTTTTACTAGCTTTTGTCACAAGGATTATTCCTGTATTCTCCTCTGGCATGTAGGAAAACAGTTTCCAGTGCGGTTGCTCAAGAGAAATTAAAATACAATTATAAATTCTCCATGCTAGGTTCTTTTGAAGTCATGGATACAACACTTACCATTAGTTATTGCTACTAGTTTCATTTTTTAATCACTGGTAGATTTACTGAATTTAGCATGATATTAGATGATGAGTGCTAATTATCCCATGCTGTATTTCCATAGTGATGTATATTGTTTTAGCAGCAGGGATCTGTTTTTCAGGTACTTCATACCAAATGTTCTCTGTATGTCGGGTAACTTTTTTGCGAACTAATGTAAGAAAAAGTTAGAAATAATCCAAAGCAAGACAACATTGTTATACTCAAGTCCTACATACCCATGCCACAATCAGAAGTTGGGGGGGGTGTTCCATTAACAGGTCAGTTCTTAAGGATTTCATTTAACTGTTTCAGAATACTTGGAAAAAGTCTCCCCCTCACTCCCTTTTTTTTCCCCTGTGAAGGCCTTTCCAAGGCAGAATGAACAATGAGCGAGCCATAAGATTTGTCTTCAGATATTTAGATTCCCAGGAATATGAAATGTAAATTGACTCCTACATTAAATGATAAATCTCTACATTTCTTTTGTCTGTTTCTCCCCACCCCCCTGCTTTTTTTTAATGAAGGATAGTCTGTCTTTTTTCAGTTCTGCTTCTTTTCAGGTTCCAGTGACAAAGTATGTAGAAAATGTGGGTGCTAAGCAAATTGGCACCCTAGTGCTAGCACCTGTGGTGAGTGGGGCTTGGGATACTTTCAGATCTTGCAGGTATAAGGAGAAAATATATGTGTCAACCATAGGAAAGACTACGTTTCTACGTCAGCGTCAGGTCTTCTACTGCAATGTGGACTTCTCTTTTGCCTGTTGCTACAAAGATGTCAACTCTTCTCACACCACAAGGCACATACACAACTAAATCTTTTGTAGACTTTTATTCTTTTAGTTTGGGGGAGGAAGCAGCAAGGCCAAGTATGCAGTCTTCACATCTGAAAAATTTTGCAGAACTTAAGTCAATCTGATCAGGCTCACATTTGTCTCCCACTCCACCCACACCTTCCATTATATTATTTGGCCTGTTTGTCCTCTCTTAAACCACTTTATAGAATTGAACTGAACAGTTACATCATTCTCCAACTAAAATTCATGACACATGAAATATCTAGATATTTTTAATTACCTGTGTTGCAGTAGTACCCAGCAGCCTAGTCAAGACTGGGGCCATCTTGTTACTCACTCAAATGAAAAGATTGTCCCTATCCTTAATACTGTATGATCTATGACATAAGAATGCAAATAGTTACAGACTTACAACAGAGAAACAATGTAGTAGTGAGATTGATGCAAAAATTTTAATTTAAAATACACTGTTTTGATTTATGCTTACAATAGTAATAGATTCTTACAAGCTTACAATAGTAATAGATTCTTACAATGCTAGTAGATTCTAATTTGCATCATGACAAATACAAAAAAGTTAGGTGTATGTGTGATAACAAATTACAGCAAAAAAAACCCCTCAACTTCTAAGCAGCACCCTATTGTCTAAGTACAGCTTGTTTTAGTTTGCATTTTCACTAGATTTCAATGCAAATAGAAAAAATATCCTGCTTAGAAAGGGGAAGATAAGTAACTACCTCAAAAGTCGGGTTGTGAATTTCTGGAATCGACTAGCAGATGATGCTTTGTGGACTTGCATAAGCCACCCCCTTCCCTCATGACTAAGCAGATCACCTCCATGCCATGCAGTCTGCACATTCAGGACAAAGTCTATGAATTCAAGTCTATGAATCCCAAAGTCTACTCTGCTGGTTGATAATTAGCAATTTAAAAAACACAAAGCTTACGTAGCTTTGTGTATGTATGTTCAGGCAGAAGTATGCTTGATGAATGCTAAGATGAACATGTATGTGTGGTTATGTACATACTTGTAGGGTATATGTGTGTGTGTAGGTAATGTATTAACTCTATATTATAGAATGACTTCCTACTTATCTCAGTAATGTTGAAAGGCTACATATAACATCTGATAACACAGTATAATAAACATTGGATAACATCCCAACAGAGAGAGATACGGAGCGTTCCACAGTATCAAAAAAAGATGATGTTGGTTTATTGGAAGATGCATAGAGTCTAGGAAAAACATCCCAGCTTCGTTCAGGTCAGTGGTGGTTCTACTGTTTCAGTCTGGTCAGGTTTGCAATCTACGTGCAATGTTAGAAAGTTTGTCCTATGTACGGCTTGCTTCCATGCAATTACTGTTGAAGTCAGTCTGTGGTTTTAGCCTACTGAAAATATAGGGTCTGACTCTAAGTGAGTTGCTGTTTGCTCGCTGAGAGTAAATGCCTGAAATTAAATATCCATGAATATATATTATAGCAAAAGTCCTACATGTTTTTCTTTAAATTATTTAAGAACTGCCAGTGTAACAGGAGTAGTATATTTATCTGCCTTTTGTTCTGGAATTTATGTGATCAATTTCTTAATGTATTTTAACTCTAAATGAAATACTAACATTTTGATACAGACGTTGCAGTTGGTATTAGTTTATTCTAGACCTTCAAATTAGACATGAGTTCTAGTTTTGGTCTTATAACAGCTATTATGGGAGGAAAATATTATACTGTTTTACGGGTTATTGGAATTTCATGAGCTCCATGGGGACTCATGTCTTTCCTCTTTATCACAAATCTGACTGTGACATATTTTAGATTCCCTTTTGCCAGAATCCTATACTTTTTTATAGGAGACCTCCAGCTACAATTCTGTTGACTTACCTGTGTGTATGTATAAAATTCTAAATAAGTTATTTTCATACAAACACTTTTAGCTGTCATGGAATAGGCATATAGAATGAGTGAGAATGATGGAAGTTTTCTCATTGTGTCTTGTGTTTTTCCACTGAGTTTGAGCAAATTACTCTCCAGAGAATTTCATATTTGCACGAAGTAGCCCTACCCAGAATTATGATCTTGTCTTAAACGTTTTACACAATATGTGATTACACACTGTATTGCATAAAATAGGATTTTATGTTATAATATTGCATTATAAGTCCATAGTACTTGTGTGTTTGTTTAGATTTATTGAACAGAGATGTTGTGTAACTGCTGTAACTACTCATGGTTATGTAGCAGCAATTTTGAAGTTTGAGAGGTTTTGAACTTAGGTTGCTATCTACATACAAATAGAATGATGTACGTTTTCAATTTTTATGCTAGGGGAATATTGTAATATTGCTGTGAAATAAGTTCTAGACCATGGTGGTTTGAAACATATGTCAAACTACCAAAAGAGTCACTCTGTTACACCAAAAAAAGGAACTATGAAAAGAAAAATGTTAATTACAGGCTTTAACACTCACACCAAGATCTTCTAGTAGGGGTGGTCAGAAAAACAGGTTTTACTACCTAGACCTGGTGCTTTGTGGTGCTATCTAATATGGGGGCTTGTGGAAAAATGCGGCCACTTCTATTTACTGCCATTCGTAATGTACATATTTCCTCATGATAGGTTTAGGTACTGACTTTTTATGTCTACAGTAAATAAAACTGAAGAGTTTATCCTTTCATCTCGAATATGTTTTACTTGGAGTTCACTGTTCGCTACAGTGGTATTTCAGCTACAAAATTTTATGCTGAATCTGTTTTTAAGCATGTTATAATGTAGTATATTGCTAAATCGATTTTTAATCCTACTTAAGAAAGTAAAAAAAAAAAAAAGTATAATTTTATTTTCAGTTACACCCAGAGAAATCTGTAGATAAGCAGGTACGGGAGGGCAAAAGGTTGCTATATTTACACAGAATTTTATCTGTATTCTCTAACCTTATTCAGGACCGTATTTAATGGAATCGTGAGAAATTTTGAAGAGGCCATAGGCTAAGGTTCTCATTCCCTCCAGGACAAGGAAAAATTATGTTATCTTTTTGCTTTCTAGCTTGTAGTATGCCTGAAACAAAGTTCTTGCACTGACCTAGTGATGTAGCTATTCCTCAGATTCTGCTAAAGTTAACCACTGATAGTGGATGGATTTACTTTGTTGAGTCACTAAAGTTCTGTGAGGATTTTACTGTATTTCTTCTCTCTCATCGCCCCTGGATGCCATCATTTGCACTTAAACTGCATATCTGAGATGCCTTATTTGGCATGTTAGCATATTTGATTTTTAAAATTATTAGAAATATTAAGAAAAGCAGGCTAGTGTTTTATTTATTTTAAATATCCTATAGTGATTGTCAACATAAACAAAGTTTGACAAATGACTGCATATTGCAAGACACTCATATGAAGGTGTAGATTTTTTTAGTTTTGCTCAGAACATGATTACAGACTGTGGAAACAAAAGTTCTGCAGATATGCTTTCACTTTCAGAATTTCCAGCTGTTGCTGAAGATGGTTTGAGATGATAAACAAGATGAAACTTTAAGCTTTATTTAGAACAAAAGGATTTCGCATTAAATCAGTTCTCTGAATGAAATAAGAACCATTAAAAAGGCTTATTTTCCTGGATTATTTTTTTTACATTTACACTAGAGCTATTGCCAGAATTGCTACATTGGCCTGCAGTCAGTTATTTAGCAAAGATCTCGGCTGAGTTGTTACCATTAACTGCAGAATAAGTTTCAAAATTACTATTACAAAAGTTTATTATGACAGGTCCTGAATTTAAAATAGGAAATAAGCAAACATTGAAGAATCGCTTTGAAAGGTTCAGGTTTTTAACAATGGTTTTAAAGTATTTTTCATTATCAAGGCAATGCAAAATAATTTCCAAAAATCCTATGGAAGCTTAATTAGTAATTCCTAGCTTCTCGTTTGTTGGGTTTTTTGGTTTTTTTGTCTGTTTTTTTTTTTTAAATTATTTGGATGTTTGCGCTTAAGAAACGCTATTGCAAGCAAATTCTACACTTCCTTCCCATGATTAGCTTGCCAATTGATCTTGATTCTGTTTTGCAGGCTTCTTGGAGTATTAGCTATGATGTGAGCTTGCCAATTGTCTTGAACTGGTTAATTGTTTTTGTGATGCAGAGAACATTATGGGATGATGAATAAGAGACCCAAGAGGGTTCCTTACAGTTTCCTTTGGGCACTGCCCAAAGACTTGTTCTTTGGGTCTGCCTCATGTGATCAGGCTGGCTAACTTTACCCAGTTAAATCGGGTGCGGCGCATTTATTATGTTCATAACTTCTTGTTTAGTTTGGTGTTTTTTTACAGTAATCCACTATCCCAATACCTTGTATAAAATATACACTTGAAATCATCTCACTGGTTTAGGTTTTACTCGGGCTAGATAGGATAAAACATCAGATTATACAAGTTACTTTCAGACATAGGTAGTGACATTTGAGGAATTATTTTCTTAGAGCAGGATTACTAATTTATTAAGAAATAGTTATTACAGCACAGTTGGCGTAGGCAGGAATTCTTGACGGTGCTTGAAGAAGTACTGGAAAACCCTTCAGTATCAAGAACCTAATTTTCCTCCAACAAAGATATTTTCTTGTAGACATGTTGTCTTGAAAATTTTTGGCAATGAAAATCTTAATCCAAAAATAGAATATCAAAAATACATATTTTCCCACAAACATACCTTCATGTTTTAATTTATATTAAAAAAAACATCTAGCACACTAATGTCATAGTTCACAGTAACGGATCCCATTATGAAATGAGTTTGTGTCTAACGGTCTATAATTGTTTTCATTGTTCTGTGCATTGGAATATGGTATCTGTAAAATTTTTAATGAGTCACAGTTTTGTTAAGAAAGGCATTTTTTAATGCAAGAAAAGAGTTACATGCAGTACAGCGGCCCTCTGAGCTGTACATAATATGCTGTTTCATCCTTCATGATGTAATACTGAGGATGTGGAAGTCATGTGCATTTCTTGCCATTCTTTTTTGGGTCACCAGAGTGCCAATTTCGAGTAGGTGAGAGATCAAATGAAAACCCAGAAAACTGCTGTCTGTATACTTTATCAATTCTGTTTTTAAAAGATAAAAATATTACCATCAGCGTTCTTTTCCTTTACAAAAATATCCATAAAACAAAATTTGTGCAGAATAGGTGGAGTAATGTTAAGATAGGCTCTGGTTTTAAAATATTGTGAAATAGATAGAATATCTTTAATCTTAGTAGAGGCTAATGGTGTTCAGTATGATTAGACTAATTGCAGTGGTGGATTAAGGCAGGGATCAAAGGCAAATGTGGGACTTTGGAGGCCCAGCAGAGAAGAGATTTGGGAAGAAGTGAAAAAGCTGCCCATAATGAGTATCAGGAAAGGGAAATAATTAATTAATTAAAGGGAATTTTGAAGGAAGGCAGAGGGAAGATTGCCTAAGATTCTCTTGGTTTTCTTTATTTATTTAGCCCTTTTTATGTTTGCCGAAGAAGATATTAAAAAGCAGGGCAATTCTTTAAAAATACAGATGTTTGAATTTCTTTCTCAAAGTTTAAAGTTTATTGTTGGAACCTTCTTGATTTTGAATTCTTCTCTCTGGTCTCTTATGAGATTTTCAGCTTTTCTTGGTTTAAGATATGCTGACAATGCCATAACGTGGTCTTTCACTGTATTTTGGCATTCCTACTCATTGTTCTTTTTCTGCCCAAGTTTGTTCTGTTTTTTAAATCTAGCCTTATTTATTACTCCTTTGAGAACAGGAACTGTCTGATATGCTAACAACAAGTGACAGCTTTCCTGTCACTAAGGACAGGAGAACAGGCAGTGAATATTGCTGAAGTCTGAGGTAAGTTTAGAATAACAATAACTTGTACATACACTAAATTTGATATACTGTAGTGTGACTACATTCTCTGACGCAGGCTGTGCAACAGATTCCTGTCTCCTCCCCCGTCCACTAACAGGAAGGCACAGCACAATGTTATACAGCATGTGGCAATTTTAAATTTCTGCTGAAGCTTGACCCTTAGACAGGAGGGTGACTCTTTTGTTGTCACTGGTGAAATAACTGTACCATGAATCTCCTTATAATGTCAGAATGAATGGATTTAAATTAAAAAAAAAAAAAAAAAAGTTGGCAGAGAGGAAAACAGTAAGAGACAGCAGGACCATCTCTCCCTTTCCTCCCCAAATCTGCATTTTGAAGGGTAGAATAAAGGGAGGAAAAGGTTTGGGGTGAATAAGGTGAGAAACCCAATGTAAGAGGCAGAGACAAAGTAGAGAGAAACTAATTTTCCTGGAGGAAAAGCAGAAAAAAGCAGGAGAAAGAAGAAATTGATGCAAGTATGGTTGCCACTTTCCTGACAATTACTCCAGGAAGGGCTAATGAATGCAGTAATTATACCTGGCAGTTACTCTGTGGGAGAAAGGAATTCTTTGGAGTTCAAAACGGTAAGAGTGCTCATTTAGTTATGAATATGGAAATCAAATAAAGACAACGTAGGCTAAATACTATATAGCACCGTTTTCTGATTCCAGTATGCCATATAAACTGTTGTGTAGTCCTCAAAGAAAGCATCTTCTGAATAAGAATTTCTGAAATGAAATTGGAGGTTAAAAAATGGAAAATCTACTGCAGATATGAATGCATTTGGAATAGATACTGGGAGACCCCATAGGGCTTTCCTCCCTTAATCTTCTGTGAGCCATTACTCATAACAGCTTCCCTTATGCCCTTTGATGCTGTACAGTCCATCTGAAGAATGGTCAGTTTTCCTCTACAACCATAGGGCATGTGGATTATTTAGCTCATAGAAGCTGGGGGTGATTTTGAGTCGCCTATTGTATCCAGTGTATTGTTAGCTATTCTCAGAGCAGGAGATGAGATAAATAGTAAGCAAGCAGTTTCCAGTTTGCTATACTATTGCCATCTTTATATTGTGGACTTTTGAATCAGCAAAATACTTCCTCTGTTTTCATATAACACAAAGATAGATAGGTAGATGTCTCTGATTGATGTCAGTTACAGGAATTTGATAATTTTACTTGCTTTGTCTGAGTTTCAAGAATGTAACGTGTATCTTAGAGTTTTCCATCTCTGCAGTTTCTTTTTGCACAGATATAATATTTCACAGAAATGAAGTGTGAGTTTGGGAAAAACAGTTCAGTACATTTTAAGTTAGTGCTCAATTAAACAGTGTACAAAGGAAATGCAGGTTTATGAGAGTTCTAGAGTCTTATTCACATTTACACTGATGCTAACGCCTTCAGAGTTGCATGCTTCCCTTCGCTGAAAGCTAAGAATACCTACTACATGTATTGCCAGCTTGCAGGCAGAAAGTGGGACCACGTTTAGGAAAAAAAGCTGATACATAATTAAATAACTCGGTGAATTTGAGGAAAAACAAAACAAAAACCCAAAGCAATCATGTTCCCTAGTCTCAGAGAAATCTAATTGAACTCAAAGATCCATATTAGTAAATTAAAAAGTGCTGTAACTTGGGCACAGGCTCAGGAACTGGTTTGTTAAATGGTTAAATTCTTAGAATTGTCCCTGGTCCAGTTTTAGCTCAGCCAACTAACAGCCATTCACTTTCCAGAAATACTTCGGGAGTTAGCATGGACCATGGACCATTTGCACAGGCCATTGACATATTGCCACCAAGTTCTGATGCCTAAGAGAGTTTGATAATGTGAGTGGAAGAAATATGACCAGAGTGAAAGTCCTGGTATTCTTTAGTTTGTTAGTATAGCTGAAACTGAATGAGTTTTAATGCCTCTCAGATTTGTTAAATTTCATTTTAAGTTTCTTCCTGCCTACAGACCAAGATGAGCTGTTTTTAATGTTCCATTTGTAGACTTTTAGTTATAACAAAATTTGATAATTTATAACCTCCGCACCTTTGTAAGTTTGAAAGCTGGTGGCGCTCAAGAAAGAAATCGAAGGTGTACAGATGGCATATTATGGAAAGAAAAATCTATGTAAGTCATTTTAGTCTATATTGTCTGTCCATTTGGCTGTCTTACAAATAAATAAAAGGACATATAACGTAAAGGCCAAAATCTTTTAAAATACTCCTAAAATTTTTTTCTAACCTCTGGTGAAGGATCAAGTTGTTATCGGAGCTTGTTTTGCATGATGGCAAAATTCCCTATTTATACATCTTTCCTGAGCAGATGTTAGTAAAATAGTCATTACTCTGAAAAATATGAAAAATATTTTGAAATTTTTACTGTCCTATTGTCTGCTCCAAGAACTATAGATAACTACCATTGTAACTCACCTTTATATAATACATTACAACTTGTTTGCTCTGAAAATTCCTTTTGGCTCAAGTGAAAGTACACAGTACAAACAAAGTTATGAAATGTGTACACAAGGTGTGAGAGTAGATGGTTATACTTGTGTATAACTTCATGGTTCTGATCCTTCAGGGTAGTCACTGCTATCTGACCTTTATGCTCACCATCTCATTGATTTGAAGGGGATTACAAATGAATATTAGGGCCAAATCAGACTGACTGATTTTCCCCAAATAGTGTCAACAAATAAGTCATGTATTTTTATTTTTTATTTTTTTATTAAATAGAAAGCACAGAATCTGTTTAGATGAACACGTATTTTAAGACTTGAAGATTTGAGAGCTAAAATATTCGACAGCAGGGCCGCTATTTTGAGCCTCATTTCTGTTGTAAAAGTTGATAAATATTTTGACTGTTGAAATCCTTTCAGCTGTGTCACTATCGATTCAATTAAAGGAGCAGAAAATACCATGTCTTGTTAAGACTTAACAAAGACACAGCAAAAACCTACTATAGGTAATTAAACAGATGAAGCATTCAAGAAGAAATATAGAGTAAGTTAACATTTTTTCAAGAGGATGAGGCACGAACTTACTAATAAACATACGACAAAGCACAATGTAAGTTGGACACTTTAATATTTTAACTTCAAATAACTGATTGGCAATCTCAGAAACAGCATGCAGAGAAGGAAGTTCTGTTTACCTTTGCAAGAAGGACATTGTCTTGAATATGGGAAACTAGAGATGGGGGAGAGCACTGCATGAAAATTATTTATACAGGAAAAATACCCCAGGGCTCCTTAATCCTTTGCATTATTCTTAATTAAGGACTAATTTTTAAAGTACCTTTATATAAACAAACCATTGTCATTTTTAACCCATCCCAAACTGGATTAAGTGAGCACCTTGTTACATGCGGTGTACTCAGCCGCTCGACCACAGCTAAACTGGATCAGGAACAGTAATCCAGAAATGCAAAGTTCCATAAAATCACTTCCTGTTTTCCGAATCTTGAAGGCATATTTTTTCAAATTGCTCCACCTTGGAAAATCTTAGCTAAAACAGGAATTAAACCATAAAAAATGGATATCTGGTGTGTTTATATCAAATCAAAATTTTCAAACATAAATAATTTGTAATGAAGGTAGGAGTAGCACAGAAGGACAAATAAAGGAACTAATGTGTGTATTATCCTGGCTGTTAAAAATTACTATTCTGTCCTTATACAAATTGCTCTTTGAATGGTAGAAACAATTAAGTTAGTTTCCTATAGATATGTCTTTTAGGAATTTTTCATTAGGATTTTCTGATATTTATTACAGGGTGAGCTCAATCTGTTCCTCTTTCAGTGGTGACACTAGCAACAATTTAGGCATATTTTGTTAAAACTCCTCCACATCATTGTAGTTAGTTCTGGCTGAAACAAGACAATGTTTTCCAAAGCTCTTGGGGGTGAAGAGGAAGAGACCAACAAAGACATAAGCCCTGTTTCTTTAGGATCACATTTATCAAATGAAAAATTAGCCTTTTAATTGTCATTGTTTGAATCAATCCGTTAAATATTGATGTTTTTATAATATGGTTCAAATTGCACTCGAGTCTCAATTTTAAAGTATTCTGCATACCTGTGGGATGTGCTGGCCAGCTTTAGGAGCCACTGAAATATGGAACTTCTAAGAAAGACCTTTCAGAATGAGGCTATTTCTTAGTTAATATTACTACAAGGAACTAGAAGCACCAGAAATCCCACAGGCAAATATGTTCCCTTTTGGCAAATTAATCATGGCTTCCAGAGCAGAAGGCACAGAAAAGCATCTAAACATTTTCAGTTTATTCTTAATTGCTTTGTCAGTCTTTTGAAATTTCCTTTCCTCTGTATTTGAACCACCACGTCTTATTCAAAATTGTTCCAAATTATAAATTCATATAACCTGAAACTTTTTCAAGAGAATAAAAAAGCAGTTTGTGGCCTCCAGGAGAGTAAATTCCAGGGTTAATTTATAACTAAAGCAAATGTATGTATAAAAAGAAGAAAAGCTCCATAAGAAATATGCTAACAAATGACAAGAAAAAAGAGGCTTGATAAAAGATATCAGAACTTGTTTGGCATCAGTGATTTTATGACTGAGGAATTCAGTTATAGGTGTGTTAGGAGTACCAAATCACAATTCTTTAAATTACTAATGGGAGACAAAGCTCTTTATCATGGTCTAAATGTGAACATGCAATGTTCAGTCCTGCCCTCTGTAAATAAACTTTTAGTACTTACAGTATGCATCTGCACTGAGAGTCTGTGTCACCAGAGTTGAAAAAGATACATGATTTCTGTTGAATCACTTTTCAAACATGACTGCTGATACATTCTTCTATTAGAAATGCAGGTAGCCAACAGATCTCTGCCTGCAAGTTTGTAATGTTCAGTCATTTTTTCCTTCTATATTAGCATTTTTCTAGAATCTCGGTAGATTGTCTGCAGAAAAGTTAGGTATATATAAGTGCGCTCTACAGTGATAGGCAGTAAATCACATTGGCTTGGATTTGTTTACTCCGTTGTTAGACACGTAAGTTTCATAGAGGTCTTTAACCGGTGATGTTGATAATGATTTTGTACTTACCCAAGAGAGTCAGATTAGCCTCAGATCAATTGCAAATTAACTCCTGCAGTCTGCCTATGATCTAAGTTGGTTTTAAGGCTGTCTGCTGCTTACTTGTTGGAGTAGTAAACCCGTATCTCTTGTCAGTCATTGAAAGAGGAAGGGCTGTTTCTGGAAATGCAGATTTAACTAATAGGGACATCCCCCTGTTAACAGCTGTTGCAGGAAAATGTAAAGGACTGTATTTCGTTTTCATGGCCACATTACAGCAGACAATATGCATCACTGCTACGAAAAGAACTGCAGACCAATGAAACTGGTAAAGTTGGCTGAAGATGTTTTAGGAATCATTTGAATATTTGTATTGTTTTGTTGGACACGTCATTGCTATGACATCCAAATATGATCATGATGAATTTATATTATACTGCGTTACTTTATATTATAATGTGGCATCATTATAAGAACATTATGTGCACAATGCCTACTCAAAGTACTAAGTCATCAGACTACTTATATGAAAAGATTAAAAAAACCAGTATTTTATTTTATTTCATTATGGGTTTCTTTTCTTCTTTTGGTATGTTTGCATAGCAGAGGCTTAATGCGTAAAACTTTTACCCTGAATATCCGAAAAGCGAAATATTTAATTCTTTCTAGCCATCTCTTTGTTGACCCACTGATTTTACTTTCAGTGAGAAAATTGTTCTCTCCCGAATAAAAACTTCTTAAAGGTTGTTAGTTTTGGCAGTCTTGACCATTTGAAAATTTTCAAATATATGCAGCATCATTCAGCTTCTAATTATTTAACTAATTATCTCTGTGGGCTTCATCAATATGGAGAGATAAGGGCTGAGAAATCTTGAATATTCCTGTCTTAAAATTTAAAAAATGTTTACTATATATCAGTATTTAAACACTGTTATTGGTGGTAATCAGCCCACATCACAAAGAGAGAGATCTCTCCTCTCCAGAGTAATTTAGAGGAAGGGACTACTTTAGCTGTTCTAAATCAGCCTCCAGAGGAACCTCTCTCACTGACCACCAAGGAACTGGAGATATTATTCTTGTTAGCCATAATAAATACCTGCCACCTGAGAATGGATTTTTCAGCCTCCTGCTTTTAGATCAGCTTCATCAGATCCCAGGAAAGATTATGCTAATATAATAAGCATGGAAATGCTGAAGTGTGTGAATTTGTGAGACAAGATCTGTATCGTGAAGAAAAAAGAGTGCTGTAGAGGTAGTAATTGTTCACCCAAAGGAATATGAATGTGTTCCAGAAACAAGCCATTATCTCACAGGCAGTGCTACCCTGATCCTGTGAATGCAAGGAGTCCATAGGCATTAAAATTCCTCAAAGTTTCATCACAAATGACATTGGGAGGGAAAAAAATAATTGGGTAAAAGATTCAGGGAACTACCTTTGTTATGTTCCTGGGTTTTTTTTTAGTTAAAGTACCGCATGACTTTCCTCTCAATCTCTAGGAATGTATTGGATGTCTGTCAAGACCACAAAGTTGTCCGTACTGTAGAAATGTATGAAAGTTGTCTCTATACGGAGTTGCCATTGCTCTTTTCCTTATCTGCGAAGGAAACACAGCAACTCCCACTGGGGAAATTTCATGTTAACTTGATCTTAAAATAAAAAAATCAAGGGAAAGGTCATATCCTAATAAGCTGTGCAAATCTGAATTCCCAGGGAGCTTCAAAATGACATTGTATGACTAGGACATTAACAATTTTCCAACAATGTATTTTTGAACTGCTTCCAACAGTGTTCTTAACATCTGAGAACAAATAGTAAAATAAAGATACAACTGGCAAGATACAAGATCCAGTTCAGCTCTGTGATTCACAGAACACAGCCCATTGATAATCTGGGAACTTTATATCTGACAAACATAATGGAATCAGCAACTTTTTCTGTTTTCATGGAGGTGTAGATCTTGAGAGGAAGCTATTTATTGATCAGTTTATGTATTATTGTGATCTCAGTATCAATAGTTTCTACTCTTTTCCTTAACCTAGTCATAGACCAATGATTTCCTCAGAATGTCTGAGGAAGAAGGAGGTTCAGTTTGCGAGACTGCTTAGTATGGTACGTATGCTTGTGTTAGCAGAGATTTTGAATATGTTATATTCAGATATTGACCGAGAGGTGCAGAATTCCTGTTCAAAAACACATGCCATTGTCATCGTTCCACAAAAGGTAAATTAGGTAAACTGATAGAAATTTTACAGTCGGTTTTAAAGGAGCCAGTATTCGACTCCAAATTGTCTTGTCTGAGTCATTGAGCGTACTATGTAGAGGTATACAAAATATTCCATAGTTCCAAACAATGAACTGAGTCTGGTACCAGTTACCATAAACAGTTTAGGGATCCTCAAAATACAGGGGAGACCATTGTCTAATTGTATTAGGTTTCTGTAGTATGCCAGACACATTTTACAAGCCTATCCTTTACATTGGTAGGGTGTGCCTGTATAAAGCTATGAGATGAATACTGTCTTCTTGTAAACCAATGGAAACCAGTTTCTGATTTGCAAATAGTTTGGTATTTAACCTATTGTGAGGTGATATATTGATAATAGAAAGTTGAAGGTGAGAGATCAAAACCACGTTCTAAATTCCCAAGCTCTTCCAGTTTAGATGGGTGTAATGGAATTAGATTACAGTTGTCCTTATTTTTATCCTTGTCATATCTCTCTAAACCAAGTATATCCCTGTTGGCAAAGGGTCACCTAAGCTGCTGCAAAATAATTTCTTCTTTTGTAGAGGGTGTAGTAATAAGGTTTAAAACAGATGTTGACACCTTGTTACACAAAGGACAGGAAGCATAGGGTGTGAGAAGCAGTCTGCTATTGAAGACCCCTTCTGATCTTTTGGATTAGAGTCAGTGGGAGTTTTGCATGCACTGCAAATGCAAGAAGGGTCTTACCCTGATAGTCAGCTCTATTACAGTACACTGCACTGGATGTGATCCAGATGTCCCTTAAGAATTTATTTTTTGTGATAATCTCAATAGTATTTTAATATGATTCCTTTTAAATCAAGTGAATCTTTGAAGATATTGACCATCTGTCTTGTAATCATGCTTCAAATTCAGCACTTGCAAACAATTTTTGCTTAGCAATTAAAAAAATAATTAGACCAGTCAAAAGTCACAGTAACTAATACTCAGTATATATCAGAGCCACATGATATTTAGCTGTTCACAAGCCTGCTGGAGGGGTTATAAAAAGTCACAGTAATAACTTTTAGTTCCTCACACTAAACTTGCTTGTCTAGAAAAAGAATCTCCTTAAAAGAATAATGGGGTATGACAATATAATTTGTTGCAAAGTTAACTATTGGTATTCTGTCCAAATTAAAGACGAATAGCTGATTTAAAAATAAAACAACTAAGTTATCAAATATCCCAGAGTATACGGGCAAAATGCCAGCATAGAATTTGTGGTTTGTATGTGAAAAATGACATGCATATCTAGATTAAAGAAATATAGTTGCATGTAATTATTCAAAATAACACTTTCCAGAAAGTTAATTAGTATGATGTTTTTCAGTATACTGAATTACTCAGTAAATGTTCTAGAAAAATATGCAAGAAGTTAGTTATAAATGTAAGTATTTAAATACATGTTTTTGCCTTGAGTTGTGGTGTGCACATCTATTTATCATGACATGAAACTGAAAGATTTGCTGTTAGCTGTTCTCTTAGATTACTTGCAGAAGAAATTCTTTAAGTATTTTAAATATAGAAAAAACAAGACGACGACAAGAACACATGACAGAGAAGGGAACTGAAATTTTCTCAATCTCTTTCTTCCCCTCATTTTTAATGCTGTTAAAATTTAACATAGCTGCCTTGCTCGTACCGCTATTGTTAATGTTGCATAACCCTATAATTATTAATCTTACTGAGACAGCGTTAGAACTTGATTATGCACTTTTCTCCTCAATTGAAACTAGCAAATGCTGTCAAAGATAGAAATGGAACAGCAGTTCATATATTTAAAGAAAACAGGCAAGTTTACATGAACTGGGATCTCTCTCTAGGCAATTGTCAGTCTCATACACAGAGCTTCATAGACTCTGAAATCCGTACGAACGTAGGGTACTGGGGCACAGAGATTTTCTAGCTCAGAGCTAATAGACACTCCATGCTCTTCACAATATTTATGTGCAGAATACAAAGTGCAGTCAGAGTCTTTACTGATTTAATCAAGCATTGGTAGATTCTTTATAGCTGAAAACAAAAAAATTGTCAAAAATCACTGTTTAGCATTAGTTGTCAAAGCATTTGTTCAGCATTAGTTGTTAAAGGTAAAAAAATTCTGAAAGTATACATTAATAACTTTTTCCTAACAGTAAATTGTTCTTAGCTGTGGATACTCTACTTTCTATTTGGTGTCCTAAAATGATGTCATTTTAACTCTTGAAAATTTATTGTCAAAAATAGCAGCCCCAGTTTCCATCTTCTTTTAATAGAATGATTTGTACAGTTAGTCACTCTGCAGACCAAAGCTGCTGACTGAGTATCCAAGTGTGTGACAAGAGTGAGATGCGCTATGCGTGGACACTGTGGGTTAAAGATCACCAAGATTAATAACTGAGGAATAACATCAAACTCAATTTTTAAAATGTTAGTTTATTGCAGAAGCAAAGAACAGTAGCAAAAGACATGGAACTGCTAAAATTGCCAGGCATATATGTTTGCTCAAACATTAATATAAATATACCTTGCTTTCTGGATGAATGACGCTTACAGGAAATGCAGGAGTGACATACACTTCACATGAAGAGACAAATGAGTTGCGTGAAATAATTTTCCATATCCTTGGCAGGTAAAACTGTTTATTCCTTCATGGGGAAAGACGGCAATTTCAATGGACGCATTGAAAAAACTTTTACTTCAAAATAGAAAGTTTGACAAAAGTAGTGCCAAGTCGTAGTAGACATATTCCATAAAATAGAGGAAGAATAACCCAACAGAAAATAAGATTAAAGGAATTCTTTCCTTCTGGTTTTCATCCACATTTTAAAATCCAAGCCTTGCCACATCTTTTAGTAGAAAATACAGTAAGTTTATGCATTAATAACAAAGTCAGGACTTGGTAGAATTTTGCATTAATGTATCATTATCCAGGTTATATTTAAGTTCTTTTCAAAGTGCATTAATGATTTTGAAAGGAAATAAAAGATGAAATCATGTTCTTTCCCCACAGATATTTTGTCTACTTTTTCTTATCAAAGGGCAGCAAGGAGAGTATTCATCTTTTCATTCAGGTTTACACAGCACTTACCCATCATATTTTTAACAAGTTACTTCTATATCTTTGAGAGAATGACATCTTGGGGTTTTTTTCCCTTGAAAAGTACATTTGGAAGAGAGTTAAATATCTCCGTCAAATTCCGTGCTGCTCCCAGAGGCTGGTGTCATGTTCTCAGAAAAATATGTGATGGGGGGCCTCTTCTCAGAAAACTACTGAGGGATGGGCGACAGAAGGCTTAAATAACTAAGCTTGTACCTTTTTTTAAATTATTATATACTGTTACCCTTATCATCCATTATCTGAATGCATGTATTATGATATTTTCTTTTTGAGTGGTAAAGGGAGTTTGATTTATTAGTATTAGGTGGTAGGAATGGAAATGACATAAATGAGTTATAGCGGATAGTTTAGTATTCTTTGTCTCATATTGCTATTATTTAGTCATTGGCAGGCTTTAAAATTAATATTTTATATCTAGCTTTTATGATAGCCAGGTTTCAGTGCTAACTTTCCTTCAGCAAGTTTTCACCTATTTTTTCTTCTGGAATATTATATTATGTTGAATTTTATACTGATCCAAAAAAACCAAGAGTGGGGAAGATTTTCTTGATGCGCTTGTCCTGTAGCCCAATAGAAGATTCAGAAGGGAAACTGTTCAAGGTAACTTAAATTTAGAGCACAATTCATAATTAATTTACTGATGTTCATTAAATACTTCTGACGGTGTTGCACAATGTTGCAATTTCGGTTACAAAATCAAGCTTACCCTACTTCTGACCTGGTTCTACACTCCTTGTGTAGGCAGCCTGAAGTCACCTTGATGGGGTAGTTTTAAAGCTATCATCTGGAAAAATTAATATTTAGAGAGATGGAGAACATGAGATGCAAAGAACATTGATCTAAATAAGTGATAAGTATCCTACACTATTGAGAACAATAATTATTGAATCACATGTAAAAACATGTCAACATATTTTAGTTGGGAATATTTTGGAGGGTCAAAAGTACAGTAGTCAGATGACAAGAGATTGCTCTATTGCTAAAAAGTGGCTGAGCAGGTTATATGCTTCTTAGTTCCTACAGTTGAGGAGGTTAATTTTTTTTGGCTAATTTAAAAGATGAAAGAGATACATTTGTGCAACAGATCACAGGTGTACAGAAGTTCATGTGCCTTTATTATTAAATTATTTTTGTGGAGTGTTCTTACTGTAGGCTGGTACAAAGCCTGCTGTTATATATAATCCAAGTGGGGTACCCAGTTTTCTTTTGCCTCCTGTTTATCTTGTCAGAGCAGCGTGGCAACAATTACGATGGAGCAGAGCAGGGTCCTTCAGCTCTGTGTTGGGCAACGTTGTGCTTTGAAGTGGTGTGTGTATCGCTGGGAGTACCCTTCCAAGCTTAGAAATGTCTGACAGAAGAGTTTCAGCAGCTAATGAAAATACACTGCAGTAACAGTGTGTAAATAGCCGTATTCCACACAAAATCTGCACGTATTTTTCTGATAGATTAATTTAGGGATCATCTGGAAAAGGACAATGCTAAATGTTAAGCCCTCTCTGGTACTATTTCTCTGCTTTCTCAAGCTTTGATGTGTTTGAACTAGCTTGACATCACGGAATGGCTGTACCTGCATATATACAGAGAGTACTATCTTATACTTGGCATATATCAGAAATTATACATAATTATATGCAAGAAAAATCATATGCAGGAAAGCGTGTTCCCTGTCATGCTAAGATATTTTCTGTATTTAATACAGAAATAGAGCTAAGCATGTCTACAGTAATGAATGAGTTTTGCGACGCAGTGCTTTTTGGCTTTAAGGGCTTAGCGGTTGTTCAACAGGTTAAAAAGAGATACTAAATAAAAAATAGTGCTAAATCAAATTGTATGGGCCCTGTGTATAGCCTTACTGTATAAAAATACATTTTACGTTTTTAGTATTTTAGAAGATGACAGCGTTGTGATGAAAACGGCCCATCCTGATACGAGAGAAGCATTTTTATGGATAATTTGCAACATATTGACTGCCAGGAAAAACTTGAAAAGTGGGATTTAATTCAAGGAATGAGTTTAAACTCATGTTGCATTTGTTCCTCCTCCTCCTCTTCCTGTGGGAGTATTCAGTATCCTGCCATGGCAGGGAACGGCGTTTAGGATATTAATGAGTATATTTTACCCCGTTAGAGTTGTATGCCTTATTAGCTCATCTCTTGGAAACAACACTTAAGTTGCCTGTCTTCTGAATGTTAAAAAGCACTGACATGACAGAGTCCGAGGAAAGAAAAAAATCCCAGGCTTCTTACCAACAGTATTATGCATCCATAAAAAGATCTCAATAAATTCTGTACTACTACTATGTGGATTGAGAAAGCTTTATGTGGCTTTTTAAGTATTAATATTATAAAAATTCCTCAGTGTTAGTATAAAATGTATTGTGCCTAAGATGTCTTAGAAGAAAAAAATTAACTGGATATTGTGCACATAATGTGCAACATTTACTATTAAAGTTATTAACATTTCAAAAAAAAAAATACAAACTTTGTATTCAGATTTGAATACCATAATGAAGTACATCTAGTCTAAAATTTCATGCTGAATTGGTACCTTAGTTGACAATTATTGAGTAAGCACCATTTTTAAGGAATAGAGTCCATGATTAGTATATTAAAATACATTAAAAGACACAGTGATGATGACCTAATGAAACTAAATAAACAATGGAGCATAAGATTGTCTTGTAAATAGCTGCAGTGCTTACACATCTCTTCCTGTATATTTTGCCATACTACATGCTTAAATCTTTGATAATCTCACAAAGGCCTATGGAGCCACAGAGGAATTTGCAAATTTTCCTATAACGAATCATGCGTGAGCAGAGTCTAAATTCACTAGATAGCATTTCTGCTGTACTCCAATACTTTGGGACAGTGCTGTTCCCCATGTAAACATACAGTAGGCATCTGGCTAAACATTGCAACTAGTGTTTCATGGAAGCTGTGTTTTATTTTATTAACTCTGGGCACAGTATTGTCACTGTGGTTAGTGAGAAACAGCAATTTTATATAGAAAGTATGTAATTTTACGAGAACATAATTTCTTATGAATCTGTATTACCACATCCATTGATTTATTTGTGTGTATACATGTCTATGATATGTAATGTAATAATATACCCTAGCTAAAGAAGTCCTCCCTTAGCCAGAAACTGAGCTTTTAAAAGTGCTTAACTTTAAGCAGGTGTTTAAATACCACTAGCAATAATACTTTATTCAAAATAAAGCATCTAAATAACAGCTTTGTTTAACTGTAGCCTAAGCCCTGAATTTCAATTGAAGCTATAAAACTTTCTATCGCCTTCAGAACAAGTTTGACGTCTGAAAGCACAGTCAAGTTATGCATAAGTCTGCATATGAAACTTCTGAACGTGGAATTTTCTCTTAAAATCTTTCTAATGGCATGTACTGAACTTACACCTCTGACTGAAAACTTAGAGAATGAAACGAGTTCTTAACTCCTTGGTAGTTTCTATTTTTGTAACTGTTAATAAAAAGAGTTTATGTCTATTATATGATGTAACATTTAATTTTTAAATGAATTAAATATTGTATTATCTTATGGTACATCTTTTGGATATATGGAGAGATTTCTGGAACGCTGTCTTAGTCACCGTATTTAGCACAGCAATTTCACAGAATCTGGAAGCAGATTGTTCTCTCATATTGAGTCAGTAGCAAAAAAAAATAATTAAAAAATAGTGTTGGTTAAGTTGCACAAATATGAAGTTTTTGAATTATATGAATTTCCTGTAGTTAGTAAAACTTTCACTAGATCTGAGTAATATGAATTCTGCCCAGAATAAACAAATGCCGGTTATGAGAGGTACATTGAGTCTTGGAGCCAAGCACAGCTCTGAGAATGTGAATGTTTTCTCAATTGTATTGTATTGTGACTTTCTAGTTGATAAAGCTTTGCTATCTTGTACACAACACAGCATGGTTTTGTATATTTTAAAATCGATGACTTCCTTCAGTCTTGCATGACAAGAGAAGGCCTACTCCTTAGTAGCTTGGCACATTTAGTTATTCCACTTTGCCAAAGGGGGCAAAGGTCTCTCTCAAGACGCCAGCTTTTTCTGATTACAAAATTGAATGTGATTCATTGCCTATCTATCAGTATCTTTTTTTAAATCCCAATGATTCATAGAGAGTAACGCCTACATTTTATATCATGAGATAGTTTTACAATATTGCCAGTGCAAGTTAGAGATGTGTTGTTTGTTTCTGGTTTCCCCAAATCCCTCAAAACCAAAATGATCCCGATTTGAGCTCTACTAATGCAAGTACGCATATTGTAAATATTGTAAGTATCTGTGCCCATTAGAATTCTGTAGACATTTATTCTGATTTTTATATTACCAATCAGATGATACCTTATTTTTCAGATTTTTTTTGTTGTTGTTAAATGGAATGAAATCATTTCTATTTTGAAGATTGGGAGGTGTTTTTAAGACTTTTTTGAACAAAAAGCATTGGAAGATAAGTCTTTCATCAGGATTGATTTCAGTTTCAATATATGGCACCTCACAAAGCACAGATTGCAGTTGCCTGTAACTAGAAAACTGCTGGTTTTCTGCTCAAGTATTTCTAGGAACAGTTAGAGGGTCCTTTCCCACAAACTTTGAATGTGAATGAAGAGGGCAGAGATTATCTCTGCAGCTCAGTGTTCTGTCAGTCTTGGGACAGTAGCAGAACACTTTCATTTCTATCGTAGTCTGTCTTTCACCACTGGGAGCCCAACTCCGGGTCATTTCCAGAATATTGTAGTTATGTTCTCTGTGATTTCGAAGTGCTGTTCCTCTTCAATCTGAACTATCACTCTGTCTGTGAAGTTTTTCAGATAAATAAATCACTATTTCTTATGCAGCTGCCTTCTATTGTCCACTATTCTCAGTTTCTATTTAAGCTATTATTTGAGCACAGCCTTGCAATTGATTAATTTTATATCCTGAAATAACTTAAAATTTCATTAATACCTATCCAGTATCAGAATGCAATAAACCCTACTTTAAGTAATTAAAATAGGATGGTAGAATTTGTAGCATTTCTGAGTAGCCTGTGGCATTTTTGAGCTTGTTTCTCATTTGCATTTATATTTACAATGGTTTATGTTGCTGCAAGGGTATAAAATGTTGCTATTTCGAATAAGAACCCAGGCCATTTACCATTTTGTGTGAACTCCATAGGCACAGAATAGAAATTATATTTTAAATTAAATAGCTTTATTATTCCCTGCATGGGCTTCTTTTTTCTGTTTCTATTAGCAGCTACGTCCTAAATATTGTAGTAAATTTTATGGACTGTGCTTTTAGTGATCACAGCTTGTAGTTATAATTCAGTTATAGGAATAAAATACACTTCCTACTGATTTATGAGTTCCTTGCTTTTGGCCTTTTCAAGTGTTTGGATTTACACCGTTTCTCAAGTTTCTTCTGATGTTTTACTGTGCAGCCTTTCTGAGAGGATGAATGGGTTGACTTTTTATTTGTTTTTTTGAGGGATCTCAGTGCCACTGTTCTCTGCAGCCCTTGCACAGAGCATCACTTGGATTTCTCAGCTTGGTTCTTAAGCCGTCTACTCTTCAGCACTTCGCCGCGGTTTGCATTGCGGAGATGCGACACAAACTTGCATCTGGTGGCAGTGTTTCTAGGTGTTGCTGGCAGTATCTGTCACACCCTTAACATTCCACTCAGCCGCAGCTTATTGCTTTTTTGTTGTTGTTGTTATCAGAATTTTGGTCCTGTGCTGGTTCTGCAGGTTAGTACAGCAGCCTGTAAAAGGAGACTTTCATAAGCTCATACCCCTCCCACTCAATGATTAACCGTGAGATGTGCTTGTTGGCTGCACCCTGCCATGGTGGGGATACATCCTTCCTCCTCTGTGTAAAGACAGAACAAAATAATTTTGGCTAGAACCACTAGGCTTGTTCTTATATGGAATGCTTATTCCTGTTGTTTCAAAAGTATCTTGTCTATGTTGCATCTTTTTGGTATTGTCAGGTATCTTTCCTCATGGACATGTTCATTTTGGGGCATGTTTAGATGGCTTGAGGGTTGGATCTGAGGAACAGAGAAGAAAATGTCATCCGTTGTCTTGGTGGTGTGCTTGGAGTCAGGGCTGACGCTAACAGCAGTGCACTGAATCATCTATGAACTTCCTACTTCACTAGGAGTCATGGAGCTGCTTTTGACACTCAACATGTGCTAGTGGACACTAGGTATTTTCTTTGTTACTGCAGGTGAACTAAGGGGAGTGGGGAGCTTTAGTTTAGAGTTCTCGAATTGAAACTAATCCATAAAAGTTTTGTTCTTTCGTTCTGCAGTGAGTTCAATTTTTCATTCCTGTAAATATTTTTGATAAATCCATACTTGAAAAATGGGAGGTCTGCAGAGACAGTGGTACAAGCGGGAGTGTGCTTGAGTCCAAGGTGCATGCAGAGGTACCTTGGTTCCTGCTACAGTACACATCTCTAGGGTAGGAATGCTGAAAGGCAACACTGAGTTTTCAAAAATAGTCTGAATTTATAATACAATAATTTGTCAATACTTATTCTGTCAGTTGCCTAAGTAAGCCTGGGTCCTTTTCCCGCAATCATAGTGGTTTCTGATGTGTAATTTGCTTGGGAAAAGACTGCTTTGGATAACTGTTTTAAGTCCTACCAATATATTGCTGTTCAGTGCACGCATCATCACATAAATGAAACAATTTCTGCCCTGAATTATACCAATGTTTTGAATATGTCCATGGATAAAAGGAAAAAATCCTTTTTTTTTTTTTCTCTGCCTCTTGGTAATGCAAACATAACAATACAAAATTCTAGAATCAGATTTTTAAAGCCAGTCTTTATAGATTTCTGCTGCTACTTTGTTTTTCTTGATGCAGTTGGACGCTCACAGAGTTTGGCAAAAAAAGCCTTTGTGATTTTCGTCAAACACTGAACCAGGGGTATCAGCCAACAAGGCTCTTTTTGTGTACTTTTTTGCTTGTTTGTTTGTTTAAAAGCATCACTGATTGTGTCAGCAGAGTTCTTGGAAAGAGGGTTTTTTTAGTTATGTTGTGCTCCCTCTGCTGACTCTGCAGCAACAGAACACAAAGTAGTAGGGGTCCTTCCTTACGGAGTGGGTGGTGGAGTTAACCTGCAGACCACGCAGTGGTTGTTTTCATGTATTAAATGGACTATGTCCAAGAGCTTTGAGTCATTGTTTGCAACATACAAAAGAAAAAATACACATACTCTGGTTTATCCAAAACCAAATTACCTTTATTTTATGTAAATGTTGTCTGTTAGACATGTTAAAATGTCAGATACTATGAATGAAAAAGAAATCATTTTCATGACTGAAGAAGATAAACTAAGCTTAAAGCCTCATTGTACATACATAATCAGGAATATGTGTAGAGTCCCTGAAGTATGCTGAAGATTGCTATTTTAACGATAACACAGGGAATGGGGGGGGGAAAAGTATATCATCTTTCACTGGACAAGGGGAGAACTGAGACAAAAGTCTAAGTAGTAGCATCTTTTCTCTTTTTCTCCAGCAAAAAGTAAATGCAGTAGGATGAGGCAATTTTCTCTAAATATCGAGAAGAAAAATGAATAGGACAAGGTGATCCCATTTTTCCAAGTTGTACTAGAACTGATGACCATCTGCACCTTCCAGAGACACAGTAATCACTTTCTGAACACAGCGTATCACCAGACCCTATGCTTCCCATTTAGGATCTGAAAACAGCACTGATGAAAATGTTGGCTAGAACTACTTCTCCATTGCCACATAGAATTTCTGTGTCAGAGGCAATGAAAGAACTGAGTTATTGCAAGTGGGACGCAATTGTTTTATCACAAGGCTGTCCTTTCTCTTCTTATAGTCCTTTTGTGGCATTCTCTTCTAAAAGATCAATGGAAGTCTTTAATTCAGTGGATGTGGTTCTGTCATTTCGGGTAGACGTATTGTTGCAAGGCCCACATAAAACATTTTATTGTTTGGCTTAAGTTTTTCGTCTTAAGTATATGGGGATATCAAGCTGACCTTTCACCATCTCTAAATTTTTCTTAAAAGCTAGGAATGGTTGTGTGATCTTAACCAACTTATATATGACATTATTTCAGATATGGTCTGAGCCTGCTTTAATTAAATAAATTCACAAAGTCCCATTAGGTTCTGCAGCACTTGCTTATGATTTTACTTGGCAAACTCTAACGCATTTATCCATGAGGTGAAATTCAAACTATTCCATGAAATATATTTTAATTAAAAAACAAAAACCAACAAACCAATATTTACATCGTGTATATATTTGTCTATATTTATATGTGTCCATGTAGTAAAATTACACCGTAGCCTTGATTTTAGTAATGCTTCAAAGCTGAGAGTCTTTAGCTATATTTTTTTCTTCTGATTTTCTGTAACTTGTATGAGGTGAGGATGTTCTGATTGCTTCATTAAATACCTCTAGGGTCATATTTTGGTAGTTTTGTCTGGAAAGAGCGTGTCTAGAATGTAGTGCAACAGGCCTTTCAGGTTAACTGAGCACAGGTAGTGTTTATGGTAAAGAGTAGCTTGTGATCCAAGATGTTTTTCATACCATGGTAATCTCTTATGTGATATTTTATGTTTTCCTACTATAAAAAATGCATTGGATAACTTTCTTAGGAATTGGAAATCAATTCAATTTGGAACTGCCACTGAATGAAGTAACTTAATGATACGCTAGTTCTCACAATCGGTACTAGATTAATTTACGGTTAGCAGTCGCTATGGCTGACAGTCATACAGAAGTGCATCCGGCGAGTTTATGTGCCTTCTTTTACTTCCTTGTAGGCAACAGATAGTTAGCAGTTGACTACAGGAGATTGAACACGGGAGAAGGGGGTTATAACAACTAGTTTCATATCTCAGTGTTTAATGTTATCTCAACAGCGTTCTCTCATTTCTGGTCTTTTAATGGTTCAATGTTAAAGTGTATGCATCTGACTTTATGTGAATAACATCTCTGCTATTATTCTGCATAGTCTTTTGCTGGCCGAGAAGGATTTTTGCACATGAAAATCTTTTTAGCCAATGTTACTTATGTTTTTATTACCTGGATCTCTTATGTGCCTGTGTGATTTTTATGAAAAAATCCTGGAGCAGTCTGTTGATTGGACTTATGCTTTGGATGTTTTGGTGGTGGGTTTTTTAGTGTAAAAAGCCATGAGAAGACTGCAATTAAATATTATTTTGGAGAGGGAAATGTTGGCATTCATCTTTTATGAGGAGGAAAAAAGACAAAATACACAGCAGAAATCAAGTATAGTTACATGCCAAATAGAAATATTTGTAAACTAGCTATTAAACAGAGGAACAGTTTTCACATTTTAGCTTTCAATATTGCAACAATTAAACTAGCACATAAAAGGTTTTATTCATTTTAGTATTTATAATATAAATTGAAACTGAGTAGTAAAATTTGTTTTGTTTCCAGTGTAATAGCAGATTTTATTAAATTGAACAGGATATCCATCATTTGACTAAGACTTATCAGTCATATGTGAAGATTCAAACTTTAAAACTGTAATGAAATGCTTTGATTTTTATATCCAAAACCTAAGAAAACCTGAAAATTCTCATAATTCAGAAGTGTTCATAATATTATTAATGTGGGATCACTGATGCCTAGCTGTTTTGTTGTATAAAGAAATGCTATTATATGCAGAAATATCCAGAAATAGAGAAAGGAAGCACAAAACAGCTGTCTTGTGATTGTTTTGACCTTAGATATTCTTAGAATACAGAATCTATTACACTGACGTCTTCAAGATTCCTTTAGCAGCTTGGAATTTACTGGCATCTTTGAAAAACAGCTATTGATTGGCATATCTGTATACCAGGTCACATTGCTGCTGGGGTTTTTTTTTAACCAAAAAAATCAGAAATATATGCATGATGAGAGAAAGTAAAATATTTTAGTCCTTTTGTTGTCATGAAATATAGTAAGAAAACAATCCTTTACCACCTCTTTGCACAGATGTCATAGTAAGTAGCAGAAATATAGTTCTTACAGCTAGGAAAGCACAGAAATTGCTTTATTTTCTACAGCAATGAGGAAAGCCAAGATTAGGTAGAAGCCACAGGTTCTCCATTTCTCCCCACGTAGACACACACACATATAAACACCCGTCTTGGCCCGTCTTGTGGTGCTGTTGTGGGAGAAGGCTACAGCCCTCAGAAGAGATGTAGCGTCCTCAGCTGCGAGGCCTGAGAGGCAAGATGGTTTCAGCTGTGGTTAGATGAAATGGTCTGTGTTCTGGAGCCCTCCTAGGCTCAGGCTAGACTGGGAGTGGAAATTAAGTCCATGAAAATTGTACCGAGCTAAGGCCTTGTCAATTTAGATTTACAATATAGCCAAAGTTAACTGTTTTCAGTGGAAGGAAAGTAGTTAAATAAGTACATGCAAACCTTTCTTTTGTGTTGAGTAAATCCTTTCTTAAGGCATTTTACCATGTCAGAACCTTATACTTTAACAGAAGACTTGAGATATTCACACTTCTGTGTGTGTATATGTACAGTATCATTGCCAGGTACCTTTGTGGACATGTTAGATCCAATTATAATATAGACAACATAATGATTTTTTGAAACTAAAAGCAGACATTTTTTGTAGTGGAAGGATTTAGCAATGCCTTTTTAGTTGCCTGAAGTTGAGAAGAACTGGGATTGCTAGTCATGGGATGTTAACTTCTGCAAGGGGTGGGGTTTATAGGCTCTTGCTCAAAGAATTGTAAATGGCTGCTGATTCCGGATTTTATTGTCTTAGAGCAGAAATATGAGTAGCATAAAATGGAATTACTTTGTGACCTGTAGTAGCTGATAGGTGCACCCACAATCCCCTGGTTTGTTTCTTTAGTGTAATCTTGGCATTTTTATTTCCTCTATTCCCAGCATGCAGAATGTGTGTGATACGAACAGATGCACAGGAAAAAAAAAACAATTAGTAAGAAAAAAGCAGCATGCATGGAACACAGTCTCTCATGTTAAGTGGTTGTTAAAATAACAGATTACTTTTTATTTATTATTTATTTTTATTTTGCTTCTTCTAAAACTTACTAAAAATCTAAACCAAACAGTTCTAGGCTGGAAATACCTTTGCCATGAAACTACTCTGGCATTATTGGTAGACAAGTGCTGAAACAAGTTATTGTGCTGAAACAAGTTATCTGTGCTGACTGTGAGAAGAGAAAATTGCTGCTAAGGAATTACTATACGCTCTCAGCTTTTGGAGATTGTGCCTTGCAAGCCAGACCTCTGGACTTAAACGCTCATCTGAGTCTTTCTAAACTGGGGTATAACACGCACAGTGTTATAATGATTCAGGAGTTTCATAGAATTAATCACATTATACATAACCAAATTCTCCAAAACATCACAGCCATTCGCTGTGTTATAAAGTGAAATATGGACTGGCTTTTACTTGCTGTTTAGCTCACAGTGGTTTGCAAACTGAAGTCTTTTAAATTGAAAATACAAAGTGATAATGTTCTCAAGATTGTGAGAACATTTTTATGGATGATGCAGGAAAACTGTTTAGTTTTAACACCTGCTTTGTGTATAATAATCAGTTGCCACTGATCTATTTTTTAATTATATCTCTATTCAGTGAGTGCCTTAAACTTGCGCTTGCCTTGAAGCATGTACTCAAGCCTCTTCGGCTGCTGCTCTAGTGCAGGGGGTGCCTGTGCGAGGGCAGCTGTCACTACAGGTCCTCCTGCCCTCTCGTGACAGTCACCTGCACTTGTTTCTTGGCCACACAGTAGCCTGAAGGGTGCCCCCGCGCATTTCGAGTCCTATGGACTCCCCAGGATGAACTTGGGCTATAACTGGGACCATTCCTGTGGGCATCCTCCTCCTTCACCCTTCAGGCAGCCCGCCAGGTACAAAGTGGACATAACTCTCAGTGCTTAAAGGAATATAAGCCAATGTTTAAATTTTAGATGTCTGTTGATTTTATTTTATTTTTTTAAAGATGTGTCTGGTTAATTACAAAAATGGACTCTTAAGAAGGAGTCTATTCTATTTTATTGCTTTATTTGGAAATCCGTTTAAGGAAGGCAGTTTCCAGTGTTGACGACCAGGGATTTGGACTTCACGCTTACAGAAAAATTGACTATTTGGAAGATACTATATAACAGCAAGCTACTCTGACAGCCTCTAATGTGCTTTCGCCAGATAATTTTCACTTGTGGCTCTTAGAAATTCTGTTGTTTACTTGAGGCAGATCTTACTTTGGTTAAGGATAACGCGAGGCTGTACATCCCATCCAACGGCGGAAGGCATTGGGAAGGTAGTGGCTGGCTGACCGTTAGGCTAACCTTGCCAAGAGTTCACCCTCGAACACCGTTTGCTTTGCACAACTCTACTTCAGCAGTCATGTAGTAATAGGAGCGGCAGTATGAAGGGGCTATAGGTTGCCCTTTTGCTTTACTAGGGGCAACACATACGTTGTGCAGCGTGGGACACGGTAGCATCTCTTTTGTTCCCACTGCAGTGAGAATTTCTTATCTGAAATTTAAGAATAAGAAAAATATCTTACAACCTTTGCTGTCATGTCCAAGGCAGAAGAACTAAAGGGTTGTGCTGTGAGTCCTAATGGTGGAAGGATGATGATGAGTTTGCTGAGGAAAGGTTACGAGAACAGTAACCATTTCTAGCCATTCCTACCTTAGAATCATAGAATGTGTTGGGTTGGAAGGGACCTTACCTTAGCACTTCTGCAGAGCTGATGGGGAGGAGAGTCACTGTTTTACTTACCTGTGGGCCTGTCAGAACAAAGGATGATGTCAAAATCATGGAGCAGGTCATTCCATTATATTCATCTTGCAACAAGAGTTTTCACAGCGTGACAGAGTCGTTTTGATTCAAAACAGATCAAATCAAAGTTCCTGTTATCTAGAGGTTAAAGGCTACTTACTTGATTGGGTCTAAAGTCCAAATTAAACAGCCAAAGTGACCACGTTATTTTAGTTCCATAACATCTATTTTTAGATTAGAATGTTCTTTTTATAAATCATGGAAAATTAAAGTCAGACCTAGTTATAAAACAGTAAGTGTTTTACACTTGCTGTTACTTACACACTTTTTCATAGTTGAAATATGTCTAAATCAAGGATCTTGGTTCAGCTAACTGTCAAAAGAGGACTCAGAAAAACGTTTTATATCTCAATCTAAATTCACTGGATTTGTGAAGATTTTTGCAGATTGAAGCTTTTTATTTGTTTACTACTTTCAAGATCTAAGTAAATACATATAGCATTTGGAAAGTCATAAATTACGTTTCCTTGAGCCCTGGGTTTAAGACTCTGGGATAAAACTTTTGACATACTTGAGTATTGAGTTATTTGGAGGAAAAAAAACCACTATTTAATACCAACTGCCTTTTTTTTTTTTTTTTTGTAAAATAAAAATCTTTAAGATTTTCAGGCATTTGGGAAGAATGATGATTAGAATTTGCAAAACTTAAAAATTAATTGTGGAAGACTTCTATTCGTATGCATGCTATTGAGAGATGCCATTAAAGTCAGTGTTACCTGTCTGTTTAAAAAAAATTTAAAAAGTTACTTTTTTTCCAGTTATGCCGCTTTAATTTCACATCATTGGTTTGTTGTTGTTTTTTTCTAAAGACTTGCATGCTTACTAAAGCACATAAACATTCTATAAAATATAGTATCAAAACACAATTGGATTTCATCTGGCCATTCATAATGATTTAGATGGGTATTTTTCCCAAATATTTTTGTCAATCATTCATGTAACCCTTGTTCTGTGAGCCCACTAGTTGTCTCTGCTGCCTTCTGAAGCACAGATCAGACCACTTCAGGCTGACAGCACACTGAAGACAGCCACGATTCTGTTCTAAGGTTTGCCTGAGCCCTGGGTGCCAGCAAATCCCATTTGCTCTTACGACTCGAGACGTCAGAATCTTCCTAAGAGGAACCTCAAAGCAGGGTTAACTGCACAGTGTTATCCATGCAATGTTACTGTACAGCCTTATATGCTGACAAACTCAAGCCAAATGATAGGTGGGGCCTAAACAATCCCCTAAAACCTACACTTGATTACGAGTTTACATCTTAACCCTTTGGACATGAGACAAAAGGACCTCAGCTTGTGCCTGAACTCATTACTAGCTGCAACTAGCTTCTTTTTAAATGCCTGTTTCTTTTTTTGTTTTCAGGGATTACAATGGTTGACACAGAAATGCCGTTTTGGCCCATTAATTTTGGAATTAGTCCAGTGGATCTGTCTGCGATGGATGATCATACGCATTCCTTTGACATAAAGCCATTTACCACTGTTGATTTTTCAAGCATTTCGTCACCGCACTATGAAGATATTCCTCTTGCAAGAGCTGATCAGACGAGCATTGATTATAAATATGATATCAAGCTCCAGGATTGCCAAAGTATGCTTTGAATTATTTTCTTTTTAATATTTCCTTCATGTTCGTATTTGCTTCACTCTCTGGGAAGTGTACTATCAGCAAAAGGTTTTAGAAGTATTCAGATGTTCAAATTCTGGTATCCTGTGTCATCAGAAATGTCCACAAGATATTCTTGCAGGGCAGATAGAAAAGACAGAATACATATAGCAGACCTTCACCCTTCCAGAGCAGCAGTTGGAGATTAGGCAAGGTATCATAAAGTGTCTAAAATGACATTGAACACTTTTTATTAGACACATGAACGTCACCACTTGTTTCTGAAACCTCCAGTCTCCTATTCATGCATCTTGTGTGTAAATTGTCCTCTGAAGCTCTATGCACACAATCCAGAATAAATATCCTGGATGTTAAAAAATGCCCCAGCATACATAGCATATTAATTATTAATATGTGTAGTTTTCAAATTCCAAAGAGCCTAAGAAACTGATGGAGTAGAAATATTGGCTACATCTGAGTCCCAGCGTTGGTATCAGCGTTCCTAATGCAGGCATCACCTTGGAGCTTTCTGGGCTAGTAATATTTATATACTATGAAAAATGCTGCTCTTTCGCCAGTTACAGTAAAAAAAAAAAAAAAAAGTACACAGAACTCTCCTTTTAAGAAAGGAAGTGACCTATTCTTGAATAAGTTGTTACTTCATTTCTGCTCAAGCAGGAATGTGAGGTTGCTGTACCTGGAACTCTTTAAAGATGCGCTTAGCCTACTTAGACCTGACGTCACTTTTGTTGGTAGCAATCTGTACAGGAATTCTTTCAGAGAATTCTTCCTGGGAAAATTGTGGTATTTAATTTTGGTTGTACAGCGAAGCAGGTGCCATGTACCACTGGGTTACTTATGAAAAAATTTCAAAGACATTTTTCCAGCTAATAATTTTGTTGTTGTTGTTGTTTAATTAGAAATGTCCATAACACTTTAATCACAAGCCAGAGAGTACAGTAGTTTACGTAGGATAAATCCTCTTTGTCTTTACTTTGATACCTAGTTTGTATGGGAAAGAAAACTTTATATTTTGTACAGTGCAGCCAGTCTGGAGAAGAAAACCATTCACCTTATTGTAATACTGTGTCTGTTACGTCGCTCTGGAGATGTGATCTGATGTACTGGTAGCGCCTCAAATGTCACAGCTTTCTTCTCTGACCAGTAATGGTTGATTTAAAGATCCCAGCCTTGCTGCTTCTTCTCTATGGTGCATTACACTTTGAGTTTATCATTTAAATCTTCTCTATACACAGGTGCAATCAAATTGGAGCCTCCGTCCCCACCCTATTTTTCAGAAAAAGTTCAGTTGTACAATAAACCTCATGAGGAGTCTTCCAACTCCCTTATGGCTATCGAATGCCGTGTCTGCGGGGACAAGGCCTCTGGATTTCATTATGGTGTGCACGCGTGTGAGGGTTGTAAGGTAAGTTGTCACAAACATATTTTTCCGGAAGATTTGATATTATTTTAATCTGAATAATGACTTGGTAAAATAAGACATCCGTGCTTTTTAAAAAAAGGTTCAGGTCTTTAAATCGTTCTACATGTACTGCATATACTTTATGGCTTAATACGTGCAAGATTTTTAAAATATAATTAGCTTTTTTTATTATGCTACTGATCTATTTGAGTGTTTTCTGCATTTCTTCTACTTTTGTCAGTTATGCAATTATATTTCATTCCTGCAAAATTAGTTCAGCACTTTGCAAAAACAAAGAAATAGAACAGATGAAAGAATCTAAATTCCCTTTAAGTACTTAGGCTCAAAAAGGAAAATAAATATTTTAAATAGCATTAAAAAAAAACTTAGTTGGGAAAGAAAATTTACACAGATAACCCATAACCTTTTTTATTTACTTGAGACCAAACTGCTGTCGGCAAAATTTTTGGTTTGTTGTGATTTATAAAAATTTTTCTACATTGGTAGCAAACTTTAAATTTTTAAAATATCACGTTCACTTTATAACAAACTGCCCCATGAGTGATGGAACAAGTGGAAGTTCACTTCCTCTGGCATAGTGTTCTTCGTGCTCAGCGTGTCTGTAGAGTTCCCAACTTACGGCCCTCCTGTCCTTCAAACCCCATTGCTTCCCATGAGCTTCCCCAGCTCTTTGAGATTTCCATCCCTCTATCAAGCGCGGTTGGAAATGCTACTACGCTGAGAAGAGGAGCCCGGTGCTGAGCAGACAGTACGATCGCACGAGCCTGCCTTCCTTAGCAAATCTCTCAAAAACAAAGTTCAGTTCAGCGTGTATACAGAAAGGTGCTTTGTATGTATAGAGACGTGAGGCAATGACACGGGCAGCTTCTTACATCCTTTTATGTGCTTTTATGTTTACTCCAGGGCTTTTTTCGAAGAACAATCAGATTAAAGCTAATTTATGACAGGTGTGATCTTAATTGCCGCATCCATAAGAAAAGCAGAAATAAATGTCAATACTGCAGATTTCAGAAATGCCTCGCTGTTGGAATGTCACATAATGGTAAGTGCACAAAGCATATTTTAAAACAATCATATTTCATCTGAAAAATAACACGATGCATTAATATGACTACTGAATGTGCTGCTTTAACATCTAGAGTTGTCTTCTATTTCTTTATACGAGGCAGTTTAGAAATATGTATCGGAGAGATTGCCTGGGTTTAGGAGGCTGATTGGAGATTACTTTCAATATAAAAATCAGATCGGTAGAGATCTGCACTTATTGATATAATACACAATATAACATAGGAGTCGGTTTTACTCTCCATCATTCTTGCTCATTACACTGTTGGTTGTTCTTCCCGAACACATTCCTAGTGTAATTGTTATTTTTCAGTTCATTGTCTTATTTTCTGACAAGACTGTTTTGCACAGTGTAACTCAATATCCCTTTCCTGTAAGTGGAAAACTTAGTTATGAAAAATGGACTAGAGACTTTGCTGAAAGTTTGTGAATAATAACAACTTGAATTTGATGCATAGGACACTTATCGAGGATTGTTAGCATCGCTAAGTTACCACTTCCTCATGCTAGAACATGACATACTTTAAGTGAATGGGCCAGACCCTGTACTGTTTTAAAAAAACCCTGTCCTCCTCCTTCCTAGGATAGCCACATCTGGGCATAGCTTCCAATGTGTGGTAAGTAGGAGTGTAGTGTTTCTTAGCATGCTCGTTCAGCCGTCAGCCTCTCATCGTATAGTGTGTCTAGCTGTGATTCCTGTGTGGCACGCGCTGTCTGAGCCCTCCTCCCTCCAGAGGTGCATATCCCTTCCCATGCCTGACCTGTAAGCAGTGCTTCCATTGCCAGTATGTCCGAGTCTTAGATTGCAGAGGTGTTTGCAACTGTGGATGGGTCTGTGATTGCCTCCTCTACAGTAGGTAAGCAGATAGCATTATGCATATGAAGACACCGCTCTCCTGAATTGAGAAGAAAGTCCCTCAGAACTTTAAAATTAACATATCAATTCATGTGGAAATACTTACTTACGAATGTTTGGACAGAAAGACATAATGAAGATTCTTTGCTGCCTTGCTTTGGCAAAGTTGAGTGAAAACAGGAATTAAATGTCATAACATAGAGACTTATGTAATTCTAAGGGTAAAGAATTGCAAACATGACTGGGAAAATAATTTCTCTGCGGTTTTTTTTAGAACTTTCATTATTTTCAGTGCAAAAAAATGAGTGTACTGTCCCCAGGAGGAAAGCTTAACTGTGGTTTGCGAAGTTAATACATGCAGTGAATGTAAATTGCTATGGGAAATGTTTTGCTAATAGAAAATATGGTTTTCAAGTTCCTGGGATGCAACAGTAACACTTAAAAATAAATCTAATTTTGAAATGCTACTGTGGGTATTTTTATAGTAATTCAGGAGGTTTTATTATTATTATTTTCAAGGTGCATGCCAAATTCTCTCATAACCTAGCAACACGGCTTCCAATTATGTCAATGGGAACCATGTGCAGCTCTATCAGAAGAGGAAGGCCAAGACCGTTCTCTCTGGCTTAGTAACATAAAGGCCCAAGAAATATTTTTTAAAGTAACATTTCACCTGCCATTTTTTCCTGTTCAGTCTCTGCCAAGGCAGAAGCTGTGGCACCAGCAGGGGTCATGGTTTGGGTGTCCAGGGGAGGCACAGAGAGCAGGGGGAAAGGGCAAAGCCATCTGTCCCAGGGCTTGAAGGAACGCTTTCATTTGCTCTCCCCATGAGTTCACCTAACAGGGTCTTAGTAGTTTTTATATTCAAGTGTTGGCTTCTACATTTGCCTTTTTTTCCCACTTTGGTCGCATTACATTTCATGAAACACCCCCCTCATTACTCCATCATTTATAAACAAATAAATTTATAAAAATGAACTAAATTTTGCCTTTGAAGACACAGGCCTTTATAAAGAAGCATGCAGAAATGCAACACTGGATGTTGTCAATGACACCAAGACGTGTTTTTATGTTACATCTACAGATTAAAGTACATCTATTTGGCTAGTGAAATTATCTGAATTTTAAATGCTTGGAATCAGAATGTGGATTATTTGTGCCTGGGCGTCCCAATCTATGACTATCTTTGCATAGATGTATTATTGCAAAATGAATAGGGCGCTTAAAAAAATGGGGCATGTAAGGAGATACTGCCACATTTTTTCACGTATAAACGCTACATACCACTTGGCTGAAGGTTAAAAAAGACAGTAGTGTTCTCATGCTTTGAATATTGTTTTCCTTTCCTTCTCTAGCCACAGTGCTACTCTGTGTTTAACCCTTAACTGCTCAGATTGTATTCTGAAGTACCACTAAGCAGAAGCTTGGTTCTTTTATTTCAGAAACTTCATTAATTTTTTCTCTTCTACCAGAAGTACTATTTATATAAAACCAACAGCTGTAATGGGAAAAAGAGCACACATGGGCAATATGTCTTTATTATCAGTTCTGGGAGCAGTGAATTGCTCAACCTGGGCACATGCCTCCCCGTAAACCGAGTCAGGTATCCGCCCTGGCTCTATCTTGCGCTTTCTGGTGTAAGAAACCATGTTTATAGTCTATCTGGGGACTCATTTATGCTCAGAAACAATCAAGACAATCAGAAGAGTAGAGTGCTATATGGAATAGCCTATAAGCAATTGTAGTGACTTCTCCAAGCCTTAAAATGTGGTGTAAGGATAAATATTCTAGTTTTTCCACAGAAAGGCAAAGAATATAATCCAGCATGTAGTGTCTTACTATATTCATTATTGGTTTTTTATCACTGACGTTTGGAGAATAATGTAAATGCAGGTAAATAAATAACTGCCCAAGGAAAGGAAGAGACATCATACGCTCCAGCTGCAGGCACGTGCCCAGACTTGCACAATCGTCTATTACTGTGAAAGAAATTGCCACCTGAACCCCTTCCACCCTTGCAGCGTGAGCAGCATGCCATATTGCCAGATCTCTTCTAGCAGCACGCTTGCTTCTCCCTGCCCTTCCTGCCCCTGCAGATCCTGCCTTGATCCACTTCCCAGGCAGCCAGGAGATAAGGAAGCTGCGCCTGCTGTGCTGGTAGACGGAGGAGAGAGAAGATAGAGTAGCAAGGAGGATAAGTGGTCCAGGGAAACAGAAGATGAAGGCAGGGTCACGGGAAGGATGGGGAGGGAGATCATGCCGCCTATCCTTTAAATTTTCCTCAACCACCAGAAATGCTGTGAACGCTTATCCAGCCTGTGAACTCCCCGTTTTCCACTCTAACCTCTGTAAATATCACCAATCCTTCCTACTTCTCCTCTCACCCAAAATCCCACTTTCCAAATTCCTTCTCTAAGCCCTCTGGTGCCTGATCTCTTCCCGACTTTTGTCTCAGTCCCCTGAAAATGACAATGACTTCTCCAAAAGGAAGCTACTAGGCTAGTACCACAAAACTGAATTTTGCCCCAAACTTTGCCTGCAATGCTAATAAACATTGAACAGAATCTGCTGCAACTAATATAATACTTAAAAAATATATTCTAAACATTAAAAAAAAAATTTGAAAACTATCCTTTTGCCTATGAAATTACAAGATAGGAATGTTTTATTCACAACTCCTTATGTTCTTAACAAATTGTTATATTTAAAGTATATTTTTGGGTCCCTGATCACCTTATTTAGGAAACTTTATTCTCATAATTCCTGAATAGCATCAGAAATCTTCCAAGACAAATATTTTCATGAAATAGGGACAGTGTTTAAAAGTGGATCATGAAAAATCGAATGCTACCAATCCATCCTGAAACCACACTTTTGGAAAGAAACACATGCAAGACTGACAGACTGCTAATAAACGTACAATCCGTACAAAAATACAGGTGCATAATGAACTTTACCTCAAGCACAGTTTTCAAACTCTAAACATGAGAAAATATATGAGATTCCTGAGGGATTTCATTATTGCCAGATTATTTTATGTAAAAGTCTGATAACTGTGATGGTAGGCAACAAGATACACCCTAAGATTTTATATAATACGAAAACCCGTAAGATCTCATTTCCATCCTTAGTGAAGTATTTAGGAGACCTGGTCCTATCTGCTAAGCGCAAACTCTGGGACTATTAGTGGCTGTTTTGCTGAAGCGCTGTGATCCGATAGCTGGCAATCCCGCTCCAGCAGGTGGTTAAACCAACCAGGGGTGTTTTAGGCCAGTAAGAGATAACCCCGCTATACTGCTTTGATTAGCTAATCAGCTGGTGCCTTCTTTGATAATAACGGGGAGTTTGGACTCGTTTGGCATTGCTGCAATAGCTTTCTGTTCTAGGAGTGATCTAACTCAATTCCGAATGCAGCATGCAAGTGTTCAAGAACAGAAGGCAATGCTTATAACCCAGTTTGCCGTATAACAACACATGTGCTAATTTTCTTTCAAAGTAATCTCGGCATTTTAACAGGCTTGTATATAATTCAATGTTACCTTTGGCAGTAGTGCTTATTTATTTTGCTGTTTGTGGGGGGTTTTTTCCTCTTTAATTTACACAAAAGGAATTTAAAAGAATCTCTTTTTAAAAAGAAACCAGGAATCTGATCTTCATAGGAAAATTAGCATCATGAGACCCTATGCCGAACCTATATCAAATATTCCTTAAAAATATATAGCAAATTCCTATGCAGCTTTAATCATGTATCATGTGACATAGTCTTCCTCCACACCTTTGGGCTTTAACTCCAAAATAGATTATACGTAAGGGTGCTTGTGTTCATAAAACTAATCACAAATTCTCAAACACATGGAAACAAACAATGAGCTATGATTCCAACAAGAAAGAGTACTGAAACAAAGCAAAGTAGACAAGTAATAAAAAATATTTGGGTTTTATAGCACTTTTCATGCAGACATCTCAAAGCACTTTTCAGGAAAATAAGTATCACCATCACGAGCAAAATAAACATAAATGATAAGTTAAAGAAGGCACCTACTCTAGAACTATTAACAGTAGATGGAAACAATTTTATATTAGATGCACTGGAGCTTGTAACACATGCCTACTTTGCAAAGGTAATTTGGTATGCTTTTTTGGGGATAGATGAGCACACCAGGAACATGATTCTGGAACACCCTTCGTCAATCTTATTTTCCATTAAAAAAATAAACCCAATGTAAGTTACCATTTATTATAAATTCTATGCCAGTGCTGTTGTAAACTTTTAACAGAGAACTATCAACAATATGTTGTTTAGCAATACCAAATTGCCAGCACAAATACTGTAATTTATTTGCCAAGAGGCTCTTGGACGGGAGACAAGAGGCTCTGCACAGGAATCGGGGTATAGGATAAGGGGCATACTTAGAAAATGTAGTATCCGTACCGTGCTGCCGTTTTATACTCACAACTAAAAGTAAGCCTGTTTTATACTGGCACTATCAGTGCACCACTAGATAGATACGCTTATGTCGAAAACTGCCATAAGTTTGAAAAAAGAATCTATCCCCTCAATTCTGGCAAACTTATGTGAAAAAAACAAGCACTAGTCTGTTCCCTCAGGTATGAGCTTCTAGCGAGATGTTTGTTACCAGTCTGGTAACAGTCCTTTATATGAGGCTAATATTTGCCTTGCTTTCTTCCCAGATTAACAAGTCCACTGTAATAGTCTGAGAAGTCTTGCTGGATTTCACTTTGCTCTTCAGTTTGCAAATTCTTCCTCAAAAAAGAGGTGTTGAGGAGGAGTTGAATTTGTTGGCTATTTCCTCCTAAGGCCAAAATGCAAACCTTTATTTCTTCCTTCTGTTTTTTGTTTTGATGCTCTTTTGTTCTGTTCTGTTTTCATAAAATAAAATAAATTCTGTTTACTGAAATATCATCTGATAAATCAGTCCTGTTCTTGATGGCTCATTTGAAATATTTTCCAAGTTGGTCCCCTCATGAATAAACAGTGGCTTGGATAGTAAGTACCTAGGTGTAAAAGGAGGAGGTTTGCAGCCTGCCTCACCTTGGTGCGCAGCAATTGGGAGATCACAGGACAAGGTACATGACCTGTTCCTTCCATACTGCATCCACATAGAGTTGCCATGAAGAACTCGGCCTCTTCTGGCTTTTTTATTCCCTGCACAACCTTCTTTCTCGTTCCTTAATTCTTTTGGTACCATTTTATAGCACTTGCTACATTAACTTCTGTTGAACTATTTAGGAATTTATTCCTGCAAGGCATGTGAGTATTTTATTTCTAAACAAATAAAGAATCTGAGATCCATATGGTGATTTGCCCAAAACAATACAAGGCAGAACGGTGGTTCCTACCCTAAGCCAACAGAACTTTAATATCTTAAAGATTCTTTACATTTTATTTAGATTGGAGGTCGAAGCAGTGGTTTTCACCGACAGGTGAGCTGACAATAGTTTTGCATTTCCAAGCAAGATATTGTAATCTCACTGTTTGGGCACATAAATTGTTTCCTCTTTGAGATTTGTTTGTTTGCGTTTCTTTAAAGCACTTCAGCTGTTTTGCCTGTATTACTGGAGAAAATCCTCTTTCTCTTACTAGCCGAAGTACTCTCTCAATAAAAATTTGAAGAGCTCATAACAAAAGGTGACATAAAAAGCTATTAAAATATGCTTTTTTAGGTGCATCTATAGCTATAGTAATTGCTTGTCATCTTCTTCAGCCATCAGGTTTGGGCGAATGCCACAAGCGGAGAAGGAGAAGCTCTTGGCAGAGATTTCCAGCGACATCGACCAGTTAAACCCTGAATCTGCTGATCTACGAGCACTTGCCAAGCATTTGTATGACTCATACATAAAGTCCTTCCCTCTGACCAAAGCCAAGGCGAGGGCGATCTTGACAGGAAAGACGACAGACAAATCAGTTAGTTCCCTCCGTTGTTTTTTTTTTTTATTTCTTTCTTTCTTTTGAGTAAATGATTTACAACATTGACAACACATCTTTTTAAAAAAAAAAAAAAACAACAAAACTTTTCTGTTGGCAGTTACATATTTCAAGCTGTGTCTGAAACACAGGAAATGTTTTTAGATAGGATAAGTAAACATTATTTGAAAAAACTCCAAGTTCACCTAATAAAATACTTGAAACCAGTACAAGAATTTGAAGGTCATCCTAACCTTTTTGTATTCTCTGATCCACTCTTCCCGTTTTCCTTCTCCTTCACCAAAGGTTATCTTCCACACTATCTGTTTAAGGTGGTATCTAGCTGTCAGCAATGGGTTGCTATACTGTTCAAGCATCCGGCTCCCGGCACATTATCAGAGCATCTCATCAGTACTAGCTGTACCCAAAGGAATACTCGTTTTCACAAATGTCAAATGATTCCCAGTACCAGCACCATCGTTAGCCTTAACTATGATGCTCATTCTTATGATGCTCTGATGACTTGCTGCATTGAACTGGCTTATCTTGGACCAGATCAGTATCCTGCGGTGGTACAATCTGAATTTTAGATTAATGTACAAGACAATCTTTTAAGTTAGGTATAGAGATATGTATATTTGTTGGTTGCTTTGGAAACTTCACTGGCAATACATAACAATCTTCTGTATCGGTGAGAAGGAGCATAAATAAGATCTGATAATTACGGCAGGTTTTAAATTTTGTCACTATTTTAATACCTAAAAAGCAAAATAGTTTGCCAAAACTAATAACTCTTAATTTGGTATATTTTCTAGAACGATCAGCAGAAGTTGTATTGTCAGGATTACAACGGAGACTGTATTTATTTTATTTAACAATTTCAAAACCAAGAAAGAATTCAGAGGTTTTTTTAGGCTTTTCTTCTTTAAAGGCAGTTAAAATCATAATTTAAATATTGTCCCTAACTTGGTTGTACCCCTCACATCAAAACTTGAGATGTGGTGGACACTTGAAATTTGAGTAACTTTTCATCATGGAGTACACAACGTTGGCGCTAGCACGGTTCACTTATTCTGCAGAAAGGTGATACGCTGAGTCCACTTGAGGGTCACTGAAAGAGCCACATTCAGCATTTAATGGTTACAACTTCTATGTTACTTGAACCGTAGTGGACTTTGTGCTTTGGAATATCAAACTGTTTACTATGAGCATAGTTTAATTTTATGTGATTTTTTAATTGCTATGTCATCTGCGTTAACTGAAAATGACTGGATAGGCTAAATGGGTGTGTCAAAACTCAAATGACTAACTCATCCTCTTCTGGGATATACAGTGCTCATTTGACATAAGATTCTATTCACAAAGTTCATCTGAATCTTTATATTAAAAGCCTTTTAGCTATTTTAAAGTCTTTCTTGATTTTCATCTTCTAATGTCAATAGGCTGGTGACATAGTATATCTTTCTATAGTACACGTACATGAACAGAGTAGATTACTTTTTCTTGTACTTGGTGCTCCCGCTTAACATTTTCTAGAAAGAGAAGAAAGGAATGACCTACTAGCACTAAAACATGCCTTTTAAAAGCCTGCTCCATAGTCGTCTTATTCCACTGTTTTGCATGTGCCTGCACATATGTACAGACACATATAAAATGTTTTTTCTGCTGCCAAAATAGCATTGCATCTTGAAAAATACCTTATCCTCCTGGCTTTTTCAGGGCAGTGTGTTTATTTTTTCAGTTTCACACTGAAATGCTAGTGCAAGAGGAAAAGTAATGTCATACCTCACGCTCTCTTGAGCTGAAGCTCACGGTCTGGAGATATGTTTGCCTGTGGTTACTGCACAAGTGACGGCCCGAGTTCCATTGGTCTTGTAAGCAGCAGAATATTGACTTCACTAAAGCATTTTGAAAGCTCTCTTCCTAGCGTGAGCGGGTGGGAGCGTTGTGTTCCACTCGGCCTGAAAGGGATGGCGGAACGCTGTCCCATCTCCACCTGCAGAGCCGTGGGAGGTGGGAGCAGTAACCCCCAGGTGGTGGGTAGTGACAAGCAGCCGTGGGCAGTGGCCTCTCCAGAAGGCACCGCTGAAGAAAGCAGCCGTTTCCAGCTTTAAAAATTCCATAATCATTTAGCACTGAATAGACTTCAAGACTGGTTTAATCAAATAGGAATAGAATTTTAGGAGTTTCCAGAGTCTGATTCTGTGGGAGAGGACCCCTCACTAGGGTTATTTTTGGATGTGGTCCACAGCTTATAGTGAACATAAACCCACGAGAATGAGCACCCGTGGGAATGAGGCATTAGAATCTGTAATCGCAGAAGATCTTAAATTTAAAAATGCATTTCTCTAGTCCAGTTGTTGGTGTATAATTCCTTGTGTTTTAGTTAATTAATCAAGTATGTTAACAAACCTATTGGTAGGAGTAGATATTTGTTCAGTGCAGCAATGAACTATTTAGGCATTTACCCTCTAGGGGAAAGATTCTTCACGATATTCAAGAAATCCCCACTTACCCACTTCTTTAAAACCAGAAGCTTCTTCTGCGTATTCTGAAACAGATTGTTTCCAGATCCTAACAAAAGTTTTCCTGGCACTACTTTTTCTAATCTGCTTTCAAAATTGATTTATTCCAGTTGAGTTTATTTCAGTCAGACTCATTCTTGTGTTCTGAATTGTGCTGCTGTAGTTTGTATCATGTTATTTGTGTTTTCTTTCCCATTGACGAGTTGTTTGAGTTTAAATATATCCTAACTTTGTTATTTTAAAGGAATTAACAGCAAAAGGTTAAATTTATCAGACAATCAATACCGTAAAGTTGATATTACTTGCAGCACTTTCTAGAGGGATAAAAACTTGAAAAGTACACGACAGTATGTGAAGTAACCAAAATGTGAATATACTCTCTCTTTCTACAAATAAAGACGTCATGTCATCGGAAGTGCAAACTTGTCACTGTACGCTAGATTCTGTTTTACAGAAGCCAGTAAAATTTGGGTAAAAGGAGTAACGTTTTAATCTTTTGTTAATAAGCATTCCAAAATTTGAATTCTGGTATTACAGAACTTCTGTAAAACAGAAGAAATCAAAACAAAAAAGGCAAAAATCATGGACATTTGAAAACAGTGTTCCTTACTCCCCTCCCCTAATTATTAAAAAAAGTGTCAGCCAAAGTCCTATTTTTAGATTGTGGATTCACGGAACATGTGAGAAGTCCTTAGGAACTACTTGTCCTCTCTGTAAATCATTTCAACATTGTGAGGATATTTGCTTTAATAGGTTTTTGAAGATTTAACCCTTTTGGGTCAACTACCCTTGATATATTCCTTATAGATTTCCAAGTGTTTTCTGATGAGTTATATCTGTGTGTGTTACTTTGGTTTCTCAGGACTCCAGTGAGCACAGAAAGGACATTTGAAAGTAAATTGTCTTTCCCTTTTCTTTTTAGCCATTTGTTATTTATGACATGAACTCTCTAATGATGGGAGAAGATCAGATCAAGTGCAAGCACGTGTCACCGCTGCAGGAGGAGAACAAAGAGGTAGCGATTCGCATTTTCCAGCGCTGTCAGTTTCGCTCTGTGGAGGCAGTGCAGGAGATTACAGAATTTGCCAAGAACATTCCAGGTTTCGTGAATCTTGACCTGAATGATCAAGTAACTCTCCTGAAATACGGGGTCCATGAGATCATATATACTCTCCTGGCTTCTCTGATGAATAAAGATGGAGTTCTTATATCTGATGGACAAGGATTCATGACACGGGAGTTTCTGAAGAGCCTGAGAAAACCTTTTTGTGACTTTATGGAGCCCAAGTTCGAGTTTGCTGTGAAGTTCAATGCACTGGAATTAGATGACAGTGACCTGGCAATATTTATAGCTGTCATTATACTAAGTGGAGGTAAGCGCTGTCTTATTTAATATATTTTATATAATAGAATTGGAACACTTAATTCCTGTCCAAACAAGAAAGTGCTCAGCACGTAGGTTTTTCTATTAGTTTTCAGCTTTCTTGATGTTGTTTGCCTTTTTTTCAGTTTCAAGCAGAAACTGAAAATGTAAATGACCTGATATTAATGGTGGACCTGGAAATGCCTGCTGAATCAGCAGTTCATTTAGTTAGAAAACAAAATCGGGATTATCTTTCTGAAAACAGGAAGGGTGGAATTTCACTGGCAAGAGCTCCTAAAAGTTAAAATTCTGCATGAGGACTTTTTAAACCTGCAATTAGATTGTGCGGCTTGCTAATTGTACGCAAACAGCTTTGACTCCATAACAATTTCAAAATACATGTGGCATTTGGCTTACAGGATTTTATGGTGGGTTTTTTTTATTGTTGTTATCGTTTGTTCATTCATGCACGGTTTTGTTTGCCTTTGAAAGGGGGGGAAAAGAATGCATTTCTCAGGGAAACGTGCTCTTCTAATGCCTGAGAAGAATAGGCATTGTGTGTCTGCTCTGTTTGGATTAATGTTCATGCATCGTGCTTTGAGCAAAGCATGAATCTGAAAGCCCAGGTATGAGCCTACAGGCATGCTAACACTTGATTAAAAAAGACACTGAATTTTCAGCTTTTTTGAAGACAGTCAGTATGTTCTATCTGATGAGGAGGTGATATTGTGCAGTGTAGCTATTGTGTTTTGTGAATTAGCGACTGCTCCCCAGGTTTAGTTCACTTAGAAACCTTTCCACCAAGAAACTGAGAGATCAGACATACATTTCAGGTCAGATTGAAGGTCTTTTCCTTTGGCCAATACAATCAAATTAGTGATGTCGCACAAAGAAAATTTTACCCAACTGATTTGTGTGTATTTTGGCTTAAAATGGTACTGCAGATATCTCTGGGAGGAATGTGCTGAGTGTTCTGAATTCAGATCCTCCACAGAGCAATGCAGAGGATTTTGTTATTAAATTACGTTTAAGCAATCAAACACAACAACCGCGTGCCATTGTTCTGAAAACTAAACATTCTGTTGAGAGCGCATTGTTACGTATAGCTTCATTTAAAATCACGTACGATTACTTCTTGCGTTGTGTTTCATTCAGTAAAAATGTGGTATCACAGTATGGTTTATTAGACTAACTAAATCCACTTCAAACAAGTACCGTTCCCAGAAGACATTTTCTTGTGCAAACCTTTGAACACAATGATCCCCGAGGACTCCGAATTAATTCAGAAAGGGGAAATATGTTACTGGCATATTTTTGGTTGGCTTTGATGGGGGAGGAGAAATTATACAAGCCTATTAGGGCGCTACACCAAATATGCCAATATTTTGCATTTTCCAATAGAATGAAATTTGACAGACGAGAAACAGGCCTCTCGAAATCCACTGCGAATTGAAAAAAGGGAACTTGCAATCTGCAAAGCTAGGTCTGCTACGCTTCGGTGAGGTTTGCTTCACAGTAGAGGAAATAGGTCTGCTGTAACTCATCTTACATTTCAGATCTCAGGAGGACAATGATTCACAGAAAAACATTGATTACACTGAACCGCATTTATCAACACATCTTTTTTTTAAGAATAATTTGTAAACAGAGATCTGTAAAGAACTCCCTGAATTTTCATATTTCTTAAATAACTCTGAAGCAAATCCATATAAATGCATAAATCCATATAAATATAAACGAGTCCTTTCTAGAAAAATCCTTTAATTTCTTGATAACAAGGTCTCTCACTAGTTTTATTCAGAACCTCTTTTTTTTTTTCCCAAAAAAAGCATGATAGTTATTTGTAAAAACTGAGTTTATATTTTGCAAACAATTAAGCTTTGCTGCCAATTAGAGAGTGGCTTTTATCATGGCACTTACAGTCAGATATGCTACATCTTGAACTGTCTGCATTCTGTGGGGCTATAATATCTTATGCGCTATGGAACTGAAATCCTATTTCTCAGACGTCTCAGATGCTCTTGTTTCTGTAAGAGCTATGTTCTTACAGAACTTAATTTCTGTAAGAACTATATGAATATTGAACGAGGATGATTTAATTAAAATAGGATTTCAAAACCAGCTCATATTACCTCCAGGACTTTACTAGCATACTGTAATGTTTAAGTCACTTTAAGAAAACCTTGTACAAATGTCTTAAAAGAAAACCAGTTTGTGAAACAAAAAAAGACCCCAGCCAAATGCTCTAATTCTAAGTGAATCTGTCATTGCCTAGCAAAATTATGTTAGTTCTGCTGGCTCCACGGATGCTGTCTCTTATGCAGCTCTAAAAAGAAGAAGAGAGAAGGGAAAGAGAAAGATAATTCCAGCTGGAACATTGCATGTAGAAAACTTTTCATTGTGAAGTGTTTGGCATTTGCCAGAAATCCTATAAAACAGTTCGGCCTCTTGATATCGAGAGAGTTGCATTTGCGTTATACGTGAAAAGGCAAAATACCTATGTAACAGTAATAAGAAGCTGGCAAATTAACTGTAATCGCAACAAAATGAAAGTCCTCCCACTCCCACAGTCAGTCATTTACTGTTTCTGAGCCGCTCAGTGAAGCCTCGCTCTGTCTCAATTTTACTCGGAACTCGTTATTACAAAGCTGAAGAGTTGTTCTTAATGTTGGTATATTGCACTTTAAAACAATACTGTAAATGGCAAATGAATTCTGGTATTCTGAATTTAATGCTGAGGAGACAGAGAGACTGTGTGTGAGCAGTAGGATGTTACCTTGCTTTTACAAAATAAATGCTTTATGCCGTTAACAGCAATGCCAAACTCTCATTACAACATTCTTTTACTTAGGGTAACTTTTTCAAAAATATGCTTTGGTAAAATGAGATTTGGAAAACTTTTTTCAAGGAGATATTCTTTCTCCCTGTTGTCTCTCTCTGTGCCACTAAGGCATATCCTCAGCCACTAGTGAATACCATGGTATACATGTTAAAGAACTTGAAGCATCTTCAAAACTATTATCTATACCTAAGCTGAAAATGAAGACTGTCACAAGAAGAAGGTTTAAGAACAAGAGGGATGTCTGTGTTTGGGCAGGAATGATGATAGTCCAAGCCTTATTGGGATAATCCACATTTATAAACAGCAAACTCACTCAAGCAGGTGGTTGTCAAATGGAGAAAAAGCTCGAGGTAATTTGGTAGCATGTTTACATACACTGGATGGACCTGAACTTTTGTATATTATCTTCTGTGGTGTTTAGGATCGAGTGGTGTTTGGGCACTGTGGCGGGGTTTACCTGTAGAGACCCAGAATCTGTTAGCCAACGTCAAGTCAAGCTAGTATTTGAATTCAGAAATGTTGCTCCATTCACTTTTCTAGTTTCTGAGTGTGTTCTTTACAGTAACTTTTCAGCTGTGAACCACCGCTGCTTGGTTAAACGCTATACTCAATAATTTTGCTACAATCTGAGATCAGCAAAATTTGAAGTTTTATCGCTGAATAGTACCAAGAAATTGTTCGTATTTGACTGCTACACAAATCCTGCTGTAGCAAACCTGTTAGAACAAAGAAATGCTTCCTAATCAGACCAAGACCTGCAGATAATCACTGTGCGCTTTGAACCAAAATCCTGACGACTACAATACATCCATGTGACAGTCTCAGGAGAAAAACCTCAAACTGCTGAGTCACATCTGCCTCAGCAAAAAAAAAGTAGCACAGTGGTTCAGCCAGCCGTATCTATGCATGTTTTATCATAGTAAGATTTTGGAATGTGTATTTAAATGCAAAAGGCGCGTAACCAAAGATATTAAAATATAAAGGTATGGGTAAAGGCATGCAGATGGCAACTTGTGAGGAACGGAAAAAACTGTAATTATTGTTAGGAACATGAAAGAAGCATCCAAATCTGTAAGTAAATAAACAAACAAAACATTTTCCCCTGAGATAGTACAGAACAACAATTTATGCAAAGTCATACTGTTGACACACCAAACTAAGGAGCTATTAGCTTTCCCCAGTCACTACGGGCATTTTCTTACTGAGAGCAGCTTCCGGCAGAATTTTCAAACCAAACGAAACAGCCGTATGACAATGAATGAAAACCTAAAGAAAAACTGAATACAGCAAAGTAACAGTAAAAAGAGAAATGTGGTACTCTCTTGGCATAGTCTGAATGGATAAAAGGCAGGTCGCAAATAACACAATAAAAAGCTAAACTTCAATTAACAATCTTCTGTATCAGGGAGGTTTAAAAGAGGTGTCCAATTCGCTTTTAGTCATCTCTCACCTTAATCATTGCAACTCTGTCTTTTGGCCTTCTGTAACCCAATTTTGTTGTATCGTAAGAATATCCTGCTACAACTCATTTGCTTTTGTCTTTCACTTCCCTCATCAGTTCCCTTTGTGGTTTTCTCTGTGAGCTTTCCGACAGCGATTCTGTCTTACTTAGCCTCTCCAAAGGCCTCCACCACAGTGTCACATCTAGTTTACTCCCATTCTGTCTCTTCCTATTATCTATCGAAATTTTTCTCAAAGTGTACTGTTGATCATTTCCTTTGTATTTTTTTCCACAAGCCACATCTACCTGGAGCTCCTTACTGCACAAAATACACATTTTGCTACAGTAACCCAATGAGTCTGGAGCATGTATATTTAAGAGCACCTTAACAACTTGAAACGTACCATAATATCTGTATGGTAAAGCTTTTTCCTCTTATTTCTTTTTTTCTGATTAGATATGTTTCTTGGAACAGAAACAGCATTTTCCTCTGTAAGAAATTTTTACTGAGAAAGTACAGCAAACTGTCAACACCCAAAAAATAATGTCCATACCCTGAAGTTCTCATTCATGAAAAATCTCTCTTGCCTTCAATGGGAATTTTCCTTCCTCTTGAATCGGCTTATTTAAAAATAACATCTTACGATCTCCTAGGCTTTTGTCATAGTCATCTCTTCTGACTCCAGTTCCACTGGGTCATTATAAAGCCATTAGACTGGGTTTTTCAAAGGAGCTTAAGGATTTTAGGCGCTTAAGTCTCGCTGAACGTGGATTGACCTCGGGCACCCAAATCTGGGGAGCTCCTTGGTAAGTTCCAGTCTCAGTACTGATCTCCTGGGTTTGCTGCCGGGACTCCAAAGTTGGGCTGAGGAGCACAATGCTTGAATTGGGTTTCGCTTCTGAAAAACTCACACCCCACAAATTCCCACCATAAAAGAAGCAGGGGGCAAATGGAGATTAATCTCAGAGGAAATCAAGGCCACAGTCTTTCTGCTTTTTGATTTTTTTATATCACTGTACACTGAGTCATACCCAGCTAGTTCAGAGTTCATCTGCAACACAGAAGTAAAATTTAAAGCTATCGCAACCCAAAGCCAAAATCATTAACAACTCTGAAGTTCTGAAATTTGAGAAGTTTCTGAAAGATATACAGAAAGCAGCTAAATTTTGCAGCACATGAAATGTATTTAGGTAATCTAGAAATAAATATCTACAATTTATCAAAAATTCTCTAAGTATCTTTAAAAAATGACTTGATAAGAAAGCCAAAGGAAATTATAAGAAGGCGTTGCTTGTTTGGAGACGATTTTCTACTTGCAGATATTTACTTACAAACTTTCTGAACCATATTTTATGGTATTGTCTGTTGACTGGTATAAATAAGTGACCTCTACAAGATAAGAACGGTTTATTAGCATGAAATACCAAATGGAAAGAGTGGCCAAATGGGTCCCTGAGTCCCACCACCTACAACTGAAAGTAGTCACTTCATAAAACCACCATCAAACAAATATCAAGCTCCATATTCAATCTTGCCGTTACTCCCGTTTCTGAAAACCTATCCCAAACCCCACCTCTTTGAGAGTTAACTACTCTGTCCTAATCAGTGACCTACGTGTATTCATGGCTTGTGTATACTCATGTGTTTTCATGCCAACTGCCTTTTAGTTTGCACTGCAACTTTTTCTCCGTGAAGTAAAACCTCAATGTATTTATAAAGAGCTTTGTTTTCTCTCAGCCTTTTTTCTAGTACACGACACAAGCCAAGCTGAGCTAGTAGAACTGGATGCACGGAAAGGTTACTAAGATCATAGGAAATAACAGCCTATTTTTACATTTTTAATATAGATCAACCTCTTGTCCTTTCTGAAAATGAAATATTGCCTTAGGGAAGTAATTTAAGGCTAGCTATAGGCACTGCTTTTTATTGATCAACCTATGAAATTCATTTCATAGCTACACAGCAAATGTTATTTAAATTATTGACTGTATTTTTCATGGACTATTCTGATAATCAGGACGCATTACCCAGTATAAAGTAGTTTAGCAGTAACAAATTATTGGTGGTCATTATCTTATGTGAGTATTTAATAATGTTAAGTGACTTTATTAACTTTCATGGCTGTAGAATTAAATAATTTATTACCTCAAGTTAGAAAGCAGATGTTACAAATTACGTTAAATAATAATTGCAACCACTTAAGAAGGTATTTGGGGACAGAGAGAAACAACAGAACAGCTATTATTATGAAAGATAGTGATGGTCAAAAAAGAAAGCTTTTGCTTCTTGACGAAGAATAAGATATGCCAAAGATAAGCCTGGACTCTGGCAGCTGTGGCAGTGCACGCAGCTGGCTTTGGTCGTAAACATCCATCGCAGCTTCCTCCGTATGGAGGAGAGCTCTGTTGGCAGGAGCCCAGAAAAGGCATTTTCTGCACAAGCCACATCTAGCAGTCCTCCACTGCCACAAGCTGATGAGCTGGTGCTAAAAGCTGTCATGAGACTTCTTCATAGCAACCGGAACTTGGCTGTGGAGAAGAACTGAACCTGTGATTTTTCAGTCTCCCAGGTCAGTATGACTGCAGAAGCTGAATTCATGCCTTTATTTTGGTAGGGTAGCGTCCACCTCAGCAGCAAACATTTTTAATGGTAGCAACTACATGCAAGTCCATCTGAGTATATGTTGATTTTCCAAAAGTGAGTTACCTGATACAGACTGTGTATCCCCCAACTATATCTCACTCTTCCTTTCCGTAAACACTGCCAGTTTACTGTGGAAAATGCATTGTATAAACCTGTCTCTGGATCTGCACCATGCAAATGCTTGAGCTGTTTCTAAGACCAGTTCTAAAACTTCTTCGAGGAAATTCTAGTAAAATTTTACAAATAAATACACTGAAAAATTGTCAAAGAGTTCTCAGTAAGTGCCATATGTAAATGCTTAACATACTGAGAAATCTTTAAGAAAATAATACTTGAGATAAATGTTTCCGTATTCTTCATAAATTTACAACTCCCGATCTTTCTTCCTAGATCGCCCAGGTTTGTTAAATGTGAAGCCCATTGAAGATATACAAGACAATCTGCTGCAAGCTTTGGAGCTCCAGCTAAAGCTGAATCATCCGGAATCATCACAGCTGTTTGCAAAGTTGCTTCAGAAAATGACGGACCTCAGACAGATTGTAACGGAACACGTGCAGCTGTTGCAAATAATAAAGAAAACGGAGACAGATATGAGTCTTCATCCACTCCTACAAGAAATCTATAAAGACTTATATTAATGACCATAGTAGTTCTAATCCGCTGACATAATGTATGTTCTTCAGATTGCACTATTTCTTTGAGGGAAAACTTTGCATACCTAAGAAATTACTGTGAAACAGCATTTAAAAAGAGAGAGCTTAGTATAGTAGATCTATTTTATGCATATTGTTTATAAAGACACATTTACAATTTACTTTTAATATTAAAAATATCTATATCATGAAATTGTTGGCAGTATTTTCAGAATGAATTTTTTAAACTATCTCATTTCTTAAAATTGCTTGTCCAGTATGATTGATGCTTCACTGAAGTTGGTTAAGCATGCAGTTAAATTTGCAACTTAAAAATAAAAAACTTTCTCCTTAAACATTTCTAGGGAAACGTTTTAAGTATCATGTTTGATTTTGTGCTCCCAAGGCAGCAGCAAAATAACAATAAAATTGAATCACAGATCAGTGTAACTTCCTATGAGAGCTTAAAAGCCAGAAGTTAGAAATGTCAGGCCTGACAATATGTGTGCCTACCGTGACATAATTTTACAGCCATAGAGCTCTGTAAAGAGATCTTAGTGTAAGAATTAGGCCCATCATTGGTGGGCAAACCCCCAAACTAGATGCCATTTCAAGAATTAATTAATTAAGGAATATGCACTGCTCGTCACTCTCGGGAAGCAGAATGTTTTGGAGGCAGGTGGAGCAGCCGCCGGCGTGGTGGCTCCACGGAGCTGCCCCCCCGGCTCCAAGGCACGTGAAGAGCAGCCAGGGCTGATGCAGCTTCCCGTCTGTCGGTGGAATAGGTTTGTACAAACCACCTGGCCTGAGACCCTCCCAAATTATTTGATGAGCTGCGGTTGAACAATATATTCAGTCAAAAATGTTACGGAAAACTGGAATAGTGTGACTCCCCCTAAACAAAAGCAAGGTTTGGATTCATTCTTTTAAACATAAACCCGTAATGGAAGCCCTACGATGTTAGTTTGGCTTGAGCTATCATTGTTTGTCGCTGGCAACAAGAATGCTTTGAGATATTCACTGCTGTTAAGATTGTTAATTTTCTTATCTATGTTACCCTATAATGTCACCTAAGATTTCCACTGGGAGCAAAGCATAGGAGAGTGAATAAATTTAACAGAAGGTAAATTTACTTACACTATCTCCTTTTGGCATTCTCAGTACTGATGTGGGATTCCCTCAGGTTCACATTTTGCCTGCCCACATTTGCCGTTTGTGAATGTGGCCCCTGACAAAGCCAAGCGGGTGTGATCCACACCAGAAGAGGGGACACTGGAAAAAAAAAGCCACTAATTGTGATGTATGTATTGAAGAAAGGAGTGGTCCTCAATTGAATACCCTTAGTTTCCTCACCATGTACACGTTTTATTTATGTAGCAAAAAGCGTGCCTTAAACTTAGTGAGACAAGTTCAGTGCTGATATATAAGTGGGCCAAGAGTAATGTAAGTATATATGTGATTTTCAGGGAGTAAAAATTGGCCTTACCCCCAGTACAGACCTTGAAAATCTAAGTTGGTGCAAATTATGCAATAAAGAGGCTGACAGAGGCAAATACTAAAATAAATCCTTAAGCTCATGCCTTCTACGCCTGAAAATGTTTCCTACTATTAATTTCAGATAAGCGCTGGGCCTACGGTCAGTAGTAAGCATTATGCCCTCCAGGAAGTCTGGAGAATCGTGTCATTCAGCCTCGAGGTTTAAAACCCACAGGTTAAATTGCACCGAGACGAAGTCAGTACGAGGCTGAAGTGAACGGCTTTGATCTTCGCTAAGTTTGCAATGCGATCATTTCAGGTAACTTAGAAATGATTGCCCTAAAGCAAATGGAATATTGCATGTTAATGCTCAAGGCTGCATGTTTCCTGCACATTTCAAGATGGGCACGTTGTGCTAGCTGAGCATCGGATTCCGACAGGAATTACATGCACACATAATTTGTTCGCGTTACAATTCAGAAGAAAATATTCTGTCCTTGTTTTAAGTTGTTTTCCACTGGACACTGGCCATTTGAAATGTTGCCATCTATCACTTAGTGGGAGAACCTCTATTTAATTGCAGAGTTCATCCCCTCCTGTAGGAGGATACATCAAAGATGAGCTGGCACTGAGAGGGACCACAGCTCCAACACCGAATTCCTATAATAGCAACACACAGCAAAAACTATCAGTCTGAGCCTGCATTTCTTATACGATCCAATTTTACATTGGCTTCACTACAAATGAGGGCTCAGAATTAGTTTTAAATGAAGAAGAATTCTAGGGCATGTTCTTATGTAAGGACTATTAAAAACTATTTGAGAAGAACAGTGGAAGAGATGCACTGACAATGAAATTAAGCTCATGACTTTGTTACAGGAAAAACTTCTGTGTACCCAAGAAGCACATGAACTCCAAGGGCCTAATTCTACTTTATTGCAAGCGGTAATATTTTCAAAAGTAGCAGTTTAGCAGTGAGAGCGTTTAAGCCATTCAGTCCAACGTGGACGTATGCAATCCGTGTATTTTGAGGGTGGTAGCGTGACCGAAGTCATAATGGTCCAAGGAGAAAAGAGAAGACAGTTTTGCAGGAACAGGTGTTACCCTTTATTAGGATGAAGGGACTGAATGCCCAAAAGCCTCTCCTTTTCTTCAACTGTATAAGCTGCTCTAATAAAATATATTGTTCTCCCTACGTCCTGTCTTCTCTTACATTTTGACAGTTATTCATCACATTTTCCTCAAGCCATGGAAAATGTTAATTTTTATGTGAATTACTAATCACAGAAATGTTCTGATTCTAAATGGTTACATCATGGTTAGGAAGTTTTGCCTAAAATACTTTTCTGCAAGAATAGGTCTTAAGGGAAAAATGTTCATTTAATGGACAATTGCTCTGTACTAATTTAGAACAAATGACTGTTATGAGGATATGAAAACATTTTCTCAAAAAATAGCATTTTCTCTTGTGAATTATATTCAGAGTTTTGATCTAATTGTAAATACTTTCTGTTTCTATGGGACTTTATTTATTAAAAACAAAAAACTTGCTAATGGGAGTTTATAAGTAGGTTGTAATATTTTCAGACTCTCTGGAGTTTTGGTTAGAACGGGCCATGCCATAAATGAGCAATTTGTTTTTTGATCTTCAGTGCTACTAAAAACATTTGACAGCTCAAAAATAGAGACAGCCAGCTGGTATATGCCTTCCTTTGAAGAACTTCATTTTGCTGGAGTTTTACTGTCCTTCCTCCGTCATCTGTTCACTACAGCGTAACATCTCCAGCCACGACGTGCTGAGTGGGACGCTGGTACATTCCCATAGGTTCTTAAACTTCCGGGCTGTTTTTCTGTCTTGTATTTTACAGTGATCTGCTTCTTAAGCACTGGGGGTAAATCATGTCCAGAGAACGTAATTTGGTGTACCCGCGCATGTCCAGCAACCATCTGCCTCTTTCCCTCACCCTGTCAAGCACCAACTAGTCATCAAAATGTTTCTTGTAGAAGCTCTATTTAACAGGAAAACGGCCACCTTCAGACAAAGTTCACTGGTGACCATTTCTATAGAAAATATTGCCGTGAGTGGCCTAGAATGAAAATTTAGATGAGAGAAAACCATTTCCAGCATCACCATTATTACAGCAAAGGCAGCTGAGGCCATTTTAATCCCGGTTTCCATAGCAGCAATGAAAAACTGTTTATCCTCCTAATGCAGGTAACTAACTGCCTCTCAGCGCTACATGAAAGGAAGCAGCTGAGTTGTGTGTTCCCACATAATCTTTTCCTAACACAGGCAGCCCTTCAGTAGTCTACAATACTGAAGCCTAGAAAATGGACTTCCTGATAATTGTTGTCACCACTTGTGTTACAAAGCCTTAGAAGTGCCACAGACCTACCCTGCCCTCCCCTCTCACCTTAGCATACACGCTCTGGCCTTCAATTCATCACTGGTGCAGCTAAGCCCTGGGGGATCAGGATTTAATATTTGATTTACAATTGTAAACTCTGTCTTGAATTTGAATGCATTTTAATGGGACTTTGTCTTTTAAATACGAGGTAATTTCTCTCCCTTAAGCAGACGTAACATCAAACTTTGTAAACATAAGCAATACAAAGCTGCAGCTAGAGACTTCTAGAAGGAGGAAAACAAAAATGAGTGGGAGAAAAGCCCCAGCAAACAAGCACGGCTCAACCTGACACCCGTCAAATGCTTTGGGTTTTCATTCAAGCATCGGAAAACACTTGTGTGCCTCATCTGAAATCGCATTCCAACTACGGTGGTTAAAAATCACCTGCATAGGTGTGTCTCCAACTACACGAATACAACAACATACTTTTACACTTATCAGCACTAACTAGCCCTGAAAACATTGATAACTGTAGGAAAAGCAACTTCTGAATTTCTGATTTTTCATTTTGATATGCAGGGTATAGATACAAAATTAGAGTGGCGAAGCAGCACTCCGTAAATATTGCTCACTGGCTTTAAGAAAACAATCAGTAGCCAACGATTGACCCAACAACAAAAGGAAGTAAGAAGATTCCAAGACTTCAGATGCAATATAATATATATGTGTGTATATATATATATAGAGAGAGAGAGCAAGGACACACATAACACTCATTTCTAGTATAGCTCCTAACCAGAAACCATTACTAGTAATCTGTAGGTGGAAGAACTCTAGACAGTAAAAAATAACTGCTACTTGTTACCTTTTTGCATACATATTCTGAGAGTTGCCTCAAAATATATACCGCTCATTTTCCAGTATAAAAAGAATATTTAGATATAAGTATCTTTGCTTCCGATCAACCTGCATTGCCATCTGGCCCTCTATTTCATCAGTCTTTTTTCGCCACACCCCTACTTTCAAGCCATACAAATTCAGCTGGATTTCTCCGCAGTACGTGAGCTGTTGGCTGATCTATATATCCTGTATCCTCAAGTTCCAGTGCTGGGTCGGAGACGGGTATGAGCAACAGCAACTCGGGATACGGAGCTAGTGCGGTTTCACTGTGTCTGCTCCTTCATCAGACCTGGCAAACGCAGACTCCGTTTCAAGGCCTACGCAGAGTATCCCTGTTTGTGTACCCGGGTCTCTGGACCTTGGTGTTCTGTATAAAAGCTGCACACTTGCAAAGATACCAGCTCTTCCTCCCAACAGGTACAGTACATAATCTTGGAAATGTGTCCTAATCATACTTATTTGTATGCAGGGCACCTAAAGTTCCTGAACGAGATTAGAGTCCTGCTACACTTGGCCTTGTAGACAGCAGCACTGTTCCGAGTGACTTACACACAAAGACAAGGCAGAGAAAGGGAAGGAGCAGCCAGCGAATATCATGCTGTCCTACTGAGGATCCACAGACAAGAACCAGCACTCAGCCTGGGCCCCAGCCCGACGCCTTAGCCCGCCTCTCACAGGTTTTTACATTTATACTTTGCGACAGCCAATTGCCTTATGAGACTTCATGTTCGCAAGAAGTTTTAGTGTAACAAAGCCAGTAAACAGCGTCTATACAAACAGGATCCCAAAATAGCAATGGTTGCTTCAATTCACAGTCTTTTTCGTAACACAGGTCTTTATTGTTTGATGTATCAAACCCTGTGCTAAATTATTGCAAGCACATAATCTCTAGACTGTAGCTTATCTAGATCATACAGCGGGAATTCTCTAGGCAAGTCTTACCCTGGACAAGCCTTACTCAAGGCAGTAACTCTTAGATCTTCAGGGTTAATTTCTTCGAGACGCCTTTTAAATGTGAAATTGATTTACTTCAATGGATTTTTGCGAACAGCTAGAATCAGTTCCTAACTCTCAAGTGGGACAAGTTTCTAATTACCAATTTGCTAACTGAATGTAACTTCCAGCTCTGCTTTAGAAAGGGGCCTGCATGGTAAAGCAGAAAAATAGCCTCAGCTGCAAATGAAAATAGCCCTTCTATTGAGACACATATTGTTTAAGGACTTTCTTTTTCATTATTAAGCTTCCTTATTGTGCTGGAAATGGGCAGCATTTTCATAACAGCATTGGCCAAGAGGAATATCCATTGCTCATTATATTATATGCTGTTACCCAACAAGGTTTTTTTAGTTCAGTGGAAACAACAAGGGAAAACTGTACTCTCTAGAGGCAGGGGAGGGAAGGAGAAATACGCAGCACCATTGGTTCTCACACTGGGAAGAGCTGGCAGTGCCGGAGAAGATCTTGTCCTGCTTGCTGCAATGATGATTAAAGCATTCTGTTGTGTCAGCATATCCTCAGTTTGTTAGTGCTAACTCTCAGCTGGCCATATCCTGCCAGATTTGCAAGCAAAGCCTGCCAAGCCATCTCAACAAAAATGTAGCTTTAAATATTATAAATGATGCTGCATTTTGCTGTGGAGATGTTTCCTGAAAAGGCTGTTCCAAAACATCCTTTATTGTTGGGGGAGGGGAGCAAAAGGGGCCTGGGAGAGGGAGGAGGGAGGAAAAAGAGCTACTTTTAATAGACTTTTTTTTTTTCTTTTGAGGCCAGAGATTCATTTCACATCATTCTGCAAGACCAAATGGATATTTTTTTTCCCAGTGACTATAAAACATTACAGTAATAATTTTGTATGTAAGTTTTGGCAACTAGGCTTGGGGTGGGAGGAAGGACAGAGGGCATCTTATTTTATAAAGGATTGCAGTGAGGGATTTTGCAATTGATCAGTCAGTAAAACCTTTTTGGTGGACATCTGCTTGCTGGCAAAGGAGTTCTCTCTTCTTCCTGTTGTATTAAATAAAAAATCACAGCTGAGCAAAGGAGGTGGCTCTCATAGCAAGGACAAGGTTTGGGTTCTAGACCAAAGAAAAAGATTTGGGTCTGTATTTGATAACAGGATGGTATCACGAGCTGTTCAATGACATCTCGACAAATCAGCTGTTCTTGTGAAACCTTTTATGTATATATCCCAGAACCAAAGCCATGGGGGCTAATCTACATGTCAAGTTCCAAACATTTGTGCAGACACACACAGAAATTTAAAGCAGTTAAAATTTGAAATTCCAATTTTGGCCCATTTGTATGAGGACATCCTTTCAGAAAGAACATTGGCTCACAAAATTCCTTCACAGTTTAGCCTCAAAACAGAATAAATCGAAAGGAAAGGAATGATTAGAGTCACACAATCAGAAGTGGATTCTGATGCGCCCAATCCAACACTCCACCCCAATGTGCAAAGAACAGTTTTGTTACAGTCTGTCTGAATCCAGGTTATACTTGCTATCTCTTAGCTGAACTTTAATCAAAAGATCTAGTAGCTATTTAGCTGAACGCTTCTACACATCTTTTATACTTCCTTTTTCTTTAGTTTTCACATTTTTCCACATTTTACAAGAGCGGGTTTTTTGCCAGATCAATTCTAGACTGCTAGGCAATCAAACAACGTGGTAGCTGTGCCCTTACGTGCGCGATACGATGTTATGAACGCTCTTCTGCATCCAGACCCTGCATACACAGTTTGAAGTACAAACATTAGGTATTTGTAGTCTCTGCATTTCTACAATAAAAGGTAAACAAGGGTAATAAAGCCAGCTTCAACGAAAAATGGATTTTCAAGGAGCTTTGCCTTTCCAAGACCAATTTATGGAATAAAATTCCCTGAATCTTATTATTAAGCTCGTACTTACAGTCCAGTGGCAAAAGATACTGCAAATGACTATCAGAAACGGGGGTGTGTGTGTGTGTGTGTGTGTGGAGTGTGGTCGTTCATTATTAAAAATAAAGCATATTAAATGCTTAGTGAATTAGAATCTTTTTTATTTTTCAGCTGTTATTGAGAAAAAATAAAATGTACAAAGACAATGGAAAACAAAGTCACTGGGATTTCTTTACCTTCCTTTCTGGGTGAACTCTACAAGACGTGAGCATCGCATTTACCACTGTGATGCAAAGGTCCAAAGTCTGCTTGCGAGTGTAATCCAGATCTGGTATAATGTCGTAAAGGCAATGGCATTACACCAAAATGAAATCATAGTGGATGAAATCATACTAAAAAATGGATTTTGAAAACACGAGAGAGTTGCGAAGGTGATATGTAGGAGTTATTTAGACAGTCCAAGTTCTGAAAAGGGTACTTTTGGCACCCAGCAATAAAAATCCTGTGCTCATAAAGTGGGTATTTTCTGATGTAAGCTATTTTTGGATCCCCATAAGCATAGCCTTTAATTTGTTCTTTGTAGAAGATTGTGAGGTCCTTACCTGCAAGGTACAATCTAAAGTACTACTTTCTGCTGCCATAATAAATCGTCATTACTGGAGATTATACAACTTAATACATATATTATGAGGAGGAAACAATGGGCTGTAAAGTATCCGCTTATGATGTTTATAGGTAATCTTTCATACATGTTCACTCTTCACTGCACTTCCGTTTGTACATAGTAAAGCTATATACATTATTTAATACCAAGCCTGAAATGTAATTAACCAAGTTACATAGAGTTTGACTGAAATCCTTATGAATCCAAGGAAAAATCTCCAGATCTGGGATCAAGCCTAGAATGTAGTAGCTGATTATGTTTAGAGAAAAATCACATTTATATTATATACGACATGACCTGTGTGCTCATGGTTTCGATTCTGGCAGCTCTCAGTCAGGCAAGATTTTGAGTTTAGTGGAACGGACACGGGCTGTTCTATGCCAGTTGGCTTCAATGCCTCAGGGTTGGGCACATTCAGTTGTATGTGTACGCTGGTACAATGACATCTTCAGTCTCGTTTGGATGTTTCCTTATCTCACATCCCATTTTGCATCTATTTTCTATCCAGATCAACTCTCCTGAGTATTGGAAAGGGTCTGCTAGAAAAGGAGACGAGACAAAACAAAAGAACGGCAGGTATAACACTTTTTAAAATATTTCTGTCTCTACTCAGTTCTACTATGTTTCTCTCCACAAAAGTGCTTCTGTCAGTGCACAGCCCCAGTGAAATTGCCTTCAAACCAGGACTACTTGTAGAATTGGCCTCCAGAGAAAGAAATGTAATAACGCGTTTCAGGCCCTTGACCATTACCACTCACTCTTCAGTCACGTATAAAGAAATACTTACTGCGCAAGCAGGACAGGGTTAGGTTTGGAGAGCAAATCTCAACTTGAGCTGTGGCAGAAGCATTCTTTAATATCCCTGTTGCTTTTTGGTATTGTGTGCAATGCCTCCCAAACTGCACCACAGCCCACTGCAGACAGACAGATTTTTCACAAATGGTACTCCCCGCTACACTGTTAGTGAGGAGTTTGGGTACTCTCTGGGTACTGTTAGTACCCAAAGTCAGCAGGATTTGATCCTAAATGGAATACTGCAGATACCTGTACCAAATATGCGGAAAAGATGTTTGCAAAGAACAGTAAATGCAAAGTATTTTTAAAAGAAATTAGACATTAAAAATAGTGAAAATGGATTGTCAGTGCCATTACTCCTCTCTTAGAAGCGATACATCCACACTCAATAATAAGCACAATGCGAACCTCTTGCCAGCACTCTGCCATCTCTGGGCTAGGCTGAAGCCTGACTGATTTTCAGTGACGGAGAAATTTCCTTTTGTACCAGAAAGAATGTACCAACTTCCACTTGCAGGAACATTAATATTCAGTTGTTGGCATTATTGAAACACGAGGGAGAGAGGAGACTTTGTCGTACAAAGGAGTGTGACTGGTTTAGCTAGTCCGTATCTCCATAAAGAAGTAGCTGCACAAGGAGCTGACTCTCAGTGCAAACTAGAGGACAGCTTGTGGCTGCTGCTGCACCCCAGATTCTTCCCATTGTCCCCAGTTCCTGTTCCCTGCATCCGGCCTGTGCCCTTGCTGGGTGTGAGTGCCTGTCTTGCTCAGAGTTATGGTAGTTTGGTTAGCAGCCAAGGGGCTGAGGATACAAATTATAATAGCATTTCCTTCCCCAGAAACCATTGTGCCAGGGGATGGGAGCTATGCAGACCCAGCTGTTCCTGCCTTCTGCAGCTATCCTGAGGTCAATGGCAACCTTAAGGCACCTCGGGAAGGAGCATCTTGCCAGTTCCATAAGGCAGCAAACCTTCCCCCCAACAGCTCTGATTGTGAGAGAACTGAGAACTTACAGGCAGTTTTCCTGCTGAGCGTGAATGCATAATCATGATTTTTAAAAATTATTGCAGTGGGGCTGAAAACAGGAGTGCCCCTCTGCAAAAGCAAATACAAATGTAATGCACAAAATGAGCTTCGAGTCTCAACTGGGACAAAAAAGAGACAGTTTAAAACTTCCATGACTATATCAAGAAAAGCCCTTGTGAAAAGCCAGGTTCAGACTCTTCTTTTTCTTGAGCTACGGTACTGGAATCCAGTGTTCCTCAGCTCTGGCAGGTATCTTAGCCACTGCAGTCAGTTTCTCTTCCAGTTTTTTTCTGATGGACCTCTTCTATTTTGCATGAATAAACACGCACGGAAAGTTACAGTACTCACCTGGAGGGCAGTGTCCCTCACATTACAGGTGAGCGATTTAACTCACTAGCCTTTCCTTGTCCCGTCTTTGTTATTTCTTGGATCTACATTTAGTCAAATGAATACAAGGTCTGGTATTCAGAAGTGCTGAGCAACAAGCAACTGGACTCTGAATACTTAAATAGAAATTTAAGAGCCTAACTTTAGGCACTGGTTTTGAAATTCTTGTGCAATTCACATTGTGAGATAGTGTAGGGACAGTAGTGTGTCTAGGAGACACTTACAACAAACATTCTCCTTTACATTATAAATCAGCCTTAAATAAGTAGTAGATGGAGCTATTACCCAATCTGTTGTGGTGTTTGGGTTTTTTGTTGTTGTTGTTGTTGTTTTTTAAAAAAAGACATTCCAAAGTACCCTACAGATTTTTGGAAAAATGGCTTGCACACATTTTTTTTTCTTTTCAGTAAAATGACAACAACAACAAAATGAATGAGTCCCATGTTACAGATCAGACAATGTTTCTTAACAGGGTTTTAAAGCTTGGTGTTACACAAATGCAATTCCCACTGCCAAGAGTAAGCTAATATATTCTTGGCACGCCTGGTAAGTCTTAAATCACTGACAGTGGGTACATTCTGCTTGACATTCTGAAGAACAAAATTTCACTTTGATAGCTGCACAGTAAAGAACTTTTTCAAAATGAAGGCTATTCCACTATGCTTAGACACACAAGACCTCCTCAATCTCAGTAGGCACTTTGTGTATGTTAGGACTGCAGGGCACAAGAATGTTGTCATATGATTATATCTTCTGATTTTCTTAGAAATTACCCCAGCTGCGTTTTAATGCTGCTGCTGCTGCTATAATTTGAAATGAGTAATTGCTCAGTGGATTAAGAATCCAACATGTTTTATTGAGCATTTTCATATGTCTTTCAAATGTGGTTTCAAAGATAAAATCTCAGCCTCCAAATTGCACCTTTACCAAGGAAAACATGCTGCTCTACTCAGACCATTCTCAGCTCTCTGATTTTACAACACTATGCGTGACCAATCCAATGGAGCAGGTTAGTTCAGGAGTGGTCTTTCAGCAAAAAGCTCAAAATGCTTTATAACAATGCATCTCAGCTAGATTAATTTTACTGATGAGGGAAGCTGGGGCACTGGGGTTGCAGGTAAGTGATTAGCCTGAGACCATCCAGAAAGCCAGCTGCATACCAAGCCTCATCTTAATCCCCCTGGTATGGCATCTTCTGCAGTATTCCTAAAAACATTTATTTTTCAGAGGAAAAACCCACTGGCTGTCTTATAAAACACCACCAGAAAGATTTTAATTTAAGAACAAGAAAGCTAAGTAAGGACTGTTCCTTTAAAATTTGATTTCCCTAATTGTGTGTTTGCTTGCAAGTGAGCAACTCTTTTTTTTTTTCCTCCTAGTGATTTTGTGTGCTACTTTCTCACGTCTCCTAGAAGAGCAGGGGTTCCTGGATTACATGTGAAGAACCACTACTCTAGACAACCTCAGGTCAGTGTAGCTGTTTAATAAACAGCTAACGAAAATGAAACTATCTAATGATGTATTCTCTAACCAATGTAATGCATCCAGTTAATGGTCTAGAGCATATCACTGGAGCTGACTTTGGTAGCACAGCTTTTTCCATACTATGCATTAGCTCTAAAATCTAGTGTTTGTCTTCCATTGGTGCAGACTTATTAAAGCCACCCACGATGGGAAATACCCATTTGTGTTATAATATTAAAGTAGAAAAATACAGTTTGCAAGAGGCATTAAAGGAGATGAGAAAAGATTCTGTACATTAGAATAAAAATAACAGAAAGATAAAAATCGCAAGGGTCCTGTACTACCAAGGGAAGACGAGGAAATAACAGAAGGCAAAGTAAAGATTAATCATTCAATGTCTTCTTTGCTTAAGTCTTCACAGTAAAAGGTTAATTCCTACCAGATGCTTAGAATAATTAAAATTAGCAACAAACTGGAGTATAGAGAATAAGAAAAGAAGAGGTTAAATATATTCAGCTGGGTTAGATATATTCAAATTAGCAAGCTGCAAGGAAACTTACCCTGGAGTATTTAAGGAAATAGCTGAAACAATCTGAACCATTAAATGATTATCTTTAAGAACTCATGGATCATGGAGAAGTGAGGTCTCAAAGGACTTGAGAAGGATTAATTTCTTTCTTTTCTTTTTTTTTTATCCTTCTTAAAGGAAAAAGAAAGGACTAGAATTACAGATTAGGGTAGTTTCAAATACCTAATTGGTTACTGACTTGTTCAAGTAACTATCCATCTTGGAATACCCAGCCAATAGCAAGATAATAAGCAGTCCACATATTTTTGTTGAGATTAAAATCATGCCACATTAATTTAATTTCCCTTTTTGACAGAATAATTGGCCTTGTGAACAGGGGGGAAGCAGGAGATATGCTATGACATGACTTTGCACGATTGAATGTAACGGTCATATAAACAAGCTAGTGAAGCATTGAAAGGTGAAGCTATTACAGGTGCAAAAATGGATGAAAAAGTATATCTCGATAGCTTGCTATCAATCTGAGAAATCAGACCAGCTGGGATGCACAAGAATTTTTCTGGGTACTATCTGCTTTGAAGTTCTGCTTAATCCCTAGGATAACAAAATATACAGCCCACTTAGAACATTCCTAAATCACATTACAGAGACTTAAGCATTCTGGAGCGAAAGACTTCAATTCAACCTGGTTTTGAAATATTGGAATATGTGTCTGGAATCAATACAGTAAGGTTCAGCAAATGTAGATGCGAGGCTTTACCTGTACAAGAAAAAACTCTGATATGCCATTACAAACCACGGAATAATTGGCAATGTAACATTGCTGCGTGACGAGTATCTGGATAAAGCAAATCGTGATCCCAATACACAACAGTATTATGTTGCTGTTGCTAAAAAAGGCAGAGACTACTTGGTAGCCAAAACATCTGTTTGGCTGACAACTGACTCTTACCACCACTATCCATGGTTGTTATGTCCTTGCCTTGAGTTTGATGGCACAGTCCTAAGATGCCTGAAAAGGAGACAGGGAAGGAGAACGGAGAAATATAAAAAAAGCACCTTATTTCATTTCTCATGTAGGACGTGAATTTCTTTCCATAGGAAGACCCTGTTTCTTGGTGAGGAAAGCCATCCTCCCAAGCCAGTAGTAAAGCAGCCATGTATTAAGACTATAGTCTTTTCTTGATGGCATTTGAAATATATCTATGTCAACACTGGCTGACAATGCCTGCTTCAAATCCAGGGTATACTTTAGAGACAGCAGCACTCTTTCGAAAGACATTTTGAAACCAGACGATTGTATTAATCTGTCTCTCCGTCTCTAATAGGCTTACACTAACCAGTCTCTCGTGCATAGTCTACTGTTCCCACGAATTGCTGGAGAGTGAGGACTTGATGTTCCCCAGTTCAAGAAAAAGCCTCAGGAAATTGCAAAAAGTCCTAAAAAGCCGCAGTTTGTTTTCATAACATTCTTTTCCTTTTAGAGAAGTAATAGATTTTTTTTTTAACATTCTCTCTGATATTTCAGGAGTTAATGGACAGTAATGATCTAAAAACTGCACAAAAAAACTATGGCACAAGACACAGGAAAGATAGCTTGGCTAATTATCAGGGCTTCGTTTGTGTAGGAAAAAAGGATGTGTACATTACACCAAAGAGTCTCAGATATTTTAATTTTTTTTGTCAGCATCTCTTTCTGAATGGCTTTCTAGGTTTCCTCTAGACCCTCTCCTCTAGCTATTTTACTATTTACAAGGCAAAAATGTCCATGTATACTATGGCTGGATTTCCTATTACTTAATTTAAGACTGTCTAAAAGCCAAGCATCCAGGTAGTCTCATTCTACAAAAGGAGGAGTTTGGCATGGCATTAACCTCCTGCAAAAATCGATGTTTCAGGCTCCGATATGGATTGCACTCTGGAGATGCCGCTCCTTCTAAAGGCTATGAATGTGAATTTTAGATGACTAGATAAAAATGAGACAAATCATAGCTTATAATACACTCCACAATAATGTGACACCCTATATCTCCTTTCCAGTCATATACAGAAGGCTTCTTTCTCTCACATAATAAATGAAATTTTAAAGGCGTCTGTTACTATAACTAGATAATATCATATATCCGTGGAATCTAGCAAAGCTGATGTCATTAGATCATGCTTTTCTTGCTCTTCCTCTGGTCTCTTTTCCGTCTCACCTTCACATTCATGAGACTTGCAAAATAACCAGGACACAATTATTTTGCATCAGGGAAAGGGAACCTCAGGCGCAAGAAATTTGGGGTCTGTCTGAAAAAATGTAAAATTTTATTCTATTATATATCCCCTCCACTAGATGTGATTGCACACTAGTACTAGTGATTTGCACTACATGCACAAGAAGACGTTTAAGGGCATTCAGTATTTTCAGAAAGAAAAAAAAAATAATTGCAGAATCAAGTTCTCAAAGACCCTTCTAAGTCTGAATTTAGAGCTATCTTTATGAATCCATTCACCTGGAAATCATTTTAAGGGGATCAGGTTGAGTTTGTAATACAGGTGTGATCTGATGATAATATATCTCTTGATAGTCAAGAAAAAAGGTTCAAATTTGCCTTTCCAAAACCATGGTCCAGTCTTGCCTGGGAGTCCATTTCAAAATGCACCATGCATGTTACTGGAGCCCCTCCCAAAATGTTGGGTGCTTAGAACTGTCTGTTCCGGGTGACAGTTCTTGTCTTTATTTTCAGCTGTTGCATTTATTATTAGAGGACAAGCAACAATACATTAAAAGCTTTCTTAATGTTTGTTTTTATTAGGCAATTGTACTTGCCATGGGGATAATATGCAATCAGCGCTGGAAGAAGCAGCAACGTTTGCAAAGTATGGGTGGGTGAGGTGAAAATTTTCAGTGAGTGCATCCAAGAACAGAAGGAGAAGGGTCTACAGGCAGACTTCTCATTTAAGTCTGGTCCAAGTATTCAAATGTGGGGAATTGCTCCTTTAGCAGAAAGTATAAAGTGCCTTTAACAGGTTGAATTGAGCAAGATACCACATGATCAGCTGCTGCTGCTAATGTAACTAGTGCTACTATGCTTATCCCTGTAAATGAGCTGGTTATTTATTACTTTCAAAGAGAGAAATTCTGATTCTATACATATGTCCATACTGTTCTCATTAGCAAAGGTTTATCCACTGAAAGAAAGAGCTTACTCTGTAAACGTCCTGTGATAACAGGAGCTGCAGGTTAATTGTGTTTCATCAAAGTGTTTCCTTTATTTGGCTTAAATGTGCTGGGTTTTTTCCACTTCGCTGTTAACAGCATTTTCAGATCGGGAGCTGCCAACAAAGCCCGCAAAACCCCACCTTTGAGACAACAGTCTAACTGTATGTTTACCTGTGTGAATGTGCAATTCACAAATTTGCTCATAAAAGCAGGAGATTCTGCAGGAGCACAGGCTACACCTGCTATTGTACAACAGCATCTTGTTACACAAAGTTTTGTACATTTGACCTCAAATAAACCTAATTCAGAAAAGGGAAGCTATACACAAATGGTCCTCTACAGCAGTCACTCTTTCAGACACTTCTACCACCAACTTCTGGTTTTTCCCTTCACTCTATCAGGAATAGTTCAAGGCTCTCAGCTCCTGCCTTGGAACGGGAGAATGCACGGGAAGATCTCTTGGCCCCTTCTAGAACTATTCTTGTATTTCTCAGTTTTGGACCGTGATATTCAGGTCCTGCTCCAGCCCCTCCACCTCCGAAGTCCTCTTTACTGCTTCTTTGAATTCCTATTCTTCAGAGCTGAGAACAACTTGATTATTAATTTTATCTGGAGTAAAAGTGGGCACCAAGCAAAATACAGTCTTGCCTCAAATCCTTTATTTTACTGAGTTTTTAATGTCATTTCTGTTTTAAAGTAACAGAAAATATGACAAAACAATGCACTGTACTAGTTTAGCAGAGGCTGAAGGTTTCAGGCTGCTAATCATCATAGATTTCCTTTGATTTAGATGACAGATTTCAACGCTTAAGAGAAGAAAGAAAATACAACTATAAGAAAGAAATCTTTCTTCCGACTAGAAGCTCTTTGAAATCCGTTCCTGAAGCAAATCAAAGAAATCAGTGTTTATCTGTTTTTCGGCATAGCTATTTTCTCTGTTAGCAGCTGGCTGAAAAATGTGTGCAATAACTTATAGCCGAAGTGAGCCTCCAATCTTACCATCAGCTTTTGCAGTTGCTCCCAGAAAATATAATGATGTTTCATTATTGCTCCCACATTGCCCCGAGGCCTGTTACGGAATGTACTAAGACTACACACCGTTGGCCAAGGTATAATAGAAAGAAGCAGGTGGAAAAATAAAATACGATTTTAATTTCCTGCCATATACTAACCTTTTACGATACCCAAAGCAAAGAAGGACTATAAATAAGATCTTACTTTTTGTTTGTCACTTGATTGATGAACTGTTTAAGTAATTCTCACTAAACGTATTTAAAACATATTTTTCCCTGCCACAACGTGCTCTTGGATTTCTTCTCTGGGAACTTGTGTTTACAGAGCTTTGCAAAGCATAAGTGCTCTAGCTGAGTTAGCAAAATTCCTTGGCTTGCTTTTGTAGGATTGGGCATATAGACAAAATACTGGAGTGACAATCTGTAAGCAGAATACCACTGCTTCAATTTCTGCCGGATTGATAGCAGTGGCTCACTGCCAGATGATAAAGAAATGACGAAATTATCAGCAAGAGAACTTTGTGACTTACAGACTGTACTGATGTCTGATTATTACTCCAGTTGGGGAATACAGAATTGGGTAAATGTGTAACTACAGCAGAATCAAACCAAACCACTTGGCGCTAGCCTGGAGAAGCTGGCCATCTAGAAGGAGTCGGTGACTGATTAACTGAAGAGCAAATGCCGTGCTAAAGCAGATAGCCTAGAGTGAATAGAATGGCCTCTTCCTATGTTTTTGAGTGTGCTGTGTAGGTCTCTATTTCCTAAGCTCAGTCATGGTCCCATGCCTATTCTGAAATAGGCAGCGCAGAAATGGGCCTTATAAAAAAAAAAAAAAAAACACAACAAAAAAAACCCACACCACCAACCAACAAAAAAACCCTCAAACAAACAAACAAAACCAAAACAAAACAAAAAACCAAACAACAACAAAAAAAACCCCTCCAACCTGATGGTTGTTTCCAATAGGTGATTCACTGTGTGCACACTCCTGTCACCTACGTGGCAAGACACCTTCCTTCATCAGTAGTCCTACAGAAAACAAGGTGAACACTCAGAGCAAAATACTGCTTGGACCTTGTATCCCCACATGAGCATTCCGTCTCTGGTTAACTGACTGAGAATTAACTTGAAGTAGATAATCCCCTTATAAAATCTGGTATGGACACTCCTCAAACATTTGTTCCAGACTACAAATGCGTAAACTTTTCTCCTTGTTCTGGCCCTGTTTGGCAGTAGGATAACCACCCCACGTGTGTCTACTGTAAAAAACCTCAATCTGATTGCTTTTTTCACTTTGTTTAGAAGTGCAAGGTGCAGGCAGCTTTTCACAGGCACACCATTCTTTCTCCCCAGTCTAAGAAGTACATATATGGTGGTGTCTTCCCTAAGCCAAACTCGTGACTGAGAAATGCTCTCCATCAAAATGTGAGTGTTCTTAGGAGCAGAAAAAATTAGTGAAACAGAAGCACTTTTAATAAAAACAAATGCTGCTTTTATTCCCTGTTAGAAAATTTTCTGCTCCTTGAAGGATGGAGTATTCTGTGACAAATGTTCTCATTCCTCTTTTATTTTTAATCCAAATTTCCAGCTGTAATTGGCCTCAGGTCACATGCTATTTCTTCTGCCTGAACATCCTCAGAAGATAGCAGAAGTCATTGTGAGTCATTTTCTCAGAAGGAGAGGCTACATTGCATATTCTGTCTGTAAGCCAGTCAGAGTGGGGAAAAATGCTCTCAAATGCAGCAACACAAGAGAATTCCCTCAATGCCTTCTGTGTACAGAGAGGTAATATGCGCACCTCCTTTCCCCACACGTTAGTCAGTGAAGACTAATGGGGCAGTGGCCTTGCCTGATTGCTCACCATGAGAGAAAAGGCTGTCCTGACATCAGAGGAAGGGACAGCAGAGCCTGAGCTCACATACAGGAGAGGCAAAATGCCAGCCATCAGTGAGAAAGAGCTGGAAATCACTCCTACTGAAGTGGTTTAAGACAGATCTGTTAGCAGAACCACAGTGTGAAGAATCATTGCCATCCCTTCTGAAATCTCAGCAGTATTTGGATAAACTGACTTTAAAAATACTGATAGAATAAGTGCTTGGACTCATATTTCTGACCAACTCTACCAGCTCTGAATCCTACTACAGTTTTGTTTTACCCATTTATTTCCTCCTCTGTTTATACATATGAGATAAATCAAATGTCTGCAGAATTAAGCCTGTTTACCTACAGAATGGTACAATTCTGGCAGCAGGACTGTAAGACCCGTTTGTGAAGTCACTCATGGCTACAGAGACTAGCCGGGAACGCCATATCCAGAGATGCATGTTTATTTAGCATTTGTAACCGTCCATTCCTTATCTTTGCTCAGATAATTGACAAGAGGGCTTACTAATCGATTGGGTCCTTTTCTATATGAACAGGACTAAACCCAAGTTGTTTCCTGTAAAGCGCTACACAATAGCTTCTGTCCATATACCATTACCTTCGCACTATTCAGTCGTTTTGCTGATTTATACAGAAGTTCTGCTGCTCAATACAAAATATTTTTCAAGAAACAAAACATTTGTATAAAGGAAAAATAATGCCTGCTCCACGATGCAAGGTTCAACAGTGCTAGCAATAGCATATTTTCTAACATTAGGATTAAGTTCTGGAATTACTGTAATTTAACACAGTTCTATTTCTGAATTCTTCTTGTAAATGAACACAGCCAGTATTGCATTTACCAGCTTACCAGACTCTTATGGGAAACACAGACATTTGCACTAGCACCAAATTTGAACCCTGAAATTTTGTATTCTAGAAGCTGCAGATAATACCATAGCTGAGCTGCTGCTGATTATAGATAATTACATATTGGCCAGATAATTTCTATAGCAATTTTTAAGCTTTCACAGGAGAAGAAATGGAATAATTTCTTGACTGAGAAAATGATATCTATTTGTATGCAACTATGTTAAGGGTAGTTTTGCATCCAAATTAGTAACTTGAACACAGCCTGAACTATGAGGCAATATACAGGGATGACAGGATGCTAACTGAGGGGAAAAAATGACAAATCTCTTTCCTTTACATTTTATCCAGCAGTTCAAATACAGAGACTGTAAGTCATCTTATTCTTCCAAACAATAAAGGCAAAGAAATTGCTGTATTCTGCTAGCCATAGAAGGGGATTATCTTTTGCAAATGATCCATGTCAAATAGTGTACCTAGAAATTAAAATTAATCTTTTACAAGCACTTATGTAAGTCAAACCTGTTTACTAACAATATGCTGTGTCTTGTCACCACATGGGTGACTCAGCATGGCATCATCTCATAGCATCAGTACACAAAAAGAGGAAGCAATGGCGGCAAAAAAAGATATAGATGTCAGATGACCTACTTCTGTAGAAACACTTGCTTTTGGTCACACAAAATGTGTGGGTCAGCATGTGCTTAAACTTCTATGACAAAAGAGTATTTCTAGTATGCTGATTTTTTTCAGTACCGTAACTTATTCTGAAATATGACATAGACTGTATTAACGCAGAACTATCCTGGATGAAGCTGAAGAGTTAGCACTGGAACATTTACCAAATACTGTTTTAAAAGATGACTAAGTTTCAGAAGAGATTGTGCATTAAATAATACCCTTATCTGCCTATGCCAAAGTGGGAAAAAAGCTGTGGCAGAATGGTTCATTCCTTTCTTTCTGTGCTCCTTTGGGAGAGTGGGGCGAATACGAACGGCAGAGTGTTCTGGGAAGGAGCAGAGGTGAGCAGGGGATCATGTGCTTCTCCTACATCTCTTGTTAGAAGATCTGGAAGGCCCAGTTTGTGTCATTTAGCAAGCTCTGACTTCTGCTGCAGCTTTTAATTCTAATTCTTGGTGAATCCTGATCTCAGTAGCCAAAAAACTCTAGGGACACTCTTGGAGTAATCCTCAGGCTGTAGAAAACTAAAGGATAATTCTTGGCAGCGTGATAATGTATTTTAAGAGAGCCTTTCCAATATGCATGGTTTATTAAAGACAGTGAAATTGCTATATATTCCTCTTCCTTCAAATAACAGACCTCCACATCTCTTTATAACAACTCCTTTATTCCCGCAATGATGAGGCTGACACATAAATCACACACATACGACAAGTAGGATTAATTATAGCTCCAGAAATATGCTTGCCCACATTCCCACCCCTCCACAACCCACAAACCCCTGTGGCAATTAAAATATGCGGATTACGGGTTGCTTCCCCAGGGTCACTGGAAAGCTAAGGACAGATGCTTGGAATCCTCTTGCTGTCAGAAACGCTGCTACTCTCTTAGACATTAGTACCAAATAAATAAATAAATAATCTAGGGCCAAGTTGTTTTTACCATATTTTGAAACCTCATGTTGATGCAACAGGACCTTGCAGTGCTGCAATAGGCCTGTGTTTGAAAAAGGCAACAAAAGTTTCACCTCATCTCAGTACCAGACAAAGCCACAAGAAGTTCATGAATAGCAGACATTTGGCACAACTCCGGAATGGGAAGACCTGCTTGTTGACTATTTGCCCTAGGTGCCCTTCATGTGCCTTCCGAGTGATGGGGATGAAGTACGATGACGAAATGTTCTATGTTATGGTGTTAGAGATAATTCATATGGGGAGGGATACAAGGTAGTGTGTTTGCAAATGCAACTAGAAATAATGGAACACAATTAAGAAAAATAACTTTGGTTAAATAATTAAGGAAAACTGAAAGACCATAATGGAAGAGTATCTTTTCCATGGTAAGTTCCATTTCTTGGGATCTTAGAAGCAAATTTACCCTAGTATTTAGGGTCAACCTTAAAGTTACCTTAATCTTCCTGAGATGCCTCCTTCTCACTTATGTAAGAGTTTCTCAAAACTAGGGAAGACCGAAGTGGAGGAGTACAAATGTGGCAAATTGCAGGGAAGTCCCAACTTTTGTCCCTCTTCTTTCCTCCTTTTTTCTCTACCCATTTCTCTTTCCTCTGAAAACCCTCTCCTTTCTGGCAGCCATGTGAAGAGTGAATCAATGTCTCTGAGCCAGGAAGGGTAAAGGAGACCAAAGGCTGCACACTTAGACAATACATAGCATAGCCATGACCGTCTGCCTGGGTCACATTATTACAGGGAAGAAGGGAACAAATTCTAAAAAGCTTGAGAAACATTGAATTTTGATTGTCTCTTTATGACAAGGAGCTCTTCTAGGATTTATTTTACAAGTTATCGTTCTTGTTTTATGGGAAGTTCAGCAATTTGGATCAAAGTTGCTGCTGTGGATTTTCTAGCCTTGAAAGAAGTTTAAAAACATTGCACCAAGGCAAACTGAGAGATGACATGGATGGCATTTTCTTTCAAACCCAAAGTTTTCTCAGTTTTAATAAACATCAGAAACTGAATGGAGGAATTTACTTTAGAATCATCAGAAAGGTTGAGGACATACTTAATATTAATGTTCAGTACCAACCTAAAGATAGATTAAATAAAATGCTAGCGATTTTACTGTAGAAAACAATTCTGTGTGGGCTAACAGTCTATTTTACCCCTTTCACTTCTTTTTATGGTTGTGAACATTGTAGTACTGGTTTCATAAAATGAAGATTCTGGCCACTCATGTGAAAAAAGCCTCCTAGAATTAATGATACTAACATAATTCCTAGCGAGTTTTAAAATATTCATTCTATTGCGTCTGCCTTTATCTTCCATTGCAGCTGATAAAGTGAAGCTTCCCTTCTTCTGAGACGACTTTGTTTCATTGCCAATATGAACTGACTGCTACTGAAAATTCTTCTCCCAAAAGTGGCTGCAAACAGGTAGTAAATTATGAACCCCCTTGGCTTCTGTAGAGTTACGTGTCCTGATAATGTCACCAAAATACCGTATACCGCAGTCAGACCCAAATGACATTGGATCCTTTTGTTCAATGGCACTAGACAGATAGCAGTGGAGTATCTCTGAAGAAAGCCAGTACTTTGGCACCTCCTTTTTGTTTTGGCTATACAATGATAAGATATAGCAGACTCCTGTTTTTCTTATGAAATAAGTTGATATCCACTACCTCCTTTCTTCACTGATAATTACAATCCGCTAATTCTGAATACATACTGCCTCACAGAAACATAATATAGATCACTTCTCTTAACTGTTCTTGTCAAATAGCACATAGCTGCCTGAATTTAGGTATCCTGTGGTAGAAATAGAAGTTAGTGTATTGTAGGTAGTAAAGTACATATATTTACGTTATTTATGTACATTGACCTTATTTAACTTTGAAGCAATGTGACAGAGACTAAACAGTTGAGTTTGCCTTGAGATTCTGATATGTGGATGAAACACTGATGAGCTTATCTACACAGATATTCTATGCAGAAGTCTAAATTACAATGATGAGCTCCAGATCCTTCCTAATCTTAAACCTCTTTTTAAAAAATGAGAGGTAGAAATTACCTGAATAACATTTACCCTTTCAGCAGTTATCATGCATGTGGTTATTTTGCATGCTTCTGAAAAGATGGCATCTGTGTAAGTAGCAGAGAAGCAGGGCTGGCACTGGGGGTCTCAGACCACAGATCCAAACCCATCTCACTTTGTGTGACACAGTCTGAAGGGAGACATTGTACTGTGGCATCCATGGCTTCAGAGCTGCTATCACGGGGAGGATTTCTTTTCTCTGAAACTGAGTGGAGCCTGGTTATTTCAGGTGTGTGTTGAGAAAGGGATTACCTCTTGAGAATTTCAAGCCCATGAAGTTTATGTCTTTATTCAGCATCCCACTTGCATTTTTTCCACAACCATGGTTATCATTCCAGCAAAGACAGCAGCTTTTGCAGAAACACATTTTATATTTTTTTCACACCTTTCTTTGAAGCAGGAGGAAAGGTCACACAAGAATACAGGCTACAGGGTTAGAAGGACCCGGGGACTGATACAATTTAGCAATTCCTAGCTGTTTTTCTGACACATTAGGGGATACTTATACTTAAATTTGCTGTCCGTAAAAATATGTATGGATTCACATGGGAAGATTTTGGTTAACAGAGCATGGGTTTATTTCATCTCTCTGTTCTGATTCAATGTCACTTGGCTAAGTAAAATTAGAAACAATAGAAGGCTGAAGCAAGGAATTAATTTTGTGTGAATACCTGTCATGTTTTAATTGATATAATAATTCCTCAGTGATGTAAACAAATGATGGTCCTCAGACCCTCTAGAACTGCTGTTACATGAACAACTACAAGACTCCCATTTTATCAGATGTCATGGAGTGGCCTTTTCTATGGTTCAGAATCTGAACTTCTGCCATTACTGCTGGTTCGGAGTGGTAGAGGTGAATGAACAGTTAAATTCTGTCCTTAAGAGCAGTTTTACTTTAATTGACATTTTCTGGGTCTTTCCAATTTGCCGCAACCTGCACACAGGCCATGAGTGTGCGTTAGAAAGCCTTTTCAAATTCCTGCTGCTTACCTATGAGACCAGAATATTCCTTTTGGACTTAAGGAGGTTTGTGGAGATTTTCAATATGTATTATAGATACTTAATAGGATGAAGGAGAAAATTTGCATTTAGATAGATGCTACAATTCCTATGAATACATAATAATTTGTAAATGAATTTTTGTAAAATAATTCCCTTTAAAGGATTTTTAAAAGGAATAATAAGTCTTAAATAACAGTACCATTCTCTATTAATATCAAAGTGGTATGCAAGTGGCTTCATTCCGTTTTGCAAAAAGGGACACTGAGTAACTGAGGTGCTATTTGCCAAGCGCATGTCAGAATGGGGAACAGGACCCAGTATTCATATCTCTAGTCTAGCATCCTGTCTGCCTAGACCATGGTGCCTCTAAATAGCCTGCTGGAAAGGTGTCAGAAATGTGGCATTTTTGTGAAAGTCTATGAGGAAAGTGTATAGATCTTGCTTAATAGTCAGTTGCTGTTTTATTTATTCCAAGTATTCAAATCCAGCCACGAGTCATTTTTTAATCAGATAGTATTGACTCAAGGGATTCATACACCCATTGCAAGAATTGATGCAATCGTGCTATAGTCTTGCAATGAGTTGTATTAATAGTTTGTAGTCCCAAGACTTTCCATTAATATACATTACTGACACCAGACTGCCATTGGATAACCGTGCCATTAATAGATATAGTATCCAGAACTCTCAAATACTAAGATTTTTGCAAGAATCCATGGGTATTCACTTTGTATTTCTGTAGCAAGCAACAAGGACTGATACATGCATATGACCTTATCGTGTGTTTGAGGACAATAGGCATGGAGAATTATATGTATATGAAGTTACACTGACCACAGTTGCTCAGATGGGGGACACTGCAGAAACATTTTTTGCCAGCTACAAGCCTGGCAAATTCAGCTTGGCTTCTCGAACACAAGATAAGAGTCTTTCAGGTTCCTTGCGCGTGTCAAAAGTAAAAAGTTCTATGGGTCAGATTAGGCCTTCAAATACACCCATGCTATGCCCCATATCAGCAAACTATGCCCTCAGTGACCCACCTGTTGTTTACAATGACTTTGTATAGGTGTAATTGATTGAAACTCAGTAAACAATTCTGTTTGAAGTTTCAGGAGGTGAACTGTCATCAGCAGTTTACTTGTTTGGAGTTGTGTTAACTCTACAGGATGAGGAGTGAAAAAACAAGGTTTTTTAACTGGTCAGCTGATACGAACAAAGTACAACTCTCCTGAAGAAGCAGGACTGTGCGCACTCTGATTTTCAGAGTAGAGTTGCACTTAATTTAAACCAAACAGCATATTTACCAGAGATTATGTATGGATCTCAGGGAACTTCTCAAGCATTGATCAATTTAGTCTTTCAGCACTTCTGAAAGCTAGATGACATGGTAGAGACTGTTCTGTTCTTTAATAAGGCAATGAACACTGACTATATCAGAATTACTTTCTCTATTGAAGTGTAGATTCAACAAGATGCGGACAGGGGGAAAAAGTAGTAGCTCAGCATAAACTATACTGACGTAAACAAATGATGGTTTTCAGACCCTCTAGAACTGATGCTAGAGTGGGCTTTTCTATGGTAAACAGCATTGGTGGACACAAATACCTTCAAGAGCAAAGGAAAATTATTAATTTAACAGCTCGATCTCTTGGATCTGTCAAGTAAGAATAAGGTGATAACCTGCTCAGAAAAACTGCACAAACATCCCAGCAGGCATCTAACAAAATCTAATTCTGTCTTTTACCAGCTGGTTACCAGGCTGTCATCTGGTGATGTTAAACATTTGAGGAGAGTCTTGTTTTGAACTATTTTATCTACCACACATAGAGACTCCTATTTTTGTTTTAAAAGGGCAGTGTGGTTATAGTGCCCACCACTCATCAGACTTCCATGGGGAATACTACTAGCTGCCAAGCAGTCCTGCTTTTAGATTGACAGGCAAGTTTATAGACAAGAAGATGAAATTTCATTTCAGCTCCACTCTGAGTCTCAAAGCACTGCAAAATTCAACCCCAGTAAAATCAAAGGTGTGAAGCTTAAAAACTGAAAGATGCTTTCAGAAAGATAAGACTCAGATGTAAGACAGCTTTATAGCCTTGGCAGATGGCTACTGAAAAGTTGTTTCTAACAGAACGTTAAGCTGAGACACAGTGAGATGAATGAGTTGACACCAAGAGTTCAAGTGCGTGGTAGTTTATTTAGCATGCAGGCTTCTTGATTTTCAGCCTGCTGTCTTAATCTATACTGTTCTTGTGACTAAAAATAAACCTCCACCCACAGTAAAGAAAATCATTTACTGGCAGTTGGGCCTGATTTAAGAATTAAAAAAGAAGGAAACATTAGTTGCATTTCTGTAGAAAGCACTTAATCAGCAAACCAGAGTTCCTTTAAAACCTCAGTATGTTTAATTCTCCTTCCTTTTACTAAGCAGTCTTCCCCTTCAAGCCTCAATAATTTGTTTCCCAACAGAAGACAGAAATACTTTTAGAACAGCTTTTACTAATGTTTACTGTGGCATATCATGCTTATAAAATCTTTTTAATATGTAACCATTTAACTTCTCTTGGCAAGATAAATTCATGGTGATACAGATATTTTGTAAATACCATACTAACTTAGCATCTGAGTCAGAACAGACTATAAAAGAAAATGGCATTTGAAATAAACTTGGTTTCGCAGTACAGTAAGGTATATTAAGCAAAAATTTTAGGATGAACTAGAGTTTAGAGTTCAGTATGTTCTTTATGGTACAGATGGCAACTATGTGCCCTGAACTTCTGTGAGGGTATTTCTGAGGTCATCAGCTATCCCATGGGGGAAATGAGTCAGCAAAAGCGTAAGTGATTTCAACACCTTTGTTATAAATTCCATAGATTAGTAATATGAACTTTACAAAAGTTTTGCTAATTTGGGACCCGTGAGATTTTCCACTGAGTAACTTTAACTTTAAAAAAATTATACACATTGCTACAATATTTGCATTAAAGCAGTGTTAAGGATTCAAGCAGGAATGAGATTTTACTTTGCTGCTCTATGGCTGCATTTGAAAACAATCCCTGCCCTAGAAGAGGTTAAGGCAAGACCCAAGTAGCTATTATAAGATAAATGAATGAAGAACATTAAGAATGAGAACCCTTACCTTACTGAGACACAAATATATAGCTATTTATACCACAATTCAAAAGTTATAGAAAAACATTTTTTACGGAGGTAGATATATCTAAAATGCTTGTATCAGGAAGCAGTAACAATTGGAAAACTTACATCTCAAGGTGAAAAGAAAGCAAAAGAAGCAGTTTTCAAGTAACAAAGACCTCTAGGATCTGGTAAAAGAGTAAGGAAAGCACGCATGGTTTAAAGCACAGAAATTTATATTTGAAGGGTAAAGGGAATTACGTTTTCAGCCATCAGTAATACAGGTAGTGAAGTTCAGATGTCATTACATGACTGTGGTCTGTTAAATGTGATGAATGTCTCTTTATATGACTGCAGAATTAGGGTCTGAAATTGCAGCTACCCCCTGAGAGCAGCTTGCGTCTAATATGAACATATGCAAAATGCAAATATGAAATACATGTGTCTTGGAGACTGTTCACAACATTATTCTATTATCATTCCCCAAATGATTAAGTTCTATGTATCAGCACAAAATGATTCTCTGTTCACCCTGGGTGGACAATTATGTAACAAAACAGGAAGTTTTATCCCATTGTTCTAGGCAGCCTATATATTACTCTCATACAATTATATCTAGAACAATTTGAGTACATGTAAGTTCTTCCAGACCTTAAACACTTTAAAAAGCATACATGTGAGCCTTCTCAGAGGTATATTCATCAGGGTGCTCTCTGGTTACAAGTGATTTTCCTAACCCAAGATCCAAATACATAATTCGGTGCCCTAAAGGCATTCTGCAGAATTGTGATTCACCTACAGGACTTTGTGGGTATAATACAATGAATGGAACATATTCATCTAGAGATGGACTTTTCCATCTGTGACAGGTTGAAGGTGTTAAACAATTCAAATATCCCTCATTTTTCTCTAATGTTTCAGGGCACAACAGAATGGAAATCACTTATATGAAATATAAATGTTGAAAACCAATACATTTTAAACCCATAAATTATGTGTATAATTTCTATCTGCTATTGTCAGGGAAAGGACATGAGAAATGCAGTGATTATGTATAGTTTTGCTGGGACATTCAATTATATGTGTATGATTTGCATTTTTGTACCTACTGTTTGACAAATCTGAATACCCATATCTAGTAGTCATGTGACTGTTAATCAGGTTCTTCCCTTGTGATATGAAATCAAATCATATTATAAATTGCACAGTAGGTTTCATAACATGCTGCAATGCGATGACAAGATTGCTCGTATTCAAATACAGCCACCCATATTGCTTGGCCACATGCCTCCGTTCTGGATTTATATAAGAAGCAAAAGAATTGTAGCTTGTTGTAAATTTTATCATGTGTGAAAATAACCTTGCAGAAACACAAAACTGGCTGCTAAAAAAGTTATGATTTTTACTTTATGCAACTAACGTGCAGAAGCAATGCTGAGGCAAAAGGACAGTGAAGACCAAGTTTAGTCTTGAGTTGAACACACCAAGGTCAGCTCCAAGTGTGGGCTCGGATAATGGCACAGCTACATCATGCTAAAAATAAAGTGCTTAGTCTTCTCATTTTACTTCAGAATAGTTACAAGTTATTTATTCCAAGGTGTAAAAGCCTGCATTTGGAGCAATGAAAACAAAGCCTTCTGTAATATGGTAGCTTCTGTATTAGTTCATCATTTCCAAGTCAAGTGACACATAGAATGCCAATCTTTCAATAGGTTAGCAGAGGCCGTTTTCAACCTACAATGTATCCTCAGAGATCTGAAGCACTGTTGACTGGTTGTACTTCTCAGAAAAGTGCTGACCAACCAGTTCTGTCCTGTGCCAACCTCTTCGATTTCCTCACATTATTAATATCTTATAAGTATATTCTACTAGCACAGTCATCACTTCTTTCAGTGACCATGCTCGTGAGCAGGGGTAATATATTTTTCAATTCTTAGCATAACATAGAAAGTCCTTCTGGACCATCTCCTTTTTCATTCCCAGATTCCCAAATCATGTCTTGCTTACAGAGCCCTCACTACTAAATACCATTTAAATTCCATTTGATGTACTTAGTATCTTGCTACAAAGACTTCCGCTTCAGCTGAAGTAGCATGCCCCTAGTAGCATGCAGTTTTAAAAGGCCATGCTTGATACATTCCAGTTACAATTGATCATAGCCATCTGAATTATGAAAGGTGTTTCCTAGATAAAATAACTATTGGTAAACTACATCAGACTAACAGCATTGCTTTTTTATTCAGTGGCTTTGAGACCAGTCATTTTAAAAGGAGTGGTAACAATCCTGGTTTTCTGATGAATCTCATTTTAACGACAATAATCAGGAGATAGATACGATCAATGAAGCCTGGGTCTCTGAGCCTGATGTTTAGCTCTGAAACTTTGGTTTCCATGCCAGAGATCTGTTGTGTAGCTAAGTTAGTGAAGATGCAGAAAAAACGGATGAAGATCACACATCCTTCTCCAACTCTTTCAAGTATTTAAGATGTCCTCAAAGCCCAAGCCCCAGCAGCCTCCATGAAGCTAACCATTCTTACCAGTATGACTGTCTTTTACACAGCTTGACAGATGGAAACACGATTTCCCTACTGTTTGCACTTCCTTTTATGAGTTATTTACTTTTTTTTTATCTGAAGCCTGGATTTCAAACACTACTGTGCCCATAGTTATAATCCTAGGGAATCCAGTTAGCTAGCTGTTTGTACCTTAGTCATTGTTTAAACAAGCCTACATCATGTTATAACTATGTGAAGAGAACTAGCCCATTTGATACAGTTGGATCTATCCTAGAGTGGCAGAACTATCCTACTTTTTTAACGTGATTAGGCCAAAATTTGCTGCAGTTACTGCAGTTGCCACAATAGAACAGGCGAGGCCAAAATAGGTTAAAGTACTTCTGTAAGAAGTCTAAGGATCTTTGAAAGCTATTTGTCATACTTTCTTTCAGAGTCTAGTCTAAGGGCTATGTACTTAAAAAGCAGCCCTTCAGTTTTAAGATTCACTTTTTCATGCTAGTGACAATCCCTGTTCTATAGATCCAGAAACAGACGTATGATGAACCTTTAGCCCAATGTTCATTATGGCTGAGATATCAAAAGAAGCAGAGCCCAGCAGGTAATGGAGAAATGAAAAAAAAGGATTTAATTTACACTTGAGTTCAAAAGGTAGAGAGAGAGGTAATGAACAGAACACAGGAAGGGCAGGGACAAATGAGCCACGGAACTATATAAAGAAGTACAAATGAGACACCAAGCCATTAGAAGTTGCTCCCTTGGTTTATGATAGGTAATTGTTTGCCTTTGTGTGCTCATAAATGCACTTAAAATAAACAGAACATTTCCTAGTATAGGCCATGGCACTGTTTTCTTTTTCCTGGTAAAAGTTTTAAGAATACCATAGGATTATTAAGATGCTGACATGTAAAACTCAACAAAAGAGCTACAAACCTTTTCCTGTTATTAAACAAACGGAAAATAAATATTCAGGACTGGGATATTTTCCATAAGAGGATGTTCTGGGTTTTTTTTGTATTTAAAAACTTATATACTTTTGGCAACAAATTGATTTACTTGCTTTATTTCAGTTTTTAGAATGTGATGATTTAGGGATTTATCGTGATTTGTTTGTTATTTTGTCCTTTTGTCAGTTATGACACATGAACCTAGACAGCATTTAGGATGAGCTCTGAGACATGTGTCAGATAATATCTGAATCCAATAGGATTGTTTATGTGCTTAAAGGCAGACAGCCATGTTAAAGCACATTCCTGGATCAGGCATGGTCTAAATTAAATGGGGGTGACACCAAATTTTCATTTTGTTATATAATAAAAATAACCTGTTCTGTTTCCTTATTCTTGTAAATGAGGTAAAAGTGCTGGAGACAAATTCAGTTTTAGATGTTATACTCACACCTATGGGAATTATAAATCATTAGTGCCTAGTTTGCATCTGGTCCTGGAAGCTGCCTTAAAATGGTCTGGTACATAGCATTCCCTAAAATCTATTTGATCCTTACATTTAACAAAACTGAAAATGCCTGGGAAACCAGAAGAAAAACAGTGAAAAAAAAGTCTCTCTTCTGGGTTATTCCTAGAACGGAATTCAGTATTCTTAAATAAGGCCTTCATTTCAGCTCCTTGGAATTCCCTAGTATTTGAACTAAATCGCTGGTCTCTGACCTGTTATTAATGGATGGGTATGCAAATCACAAAAACATCACAGAGGACATAAACTGGTATCTCTTTTTGCAGTATTACAGGTAATTAAGGAACTGAGTAAGAATGTTACCAATTTGGCAAGATAAAGATGACTCTAGATTTGCTGAGGCAAATGAGCAGAGCGATGACAGAGACACTCTTCTGCCACCGGCGTACGAACAGATGTTTGGAGTTGTAGCTGGCACTTCCCATGCCACGATGCTCGCCACTTTGGCAGAAGATGAGCACGCGCTTAAAATGGAGTGCAAACCTTGCTCTTCACAGTTGCCATAAGGTTCTCTTGCCCAGCCAAAGCAGTGAAAAGCCTCTCCAGCAAACAAATACCAAGGCCAAAAGGCTGTCTACATAGAGTTTCTTTAAAATTGTGAGCAAAAAAAAGAATGTGTGCTCAGTTATCGTACTTACATGCACACAAGCATAACTGTGCTTTCCAACACCCATTAGATTCCCAGAAAAGTAGGTAAATATTAGTCATCAATATTTGAAGAGATATTTAATGAGCAAAGCAATTATTTAACAATTATGCAGGAGTATCTAAAAATCTGAGCCACTGGTTTAGGATTCCATACGCATCTGAATGCAAAAAAGAACTGTGCATAGAAAAACTAGACGCCAAACCCAAAAAAACAAAAACCAACAACACTAAAAATCTTGAAAGATTTTCCCAACTATTTTTTCCTACTAGTTAATACAAAGCACATAATAATTTGAAAAAGAATAAGAAAAGCAAAGTTGTAAACAACTAGAGAGACAATACTCAGTATCTGAAAAGTCTGCCAGCCTTAAAGGACCTCTGAGAGTGTAAGATGTACAAAGCCAAGGGTGTTCTTTGACTGTTTTGCACTAGATTCTGTGCCTTTTTACACAAAAAGCCAGGTGAACAATTTCACTAATATGAAAATCTATCTTGTATTTACATCTTTCAACGGAGCATAGCATTTGTTATGCATTTTGCACCGGGCAGCTACATTTATTGAAGTCAGAATTGAAAATTGCTGAAATATGGACATCTAGTGGAGACATCTAATTATTACAGTTTTCTTTCCAATAGAAATAGAAAAAAATGTATTAGACTTTTACTGATTATCTTGCGGGAGCCTGGAGTTTTGTCCTTGCTTTTCACTGGCTGGCTTATTGCTTAGTTGCATGAGGTGAAGGTGACAGAATTTGGCAAAACAGAAGCTGTGCGTCATTTAACCACTTACCTAGGTGATTGATGAAGCAGAGAAACTAATGACCCATGAAGGAACAAATGTTTCTTCAACAGAAGATAAATAAATCTGATATGGGAGGTCAAGGGATGGGCAAAAATCTGAGGCTGGAAGTGCCCTTAATTTCCCCTGAATGAAAGCTCGGACCTTTTGCATTAGTTTCCATGGGGAGAAGGAAAGTGATAATTTCGGGGGTGTTGAAAGCCTTGATGCAGTGAAAATTAAGGTTTAGAGTTTCAAACACATATAGTTTGTAATATAAATTGAGAGCTAGCTATGAGGACAAAAAAGTGACACGGTGCACTGTGATGTCTGCAGAGAGACACCAATGTGTTGGGATGTCAGCAGGATCAAATGGTTCTGTCAGAATTCCTCAAAGTGTGTTTAATCTCCAAGAACACAAAATCATTTTCCATGTCTAAAGTAAGTATGCTAACTACATACTCATTTTTAATGCTCTCTTTTCTCATGCTATTCACTGTATTACCGTCCATCTCGGGATTTCTGCTATTATGGGATTTCTTACTGGGTTGACGCTTGGCCAATATTTGTCTGACTTCTCTTTTTTGGTCTCCTGTGAAAACCATCTGAAACTAAGCAGAAACTAACCTTGATTTATTTCTTTAATAAACAAAATGAAGATACTGCATATTAATAAAAATGAAAACTATTCCCTAGTTGTTTTTTTTAAAGTTTCCAAAAACAGTCCTGTATCTCTGTCAAAGTTAATGTAACCAGAATTTCCATGGGAATTTCTGTCAGTCTGGGGAAACTGGAACTGGCTAATGTAAATAACTACAGCCCATCCTCCAACTACTGTTCAAATCACCTTGTGAGAAAGGATCCATTGAAAAGAAAATGTTACCATGTTTCTTTGGCGGGCTACAAGGAGTATGTGATAAGAAAACTTTACAGGAACATTCTGTGGAAACCTGAGACAAAAATGAACATAATGATGAATCATGACTTGAATTTCATAGGATTCTATGCAAAACTGTTTGGGTTTTTTTTTTGGTATGCAACCCAAAATTACCTACCGACACTAGAATAAGAGGTCATTCTTTTACGATTTTATGACTAACTTCCTTGAGAGTGCTACATAGACAAATAGTTTTACCGGCTGACATTTCTGTTTCTTTTAATAAGCATAAGAATGTAAAATATGTATTTAAAGAGTACCTGGCCTGTATGTTTTGGCTGAGATAGGACTGGGAATTAGCTTCCCATCTCCCTATAAAAGTCCCCAAACATCCAGAAAACAAACACCTTGGATAACAAAACTCCTTAGCACTTTCCTGCATATCACAATTTTACGAGCAGTAGAATCTTCATAGCATGAAAATCAGTTAAAAACAGTTAATTTAACATAAACAATGTTAAATATTAGTTAATATAATGCTAAACAAACTCTTATTGTATAAAGGGAATGTTTCATCTGAATGATTCCAGACAAACTTTGTAATATAAGTTATTGTGGAAGGACACAATAAACGACAGAAAGGCTGAGAGTACATAATTGCAAATGCTTATGTAGATTTAAACAGATATTACTGTGTACGTGGTCACAGAAAGAGTTTAATAAGCCTGATGGTAAGAGCATGTCTTTCCACTGTAACTATATTTCAGTTCTACTCCTCTATCACCGACTGAGGAATCCTCTAACAACACAGAGCAGAAGCTAGACGCTTCCCCCTGGGAAGACATACTGCTAGTTCAGGGGGACTAGTATGTATGCACTAGTGTCCCCAAATGGGACCATGCTGTAGGAAATTCTGGGGTTGGCAATGTAAACATCAGGACATTGAGAGTCAGGCAACGAACAACTGAAAACTGTGCAGCAGAGGCAACTGTGTCAAAGTTTAAGGCGATGCGTTTGTAGGACTGAAGGGTTACAACCAAGTTGTTCTCATCATGATTTGGAAAAAGAGGGTCATATTAGTTTTTTTCAGAAAGCTGACATTGGTTTGGACCTTAATTTAGTAAAGTGCAACGGAATAATTCAGCTGAGTATCAAGAAATAGTAAGCAATCCACTACTCTGCATTAGAAGCAACGCATCAGCCAGGGACAACATGAAACAGTCTGTTCTTATAATGACATTTCTGAACCAAAAGACTGCAAAACAGAAATGGAAAGCTGAAAGACGATTTAACAAAAGCTGCAGGCTTTCAGCCTCTGTAGGGCAGTATAGAGTATCACATTTTCTGCCGCACTGCAGAGATCAGAAAACCTCCTGGAAGGATAAATCCTGAAAACTCTCATGAATGGGATTTTCTGTGCTTTTAGTGCAGTCCCTTGTCTCAAGGCATGATCAACTTTACTTGAACTGTTCCTGAAAGATGTTTGTCTAACCTGCTCTTAAAATTTCCAGTGATGGACACAATACAATCCTCCCAGGTAATGACAGTGTTGTCCTCACCTCACAGGTACAATATTATTTTGCAATATAATCTCCTTGCTCCTTCTGTTATTTCCCAGTGGTCATGCAGAACAATGTACATCTCCCTCTTTGCAATGGTCTCTTTTGCCCATTTTACCTTTTCTAGACCGAGTTATTTCAGTCTTTACTCATAGGTCACTCTTGTCACTCTCTTCTTGACTCTTGGCAGCAATATGACATTTCTGACTCATTCCCTGTTTGTGATTCACTGTCATCTTGAGGGTTTACTTTTCAGAGCCACGGCCTAGTCATTTAGCTACCGCCTTGTCATTTGCTGTCTCATCGTAAAAAGGGAGATCCAGATATTTGTGAAAGTGTCTGTACAATTATTGATGTTCTAAAAAAAAAAATGGGCATGACTCATCTCAAAGAGAGCTTGTCCTTCAGATAGCAAAATTTCTGGTTGAAGCACAATCTGGGCTCGTAATCAGAAACAGGAGCAGATATTTGGTTGAAGAAGTATGTGTGTGATTCAGTTAATTGACTGAATGGCGTATGTGCGGTTTCCCTCTCAAGGCTGTATGAAGATAATGAGATGTGAAGGAAAGCAACTGACCTATAGCTCTTTTATGTTTTGTCTACTTCCCACTTCAATGTACGTCTCATAGTAATGTGTCTGCACAATGAGAAAATATAGATATATCTGGCATAGATAAACTCTACCTTCATTTCAAAGCAACTTGATTTGAAAAATTTAGATGGCATTTTGAAAAAGAGTGACGTCTTTGATACTTACTTTCATGTCGCTACCTAGATTAACTCTTAGTTTAGATTACTTTAGTGTTTTAATGGTAGAGCTGTAAGAATGAACCTGAAATTATCTGAGCACTGCTGTGTACTTTGGTGACAGGAATACAACAGGGTCCTCTGTGGTCTAGCTTCAACACTTTGTATGTGAATCAACATTCAAAATAAATTAACACTCAGGAGCTGCTATATAAAGTGGACCGCTGCAGGAAATAACTGCAAGAACACCAGCTTAGCATTCTCTTGTTTTGTGCCACATTCCCTGTGTAGCGTTATAACCATTACTGCCCTTCTTGTGCCTCATGAGTGTGTCCAGAAAATGGGAATAAGAGATAAAATACCTCATAAGAATGATGTATTTTTACAATTTCTCATCACTGAATTCAATGATGTCTCTGTTGAAAATCAGACAGGCTTCTCTACTGAGAGTGTGTCTGCCTGGAGCCAAAATATCTTGATCCTCCTCCTTGGATAGTGGCATCTCACAATATATAACCTCAAAATAAGAAAGAGCAGTTGCATTGTGGTTGCATGTACAATTATGAATTTGATGAGCAAGGCTCAACTAGCAAGAGGTTCAGTGCTTATCAAAACAAAAAAAAAGGATGTTTGCTCCTCACTAACTAGTGAAAATGCTTTGCTTTTTATTCAGGTACTTTTTTTTTTTTTTTAATTGCACTACGACGTGCTCCTGAATTCAGCTCTGGTAATAAGCTGCACGATCACAATTACCTCTGTTAACAAGTTGTGTAAGTAGCATTGCATTATCCCAGGCAGTTATATGAGTCACGGCCATGTTAAGGGTTTGTTACAGAGCCAAAAACAATTGCTTCAAGCTGAAAATTATCTCTCTGCCTCACCTCCCACAGCTATAAAATTTCATCCACCCCCGTATCTCAAATGCCCCTCATTATGAAGCTCATCATTCATTTCAGTATGGGTGTTCCACATAAAATGTCTTTTTTTTTTTTCTCTCGCTTTATTACTTTCAAATCCCCACCACGGGTCGGTTTGCAGTTTTCGGACGTGACTACAGTATCAAGCCAAGCAGCAACCAGGAACGCAGCGCTGCGGCGCAGGGCAACCCCATCCTTCCGCCACGGCGGCCATCTCCGCCCTCCTCCCCTGAACCGGCAGCCTAGGGACGGCCCATCTCCCCACACACTGCCCGCCTCGCCTCTGCTCACACCTCGGGGCTGCCGACGCCGCCTCCTGCCACACGGGGAAAGGAGATACCACAGAGATACCCGCCGCCGGGACGGTCCCCTCACGGCTGTGAGGAGATGCCGCGCGCCCCCGCGCCGTGCGCAAACGCGGCCGCGCGCCCCCGGGCCGTGCGCAGACGCGGCCGACCGCCCGCCCGCCAAAGCCGGCGGACGGTCGTCCGCGTCTGCGCACGGCCCGGGGGCGCGCGGCGGCGGGTGCGTGAGGTCGCTATGGCGACGGGCGAGCGGCGCCGCCCGGGTTGTGGCCGCCCGGTAGCCGCGGTGTCGGGCCGGGTTGCCCCTGTTCCCCGATACCTCGCTCCGGGTGGGGTTGCTGGCGGCGGGGCGGGTTGGGTACTGCGTGGGTGAGTGAGCGGGCGCGAGGCGCCGCGTTGCCGGGCCTGGCCTGGGCCTAGGCCCGGGCCGGGGCCTGGGCCTTCGCCTTCTTCGGTGGGCTGTGGGTTTCTGTTATCCCACGGAGGACAGGCCCGGCTCTCTGCAGGGCTTATGCCCCTCTCTGCCGGTCGCGGGTCGGCGGCAGGGCTGTAGGCACGGCGCTTATAGCCGCAGCCACGAAATCTCCTCCATCCCCACTTCGGTGGTTCTGTCGGTGAAGGTTACCCTGCGCTTCCAGAGAGCCTCGGGGTCTGTCCGATCTCCCTGTCAAAGGGGTGCCCTGTTTAAAGCAGGCAAACCTGCCAAGCCACTGCTCTTTCTTCAAAATTTATTCCCATAGTTATTCAAAAACAGTTTACATTTAGGCACTTGTGTGCTGTGGTTTCTGCTGTTCTACTAATTCATCTGCTTTATTCTTGAAACGTCTTCAGCAGTTTATGTACTTGCCTTTCATCTTGAAGTTTACTTTATAAACTCTTGGCTAAAAACTACCCCTACCTGGTCTTTAGGGGATACTGTAATGCCAAAGAGAAAAAGATTAACATACAACATCAGCAAATCGCTGATTATGTTTGTCTGGCATAATAGTTAAGAATTAAAGTTGGATTGAGCTGTAGGATTTATTTTTAATTTGCTATTAGGAAGGGAATGTTGCTGAAATGTGTAAAAATGGGTGAACTTTAACTCCTGAACATTAAATGTTGTGATTCTACTTTTTTAGGAGGAGACATTAATATTAGGAAATGGCAGAAGCAGTTTTTCATCCCCCAAGAAGGAAAAGAAGAGTTTTTGAGTCTTACGAGTCTCCCTTCCCTGTGGATGTAGGTGGCAAGGATTTCAGAATATGCCAGGCTGAAATCATTAACAACAATGTTATTGTGAGGAACCCTGAAGATATTGAACAGCTTTATAACAAGGTGGTGTATGCTGTTTGCACATTATTTTTAGTGTTTTAAATATAGGTAAAGCATAATACTACTTAACATCTGCCTGCCTTTATGTTTTCTTTCCCCTGTAGCCTCCAGTAATCTGCCATATTTCCCTCCTCTCCTGAAATCAGTACAAAAAGTATATTCTGGATCAAATGTGAAAAGTATTTAATTTTTATCCCAGCAAATAAATTTTAGAATGAAGTGACGGTGTGAACTAAAAAACAGCTGTGAAGACTTCATATTTGTTTGTTTATTTATTTCTCCTTTCAACATTTTATGTAACCTTGCAAAAGCATTTTCTTGTTTTTAAAGCTCAGGACGTTGGAATATTACTGTTTTATAAATGCTTGTAGAATTCTTTTAACTTCAGAGTGATTTCTTCCTGAGTAAAATAAGGTACATTAAGCCTCTTATGTCTGAGTATGCTTAGAATTGAGGAAAATGACCCAACACCCTCCACTGCTTACATCTTTGAGTGCCGGTGTTTACTATTGAACTAGTTATCAGAAGCTAAACAACAAGCTTTAGGCAAAGCTTAAACGCTGCAGAATTTCAGTTATTTTTTTCACCTGCTCTTGGCGGTGAACGTTTTATATTTGGAAAGAAGTTCATTTTTGTCTGATGATATAATAAGGACTTTTCCTTTTCTTTGAAGGGCTATTTTGGAAAAGGTATCCTTTCAAGAAGTCGACCAGCGTACAGCATTTCGGATCCTTCACTGGTTACAAAGTGGCAAGGTAAATTGTGCCTGCTTGTACTTCTATCACTATTGTAATAGTACTTTTAACCTTTCTTCACTTATTGAAGAAGTATGTTTATAAACACACAGAAAAATAATCTCTCTATTGGGTCAGATCAAGGATCTCTCTCTCTCCCTGTACTTGATGATGGCCAGTATAAGATACCTAGGAAAAATGCAAAACCAGGAAATATATGTCAGTAGCTCCTTAGTGCGTTCTCCTGGCCTTCACTGATTACTTGTTTAGGAAGCCTGTAAGTAAAGGTATCATCCTTGGACTTTTCTTCATAAAAATGTCCATTTTTTTCAGTTTTAATATGTAGATTTTAGTGTCCATGAAATGTCGAGGCAAGGATATGTGAAATTTTTAATCTGCTTATAGCCAGTCACCTCTGGTCTGCTCTTGGTTGTTTGTAGAAAGACTGTCATTCTTTATTCATCTTTTCCATGACAGTTAAGTCTCAGTAGACATTGCTGGATTTTATCATATCTCTCTGTAATTGTCTTTTTATGGGCTGGAGAAAAATAGTGTATTTAGTTGTTCCTCTTGTGCAGGCAGTTACTTCTGTTCCTTTTCTGGTTCTGCCGTGTCCTTCTTGAATACAAGTGGAACCGAAATGGCAGAGAGTATTGAAGATGGGGGTAATTACGAGGCTGCAGATAACCTCAGTGATCAAAATCACATTAAAATATTTTTATATTGATGAAATAATGTATGTTTTTTTCTTTATACAGGTGCTAACATAAACATGCCTATAATTACATCCAAAAAGTAAGTTAATTTACATTAATTTATTCTTGGGTTTTTTATCAAACAGATTATTTTATATTTTATCTTACTCGATTTTAGATTCTTGTCTGTATAAATGCTGATGACTTGCTTCTATTTATTTTCTTTGTACTTAATTACATCACATTATGTGATGTACATCATGTGTACATCACAGTAGGAAAACTAGAAATAGAGTAGGTGATATTCAACATGGTTTTTCATGTAAGCTTGCAGGTATGAGTTGCTGAATAGAAGCCAAGATTGAGTGCATGCATAGTAGCATGGGTAATTAATTCATAATAATATCAAGCATAATAAACTGTTTCTCAGCTGAGGAGGAGAAAGAGAAGTTTCTGGGGCAGGCTATTTTAAAATAACTCTTCCATTTCCTTATTGAATTATCACAATGTGGGCTGAAGCGGCTCTTGAACTTGTATAATACAGAAATGTTTTACTTTTTTTTTTTTCATAGTTTCTGTTAACATTGCTAGTTTGTACATTTATCAAAACAGAGTGTTGGACCACATATTTGTTTTGTTCCACGTAAATAGTATATGAACTAACTGTAAGAGTGTGCAAGTTAGTAACTCTGTTTGCTTTAATCTTATGATAATGCTAAAAATTTTACTTTATTTAAGTTTAAAAGTTACACACCTTCAGTCCTCAACTATAGGGAAGACAAACAGTACCAATATTACTACTGCTGCTACTACAGTTACTACTACGTGCAGAAGCACTTGTCGTTCTTATTAGTCTCCTTTGTGACTGCTTTATGTGCCAGCAAATACAGCTGAGCATCAATGAAAGTGTAATTACACTGGTGCAGAAAATGCACCATGATCTGTCTCAGTAGAGATCCGTGAGTGTAAATTATATGGTAATTAAATCATAGGACAAAGAGGAGTATTTCTTTATAACAAAAAGTACAGCACTGAATTATACAGCTTTAGTATGAGACTTCAGAGGGACTTATATTTTGTGTTGACACATAAAATTTGCATTTAATTGTCTTTGTAGTTCTTCATTACCTGGTCTGTAATTGCTGTGTTAGGATTTTGCTTTGGGAAATAAAGAATATTGTTGTAAAGTTGTCCAGGTTTGAATAAGGACAGCTGCGCTCATCTACCTGTAACTTCCCAGAATGCAGATTAATGTCTTCAACTGGGTATTCATGTTATCTTCCAAGGAGAAATAATTGAAAGGGCACTAAAAACTCCATCATAATTGAAAAACATTAGAAATATTTGCAGCTTTCAGCTAGTATCTTGCTGATAGGATTATTGTTATTTCTCAGGGATGTGAGGGGTTTTGCTATGCTGTTGCTGTTTCAAAGATAGTTAAAACCGAGTTTTGAAGATACTATTCTCAGTAGTTAGCTGTATAATAGATGAAACGTGTGAGAGCTCTAAATGCAAAGTCATCTTGTGTATTTTAATCATGCAAGCTCTGACACCAAGATATTTTTGCAGGGAAGTCACGCTTAAGGCTTCAGTGGAAGGAGGAATTTTTTGCCTGGTGAAGTTCTTGCTTCTTGAAACTGTATAGCAGTAGTCGTCAATGCGTGGTTCTTGTGCAACGTTTGGTAACAGTGCTTGTTGCCACAGAAATTTAAATTTAAAAGGCAAAAGGAAGCCAAAGAAGGCAGCAGAATCTTGATGTTCAGTAATGCCATCTGCAGCTTCCTGGTGACTGGAGTCCTATTATGTTGTGCATGTTGTATTTTGCAAAGCAGTTATGGGGCATGTGTTCAGATTTGTTTTGAGAATTGTGCTGAATCTTCTTTTTTTTTTTTAAGATGCTTGTTTTTAGGATGTTAATTAAAGCATGTAATGCCCTAGAACTTCTAATTTATTTTACTTGTTTACTAGGTACCAGTGTCATGTTCAGTGGGCTAAAAGTATTTTGCAAGAGCAAGGATTTGATGACTGCTCGATTACCAAAATTCTTGAAAATTACACTAAACCTCTTGAGCTGCCATTTTTGGAAGAGGATGGAGCCGAACAAACCAGTAATAGTTGCAACAGAATGGGCCCAAATACAGAAAATACAGAACTTTGCAGGCAATCTTCTACAGATACTGGGAACGCAGTAGCCCTAAGTTGTGAGAATCGGAACGAAGGCTACAAGAAAGCCTGTTTGGAAGGAGATCCGGCATTTTATCCTGTGGCTGTATGTGGCTCTAAAGAACAGGAACAAAGTGACTTGAAAGAGATAGCTGAAGTTTCATGCCAGAAGCATGGTTTTCTCATGCAGTGTGGCTGCAAGGCAAAGGAGCACACTGGGCAAAGATCTTCTGAGGCGATAAAGTCAAAAGAATGTGCTCCAGAATATGTATTGGTGCAAGAGGAAGAAGAAGGTGACTTATGTCCTGAAGATGATTCTGCTCATGTGCAAGAAAATGTAAGGAACAGAGTATCCTAACGTTTTAGAAAAATCGTATCATCAGTGCTGTTTTCAGAATTCAGTATTTTTTCCAGTTTAAAGTTGTAGTAATGCAGTAAATTTTTCTTGTAGCTTGTCAAGAAGGAAAAACTAGTATGCAGAAGAAATCCATTTAGGATTTTTGAGTATTTACAACTCACCTTGGAAGAGGTATGTTTCAAATACGGTACAAGTTGTTCTACTTTTAATCTGAAAAGTAAATATTAATCTATGTTACAACTTAATTTAATACCTATTTCCGAAGTACAGGCTTCTCCCGTGTCTCCTAAGTAATTTAGACATAGATAGTAATAAGACATAGATTGGCTTAGTCATTCTACTTATTTTTAATAACCTGTGATAATACATGATACAGTAAAAAAAATTATGTAGGGTCCAATCCCATTTACTTTAGATGGATAATCCCACTGCCCAAGAGACCAGTGATAGGACTTAAGTGTAGAAATACGAAAAATATAACATTTATAAAAATCCTGCTTCAATTGTTCTGCTTCTAAATATATTAATGTGTGTTAGTTTTAACGCAGTGCCTTCAGGATTCTACAGCACATGCATAGATTTTTTTTTTTTATTTTTTTTTTGTAGTGCTGTGTCTATTGAAATGTAAAGGTCATGAAGACAAATCTCAAACTTTCAGGCAACTTGTTTGTCTTTCTGACATTAGGATTCTTTTATAAAATTAATTACAGCCTTTGTTCTTGCATGGAATACAAACTACAGGAAGAGTCTAGCTATCAGTTAAACTTATTCTGTTTATTTTTTCAGGCTTTTTTCTTGGTGTATGCTCTGGGATGTTTAAGTATTTATTATGGTGAGGTAAGAGATTTGATTAATTTTTGGATGACTAGGGATACCATTAGTTTAGATATGTTTTGGTCTGAAATTTTTACCTACTTTGGCAGTACTTTATGCTGTTGATTCTGAAGGAGGAAACACCAAACAGAGTAATTAGGAAGTGTTTCTTAAAAGTAATTATATTTCTGTTCATGAAATACTGGTCTGAAAATTTTGTTTACCAAGGCAAATACAGCTACGCACAGCCTTTCTGTAGAGAAAGGTTTTTGTTTTAACTTAGGCGGGAAATATGGGGAAAACAAGTATGGGAGGCATAATATGGTGAATACTCTCCCTTTCCTGAAACAGGAGAATTCCTTGGAGTTTTAAGCATTAATCTATAAGTATATCAAGCTACTGTTAATGTAATGACAAAATAATTGAAACCTATGCTTCTAGTTTAAAATTTATCATATTTTCCTTTAAAGAAGGGCATTATGGGACTGATTGTGAAATGCTAAAAAAAAAATCAATAAATGGAGCAACAGGTTTCTGCCTTACATTTAGGGATTCCGTATTTTATTGCCCAACATCCATGTTCTTCGCAGTGGACTGTGATATTTGATATTTGGCTGTTATGGTCTACTACACAGTGTTCTGTATCTCCTGTAATATTAACATAGTCACGTTAATGCCTTTGGTTGTGGTTTTTTTTTTTTTTTTTTAGGAGCCCCTAACTATTTTGAAGCTATGGGAAATTTTCAGCGAAGTGAAGCCCAATTTTAAAACTACTTACATGGCGTATCACTACTTCCGCAGCAAGGGTTGGGTCCCCAAAGTCGGACTGAAGTACGGAACTGATCTCTGTGAGTAGCTTCCTTAAAAAAATTGAATCATTTGCAACTGACTTCTTTCCAGGCGGTGCAAGACTCCAGTGCCAAAGCTGAATGAAGTAATGAGGAGCTGCATAACTGGAGCAGGCTTTGCTACTTGCAGTTCCAAAAGACATCTTTGGCTAGGCTGTTGGGTTAGCAATAAAGTTAGAGGGAGTGGAGTATAACATCACATATCCAGTAGCCGAGGAGATAGCTCGAAAGGCCTGTTGTTTTGCTTCATGGGGTTCATAATTAATACAGGATTGCACTGAAATTCCCTTCCAAGTTTCTTTACCCCCTCTAAACACATCTTCTGCAGTATTAACATGACAGTCTCTGGAAGTAGCAGGTTTGCATCTAGATCCCCATTCACATCAAAGTCCATGCATCTCATTATTTATCCCATCTAATGGAAGCTGAGGTTCTGCTGAACTTACTGTTAAGACCGTTTCTCTGTATGTTTTTTTGGCGGGGAGGGTATGAGGGGGAAGAGACTGGCTCATTTTTTAATCTTACAGAAGTAATTAGTAGTGTCCATAATCCCTTGCTAAGTAATTCAAGAACTACATTCAGCTCAAGTCAACATAAACAGTACAGTAATGCCTGTTGTTACAGGAAAATGTGCATGAAGGGAGATGTTTTTTTAACGTATGCATGCAAACCAGCAGGTGTTTTAATACTACTGAAGCAGTTTTAGAATTTTGAGGTTTGTGCATTTCAGTATGTTGAGGTTGTGCTGAGCTAGTCCTTTACATCAGTGTGTAGCTCTGGCTGAATTTAGCATCACTGGTCTTAGTACTTTGGGTTGTAGATGGGTTTTGCTGTTGATCACCTGATGTATATGTGAAATTGATACTAGTTTTTTCACCATTCATTTGTGTTCTGGCCTGAATTTGTTGTGTAGCGTATCACTGCCTTTGGATTTGTGCCAGACAAAGGAAGCAGAATAATTTAGGCTAGCAGGCTTCTTACTCCTGAGCTCCTCTAGCTTCTTGTTCTTTGGAAGTACCTTCTTAGAATTGATATGACTGCAATTGCTTGTGATGGATAATTTGCAAATCATGGTTGTCACTGGAACGAAGTGCTGCTTGTCCTTTTCCTGACAGCCAGCTGTATAAGAAAACCTGTGCTAGTTAAAGACAGTCCCCTCTTATAAGCTCATGACAAAGAGGAGAGAGGAAATGTAACTATTTAGCTCAGTTAGAACAGTCCAGCTGCAGTGATTCTTGTGTACTCTTGTATAGAGATGGAATTTTTAGTGGGTTTGATGGGCGAATACGTGCCCTGTGCCTCTCCTAAAACTTGTGGGAAATGCTTGCTTGCTTGGAACAGAAACTCAATGGCTTATTGTGATCTTTTACTTGTACTCGTGGCTCAATTTCTGTTATGAATACAGTGTTAAAAACACAAGCCTATTGCAGAGAAATTCCATCCTAAACTTTTTCCCACGGCAATTGCTAACTGTCCTTCGGCTCTTCTGCTTTATCTTCTACCTACCACTCCCCTGCCCGAAGTCACCCTGCTGCTCCTGTGGGATTTTTTATGTCTCTTCCCTCTCTCTCCACTTGCTGGGACAACTTAATTCTGAGCAGAATTTAAAAGTGTTGAAGTTTTGTCTTGAGTAATTAAACCTTACAAAACATCTGAAAATATTTATGGACCCAGGTATTAAACTCAGATGGAAACTCTGTGATTATCCAACTAAGGTGTTTCTCTTTCATTTCAGTGCTGTATCGAAAAGGCCCCCCCTTCTATCATGCAAGGTTTGAAACTCATGTTTCTAATTTCTTATTTTCAAATTAGTAATTTTTTCTCACACAAATTTAGTATCTTCACTGGTTAAGCACATGTTCTTCACTCAAAACACTTTGCCAGATGCCTTCATACTGGGAAAGTCCTTTTAGCAGAGGTGCACTAAGTAACACAATTTCATTGACTTCATATAAGAGTGGTAAGACATTAAAAATTAAAACCTTCAGTGAGCATATTTAGCACTCATATGATGAATGCACTTAGGAAAGTAATACTCTTAAAAATATATGATATAGGTAATTTATGTAATTTGGGAGAAAAATCTTTTAAGGGATGATAATTGTCTATTCGTTAGCTAGTCAGGTTGAATTCCTAGATAATAAATTGATTATAAATATCAGATTGGCATTCATAAGAGTTTGCTTGGCATCAGCAGAAGGGTGGGGAGGGAAAGTGTCAGTAAGCATACTCACAACTTCATCTCTTCTCCTCTTTTCCTAGTAGAAAGAGACTTAAGTTTCACAACTTGCTTACTGCACGCTGGCATATTGTTTAACACCAATTTTTAGGCTCTAATTCTTAAGTTTCACCATCTTCCTAAAATGGTCATTTTCTTTCTCTGAATTTTCCTGTCTGCTTTGTTTTCTAGCTACTCTGTCATTGCTGAATTAGTTGATGATAATTTTGAAGGTCCTCTTTGCAGACCGCTCAGCTGGAAGTCCTTGTCTGGGTTGAACAGAACAACTGTTAATGCTTCTAAGGTAAGTGTAAGATGCTATTTTAAAAATAGCTTTAAATTATAAATGTACAGTTTAGTTCCAAAGAACAGGGAGTTGGAGTAAGGCTGGAAAGAGAATCCTTCTAGTTTTAGTCTGGTGAGGAACACGTTCAGTTGCCAGTAGGCAAACAAGAGTTTCCTGTGTCAATATCCAGATGAATTCTGCAAGAAGCTTATTAAAGTTCTGTTCCCTGTAGGGACTTTAAAAGTTGTGCGAGGAACAGAAGAAAGTCCCGAGGGACACTTCTTTCCTGCTTACTGCTTCCGTTTTTAAAGTCCTCTCCATCTACCAGGATTTTCTTTTGAACAGTGAAACTGAAAGCTTCCAAAAGATTTTCTCTGTGATAGAGCCTCATACCTAGTGCTCCCATGCTCACAGCCGTGCTGCTCAGGTGTTGTGTCACAATTCTAGTTTATCTTACAGCAGTATTATGCTTTGATAAGGAAAATGAGATATGCCTATTACACAGCTCTCGCCAACTTGGTTTGCAGAAGACATCTTGTAGGAAACTGGGTATCTGCATTTCTAGTTAATCTAAAACTTGGTATAGAAAGAAATCAGTTGAAATTCATGTATTCATGTTTTCTGTTTACCAACAGGAACTTATGTTATGCTATTTGATTAGACCGTCTGACATGAGTGAAAAAGAGATGTCGACACCAGAATGTATGAAAAAAATTAAGGTTCAGGTGAGTAATTACTTCTCTCTTTGCCTGTGTAGCTTGGCCTTGGGGCAGCTGGGCAGCTAACAAGAGCCCCCTTGAACTGTTGCTGGCTCTTTAGAACGCTTTGGGTTTTGTACACATAGCTGCAATAAAATAACTAGATTTCTTTATGCCCCAAGGCATGAGAAGTGCATTGCAGGCTCTTTAAAGACTTAAGGTCTTCTAATCTAAATTTTAATGTTCCTGCTACTGTGAATGTAAGCATTTGCTGGGGAAACAGGGATACCTACAGAGACTGCAAGGTCAATGTATGTTTAAAAATGAAGGGAGAAAATTGTGTGAGAGACCAGCTCACTTCAGGAACCAGTGTAGTCGTCTACTGAAATTTCTCAGTGGTCACATATTATATATCAGTTTACTAAAGGCTTAATCCCCATCCCTCACTGATTAGCTGTACTTTTTTTTTTTTTCCATAATAATTGCTGGTTTGTATTTCAGGAACTGATTGTGAGTCGTTGGGTTTCTTCCCGTGAGCGCAGTGAGCAAGATGAATTTTAACTGACTGTATAGGAAAAACTTTCTTTTTTTTTTAAAAATCACATCTTGTTGTTTTTCACCTGATCTTCTCATGATGAACCATTGTCTCAACAGTTTCTACCGACATATTCAGTTGGTATGTATAAATGCTATTTAAAATGAGGCATGTCATGTTTACTGGAGAGAATTTTGTATTGAAAAATGTAAATGAACTGTAATAATGCATAGGAAGGGGAAGAAATTAAAGCTGTGTCTGAACTCAGAATACCTGTTTGTTTCCTTAAACGTACAAATGTGTATCAGTGAGTGGTGGCGAGACTGCAGTGGTTAGTAATGGTATTTATAATATTCTGACAGATCTGGGCACTAGTGCTGAATGGGCACTACGGCCTGCAGAGCCACAGAAGTCCAAAACCTGAGCGTCTGCCTGAAAGACAAAGCAATGAGGGATCAAACAGTTTTTCTGGGAATACCTCACATATTCTTCAGAGTTGAACTTGGGAATTATAAGGCTAACTTCGTGTTGTAGCTCGGCACTGCATACTGCATTTCTTCAGAAAGGAGGACTTAAAACTTGATAGTCCTCAAGTTTAATGCTGGTTTTTATCTAGTTAAAACTGGTTAAGAACCAGCAGTAATTACAGTGAGTCAGCTAACCTTTTGGGATACCTATGGTACCATTCTTCAACCTAAACTGGACTTCATAGCCTGGATGAAGTTGCACAAACTTAGATCTGGGGAGAGATCTGGCTGTTGCAATATTGAGCAGTGTAACACGTTGCTGTTAGGTGCTTAGACCCTGAATTTACGGGTCCCAACTAAAATTCACAATGCTTATTTTCACAAGCATTGTGTAGAATCGAGGAACTCTTCCCAGGATGTGCAAGGTCTTTAATTAATTCTGGGTTCTAAGCAGCTAACAGCGATGTTAGGTGTTAGGCAGTAGGGAATGCCGGGGCACCTCTCCCCATTTCAGTAAGATGTCGTACTGGGGCTTTGCAGCATGAGATTCCTCCTTGGAAGGACAGGCCTCATCTTGCTCCAGGACAGCAGGATTCCCCGACCACAATTCGATGCCCTTTGCTTTTGTTGAAGGTGGGTTACTGTGTAGAAAATAATGGAAGATTTGCTGAGCTAGTGAGAGGAAGTCAGCCTCTGTAGCTTGGCAAGTACAAGTCTGTTTCACCACTGCTTTTGTCTCTTTTATCCAGCAACTACAACAGTCTGTAAATATCTTTTTTTCATAGTGCGCTTGTAGCTCTCTTTGCCCTGGCCTGTCGTATGTTGTAAAACGGACTGGGAGGCACCGCTGCGTTTTGTATAGAGTGAGGCATAGGACAGCGCTGAGCAGTTCTGCCTTGCTACGTTAGGTGCCTGCTTTTTTCTAACTTTTTAGTAAGATTTAATCATGTAGATTGCAGGTTCCTAAATACGATGTTTGCTATTGCTAAGCCATGTTTGGACAACAAACCAACCAACCCAGCAGGTATTCAGCTGTCTTTCAAGTTGAGCCAGGAGGTTTAAGTATGAGCTACGCTACATTTTAAGTATTGCTGCTTTAGACTCAGGCATTTGAGTTCCATCAGTCTTTGAATAACAGGCTTCCTTGCTTCACCGTGCTGTTAAGATTTTTTTTTAGCTTTATTTTTTTTTGCCGTGTTGTGAGAGAATACGTTTGCTGCAACAGTAAGGATACATTATAGCTGGTGACAATGGCACCGTTTGGATTTCCTTTGTGCTCTTTTTCATTCACTATAAAAGAGGATTTGCCTGCTGGTCGCAGGAAGTTTTCCAGGGCTAGTAAAAATTCTATCAACTGGGACCATTCCCACCAAACACAAAGCCACATTCTTGTTTACTTAGGCGACTTAGGTTGTAAAGCCTTGTCATGAATGCTACATACAACTCAAAGTGGAAGATCTTCTAGTCTTTGCTTTCATTTAATACGACTTCTACTGGAAAGATATAAAATGAAAATGTTAATTGCATAACAGCGTTTTCAAGCTGAACAGGTATGTATGTGTTGACTGTTCCCCGCAAGCTGCTTTATCTCTAGCCGCAGATGGCTGTACTTCGTGTTTCAGTGGTGTTGTATCAAAAAACTTCCATTAGATAGTGGTGCCATAGCACTGGTACTTGCCATTGCATTTACATTTTACCAATTAAAATACAGGACTTAAATGAAGTATGGGTTCTGATTCACTCAGAAATAGCATACCAATAGCAAACTTCTTTTGGTAAGGCAAACCCTAGCTGCAGAACTCGGACTTGCAGTAGGAGTGGGTGAATCGGAGGTCTCCAACAGCAGCCGAATTGTGCATTTCAAGCTGGTTGTCTTTATTGTGTCTTTATTATTATTTAATATGCTTTTAAAGAAGCTGTAACTTAGAATTTAGCAAGAAGTGGAAGAGCATGGAGGGGGGGAAGTGCGTGAAGCGTGATACATGCACTAGAGAGTATTGGCGGGGCAGAGTTAATGCAGTTTGTGTACACAAAAGTATAAACTCGATGTGGCCAAACCCCCCATCATTTATGATTACTTCTCCATCTTTGAGAAAATAGGACCTGCATCTAGACTAAAACCAGCTTACTTTGCAGAAATTAGTAGAAGGAAAAAAAGGTGAAATGATTTTCTTAAACTAGAATGTAAGTAAATAAAGTGAAATTGCACAAAATGATGGACTGCAGAATGTTGATCTCAGCATTCACTTCTGTGTTACATACTGAGGTAGAAGTGCTGTTGCAGGGTCTTTTTAATTTTAACTTAAATTTCTTTTTGTTAAGTTCTAATATTTTAACTCAGATAAGTCCTGAGGAGTCTGTTGCTTATTACAGATACTAACAGATAGAGACATTAAATTATTATCTTTTAATATAAAGCATCTGTCTTGGTTTGAGGAATAAATGTGCGAAATGTAAAGAAGAATTGGAAAAGAAATATATCTGGCAAAGAGGCTGGATTTATTTGTTGTTATATTTATTAGTAATTAAAGGAAAATAACTTTGCATGTAGTGAATCTGCATTAAGTCATGGTCTTTGGATTTCAGCAGTACGCAAGCACAAATTCCCTTTTTTCACTCATCAGTAAACAGATGTGACAGGAAGAAAACATTTTGGTTTGCTACAGCTTAAGTTACCACAGTTCATTTGTTAAAACCCTTAATTACATGGCAGTTAAGATTTCTGGTATTAAGTGCCTCGGCAGAGCATATAGTGAATGTAAATAGGAAAACATTTTTCCGTATGAATAGTTCCCATAGAAATTTTCTGTAGTGTGTACATTGTATGTATGTTACTCATTCAAATGCACAAATTCAATTTCCCGATCCTTCCATGATGCGCAGGTTAACGTGTAAAGTTAATTGTGTTTTTAAATACATTAAGTAGATTGTGCATCTTAAACCCTGAGATTTGGAGTCTTAAGACTTCCTTTTCCTATTGCACGTTGCAGATGTTTTAATATAGCAACTTGTCATTTTCAGCACCGTTTTTCTTGATCGGGAAGGGGTACAACGTAGAACTCGTTAGCTGTTAGCTCCTGATGCAGAGTAATGTATTTGGAAGCTTTCTTTGTCTGCGGTATCACAAATTTCTCTGTAAATTCACTTTTACTCATTTGCTGTTTCCCTTGTGCGGCCAGTACACTGTTAATGAATGCCAGTGCGTATGTGTAGCAGTTGTAGTCATGTTCTTCATACCTAGGAAAAATATCTCATTAGTAAGAGTTAGTGATAACCCATTAATTACTGCGCATGGAGGAATATTTAACTGAGTGAAACAAGGAAGCGCATGCTCTCCAAGAACTATTGCCGCTTTCCTTTAATGCTGGTGCTAAATATATTCTATTCATCACAAGTTGTATTTTCCAGCCATGGAGACTAGAAACTGTATTACAAAAAAAAAAAGAAAAAAAAAAAGAGGGCTGCCAACTTTACAATAATGAGTTCTTATTTTTCATGCTTATTTGGCTTTTACCTTGTTAACCTCTGCTCTTCCATGTATTGTTACTCTGTTATCTTCAAAACTTCTTCCTGCAGCAGTAATGTTAATTGTGTGCCACCATGTGCACTTCTTTAAGCGTAGCATTAGCTTGGAAGCTGACTTAAAATCAAGTAAATTATATTGCTTATACGTTGATACCACTGCTACGCGGTGTGCCAGTCAAACTCCCATTGGCAATAATTTGGGCCAATTGTGCAAGGACAGAAATACTAACTGCATAGGAGTAGCCATTTAAAATGTTCTTGCCTCTTTTTTTATTTCTCCCCCTCCCCCACTACCCTAACCTAGGAGCACATAGCAATTACCTGTTCTTTTCACTCTCGGAATGCTTCTTAGATTCTCCCAAATGTTTCACGTCGGCCACTAACAACTTCAGTAATTTATTCCAGTCCCTCCCCACGTAGTGCTGCTTTTTCCGCTGGCCCTGTGTAAGTGCGTTTGATACAGACCTGCTCGGACTCCCCTTTGCCATCTGCCTAATCCTCAAGCTTCTGTAGTTGCCTCATCCCGTGTCATTTTTCCCTTGTTCTTCCTAGCCCCGTGACTCATTCCTTGCCTTGTACTATCAGCAGCTCCGTGGGGTCACAGGGAACCTTCTGCGAGACTTGCCTGTCAGCCCTGGGAATTTACAGGGTGTTTTTGCAAGATGTGAGGACTATGGCTATCAAGAGCAACCCTGCGACCCTACGCCCAGTTCCAGACACCTCCCTATTTTCTTCAAAGCTCTTCTGGTTTGTTAAAGGCATCTACGAGCTCCTGTTTAGTAAGCAAGCAATTTGCAACAGTATACTTACTTTACTGAAATAATTACTAAAGAAAACTAATTATGAGAAACTTCAAGAGTGGCCATCATCCCTGTGCAGTGCAAAACATCTGGAAATCGCACCGAAAAAACTTCGGCTCATCAGCTCAGGGCTGAGCCTGCAGAGCACCGCAGCACGTCTGGGTGCCTTATGTGTACACAAGTGCTTAACTGATCGGTTCCGCGATTAAGCAAAGCATGTAACTTCTCATTTTTGTTTGCAGTCTTATCTTTGTATTCATAATGCAAAAGACTGCAATACACTTCTCACTACCATCTGTGTCTTCCAGTTAGCTTCTCCTTTTTGGGCAGTATGTCTTTATATCCTGACAAGTAAAACCCAGTATCTCTCAGTAATTTAAGATCTTGTTGGTCATGGCCACGGCCGCTGTTCTTTGCTGCTGTTATGTACCATCCTTCCAGTAAATAAAAAGCAGTCAAGAAAATTAGAATCAGGCTTGGCTGATTACATGGTTACAGGATTAGTTTAGCGCAGTTCCTGTCCATTGAAAAAATAAACAGAGGAGTTAATTTAAGACCTTAACAAAAAAAAAAAAAGTTCAGTTTTCAGCAGTTTAGTGGTTACTGGACTATTTGCGGAAAAAGTAGGTCACTTTGTCAGGAGGTGGCAGACCAAGGAAAACCAAAGAAAAGCTTGTAGAAGAGATGCATGCATATGTCCACCTTCTACCAACGCTTTTTTGAGTTAATTTTAGTAATAACATTAAGGCACTGGGAACTGTCAGAGACACACAAATCCTGTTGGTTTTACAAGTTCCATGGACGCTTAAAAATTCTATTCTAGGTCAAATTCATCTCCTGGTACTAGGGAGATAATATATTATCGCTGAAATTCTATAGTCAAGCACATACAGAATTGCTAAAACCTGCTTTCGATTTGTTGTGGTTTTTTTTTTTTTTATATATAAGATGATGTCTGCGTTCATTAACTTAGACACTTCACAGAGCTGTGCTCAGACGGGCTGTTTGTGACCTGTACTGTTACCGATGAGCAGTTCGAGGACTGGTGTTTTCTTGGAGAGCAGGCTGCTTTGTCACCAGCAGGCTCGGTGATTTGGCAGCGCACGTTTTAACTGGGCTGCGTAACTTGTAATGCTGTCGTCAGGCATTAACTTCAAGGAAAGCTACAAAGAACCGAAGGTTCTCGTTGAAACATACTGGTTTCATTCAAAATATGTGGAAGTCTTTCTGTATTTAACTATCTATCCAAAGCAATGCTACGAACCAGCTGGAAGAGCTGGAAATGAGCCAGCGTTCCCCACTTCTGATCATTGACAACAAAGAAGTCATCTGGATCTATGATCCGGGCAAGGACCCCATCGGTGTGGTCAGCCTGAAACTGCAAATACGCCTAGAACCGTTGAGACCTAGAAGAAATAATTATAGAATTGTGCCTGGACTTTTCTGCTTCTGTACGCGGCAGCGTTACTCTTAAAGGTAATGTTTCATTGAACTGGTTTTTTGCACGAAAAATTCTTTTATTGCTGAAGAAAACTTCCCTAAAATGATCTCTTATTTTAGAGCTTTCGCATTCCATCAGATGAGTTTGTTACTTCCGACTTAAAAATACTCTTTTTCTGGTTAGCAAGGCCACGAAGTTTCAAGACAGCCTGACAGTGTTGTTTAGACTGCTTTGTTAGAAATGTGTGTTCTACAGGAACAAGGCTCTGCATAAACCACAACCCTCACAGGATCCAAAATGGAATAGCCCGATTTATCACGCCAGACTAAAAACTCCTGTTGCAGCCAGCTTTTAAACTACATACCTGTGAGGAAGCCAGGCCTCTCCCACTGAAAATTCCTCTAGGAGCTTGTCCCAATCCTGAAGAAGCCCAAACATGTCTGGCTGTACTAGTGGGATACTAATGCACTGTTCCCATCCAGTTTCAGCTCTGTGAATGCCCTCTTCATTGTAATTATACACCACGCCTGAAAATAAAGAGCAACAGGTTGTCAGGTGGCACTGCAGAATCACATCCATATCTTTTTTTTTTTCCTTTTTTTTTTGGGGGTGATGAAAGCTGCTCCTAGTTTTCCATACTGCCATTCTTTCTTAGGCTAGCTACCCCCTGGCTTCCCATCAGTGGCCGCCTGTGGCCACAGAGTAAGAAATGAAGCGCTTGCTTTTATCAAAAACCTGTTCTGTTTTTTACAATGTAATTGCAGATGTCTTTTTGAGTAGGAAAGCAACTTTAAGGACAACCAGACTTAGTTTTTAAACCCCCAAATTACACCACTTTTATTTTAAATAAACATCTCAAGTGAGATCTTGCAAGGTGGGCCTGCTCTAGGAGAACCTGATATGATTTTTAATGCAGGGATTTATTTATTTTTTTTATTTTAATTAGGAGTATTTTTAGAATTAGCAAAAACTGTGTTTAAGTCAACATTTCCTGAAACTTCTTTTTAAAAGCAGGCTGCCTAGGTTCTATTTTTCCCTGCGTCAAGAACAGAAGTCGCCTGTCAATTCTATCCTGTGCAGCTCCTCAGCACGAGAGGAGAGGTGTATGGCTTTGATTTGAACCTCTGTGAGATAAGTTCTTGTACGCCAGACTTTTTGATTTTTACGTGATACTCTTTTTGTAGTGAACAGCTAAGCTCCCGGTTCTGGTACCTGCAGCATGCTGAGGAAGCGCATGTTCTTCAGCAGCAAAGCACCAGATACTTGGATGTTGCAGCATCTTGAACAGGTACCAGATGCCGTGGCAACAGCAGAGATGGCTCTCAAGTAACTGCCACGTAACTCAGATGACCACAGGTGGAGCGGCCAGACCTAAACTGGGTGTACGGTCTAAATACAAGGTATGGGAGACGGGCAGTGGTTTAAAAGGCAACAACTACAAAGTGGTTTTGGTGGTGTTAGGTTCATAGTTGGACTCAGGGATCTTAAAGGTCCCCTCCACCCTAGATGACTGTATGATTCTACAAACTACTTTTTACCGTGACTGTTGGTTATTCCCACATGAAGATCCGATTTCCCGTCGTATCCTCTGAAAGAAAGAGAGGGGTGTTGGCGATGGCTGTGAGCACTGCTCGTCCCCCTCACACAGGCCCCGACCCTCTCCCTGGCTCGGGGCAGGTGCCACCACGGCGCTACCTGGCCCCGAGGCATGGAGCGGGAGGCAAAGCCCTATTGAAAACCTCCAAAAGGCGACTTTTATTTCCAGAAAGGGGTTTGGTCAGTCAGTTCCCGGGCTGTGTAAAGGCCCTTGGCAGGGGGGTGCCGCCGGGCCTACAGGCCCGGGGCAACACAAGGTGGAAGCGGCCTTCCCCCGGGCCTCCCCCCTCGCCCGGCGGCCGCCCGCTCCCGCCGCGGCCCCTACCCCAGGAAGGTGCCGGCGGTGGGCCGCAGGAGGAAGGCGCGGGGCTGCCGGTGGCCGTGTCGGAAGGGGCTGGGCAGGCGCAGGGGGGCGGCGGGCAGCCCGGCGCCGCGCAGGGGGCGGCCGCAGGCGGGGCAGCGCGCCGGCGGCCGGCGGCAGAAGATGTCGGCCCGGCAGTGCCTCACCCGCAGGATGGCGGCCTCCGCCATGGCGGCGCTCCGCCCCGCCCCGCCACCCCGCCTCGCCATGGCGGGGGCCGGCCGGCGCTCCGCCCCGCCCCGCCCCGCGGCGCGGCGGTGAATGGTGTCCGTGCGGCGGAACCCCGCGGCGCGGCGCGGGGAGCGGCCGGGCCGGGGCGGCGGGGCGGAGCGGGGCCACGATGAGCACCAAGCAGGTGACCTGCAGGTGAGTCCCCGCGGCCCGCCGGGCCCCGCCGGCCCCTCACGGCGAGGTGGCGGCGGCGGAGGCCTCCCCCGCCCGGGCCTACCCCTCGGCCTGGCCCGCCGCCTCCTCGGGCCGGCGCGGCCCCGGCAGCGGGCCCGGGCCTGGTGGCAGCAGGCGGCCGCGGCCCGGTGCCTGGCGCGGGGCTGGGGGCGGCGGCCGGGCGGGGCTGCGGACAGAGAGGTGCTGCTCCGCGGCTGGGCCGCCTCCGGCGGGGGGGCTCCCGCTGAGGGCCCAGCGCCGCCAGGTTCGGACGGGAAACGCTTTCCAGAGGTTCCTCCGGAGCGAAAGCCGTTCGTGTCCTCGTCTTCGCTAAACAGACTGCTCTGACCAGGCCTCTGTCCTCGTCTGAGCGACACGGGACCAATTCATCTTCTAATGCCTGGGAAGACTGCACTCTTAGAAGACTTTGGTGTCTGAATTTGTGAAAATATTTACTTTACAGCCAGCTATGGCGTGTGGGATTCAAGGTCTCAGTGTTTTCAGCTCGCCAGGTGCAGGGATGAGCAGCAGCGAGACCCGGGCACTTGACCCAGGCTGCCAGGAGGATTATTTCATACCACGAATGGCACAGTCAAGACAAATGAGAAGTTTGCTGAGGAGTTCTCTCTCTGTGTCCCTTGCTGGCTGCCATCCTGAGCACTCCTCGCCCCGGTGCCGGAGCCCCGAGCCCTTCCCTTCCTCCCGAAGCCGCAGCGCTCGCAGGGTCCCACGTTGGCTGTCCCAGCTGGGAGTGCACGGCGTCTGCTGGTGGAACGGGCTGAGGATAATCCTCATGTATTTTGTATTGGTATCGGGATCAATACTGGTTCTTTAGTACTATTAATTATTTAGTCTTATTCTATTAAGTCTGTTTATATTTCAACCCTCGTGTTTCCTTGTTTTTTCTGATTCCCTTTCCCAGGTGGGGAGGGATCATCAGGTGAGAGAATAATTGTCTAAACGACAGTAAATTGTTGTGGGTTTCTCAAGCCATAACAGCCGCCTTCTCCCCCAGGTACTACATGCAAGGAGTGTGTCGGGAGGGAAGCAAGTGTCTGTTCTCGCATGACTTATCTACAAGCAAATCCTCTACCATCTGCAAGTACTACCAGAAGGGACAGTGTGCCTATGGGGCTCGGTGCAGGTAAAGACCCCCCTCCTTTTGGAACAGTGCGTTCAGAAGAACTGGGCATAATAATCGCGTGCAGTCAGCTTTAAACCACAGGGAATCAAAGATCAAGAAAAGATAAGACTTTTTAAACGACAAAGGGAATGAAATAATGTATTGAATATGATTATTTTTTTTTCTCCCCTGACCAAAACCCACTTATGGATGCAATATTGTAGTTTTACTCTGCCTTGGCTTCAGCAATTATTTTACTCTGTAGAAATTAAGCCTCAGGTTTTACGTATGTTTTTATCCAGTTCTTATTATAGTAAAACCTATTAAATACAAAAAATAGAGCCTGCAAGTTCACATGAAATAGCACGTGGTGATATGGTTTCCTTTCCATGTGACTGCAGTGGCTGGAATTGGGCAGTGTTTCAGCAGTGCTTCTCTCAGGTCTCCTGATGTAGCTCGTAGCCTCCTTCATCCGGATTCTAATGCCCAATTTTGAGGACTTTCAGAGCAAAGTGTTTTTCTCACGCTCCCCTAGGTTTGGTGGGTCTCAAGCTGAACAGTACCACACCTTTTCCTGAAGTCTTCCGGCTAAAACTCCTTGAGAAGTGCTCTAGGAAATACTCTGCGTTAGTTAATGTTGTTACATTCCATTGGGGATGTGCCACAGGGCAGCTTGTGGCAGCTTCATGGAAAAATTCTGGTCACGGATGAGAAGCTTGTGTTTGTACCTTCACCTGACAAGAAAGAGGGATCTGATGGCATTGCTGTGATTGCAACGGCTTAGTTATATTCCGTTTCCTTTGCTTAGTCCATGGTGCCAGACTTGGATCGGGAGATTGAACATCAGTGATTCCTGCAGCGCCTGTTAGCGGCTCACGTTGAATCAGTAACATATGATGTTGCTGACGGCCGTGTTGTTCACGGGGACCACGTCACACGCTGGCTGGACTCTAACGAGGGCTATAAAGTGTGTTGCTGTTTCAGTCCAGCTGTTTTGCTGGAGTTTGGGGCACTCGATGCTCATAAGCGATTCATGCGTATTGCATGACTGTGGGCACGTACAGGACCAGAAGCAGATACGGAGAATATTTTTGTTCTCATCAAAAATATTCTAATATTCGGGTATGTCCGTGGCTTTTCTGGACCAGCCTCTTTACTTCACTGATCGCTTCTGCTCTGCTGCCAGAGTATATTTCCGTAGCTTTACCGGTATTTCGAGTCCTTTCCTATCCCGTATGCAAATACTGCATCTTCTCCTGGGGTGTGGGAGCATGGAGTCTAAGTGTTGCTGCTTTTGCAGGGGGAGAATGAGATCACGGAACGTTGCTCCTTCCTGCACAGTGTTCTGATGTTGCTTCTCTGAGAAATGCCAGCAAACCTGTTTGTGTGAGGAGATGACGAAGAACTGATTTAATATGCACGAGTGATGTTCTTTCAGCTATGCTGGCTGTCTCTGGAGAGGAAAATATAGGTGTGCTTTCAGAGGCATCCAATTTTTGAGACTGAGAAACCTTTTAGTCTGGCTTCTGAAAGAGACTGAGCAGTTCAGTCAACTTGTCAGAACAAAAGTAGCTATTCGGTTTCAGTTTGTTTAAATATTCATCGGGGCAGTGTCCTGCCACCGTGCCAAGTCTTAAGTCTTTGTGACGCTTGTCCTGTCTTTTTCCTTCGGCAGGTACGATCACACCAGACTTCCTGCGCCAGGGGCTTCAGCGGCCCCTGCGCCCCCTCCCCGCTCCTCGGCCGTGCTGCACAGCCCTCGTCAGCCTCCTGAGCAGAGCGCACCCATCATCAGGAGCAAACTGCACGAGACTGGCAAGCGGGAGAAGAAAACACTCGTGCTCAGGGACAGAAGTGAGTGGGAGTGCTGCTGTGCTCCTCCTCCTTGATGCTTGATGGGAGTCAGGTCGTCTTCCTCCTTTTATTACTTGAGTTTCGTGGGGAGCTGGAGAGGTGCAGACAGACTTCCTACCCGATGAGGCCTCTTTCCTGGAAACACTTGTGCCCGTCGGTAGCTTATGATGACCATGTCTAGCTGACTGGCTTTTAGCCTGGTGTCCCCTGTTTTGGGGTTTTTTTGAGGGGGTATTTTTTTGGTTTGATTTGGGTTTTTTTGTGTTAAAATATCTCTGCCCCTCAGATCTTTCTGTGCATTTTTGCTCTCAACGTGAAAGCATTTGAAACGGTGAGAAACCCAGCTGCTTTGTGGCATGTGGAGGATTGCGTCAGCCCTTAGGAACACAAGCATGGAGCCATCCATCCGTGCCCGGCAGCGGGGGCAGAGGAGCCGAGCCCCCCACCACCTGCTTGCTCTTCCCAACTGTTCTCACTGCCGCACCGGACGGGCCAGTTGCCCTAAGGTGCAATGAGGGGTTTTTAGCCTATTTGTAAACAGAAAACAGCTGGAGAAATCTTGAAATCAAACTTTAGCTTAGTAGGTAGTTTGTGAAAATTTTTCTGATTTGTGAGTAAAAGGGGCTTAGAGACGAGAACTTTTTTTTAAAAAAACGCACCTGGTAACCATTGTAAACACAGTGTATGGAGCTACTCGTGTGGGGTTTGTGCAGGGTCTTGTATGGTTCATACTGTGTTTCTGTTTCCTAAGATCTGTGTGGCTTGAATGAAGAAAAGCAGAAACCCAGTGCCACAAGCGATGGGGTGTGTTGCAGTGACCAAAACGATAATCTGGAAATGAAGCCCCATTCGTATTTGGAAGCTATTTGCAGCGGACTGGAAGATCCGGTAGCTGGAAGCTCCTGTGCGGATGGAGAGCAGCTGTGCCCTTACGCTGCGGCAGGAGCGTGCCACTTCGGAGAACGCTGCCTGTACCTCCACGGGGACGTCTGTGAGATATGCGGGTTGCAAGTACTTCACCCTTTCGACCAAGAACAGAGGAAGGCTCACGAGATGGTAATATTAACATGAAATCCATGTGAGATTTGCTTTGCTCAGTGTAAGATTTGGTTTGTTTGCTCTAAAATTCAAGGATGTGTTTTGTAGAAGAGCCTGTGGTTCCAAAGACCTATTGTTTTATTGTTTATCTAGCTATAAGTTGATCCTAAGAGAGGTCTGTTCCAGCATCTAGGACTTAATTGGTAGTGATGGTGCAGGTAGCCTTTTACAGCAACTTCTTTTTTCCCCATTTCATTCTTTTGGGAAACTTGCCGGGAGCCTTCTCCTGGAACACCCTAAAGCTCTAAGAAAATGTCTTTTGTAGCTTACACGACGTCTCAATGGTACGTTACGTGCAGTGGGGGAGAGGAACCATGGGCTGCTGGTGCCTTCTGAGAGGTCGCCCTGCTGAGGGACCGCTTCACGTGTCTCCTCTTGGTCATGACTGATGGCAGGGCAGGGTCAGGCCGGGATCAGGCTGAACGGAGTACAAAGATTTTGGAGCTGAAGTAGGAGGGCTGGAGGGAGCGGATGAGGAGATGGCTGGGTAAAGACGGACTTAAACGGCTGCTCTTTTCTCTGCCTGGCTACCAGATTTAGGTCAGGGCTGGTTGGGTGCATCAGTTCTCAAGGCTGAGGAGGAGAAAGACCAGTAGTGTTAGTGGTTACTGAATCACGAGTCTCTCCAGTCTGGACTAGAATTAAGGGGTTAAAAACCTCAGGTTTAGTGCAGTTGGCATATACTTGAAAACACGCTGCTGTAGGAGTTCCCACTTCTCCCGGGAGCTTGTTGACACCTGGCAGAGTGACAGAGCACCGCCGCTGCTGTCAGGCGCTCAGCTCCAGAAGCAGAGGTGTGGGTTGGATGAGAAGGTGCGGTAGTCAAAATGCTGCTACTACTGTAGAATTATTTTCTGTCCTTTTTTTTTATTATTATAATTCAAAGGCTTTGAATTTATTTTATTTGTCAAGTCCTGAGAACTTTGAAAAGCAAGAGGTAGAACTATGCAGGTATAAGCAGCAGCTTACCATGCAGTGCCGTGAAAGCATAAATTGATTGTTGACTGTCGCTGCTGGGATACTGTGATGAGGAATGCTGTAGGAAAGCCTGCAGTAAGAGACTAGTTCCTGAGCTGGGGTAAAGCTTACTATCCGCTCCACGAGTATGGCCTTAATGCCAAGCAGAGTAACACCTTGTGTGTGGCACCCATTCTGGACCCCGAATTAGGTGGGTTTAGGGGTATTTGTGCAATACCTGTTCTGTGACAGAGATACAGTAAGGGGTAAATGCTCGGGCAGCCTTACTTCTGGTACTCCTGAAGCTGCAGAGAATGCTGAAGGGCTGAAATATGTGATTAAATTTACTGTTTTTTAAAATTATTGAAGGTAACGAGTGTACCTTGTTTTTCCTGTAGCAGAGCCTTTTCATAGACGCTTTTGTTTTACAAGGAGCAGGCTGTTATGTGGACTGCAATAACCGGTGACCTCTCTCCTGTGACAGATGTGCATGGCGACATTTGAGCATGACATGGAGAAGGCCTTTGCCTTTCAGGCAAGTCAGGACAAAGTGTGCAGTATCTGCATGGAAGTGGTGTACGAGAAACCATCGGCCTCCGAGAGGAGGTTTGGGATCCTTTCCAACTGCAATCACACGTACTGCTTGTCTTGCATCCGGCAGTGGAGATGTGCCAAGCAGTTCGAGAATCCCATCATAAAGTAAGTTCCCATTAACCAGAGCCTCTTCCTTGTGGCTTGCGTCAGTGAGATGGGCTCTCCGGTGTCCTGTGGCTTGATAGCGAAACGAAACTGGTGATAAGGGAATCTGTATCTGTAAATACTAACATAGCCATTAATAAGATCTGAGCTCAGAAAATCCTGGTCCAAATGCTGGCAAATTCCAGGATGTTGGAGTGTGGCTGTGAGAAGAACTAACTACCTTCAAGACCAGTAGGATGCATCAGTTATCCTTTGGTAACGGTTTCCTTGCGTGCTGCGCTCCTGTATGGGAAGAGCTTGTCCCTTTGTAACTTCGCCCTCTCTCATTGCGTTGATGGTGGGGCGAAGTGCACACGTGTGGACTCTGGGACAGCTGAGACCTTGTTGCCCTGTGCCTTTCACAGTACCCTGGGTGCAAAACCAGTAACTCCTTTTTTTTTTTATGTATGTGCACGATTACTGGATTTTTCTCTAAATTGTAGCTTACCCAAGCTAAATCTCCCACTAATCACGCATTTATCTGTGTCTGAGTAAATGCCTTCATCTTCTAGCTCTAAAAAATGTATTCCGAACATGGTCCTCCTCAGATGAGATGAGAATTTAAAACATCCAACTAGGGCAGTTTCCTTTTTTGAGCCTCTCTTTGAAAGCTCTCTCAAGTCAGACACATGCTGAGGAAAAGGTGGGAAATATTTTCAGGCTGCTGCCAAAACAGACTTTTTTTTTTTTTGCACAACCTTCATTATAAATGTCATTGAGGTGAACGTTAGCTCGTTGGGACGTAACGTGTATGGGAGTCCAGCTCCTGTTGGACAGGTACTGAGATATTCTGCCTGCGGTGGGGACTGCGAGCGTTTGGGATTATTTCAGAAACAGCGCCCTGGAATCTGTTTTGAGTATGGATTAAATACTAATGCAGATTCTTCAAACATGTTTTTTATATTTCTCCATAATGGTGACCATGCTGGTCGTTGTGAAGTTAATCTAAAGGAGGGACCGGGCTTAGTTGTAAAAGCCCTGCCTGCTGGGAGACGGGGTGTTCTGTGGGACTCGCGGGGAGGGGGCAGGAAAGCCTTTCCTCAGCCTGTTGAGGTACCTGAAGTTGCGTATTTGATTCTTGATCTGAGTTCCTCGTGTAGAAATCCATCTTGGAAAACCACTAAGTGAACAACTCTTCACTGCCAGTAGAAGTCAGATCGTATTTGAAAAGGCTTAGAGACCTTCCTTCGTCTTTTCTTCAAGGGGTCTGGCTTTCTGCTGCATGATAGTTACAGTTTATTTCTGCATATTGGGATTAAGAGATAAACTTTACTTCTGCATATTGAGAAAATGCCTGTGACTTTTGTTTGAGGCTAGAAACAAATGTGAGGTAGCACAAGCCCTGACTGTCCCGGATGGGGTTGTTTCAACTGAAACAAGTAACGAACGCGCCCGTGTGCTGTAGTAACATGGGGGGGTGTTTGCTACTTCCCTGTGACAAACCGTCTCCCTTTCCCACGGGAGCCTGCTGTTTACCCCAGATCTATCGAGGAGTATCGCTCCCAGAAAGTAACAGAGCGTTGCTGTTTTGCCGTGATCCGTGCAGGTCCTGCCCCGAGTGCCGTGTGATATCCGAGTTTGTCATTCCCAGCGCCTACTGGGTAGAAGACCAGGAGAAGAAGAACGAGCTGATTGAAGCGTTTAAGCAGGGAGTGGGGTAAGTTCAGTAACCACAAGCGCTGTTTGCGTTGTCCTTATGGTAGGTACGCTAAAGCTCAATCAGTCAAAGAGCCGGTATTTTTAAACTGTGCGATTACAAACACAGAGAACTCTTAATTTGTGTTAACGCTTTGTGACTGCCGTGAAAGGGTCTGCCGTGTCATTCGAGATCAGAAACTATTCAAACGCGCTGTGCTCTGAAATGCTGAAGCTATTTCAGTTCACTTGCCAAAATTGGCTTCATGCGTTCTCTGTTGATCCCTTAGACATAATTAATTGCCTGGAAGGTCGTCAGTTACCGAGGAAAACAAATAGGGAAGGAAAGCGTAATAGGCTCTTGAAATTCGGGATGAAAATTCACGGGGCTTTTGTAATGGCTTCAGGAAATGGAAAACACTACATGACTGCATTCCTTTTAATTGGTTAATAACGATGTTCCCGGTTCGTGGAGTGCTGGGAGAGGTCTGACAACAGGTAGTTTTACAGCAGCTTTGCAAAGCTGTGCTTGCCTGGAATGTGCAAGGGGTACGTAGTTCGCAGAGCGGGAAGATACCATTACTGAGCTCCTTCCTCGCTCTTGTTAAAGCAAACGAGCTCTGCTTGACCCGAGCGAGCGGTGACTGTTTTGCTGAAGGTTGTGCAGCTTTTATTCTGTGGTGGGCACCAAACTTTAAACGCGCTCTTTGGTGTATAGAAGAAAATAGGCCTGCCTTACATCCACGCGTAGCTGGTGCTGCTAAAGCTTTTCAGCTGCTTTAAATCTCTGAAGTCCTGTTATAAAACAGCAGCAGAGTTGTTGAAAGCCATACTGCTCCGTTAAATGTTTAATCCAGTGCCGTGTCGTGTTTTATCTTGTAGTCAGGCAAAATATTTGAATAAAATTAATCACTATAAACTGAGGTTCTTCAGCTGCGGTTTGTTTTCAGTACCCTGTTGCTGGTGTGTTTTTTCATTTTAATTCTCAAGGATTTAATGAATTGAGGGTAGAAAGTTGCGCTCAGAAGCGTGGTGCAGTTGTAAAGGGGCATGTCTCAGTGAGGTCAGCTTCTGTGTTTCTGGGATGGAGGTGTCGGGTTGTGTTGGGAATTGGGTTTGGCTCTTGTCAACCTGTTGTACAGAAGAGAATATACAAAAAGGGTTTTGCTGAAGAGCTCCGCCGAGGCTCATACATCGTGCTGTAGATAGAACGTCTGTACCAAAGAGGTTTTTAGGGACAAACTGACTTGGCAGCCAGTTGAACTTGAGACTTTTGTATTGCATGGAATGACAAAATGCTAATAAAGGTGGATCTAAGGGAAGAGCAGGGGTCCTGCGAGCACAAATCCTTTCTGATTTATACACCAGCGCAGGGTGAAAAAAGTCCAACCTAGAAAGGTGGGAGGCAGAGACCACCTGAGCTCCGAACCAAGGCAGAGACATTCCGCTTTTAATGCACTGCCTGGCTGGGGGGTTTGGTTGGTTGGTTTTTTTGGTTATTGTTGAGCTTTCTTCTCCATTTAGTTGCTATTTGAGAGACTGTAGATTTGGCAGGTGTCTCAGGACTCCGTGTGCATTAAGTTTACAAGTTCAGTTGCATTTTTTCTGTAGTTTCCTCTGTAGATGTTTTTCATTGTACGCCAACCCATCAACTCCCCCAACCTGAGTACGGTTGTGCGCCTGTTGTAAGGAACACCTTCAAAAAATGTGCTACACAGCTAGAACGGCTTGCTTGAACAGCAGAGCTGATGGAAAGTATTGTCATAGAACTTCCAAAGGAGATGGTGAGGGGAACTGGTTCATAAACAGGTAGCTGCAGAAAAGCCAGGGGAGGAACGTTGCTAGAAAAATAGCAACGGATTTGTTCATTATGATGAAAACGCTCGTGTAGGATCAATGACATGCTATGAACCCCCTTCACGTTCTGTGTCTTAAAGATAGTTTAATTGTTTTGACTTATGATGCTGTTCTTTTATGTATTTCTTTGTTTGCTTTTAATAATCTTTCCCATCTATTTTGACTGCTGTCAGTTAGGGAACGGGAGAGCACAACTCTGTGCTAAGAGGAGCAGAACTTGGCATCCCTGACCCAGGATGCGATCAGCAGCCAGGGAGCCTGAACTTGATCTACTTCCTTACCAGCTGAAGGCAGTAACTCTCTCTTTTTTCTAATTAAATCAGGAAAAAGCCCTGCAAGTACTTCGAACAAGGGAAAGGAACTTGCCCGTTTGGAGGGAAGTGTCTTTACCTTCATGCTTATCCAGATGGGACACGAGCTGAACCTGAAAAACCACGGAAACAGCTCAGCTCTGAGGGGACTGTGCGGGTAAGGGAATGCTCCAGTCAAGTGTAATTAAAAACATGTTTTGAATTTAACGTGTACAACTTAAATACGTTTCATACCACGCATGGCCTTGGAGAAGTGAAGAGGACGTCCCTCACCTTTTCTTGAGGCACAGGTTTGTTATTAGGGAAAGGAGAAGGCACCTTTTATTTAATAGCAAAAGTTTATTATCTGTTATTTCTTCAACCAGTCCTTCTCACGGCAAACCTTTCTTCAAAGGAATCCTGCTCTTAAAGTATTAAAACCTCATCTCACTTGCCTGTCTATAGCTGGCCATAAGACCCGCTACAAAGGTTAAAGCCGCCTCAAAAACTCGTTATGGCTTGGCCAGCACCCCAGTGGCGATACAGCTCGTTAGTAGGGGCTCGTTTCACCTCCCCGTGTTCATACTCCAATGCTGAAGGGAAGGGCTGGCACCTTGCATTGAACAGCGAATGTTACTGAGAGTGCTGATAAATCCTGGCACAAACCCAGCTTTTGGGCCTCAACTTCTGAGGGTTTTTTTAATGAAGAAATAAGACTGAGAAGGGAAGATACGTTGCGGGGACTGGGGCAAGCACTGCTTCATGCTCAGGCAGACTGTCTTTTTATTCCAGTTCTTCAACTCTGTTCGGCTGTGGGACTTCATTGAGGACAGAGAAAGTCGGACTGTGACCAGCACAGAGGACGAAGTAACAGAACTGGGAGACCTTTTCATGCACCTTTCTGGGGCTGATGAGGATTCTGCTACTTCTCAATAAAGAGAACCAAAGGTGCCGCCGTCTCTGGCGAGCGAGATGATGATTTAGCCACGCTTTTACTCTCTGCAGCACAGTCAGAGTGAATGTGCCCTGTGGTTTACTTGTGCAGTCCTGGTAAAGTTTTCAGATAGTTTTTGTATGGCTAAACAAAAATCCTAAAATATATTTAAAAAGTTAAAATGATTGCATGGAAAAAAAAATCCCTTAATCGAGAGAGGGTTTTCTCCCTCTTTGGCCTAACATACGCTGTCTTGTGAGCCGAGTGGTCGTGTAAATACAGCTCCTCTTGCCATTTAAAGCTTAAGCTGGTCAAAACTTGCTAAATCTATTTTGGGTGCTTTTTTTTTTTTTCTCCGCTAAATCAACTAAACATACATCCACAAAACCCCACGGGGAAGAATGGGCAGCGTACCTTTTTCTTCCTTAAAAAGGAGATTTACGAACCAATATACTATACCTCAGAGTTCAGAATCCAGTTTGCTGTGTTCGTACAGCGAGCGGTGCAGGGGCGGGGCCTGGGCGCTGCCTGGCTCTCAAAGACTCTGCAGGTCTTTGGGTTTTGGCTGTTTTTTAAAATAAAGTGTCTCTTGGCAGGAAGTGTCCCTTACAGCACCTGTTATAAGCAAATACAATACAGACAGAGCAACACTAAGTTACAGCACAAACTGGATTTTGGGGAACTGTATAATGAAAGTAGTTACTTTGAATAGTCATTGCAACAGTAATAGTTAAATTTTTGTTCAGTTTAACTAGTTGAAATGTATTTAATGGGAAGGGAAACCTTGATTTGGTTAAATGAAGTAGCCAAAATTAAATGAAGTAACTAACATAATTTTCTGATCTTCTTATGTCAGTGATCTTAATAGTTTGCAACTCTACAACATTGTTTCTTTTGCAACTGGAATTGTTTTTGTATACTGCTGCTTTTCTTAACTGTGTGGCTGATAGTCCGGCTGTTCTATCTGCGAGAGGGCCCTTTCTGACGTGGTAATAGTGGTAGAACAGCCCCATTTCCAGGGGGGAGGCTCCCTCAGCCTGGGCGCAACTGAAAAGGCTTCTGAGTAACAGCATTAAACCACTGCAGGACAAGCAGAGTTCTCTCAAGCACATTCAGAATACACTCGTACAACAAGCAGAGGGCCAATTTAAGCGATGGCTTGAGGATGAGGCAGACTGCGTACCCTTGAGAAGCTGCTTGTCTGCTTAAAGATTCGAGCATTGCAGACAGCTTGATTGTTGAGACAACAGAAATTGTTTGTATGGCGAAGCAAAGTCTATCTACAGACACTTGTGCAAAACCCCTACGTCAGCAGGGCAAACAGGGCACCGCTTTGATGGTTAGAAACTAGGACCTGGGTCACTGTCATAAAGCAAACAGCAGGAACCTTCATCTGGGATTCAGACAGTGTTAAATGGCACCAAATCGGTGACTCCGGGATTATCCGCTCATCTCTTGGTTGGCATTTCCGGGTCAGAACTGAAGCTGCGCACCATTCCAGATGGAAGCACTGCATTTCTGTAAGGGTTCCAACAGAAGAGGGGGAACTCCCCCATCTCAAACTGAACATGCAAATTCTGCTCTCTGTTCTGACCTAGGAAATGTAACATTTCCACAATTATTTCCAGCCTAAAGTTAATTTTTAACAACGCTTCCTGTGAAGTCAGGCCTTAGCTTGTTGCTATCTGTAACCCCTTACTTACCAGCTTCTTTTTAAAACGGGCATACGAAGGCACCAGTCAAGGTCTTACTCTTGTAAGTCATATTAGTGTAATTCTTCATCGCTAATTACAAAGGTGAAGGAAGATTCCCTAAGCGAGATGTAGTACTGCACAATGGATGTTCAGGAGCTCGTGCCCAGACATACTATTTACCCCAAAATCTTGCCTACCCCTTAGCGTCCCTGCTGAAGCTTGGTTCGAGCTGGTCTTGCACACCTTTTTTTTTTTTCCAGAGAGAAGTATTTTCATGAGGGTGTTTGCCTGAAGATGACATAAACCAGGTAACAATTGTCTGAAATTAAAAAGATAACTTGTTTTGCAAAGCTGCCTAGGGACAACAAAAAGAGAAGTTTTCATGTCAGAGCAGTAAGACCTAGAAACTCAGGCCTTTTAAACTCTTCACTGAGCAGCTTTCATCTACTTTGACATCAAATGCTGGTCAAAATAAGTCTATTTTCGAAAATATTTTAATTTTTCAAGAGACACTGTTTTTAAAATTAGGAGTTAATTGTTTCTTTTTGGAAATCAGAGCTAAAGTAAAAAGCAGCTTACCCTTTCTCCTCCCCCCCGCTCTTCTTAAACTCTTTCTTGTTATAATGAAGGTTTAACATGAGAGATAAAATAGTTAAAATACCAAGCATATTATTAAAAATAACACAGAACTACATGCAACAGTTTCCTTCAACCCTCAATTTACTTTTTAGCAAGCAAATTTTATGGTCATGCTCAATTATCACCTGAAGATTAATATTCTAGTTATATCATATTCTGAGGACAAACAGCCTAGATACTATTTTTTAAGTATGTCCTGGCTTACGTACTGCAAGTTCCTCTCTTCCCTTTCATAAGCGCTTTGCGGGTTCTTTGCTTGCTGCAAATAAGAAGCCGAAATGGCTATTTGGACATTATAGGCAATTAAGAGTTGTACATATAAGCTGTCAAAATTCACAGCAAAATTATTTTGCCTAACAAATTTTAGGCAGCGGTTTAAATCAAGCTAACAATGGTTACAGACGTCTTGTCTCTTCCCTCGCCAGACCTCAGCCCTGGAGTCCGATGGGAGCCCCATACTTTTTATACACAGAGAGAGACACAAAATCCCAAGCTTCCAGTCCAAGAATGGAAACTTGGCCACCGCTCTTTCCCTAATCAACGTATTTAAACAGAAGGCTATTTAAAAAACAAATTCTTAGATTAAACCACCTAATTTTTGTCATCTGTGGAGTTCAGCCAAGACAAACCACTCGCTTCTACCCAAGTAAACACCAGGTTCACAGAAGATAAAATGCAGAGCAAAGCCGGTGCAGTTCAATAGCTTGGTAGTACCTCAGCGTAATGTAGATGCTGCTGAAAGATTCCTACAGTAGAATAAAAAGCATATTGTAAAGAATGTGATTGGAAACCTAAAGGTCATCATATCAAGTGTGTTTTTACTTGAACTGCTATTATCTATCCCAGTAACTTTTAAAAATTATTTGGAATGTCATTTTCTGAGGTTTTTCAAATCTAGATGTACATGTCAGAACTACGGTTTACTACATTAAATGATGACATTGAATCTTAAACCTAAAATTTAATTTATTTTATTAAAATAAGATAATCAGAAGAACCTTGGCTTACAATAAATGCATTTTCTCAGGAGCAATAAAAACAAAATTAAAACCCAAATCAGCAAGAAAAACTGTATATGCTCAGTTTCCTCTTGATAGTGCATCTCTTGGACGACAGCTTCAGATGGGATGAAGACTACGCTCATTTTGCAGAAGTATACGGGTAATGTTAATTAGCCTCTTCTCTGCCACAAAAGCCCATCTTTCCGCACTTACCACCTCCTTGGGCTGCAAGAAACAAGTCACTAGTACCAAAGTAAAGCTGCTTAAGTTACTGAAGATGACCGTAGCAAGACTGGCTAGCTTCCTTCTCTGAGCAGTACAGTTCAGAATATATTCCATTCTTTTGCAAGAGTTTTTCTTCTATGTGCAAAACTATTGCAAAACTATTTTGTGTTGAATTAGCATTTTAACTTATTTCATTGGCTTGATGAAAGCTCTTAGGCAGGAGCTGATTTCCAGAAAGTTGTTTTTTTTCCTTTTCCCTCAGTCTTGTTTGCAGATAACCCATTTCAGGCAAAACTCCCCCAAATCGAAGTGGCACATGGCATGGGGCAATCAAAGAGCACCGTAATGCATCGTCTTTCCTCAACGCCGAGGCAAGCCATTCTGGCTGTAAAATACATCAACAGATTCAAATCAATCCAGAAACACTGCCAAAGAAACATCCATCGCTTCTGTGTATGGGAAAAATAAGGCTCAAGTGCATCTATTAAAAAAATAGTAATAGATCTCTTGATTTGTAGTCTGTTAACTATCCCAGTAAAAGAAACTGTAGAAAAAGGCAATGTGGAGCTGTGTCCCTGCAGGGTAAGAACTGCAGAAATCCTTAGCAGCTTGTTCTTAAAACTGGGAGGCAGGTAATCCTGCTGGCACTCATCCTGTACACTGAGGCATTAAAAGCACAACTTCTGTCACTCCTGTTCCTTTCCCACCACTGGAGAGACCAAGGGGAGGGGAGCACGATCCTAGAACACGGGCAGTCTCGTGGATGTTAATGTGCAGGAATTTATGTCCTCTGTGTGGGCGGCACGATGCAGAGATGGTTCGGAAGCACTCCGGTTGATTTTGGGTAAAGAATGTTGCAACAATTCAATGGACGACAGTATCTGAGAGAAACACAAAATAAGAAGACAACATGTTAGGAAGAGCCGCTTGTCTTTTTAAGTATTCCGCTGTCACTTATTATAGGTTTAAGCATATCCTTTAGACCAACAATATACTGTGTGGAGACACTGAAACCCACACTCTAGGAATATGCTGTAGAGTTTCACCGCTGTGAGGAGTCTGAGTTTCAGAGGACGGGAGGATACTTTTCATTAGTTCACAGACATCATCACCAATTAACAAGCAACTATGCAGTTCTCCAACAGAGTAACAGGGAAAGAATTGCATCTTCTGCCTAACGGTCTGTTAAAAACCAAGATTTAGAACGAACTTCTTAAATTATAAAAGTTATACTTGATTGTAACAGCAAAAAGTTATTTTTCCAAAATCTGCTGATACTTAATTCCAGCTATTTAATGAGTATAAGAAAGTACCTTCATCATCCTCATAGTGACAGGAAAAGGTAAAGTATCCTTTGTAAAAATGCCAAAAATTGCTACGTGAATTTAAATCCCCCAGTGGAATTTCTTTGCTTGTTCATGGATGTGGGGAAGGAAAGGAGGATTGGTCTCTCATTTCCCTCCAACCTACACTAAAATGTAAAGGTAAAGATAGATTTGATTTTTACTGGCTTAGGGCTTGGGGTTTTTTTTTGCTAAAACGGGTTGGCTGTTGAAAAGCAAACTGCTGTGGTGTTAGTCTAACACTGCTTCAGTCTGCATGCATAATATTTTTTAATTACCTTTACAGGAATTATGTACTATCAGAATAGTGAATTGCCTAAGGGAGATCAGTTATGAAAGATGCACATATGAACAAAGACAAAAACCAGGACGCGGGCTGCACTTCATTCCTACATCCACCTTCAGTTTCTCAACCAAAGCTTATATCCCTGTAGAATGTTTTGTGTGCTAATGGCTGTTTATAAAACACTCTGAAGTTGTTACACGCAGGAAACACTTACTTGTGGAAACAGAGGTCGTTCTTCCCTAACTTTCTTCAAACAATCTGCTACAAGCCTCTTCATCGCTTTGGGGCAGTTCTTGTACAATTTGCTGAGGTCTGGAGAAGCATACCCCCGGCCAACCATGAAAATGATCTGAAAAAGCAGCAAGTAGCAGAAAACCAAAGTTGTAAAAGTTGTTTCAGTGGTCAATAGCTTTAGCATCCCAAAGTGACTAAACCCAAGTACCAAAGGCACGCACACCAGCAGGTACTTGTAGATTTGTCCCAATTAGTTAACCAAAACAATGGTCCTGCTTTTGTATAACGTAGGACTTGATGGAGCGACACTGGGGTTTGTAATGCTCAACAAGCGAAGGCAATATTGCACTGGGAACGGAACAGGAGATACTATGTGACACGGCCGTGACACGGCAAGTTCCTTCAGTTGAAGGCTGCAGTGACAAAGGGTCCTGGATTTGAGCAGTTCTAAGCAGCCAATTTGGCACAACAGCTCAATCCCTCCGCACAACTGTATTTTCAGGTATCTGTAAAATCTGTTGCAGAAGGAGATGTACAGCCAGCAAGCTGAAAGAGATCATCATCACTAATGCAGCAAAAAAGGAAACGGGGTTTGGTTTGTTTTGAGACAATAAAAGACACCATTAGTGTTGGAAAATAAATCTTCTGGTTTAGTCCAAGTTAATCTGCTCATTGTTTAGCATTTTCATCAGGCTTCCAGTAACCTTAATAGCTGACTATTTAGTATTGGTACGACTATTATCTGGTAAAACGGTAGTAGGCTTGGTTGGTTGAGGGGATTTTGTTTCTTTTTCAACTAATATTGCCTCAGGAAAAAAATAAAAAAGGAAAAGGTCAATATAATGTTGCTAAAATAAGGTCTCAGTGTTGTTCTCCAGGAAATAGTCTATCCCTCCCCAGAAAACATACTTGAGGGGCAAGCGTTGCATGTTTTGTGACAGTAAGGATTATTAAAGCTTGCATATAATTTCAGTATTATGAATTAAAACTAATTCCAATATCCCAAGTTGCAGACAACCTTAAAAATAAGAAAAAATTCCTTAACAGAACTGGCCTCTTCTCCTTGGAATACAGACTGTCTAACATTAATAGGGGCTAAAATCTAATCATTTGTCCCCATACACGTACACTGCTCATTATTAGATTTTAATTTCAAAAAACCAAGAAAAAAAACACAAACCACAACTGAGGATCAGCAAAACAGAGATCAAAGAGATCTAACAGCCTTAAGTTCATGCCCTACAGAACGATTTAGCTCTACACTTGCTAAGCCAGAAAAAGCATTCACATGAAGAGAACAGTTGAGGTCTCTGGCCTTAATCTGCTTTATAATAACGGTTAACTGACGAGGTAAGATTACACTTTAGTAAAGACTAAATCACACAAACTAACATTCAATACTAAAAGGTTTGACAATAGCCACTATTTCTTTTCACTTTGTAAAAAGCACAGAATCTAATTTTGCTGATACAAGAACAGCACATTTAACATTAAAAGGGAAATTTCACATAACTGCCAAAATATAAACCAAGATTTTACTGATGTAGCAAAAGCTTTAATCCATAAATAAATTAACAGGGCACTTAAAACATTTATAAAAAAGGCATTTTTTTTTTCCTTTAAGTAACTGTCACTGTCAATATTTAAGTAAACATTCAATTACACAGATTTAATGCTGAAACAAATCACGTCATAAACAACTTTTCAATTCTGGGTTTGCATTTGCCTTTATATTACGTTTCTTGAAGACAACAAAGTGTACTGTGCCCAGAAATAAAATGCAGTGTTCTAAGGAATGTTCTGTACCTGATCTCGGTTGTTTATGTGGGAGTATGGCAACTCTCCCGTCATTAGTTCATATAATACTATTCCATAGGAGTAGACATCTGACTGAAAACTAAACGGGTTACTGTCCTGCATCCGTATCACTTCTGGTGCCTGCAGGAGGAGGAAAAAAAAGAAACAAGTTATGAGGAATATCAGTAAGAACTTAGAAACAGAAAGGAGAAGAAAAGGGGAAAACGCTTGGAAAGCGGAGAGTGTGCGCTCAACCAAAAAGCAGTGACCAAAGGACACCTCAAAACCTTTGATAAATTTTACCTAAGGCGCTGGAAAAGCTCAGGCAATGCTACTCTACGTTGTATTAAAAAAAATAAATAAATCACTACAATTGCAAGTAAACAAAAAAGCAACGCTTTAACTCAACAAGCATTTTACCGCTAGAAAAATTATTATCATTCCGATTTGCAATATGTATTGACTTTTGTTACATCTTACATACAAGTGAGTCTGAATCTCTCACCATCAGTTCTTAAACAGGTATTGATGTTAAAGGGGAAAATACAAAATTCTGATACAGACCTAATCTCTTGTAAAATTAATACCAAAACATTTATGTGAAATGTGAAAGCCAAATACGAAATGGCATGTATTGAAGATCGGGGAAGAAATGCAAGAGCATTCTTGAATCTTTGCAGAACAAAGCAAAATTATGAAATTAAAAAACTTAAAAGAAACACTGTTGAATGATTTAATAAAACAACATATAAACCATCAAAACATCTTTCCTGTTGACTCAGATGTTTTTTCCCCTAAAGAAGTCCCTCAGAATTACTGAGCAAAGGACTAGTTAAAGTGCAACAACAAAAACTCAGTAAGAGATATCAACTTTCAAGGAAACAGAATGAGCCTCCCCTTCTACGTAAGACAACTCAGCAAAGATGTCTATAAATGATTAAAATGAAAAAAAACTGCAGTCAGCAAAAATGCAGGGTTTATTTCTGAGATCTTTTTCATGTACATAAGCATAGTATTAGGTAAGTTAGTTTTAAAACCTTTTACGCAAAGCTGCAAAAAGCTTTGGCTTTTTGTATTTATTTCTTTTTAAAGAAAACAACTGTTTCTGGTTTTGTTTCAGGTGACTTGTGTATTTTATATGTCCCAAACAAATGTTGGCCAAGCGTCCCGATACTCTGAATGAACGTTTCCTGACTTTTCTCAAAATACAAATACTTGAGTAACAATGAAGGCTGCAAGCCTAGTAATAAGGAATAATTTTTGAAAAGGAAAACCTATTTCAAGTAACACGTACCGCTCATTCAGTGCTAAATATCAAAAGATTTAAAATGTACTAATATGTCAGCATTCAGCAAGTAGTTTTTATTTGGTTACGCTTCCCTGAAGTACCTGCCCCAAGTGCTGCTGCGTGCCCTACCTGGGAGTTAGAACATACTGGTGATCAGTCTACAGGCTGCATTTAAGTAAACTGCAGAGTACTAACGAAAATGGGTCAAGTGAAACTCAGCAAAATATTTTATTTAATACCAGTGCTAAATAGGACGTTCTTGCATAATTTCCATGATGATTTTTAACCTGGTAACAGGCACTGTTCCACTTTTGCTATTTACTCGATTGAAGTCGCACATTTGAAAAGTTACTAAGCAGATTTTTCTCCAGGTGATTTTTGGAAGGAAAATTGTGAAACTGCCTTTTAAGTTCTGCCAGAAGTTAAACATAAAGGCAATTGTTGGGATCATCCTCTCAGACAAGGAGTTTGCAGTAACAATTCCAAAAGAAACTCCGTAAACTTTCCAGGAGAACTTGAGACAGTGTTTATCAAACGTCTCACCACAGCACCAAAGATGAATCCTGCTCATTCCCACACCTCAAGAAGCTCTCCCTATCCTTTCCCTGATCGCCTGCCAAAGCTGCTGAAGTGCGTGCGAGAAGGGATGTTGCCAAGTGCCGAGCAGGGGAAGAAGAGGCCGCAATGAAGAACATAGGGAAAGAGGGTCTCACTGACCCCACAAAGCCACCATTAGGCAGATTAACGCCTGCTCTCCGGCAAGACAAGCCCACTTGGGTAAGGCAGGATTACAGCAGGAGAAGGGCTCTCCTCTTCCCTCGGAACAGCTCCCTGCAATTCCACGGACTGCCCTCTCTCTGTGCTAAATATTTAAAATAACTCCAAAAATTAAAAGGAGAATCCGTAGGTCAATGGCGTCTACTTTGGACATTTAAGCACTTCAGCACTTTTAACTTTTCCTACAACTGGAATAAAAGTCCAGAGAGTACTAACAGTGTCTGTTGATTCATTTAGATTTAAAGCTTTAAGACAGAGTTCAACTGATAAAACACGTATGAACAGAATGAAAGCCAGCTCTTCAAAAGCAGCGAGCTGTTTGCTCACCATCCACAGGATCGAGCCAGTGGGCTGTTCCACCTGTTGGGATCCGCTCCACCTCGACTTTACAGTTGCCAGACCAAAGTCTCCTATTTTCACGGTGAGGCCTTCATGAAGAAATATATCTAAACGTTTGTTAAAGAAATTCTGTAGGTAACTTTAGTAAAACATTCTGAATTTTCTGACATGGTTACCAAGTGCCTGGTTAGGTTACCACAAATGCAAGCCAACTACCCAAGAATGTTGCTATTTAAACCTCTTACCAGTTGTATCTTCAGCAGAGGAAAAGTAATTTTATGGCATCCATATTTACAGAGTTAACGTTTAAGACTAAACAAGACCAGATGTTTCATTGTTATTTGTATATTTCTCTTTATGGTGAGTAAGGACAGAAAGCGACTGTGTTAAGTAACATCAATGACTGCAGGTACTTAAATAACTGGTGTCAAGACAGACATAGGGAAATGACACCGAATTCATCACAACTCAAAAAAGAAAACTAAGAAAAACCAGCTACAAGTAGAAACGAATATCAAAATATTTACATAAAGCTCTCTGGCAGATCTCCTGAGATTTAACTATGATTTAACTGTTTTAACTGGAAATATGCACGTCTGTACTATTTGTAATCTATCTGCTTAATAAGTTTGTCTGTTGAAACTGATAACTAGCGCTATCTTTGTTGGGGTTATTTTAAGAAGATACCATTTTAAAATTTCATTTAAGAATGTTTTAAGTTCAAAAAGATGATTCTGAAATACAAACATGACAGACTCCTAGTTCTCATTCCCACACCAGGAAGAGTTAATTTAATTCACAAAAATGGTTATTATCAGGAATCACAAACTCCTGACCTCCTATATACTAAAATGATGACTTTTACAGCTTAACTGAAAATGGGAATCCCCTGACATTATGGAACTATTGAATTCAGCATATTTTTTTACGATGACATTTGCAAATCATTCTGTCCACATTTTATGAAAGGAAGTTACAATTTAAGCTTCTAGCTCAATGGATGCTCTTCTTGGCAATTCTGAAAGCAGGCATTTTCCCAGGTAAAAGACACCAGTTCACAACATTTTTACTCCATATGCACTACTAAATTTATATTTTTGCAAGAAATATAGTGGTAAAAGGTTGCCTTTTCTTGAGTTTAAAGTATGATTTTTGGCTTTGTTTCTACCAGTCATGTGAAGGTGTTTTTAATTTATTAAAAACATATGGGAAACTAACAAAACGCACATGTGCACACACATCAGCACGCACACCTATCGCCTGTCAAGAAAAGAGTGCAGCTTCTCTCCAATACAGGATAACAGAGAATTGCATAAACACCATTTAAAAATGTAAAATAAGACGCTTTTTGAGCACAACTGTTGCCCATCTTTTTTCACCTTTATCACAACAGTTTGGTAAGCAAGCACGCACGTTCTATGAAAGTCCTTGCTAAAAAGTAACTTCTTACTCATCAATAGCAATTACTCATTAGTAGTTACATACATTTAAACCAGCTATTTCCACCCGCCCCCCCCCAAGCTCCATATTTAACAACAAATCACTCTCACATTGAAGGAAACAGGATTCAGTTAGGAAAGGATACTATTGGATTTCATGTCTCTGTGGATGATATTCTTTGCATGTAAATAGCTGTGGAAGAAAAAGTAGAGAGTGCCATTACGAAGGCTGTTGACACAAACTCAGCCTTTCCACTTGCTGATACACACTGTGCTGGTTTATTACATACTCGCCCATTTCACAGACCTCCTGCTTTAGTCCACTTACAGGATGGGTCTGCTTTGGGCAAAGAAAAACATAGCCTTACGCGTTACGGAAAGTGGAAACAACACAGTAAATATATCCCAGGCATCATTAAAATCATAAATCTGGGACCATTATTATGTAACTGTATAATGCCCTGGAAAACTGGGTGCTGTTCTCAGATCCATGAAATCTGTATGTTATGCTAAGGTTTATACTTTTTCCTAACCACTTTACTTTGTGGTCACAATATAAGTTCCCAGTTTTCTGGGTGTCTGACTAGAAACCTGTGTCCTGATCTACAAAATGGATGAGCCCTGACAGCGTCAGCCAATGTCAGCATCTGAGGTGGGACTGTGTCAACTCCGACACCTGGAGAAGCTCCCAAAAGACATCTGTGCGTGAGTCCTGTAGCTGTAGAACAGGCACAGCCATTCCCTCATGTCACAGAAGTACTGTGAGTATAAATTAGTGTTTGCCAAACATTGCAACATTACAGTAAGTAACATGGGGAAGAAAAAAAAATTAATTCTGTGTTTAGAATAGGATCTCATCTAGTGCATTACAGTAAGAAAACATACAAAAGAAGATAACAGCTTTTCTGTATTTTAAGTGACAAGTGGTCTAACATGAACTAAGGCAAGAATCCCTGGGAAAAGCAATACTAAATGAAAGTCAGAACGCACACAACAGCGCTGCATTAAGGCTGCACAAAATCTTTACTTGGTATATACCATTTTGACCTCTTACTATTTTAGCGCCATAACTCCAGATGTTAGGGTTTGGGGAAGAGAAGGGCAACGTCACTCCAAGAACAAAAATAGTCAGCATTGTTTATGCTACTCACTCCATCCCCTGTGCCGTCTGCCGAGCAATATCAATGAGCTGGAACATTTGGAACTTGGTCTCTTGAACATGCAGGTGTTTATACAGACTGCTTCCTTCACACCACTGCGTAACGATGGCCAGATTATCTTTAGTCATGTAGCCCATAAAGAGCAAAATATTAACATGCCGAGTCTTCCTAATAGAAAGTAGCAGAAAGAGGAATCAGTATCTTTATGAAAAAATGTTATCAATTTCTTTTAAAAATGTGTTCCCGGCTGAAGGAACATATTTAAGCTTTTGAATTCAAAGCATAAGTTTCCTGCAAAACTTTTGCTAAGTGGATGCGTGTGCAAAGTTTGTTTTTTAAAAATAATAACAATATGCCACAGTTGCCAATAAAATCAGATGATTTTCTGCTTTTTAGTCCAAGGAAGTTATTTAAAATTAACCTTTAAGAAAAGATGTCATGAAAATTCAACAATTTTGAAATTAGTAACCAACATTCATGCTCTCAAGTGGTATTAGAAGTTGTTATTGGAATAACAGAAATCACCCTGAAATCTGTGAAAAACCCACAACTTTAGATAGAAAACTGAATCCCAACAGGAAACTAAAGTGTCATCACAAACTGTGAAGGAATTAACAGGTGAGAAGATACTTCTTACGTGCTCTAAGTTTTTCAGTTTCAGGATTAACATTACAGATAGTTAACTGGACACTACAAAAACAGTATTTAAAGGCAGAAAACAGTTACGCAGACCCGAGCATTTTTTTTAAACAAAGGCATTATGCTGCAATTTTGAAAGGTACGGTTCAAGTATTCTGTCAATTGATGAGAATTAACGCATAGAATATTAGGCAAGAGGGCTTAAAGGAGGAGTCACAGTCAATTACAGTGCCTTGGAATAACAGAAGTTAGCAACAAACTACCAACTCACCTTAGTACAGCCACTTCATTTCTAAAAGCCTGGAACTGCTCTGGGGTTGGATCTACAACCTTTAGTATCTTCACTGCTACATCCCCTGAAAATACATTTACCATAAAAGTTACTAAAAACACAGTTGTCTTTTTTTTCCAAAATCACATTAATATACAGGATACTTAAAATTCCTAATTTGTGCACAGTTCACCTCTGCTAATTCGTACATAGGTCAAGATTTTTCTGCAGACATAAACTTTCATAGTGCCAAGCAATTAATTTACACCTGAATGTCAGGCTAATGAAAAAAGTCATTAATTGTTCACATGCTTCCTTTCTATTTTTTGACAGCTATGGCTGGCTAGAACTATACATATGCTTTTTGGAAGACAGGAAGCTACTAAAAATCTCAAATCGTTGTTGAAAAGGTATGTTGGTGTAGCTGCATTCTCAGCACATTATTTCAAGCACAGTCACATCAGAGTCCCTCTGCTTCCAAACAGTATCCAAAATTTCATCACTTTCCCTTTTCCATCCAGCTTTAGCATACATATATATATACATACAATTTTTTACTTCTATATACTTAAGTTTATATATTTTAGTTTGAGAGAAATTATATATATACATGTATATCCACACACGTCCTTTTTTAATAGAAACGATTTAAAAAACAAACTTTCTAGATTTAAATACTGCTAAATTTCAGGAATGGGAGGGATAAATCTTCTGTCCAGGAATGGCAGATTCTGTTCTTTAAGCTGATACATTATATAATTTTACTTAAAAGCTTTATTTGAATTGCATTCAGTCTCAGTGCTTGCTTTAAATTTCAGTATCTGTTAAAGGGTAATACAGCGAGGAATGTACGATGAGATCCAGTGCTATCTGTTTAGAGACTGCTTCCAGAGAATGAAGTTGTAAAAACCTTTATAGCGTACATCCAGATAACAATAGAATTGAACTGATTCAACAAAAGTTCAATAGTAGAATGAAGTCGACCGTTCTAACAAAAGTAAAATCACTAACAGTAAGAGCCACTGATTCCTCAGCGAAAGACGTAAGCATCGCATTCGTTTTAACTACAGAGGGACAGCATTTTAGATTTTAAGAGAGGGGTGATACTGTCACAGAAGTTAACCTTCAGTTTAGGAAAACTGAAACTTCAATCTTAGTCCACGTGCAGTAAAAAGATTTGAGAGGTGCTCTACTCCAACACAGGCTTATCCCGTAGTTTAAAGGCTGCTGCCGCTTAGCATTACAGAATCGTTGCCTAACATTAAAAAAATCCCTAGTGACAGATTTCTCTGCTACCACAATCACTAATGATTTTCTCCTTAATATGGTCTCTTTTCCAAGATACATCTGAAATATACGTTAGCATGTCTCTAGAATATAATGATTAATTTAATACATTAGGAATACTAATCGCTCAATTAAAAAAAAACAACCTGTTGCCAACAAAGTACAAGAAGGATATGCAAACTGGAACTTTAAATTCTCAGAGTACCCTGAGTAAACTGCAGTATCTTCCATTCCAGTTACCAGTTGCTTTATTTGCTGTATAATTTGAAGTCACACAGATGCACAAATATCGAACACATCATTATACATTTGTATCTTCTTCCTTTAACATCAGTAAACACAATATACTTCCTATTTCACCTTCTAGCATCTTCATAAAGAGAACCATCTTGCATTTGCAGTATACGTAGTGTTGTGTAACTTACAGATCTCTCTGCTTACAGACCAGACCAGAACATAACTGGTAGAAAGACTACGCTTTCACGCGACTACCAAAATCACAGGCTTGGGAGCAGCCAGTTCCTCCTGCAACTCCTGTTTCCACAATGCGAGACCAACAGATGGGCTACCAATACTTGAAGCACGTTGCTAAGAGCTCTGCCAAGACAGAGCAAGGATGCAGCATCCATTGATCACAGGCCAAATGTCTTCACATAATTTTTTTTCAATATAGTCTCCACTATGATCCTCGCTCCACAGATGAAAAGATGTTTTTAACCTTACACTGTTCTTACTGAATCAGGTGCCACCCTTTTTTTAGGCTTGATGGCATTTCCCAAGCAGTTTTCTCTACAGAAACAAATACACAATAGCACTTGTTTTGTTTAGCAGCAAACTGAAGACAAATCAGCTTCCACCACCCCCCAACCACCAAAACCCTAGAACTGATTACCAGGGTCAAAGGGGAAATGTGAGTGTTTATGATAGGTAGTCTTCCAACCAATTTAAACTGCCTTGGTTCTCTTTCCGCCTTTTAAATTTAGAAGCATGCTACAGGACACTACAGGATCCAAATGGGGTCTGTAACAGAAGTGGTGCAAATACGAAAATTAGTACTTAACCATCAGAACAATCTGGAAAAATACGGAAGTGCAAGACAGCTGTTCAATGAGACACGCACTCCTCAGAGCAAGACTGTCCTTGACACTTCATTGTTATTTGGGAAGACTAAACCAGGGAAGCTTATCGGAAATCTAATACAGTTTGCATACAGTTGTACACAGTCTTCCACAGGTGCTCTCCAAAGGTTCATTGCAAACAACCCTTCATAGCTGGGCACGCTAGGAGACCCAATGCCTCTAGCAATCTAGATTTTAAGTTTGCAACAATCTGCCCACTTCAATTCATTTCATTTATCTTCACCAAGACATTTTTACTGCTGCATTTGTACTATTAGAATAGGTTACTACCAAAAAGTCTGTAGTTTCACCACTTTGTGCACTGTGAACTCCAAGTTTCTTCAATCCTAAACAGAAAAGACTTGCAAGAAATATAAAACCTTGAAAGCTTTTAAGACCACACTGCAAATGATGTGATGGTTACCAAAAAAAAAAAAAAATTTTTAGTAATTTTAATTTTTACTTTCTTGAGAAATCAGGAGAACTATAAACAGTTACCACAAATAGATACTGAATCTTATCAATATCGAGCTAGGTGACGTCTACACAGCCATCTTGTGCACACAACTGAGGGTTCTTTGTAAATACGTAGCTCAATGCAATTCCTGTTTAACACAGGAAGAACCAAAGTTCTTGACACACAAAGAGTATTTATTAACAGGTAATTCAAGTATATGAACAAGAAATTCACATTTATTACCTTGTTTAGTGAAATCTTACTTAACCTATTTTTTCTTTTGATTTCTGTGTTCCATTTCACTTATATAATAAAAATCAGTTTAGCTGTTCATGACTTGTTACTTTTAGCATAAGAACAGGCCTTCCATTGATGTTGACAATATTTGGGCTTTAAAGACATGCAAGTATTTATTCTTTAAAAATAGAGGGTGGAAAATAAGTTTCCAGATTATTTTTCTGTCAGCTTATTTTATGACAATAACACTATTTAAATTAGAGCCTGGAGGGGTTCGCGTATGTTTCTTTTTAAATCACAAGCCCTGAATTTGGAAACTAATTCTGTAGCTCTGCAGTGTGTCTCTTTTCAAAGTATTCCAGCTACCTTTATATCATAAACTCTCATATCAATCTTTTTTTCCTTAGAAAGACTCCACAGTAAAAGCAATTTATACTTATTTCCTTTGCTTGCCACCTTGAATATAAGTATGCTAATTAAACCACAAAAGAAGGTAAATATAATTTAACATCAGGCTGTGAAATTTCCCAGCTAATTCTGCTAATGAAAAGGGAAATCTTTTCATAAAGCAAGCTGTTTTAGAACATGGTAACAAAGAAAACAATGTTGGCTCCAATATAATGAAAACACAGATGGCAGTTTGAGATTCCAATTTTGATGTCTGTTCTTTGCCTTAATTTCCCCACTGCCAATATTAGGAAATTAATATTTCTCACCTAGTACCTTTGGTGGTAAATAAGCACACGGCACCTTTATAAATGATTTTACCTTGTTCCTGGATTGTTGTCCTACAGTATCAACATTTTGAGAAGACGGTAACACTTGTCAAGCACTTACCATGCCATTTGCCTTTGTAAACTGTTCCAAAAGAACCCGACCCTATTCTGGTAGAAAGCATGACTTCACTTGCTTCTATTTCCCAGTAATAACTGGAATCTCTCTGTCCACGAGGCCTCTGGAACAAAAATTGACATGGCTTTACTCGAAGTATTTAATCAAAACTATTATACGTGCGCACCAAGAATTAAACAACTTCCTTCATACAAGTTTAAGATGCACTGAAACCTCGAGGGTTTTGTTCTACAGTTTGGACTTTTGTTTTTCTCCTCAATTTGTGAGGGGTGCAGGGTTTTTTTTTACACCCCCTACCCCCCCCTCCTCCCTTCCCCCCCCCCCCCCCCCCCCCCCCCCCCCCCAAAAAAAAAGGGACAAAAGGACAAAATACTTTCTTGGATGGCTTTAACTGCTTAAGAAGCTATCACTAAGTTCTGCACTATAAACAAAAACCCTGATCTTAGATTTTAAGAGGAACAAATATTTTATAATCAACTATTTAAAGACATCTGAAATTCTTAAGAAACTTAATGACTTTTCCAAAATTATAATACTACAATTCAGGAATTCATTTACATATTTAAAAGGAATAAAGCAAAAGGATGAGAGCAGAATTCTCAAACATCTAAGTGATTAACAACTGTGAGTCCCATTAAGCAACTGTACTTTCATTTTCAAAATCTTATAAGCCTTCAAAAAAATCTGAGATATTATTAATTATTATTCTAACTTTTCTTTCTCTGCTGCTTGTAGTGGAAAATAATTTCACAATACTGTCTGAAATGAATTTTCAGCCCAGAACACTTTGGTTTGGGTACTTATCACACAAGGCAACAGTGCTATCTTTCCCAAGTTAGTCAAAATTATATCGCTATTATAGACACAGAGTGCAGAGCAATGCAAGATTACCATCAGCTTCTGTTGCCTTTTACGCACAGAAATTTATCCCAACAAATGACTACTCCCAGCCTAGTTGGGAAAAAAAAAAATAAAAATTACCATACTTACAATTTTGTTTTTCTCTTGTGTATTGGATCCAGGGGCTCTCTCTCTTTGGGCTGGGACTGGGGTTTTGGGCTGAGACCAGCCGGTGGGGCTCATATTGTTAGGACTTCCAGACAGAGCAGAGGGTGAAGCTAAAATATAAAAAACAAACACAGAAAAATGTATCAACCAGAAAATAAACACAAAATAATATAATATATGTTATTTCATTTTTTGGAAACCATACCTGATTCACTATGGCTTCGAATTGCATCCTAAAACAGAGGAGATGGATAACAAAGTTAAAAAATATGTAAGAACATATGAAGGAACAAGCAGGAATAGCGTTGAAGTAGTTCCTGACAGTTTTGGTCAAGTGTGATACAGTATTGACCAACACCCTCCAAAAGATGACAGCTTGGATATTTTCTAATTACAAGAATCCTATGTGCTAAAAAACATGCAATTTGTGAATTCTGACAAAACATTAAAAATATTCACAGCATATTAAAAGGTATTGCTAAAAAAAAAAAAAAAAAAGGAAAAAAAGGAAAAGAGACACAGAACAAGAAGAAACACCAGAAATACTGTCTGCATTCCCACCACTGGATTTTTGTACATGCTTGTATTTCAGATCTGAACATAGCTCCTGTGATAGTCCTGTATCTCCAAGGGACAAGTTCTCAAAAAGGTTCTGGGTTACAAGTAGCAAAACTCTTAAAAGCCCCTAAAATATTCCAAATCAATGTACATTTTGAAATGTCTCTACTGTAGTATTTCAACTCAAAAAAGGCTACGTCTTTTGCCCTAATGCAAAAACATCTAATTTTCAAAACATTTTTTCACAGATTAAAGTTTGATATTTGAAAAGCATGATCTTACACAGCTCACTAGTTGGTACAGTGCAACAACTCTCACCTCATGCCACAGGCACTTGACAACACAATTCTACAGCCATGCACAAGATAAACTAAGCTCTGACAAACATAACTTTACAACTTTTCTCACCTGCTATGTATTATCCCAAAGTACATACAGGAAAGGTAAAATATCCAGGTACTGTATAAGTACAAAGCAAGAACATGCACTACAGAAATGTTAAATACCGTCAAAGTTAATAGAAGTCAATTCAAACTTTCTAACTAATTAGTAGAATAATAAATGTAAGATTTCATAGGAGGACAGAACAAGCCTACATTCCACCATACAGTTTTCAAATTAACTCAGATTATCCTTAGTAAAGATTCATTTATGAAATACATCATTTTAGCTAGGTAGTTGCATTCTCCCAGGCTTGATTCTATACAGCATGCTTGCAGAGTACCTCTACTCTTTGCCTGAGTGAATTAAAATCTGCATAAACTACCAAGAAGAACTCTTCCAAGTTACTACTTTTGTCCTTTTTAAGAACCTGAATTTATAACAAGTGATGGGTTTTGTACATCAGCCTGAGAATGTAACTGCTTTCAAGTAAGCTGGCAAAAGATAACTAAATAATTTAAAATTGTTCTCATAGTTACGCATACATAATTCTTATTTAAGAAAAAAGTATTTTTGAACTTCAATCCTGATGTATTTTCTTTTTTGCTTATTAATCCTACAGCAAATGAACCAAAACCAGTGTTCTTTAGAGTTGTTCTCACAAGACAAATAACACCATACCCAATGCTGTAGTCTGTCACCTTTGCTTTGATGTGAAATAAAAATAGTACATCTTGTTCTTAATTTAAGGGCTTTGTACAGTTATATTCAACAAAATATTTTCCAGAGGAAAAAAGCCACACAATAGATGTGTTTGAGAAGGTTTTGCTTTAAAAACTGTGTGACCAAATGCATCTCTAATCCAAGCCTTTTGAAATTCACACCAAATTTCATAGTACGGATTCATCCAGCTAAACTAAAAATGAAGCTCTTCAATTTCCCTCTTCCAATTAGCATCCTCAATATTTAAGTATCAACATGCTATAAAGATTGTCATCAAATCAACTCCAGATTAAACACATCATTTGTACACTGCCATGGCTTACAAGTTATAGCAATCCTGTTAATCACAAGTAAACAAAAGGCACCAAGAAAATACCTACTCTTCCCCTCAAACAAAATCGTCTGCACCAGGAACTGGGAGAAGCATTCAGGCTGTTATTCTAGGCCAACACGGTAAGAGATAAAAGAAAAGAACAGAGGAAGTATAAAATAAAAAATTTTAAAAATTAAGTGTTAGGGTAAACGAAAGGAAAAGTAACCTAATTTGTTTGATATATGATAATTAAGTGCAGTAAAACTTTTAAGTAAGTATTTCTGTTCACTAAAGGTTCACTAGTGTCCATCCTTTGGTAAACCACTTTATTAAGGTGGTCATTCTCATGTCATACTAGAAGGTTTCTACTCTCTTTTTTTTTGGTGTGGGTTTGTGTGTTTTTTAAAAAGCCTTTTGGAAAAATAGCTATTGCCTTTAAGACACGACAGCTATTTTTAGTCAGTACCTATGATATCATGAAGATCCAGAATAGAAAGCATTTCTGTCTTTACTGCTATGCATAAAGGATAAAAAAAGCAGTGTCTCCTTAAAGGCTCATCACACTACAGAGTTCGATAATTCCTATTCTCTTTCTTGAGTGCTTCGTTATTTTTCATTGCCTAAAAGATGGTCAGCAAGGCTCTCAAAGTAGTAAAAAGGGCTGTAAGCCTAAGAATACTAAAAAGACAGGGAGGGTACCTTCCCCATAAAACCCAGCTGACCCAAGGCTTCTAACCAAAAAGGCTTCCTGGGGCTGCAGAGCACTTTTCTTCAGTTCCACCAAAGGTCCAGAGGGCATCTCTGGCTCATTTCAGAGTCTTCGCATTTCATAGAAGCCTGTAAACTACCAGCTGAAGACGCAAGTAAACTCGGCGGTCAAAGGCTTCTGTTTGGCCTAAAGAGTTTTTAAACTATTCCAGAGCAGAAAAACAACAAATGGCACTCTCTGAAGTCCTGCAGTTCAGCACTTTCTTTCTGCAAGCGTTTCCTGCACGCCACTCCCTTATTTTGTTAAGGTTATCACAAAAAAAAAAAACACACAAAAAACCCACTTTAGGCCTGACTTCAAATAGTTGTCTCTCACTACTGCCAGTCTAAGGTAGGAAAAAAGAAAAAGGTGCTTGAAAGCAAGTAACAGCAAAATATTCTCAGATACAGATGGCTTTAGCACATAAGCCCAGAATCACTGTTGATTCTGTACAGGTGTAACACAAAACATTGCCAGTAAGCTTTGACTTGAGTATTTCAACTCCAAGAACTACATCCAGACTTACAGTACCTGTAGTCTGATTTAAAATAAACACCAGCCCCCGCAACAAATCCAGATTTTTAAGTTTGAAATAACATTTTCAGACACACCTAGTAAGTATTTCCTCAGCAAAACTGAGCTTATTTTCGTTGCAGATCTGAGAAACTCGATTGTTAAGCTCCCCCACAACTTTAAGACACCAAAAATCTCCCTAGAACTTCAGCAAAGTTGATAAAAGATGGAAAGAATTAACTATTAACTTCCTATGCAAATGTGGCACCTCGATTCTTCATCACTCAGCCAATTAAGGCAAACAGTAAGTAAATGACAGGAAGCAAAGAAGAAAAAACAACCAGTGACTATTAGATAGCCAGCCACAATTTTAGTTTAATTTTATGCTGTTCCCTCCCTACCAGTATTACCTCAATTATCCGGCTGTCTACAGGCATTGTAGTGCTGACCATATGGACATTTGGTGTGGATGTAGATCGCTGTCTTTGGGAAAGGGAGCCCTCAGAGGAAGGATTTGATGTGTTGAAGGTGAAGGCATGAGGTGTAGAATACCTATGCTGGGAACTGAGAAGGAAAAAGAAAGAAAGGGAAAGCTGTGGTTATTTTTTCCCCTCTAGTAGTTGAAAAATACTGTTCAATGTAACCTGTTCAAAAGCAATACAGACAGAATTCCAAACAGAAAAAGTTGGGACTTAGACGCTAACTAAACTATTTGATCAGCTGAATAATTTCCAGTTTAACAGGAAATAAATTAAAAAACTCAAAGTAGGATCTTGCCAGTTCACACACTCATCTACTGCGTTTAACATAAGTCCGTTTCTGCTGTTATAAAATTTGCCACAGTTCACCTCAATCCCCAACAAATCACATTTCACATACGATAAAACATTGGCTCTACTGGATTAATTCAGGTCCGTGAAATTAAAAAACTAAAAAACAAACCACTCGCTTCAAGCCTGCTAAATGCATAGCTTAAGAGCTACTTTTACTGCTAAGTCCTGAATTTGAAAAGGTCTGCAAGACTGTTCAATGGTTCGCACAGAACAGCCAGCAAGGAAGTCATGAAACCCAATACCAGTTAAAAGGAGGCCAACACTAAAACCCAGTTCAACGAAGAGTTATAAATCACAGCTAAGGTCACTCAAAACCTATTCATCCCAAATCACACACAAGCATCTTAACTGAAATCAGCCAGCCTCTGAAAAAAGCTTAGAAAACTATCAAGTTAATGAGTCATTGTTCATCAGCACTGGAAACAGAATAAAATGGCAAAGAGAACATAAGATCAATTCCTGATGCAGTTCCCACTAAAATAAAGAAATAAATACATAGAACCATTTGTGAGTCAGCTATGTGCTCTGTGCCTCATTCCTCAACAGGCCAAGAGTTTTCAAAGGGCTGTAGAAAACCCAAAAGATGGCCTGCCCCTCTTCAGCCTCTAGAATTTCAAGGAAAAGAACACAGTCACAAATTAGGATCAGAAGACAGGCCCCTTTGAAAGGAAAGCAACTTTTATTCGAGCATTTAAAACTACAGGAACATTCTCTTTAGGTCTCAGAATTTTCTTTAAGAGGAGCGTGTTTTCAGTTTCCACTGTTCTCTCTTTAACTCTTATCTGTCATCGTAACATTAAAACGTTATTTTAATTTATGTATGCGAGTAATGCAAAACGAGTCACAAACCCTTACACGTATACTACCTGACCAGATAAAATAAAATTGATTCACAAAGATACCAAAGGGAGCCTTGAATTTTCTTAGGCAGGAAAACAAAGGTCTCCAGAAAACCTTTAATACTGTCCCTTGAAATCTTAACACTAAAAATGAAAAATATAAAATCCCAAATCAATGTTTTGCTTGAATCTAAGAACAAGAAAGGACACTACAAATTAGCTAGGATGAAGTGGTGTTGCCTTCTTGCACATTTATCCCAACCTTCTACAAGATTGTTCTATTTTTGAGGAGTTTGGGGTGTTTTGGTTTTTTTGTTTTTAAACAACTGTATTTCCCAAAACAGAAATGACAGGAAATACTAGCTTACCTAACAGGTATCCGGGAGACAGACTCCCGCATCCGTCTCATTGTCAAGGGAGGTAGTGCAGGGACACCACTGTCACTGATATTTGAATTTGGGAACAATCTGAAATATCAACAAAAACAATTACAATTTCAACTGCTACACTACCTCCTGTACAATGCTCTTTAAAGCTGAAAATTTAAAGGGCTGTTTCTTTCCAGCATAACTAACTTAATGAACACATTCCTATCTTTACATAATATTTTTCCTCTGTGTATGGTATGACTAAACACTATGTCTTCAGACTCCCAAAGAAAATTTCCATGTGTTCTTCCTAAACTTAAGATACAAATCTTTTTAGATCAGACTTCAGAGTTTCCTGAAAGGGTATTCAACACCCAATTTTTTAAGTTCTATAAAACCCAGGTAGCACCAAGTGGCTACAGCGTACGCTCTAATGACTAGTCAATATAAAAAAAATACATAACTATATGACCAAGTTTAGTTATAAAAAAATGCAATCACTAAGTAAGACACATAAAATCAACTATAACTTTTAACACTTTTGCATAAAAGGACTTATTATAACATAACGATTTGCAACTTTTTCTAATCAATATTAGGAAAGTATTACCCTCCATCAGTTTTCTCACCATTCCATGCATTTTCAAAAGGGTGTCACAAGTTGTGGTAGTTCTGAACCCTCACGCTTCCAACAGCTAAAAAACAACTGAATCATGACCTTTTTTCTTCTAGCAGAAGTGTTATGCGAGAAGAAATACTATTACTCTGTTGAAACAGAGGGCATTCTACCAACTGCCTGGTCACTCAACATCTTTGTTTGCTTGTCCCAGAACATTAAAATTTACAGCAAGAACAAAATGCATTTAATGTAAACGGCCTTCTTCACCTGGGAACAGACAATCATTGCTGGCTGTTTTATGAAATCAATACACAAGTTCTGTATATTGACTGCACTTCCCAACAATCCAAATATATGATAAAAGATTTAAAAATAAAAATGATGCTTGTCTGTCACAGAGAATTACTCTTGCTTTTAAAAAGGAACAGTCCTTACAAGAGTTGCCTGATATTGCTCCAGTCGACACACATGGTTGGAACTTTCGTGCTGCAGTGTTCGTGGAATTTATAACCACATGTCTGACACCGAAACCCATTTAGCAGGAACTTCTGGCAGATGTCACAGAAAGCAAGCTTTAGAAATGTCTTCCGAGCCTAGAAAACACATTAAATGATTAATCCAAGCTATTAGCTTCTCTTCATTAGCTGTGATTAACATCTTCAGGGTTCGACATACATAAATACCATGTTAAAATGTTATCAGTGCCCCCAAACTGCTACTGAACTTAAAACCACACTTGAGTATTCCTGCACATATTTACAGTTTGGCTGGAACCTGGAAAGCTTACAAACATTTAGGGCTTTGTTTACCTGATTATTTAAAAAAAAAAAAAAAAAAAAAAGAAAGAAAAAAAGAAAAAAAGAAACAAGAAGAGAAGTGTTCAGTGAAACTCAAAACCACTATTTTGTGCCCAGTAAGGTGACAGAGTTGGGCGGGTCAAGAATTGGGGTTTCTGTTTGTTTTTAGTACCACCAAAACTGAACGAAGATCAGATCGCAAGAACTACCTCTTATTTACTTATTATATTTACTTATTAGTAAATAAAATAGTTTAAGGAAATTATACTGTTTTAAATGACATCTAACATTTTTTTAAAGCTTCTGAAATATGAAAAAAGATTAAAACGAACTAAAGGCTTTCTTCCTGCGGAGCATACATTGAGGAAGGCTCGAAGTTTAAGCTTCTTCCAGATCTGGAGAAAAATATTAGTTTCTGGTGACCAACTGCAGGCAAATTTTATTTGTAGTTTTCTAAAAATGTAAAGTAGAAGTAAAGCTACTTTTGGGTTTTGTATATCAATCCTAACCTTTCTAATGGACGTAAACGACAATCCTTTAGTTTTGCCACATGGCACAATATAGTTCCGGGACAAAACAACAAAAAGGCTAGAATATAAAAATAGAGTTCCTTCACAGGGAGAACAAAATAATGCAAGGTAAAACTGTTAAGAGTTAGGCATTACCTCTTTATAAAACAAAACACACACACACAAAAAAAACCCACAAAAAAACCCTAACCACAAACAACTCTATTTCCTCTATATTGAGCAAATAAGCCATTTCTGAGTAGGAACTACAAATCTAAAGTCTTTCAAGCCCCCAAAAAACGCTCTGTCAAATTACAAGGCAGCATTAGCTCACAAAATAATGTCACGACCTTGCAGAATTAACAGCACCCCTGTACATTCAGTACAATCACCAACAGTCCAATAAAGCTGCCGAACTTATCCAGCTTTTTTTGACTGATGAGGCACAGACTGAAAATGCAAGTTATCTCCCAGTTCTGGACTTTAAAGACGTGATATCTTAATCTGACAGTTACAAAAATAAATGTTTATATAAAATAAAAATGTCTATCATTAGAATTTTGAAGAATATACATAATGTGAGCTCTTAAAGTCTCTGACACCTAGGAATCACTAAACATAAATAGAATTCTGACATTTCATTGCAAATTGATATTTAGCCAATCTTATTTGTGGGGAGCAGGGGTGAAGGAATCATCACTTCTGAAATACCCTCTCTGTTTAGAAAGCCAAAAGGTACCACCAAAGGCCTAAAACATTCTTTGGTTGAATACTTGGCTTAACTGATAAATTTACATCAAAATACAGATGAGGAAAAGCTTACAAAATTGTGTGTAGTAAGTGGAACATGATCAAGAAAGTCCACTTGCAGTTCCTCTCCAATCAAGGAGGCAGCATCTGTATTCCAATCCAAACGCACTTTTTTTCTGAAAGAGAAAATGGGGACAATAAAATTACTTAGGAGATCAGAAGTCCGGTCTAATCAGTGATCTACGTTTTGTGAGTTTTCTTGAGTAAACTGAAAACAAATACAAAAAAAGCGTGGCTACCGTCTTATAGTGAGCTATATTTCAGTGTCTTTCACTTAAAAAATAAGAAGTAACTTTGAAGCCATAGCGATTCACCTCTTTTTCTGTTTATTTTTTAACGTATAAGTCATTTATATGTATAGATTATTTGAAATAAGAGACCTAGAAGCTGTAATGGAGTCACAGAAATAACCTTATAAACAAAACATAAGAAATTATGAATGGCAGACTTAGTGACATGAAAGCCATATTATGTGCTTCAACACAAAAGTTACTGGTGACCCCAGAATGGCCTCAGTTACATAGAGATGCAAACCCACAAATGACTGCCTCGAGATCGAGGCCTAAGAGAGCATTAAGCCCAAGTCTTACGAGGTGTGAAGTTAAATGTATTAACTCCATGAGATACCTTCACTCCCTCAGCTTGTAAAAGAATCATTTGGTATTTAATAGCAGCATCCCCGGTCCTACAAAAAATAAGGAATATCTGAAGTGAGATTTAAATCCAAACATTGAAAATCTTTTAAGAGGAATCTAGAGCCTTAAAACCGAGCACACAGAGGAGATGTTCATTTAAGTTGGCTAAGAATCACTAGCACAGAAGTTTACCAACTAGAAATGCACCTCAAATATGAAGGCTTCTCACATCATTTCACCTAGAGTATGGCAAAACCCTCTGTAAGATGCTACAGGCACTTGCAGGTACCCCTCAATTATGAGCATTTTTAATATATAGCTTTAAAACAAAACTAAAATTTTTAGTACCCAGGAAGCTGAAGGAGCTGACCTAGAGGAGAGTAAAGAAATCAGCACGGAAGCGTTCACAACTAAATTGCACTTTTACAAGAAACTAGCGAGAGAGGAAGAAAACATTATTGCCGCTATTCTAAAAATAAGACTTTTACATTCTCTAGTTGAAAGCTTCACGTACAACATTCTAGACTCTTACCCTTTTGGTTCAGTAAGAAGTCGAAAAACTGCACAGCATTCTGGCTGCAGACCTCTTACTTTAAGTGCCTTCATAAGACAGTCATGTAAAGTCATCCCATTTCGCACATTTACCTGTGGCCAATGGAAAAAAAAATTTAGTCAGTGATTGCAGAGTTTGTTTAAGCCTCTTGGGGGGGGGAAGGATTTTTTTCTCTTTTTCTGTAGAAGTTCCAGTAAAACTGCACAGCTGTTCACTCTTGAATTTAGTAAATAGGTAAACAAAAATTACTTCTATGTTGTAAGAACAGACTGCCATGTCTTCCGATTTAACTCATCACATGGTCAGTCAACCTGTCAGGCACACATGTTTTCTGCCATATACCGAACTAGTGTGTACTTAGACAAATGAAGTTTTGAAGCCATTTGATCACTTTTCAATTTCTTACAATTACCAAGTTTCTGTGAAACAGGATTTTATAAAGCACTCATACAAGTAGGCAGCTTGTAAAAGTCACAGAAATGTGGGCAAATGGAGTGTAGAAAAAGGCTTAATTTAGATTTCAGGGAACTTTGCCTAACGCTATTATTAGTAGACTTAGCTCCAAGAAATCTAATAGAAGTGTTACCTCAAGAAGTTTCACTTCAGCTTTAACTACCATACCTCAATGTGGGCATCCAAGTGAAGAAAATGGTGACAGAAATGACTACACGTTTTAATTCACAGAGGCATCATTGTTTAGGTCAGACAACTACTGTCTTTTAATGTTAAGTATGTAAGGAAAGCATCTTGTTCACGTATACTGGAAACATACAGCACTGAGGTAGAGAAATACAGGTTCTCAAAATACAGATACACTTCTTTCAAAATACGTCCTCTAGAATTAACGAAGTGGTGACAACAGTTAATCACCTTTTGTGAAGCTTGGCATTTCTTTTGCCTGATACACGTCCTAGTGTTAGCAATGGGAACAGTACGACATTTCTTACGTAAAGGTAATCTAGACTTACCACCGTGCGCTGCTTGTTGGGCAAGAAAACACGAATAGTATTACTAGTTTTCGAAGTATCTGATATTTTGCCATCATCAGATGCTCGGCGTTGATAACCAAACTGCTGGACGATAGTAGGTGAAATACAGTTTGGGCCATCAAAGACAGAATCCTTGAGTCCAAAACCGTTACTGATAGTCTTCCAAGCTCCCTGAATGTGCTCCATTGATGCGGTCTAAGAAACAAAAATTGATGAGGGGAGTCAGGGAAAATTACAACATCCTTCACTAAAAGTGTTACTCTCTCTTCCTTACACAACAGACCTCACCAGCCTCTTTTGAAAGCATCTGAAAATTGCACTGCCTTCTCTTGTGACGTGATCAACCTACACATACATGGTACAGTTCACCCACATCTGCAAAATTAGCTTGAGTCCTGAAAGCATTTGACTTTCTGCACATAAAAAGATCATCAGTAACATATACAGAATTCCTCTTGCTGTGCCTCTGGTGTGACAGGCGCAGTTTAGCATCATGTTAATTTAGATAATCAGTGCCTGAGGGGCCTTCAGAAAGGTGGCTAGATGCTAGCTGCAGGGCAAATCAACAGTCCTGCAAGTATTAGCACAGGCTGTACTATTAAGAAAAAGAGGCACAAGAGGACACTCCAGAGGGCCGTGCTGCCATCCAGCGTGACCTGGACAGGCTGGAGAGCTGGGCAGAGAAGAACCTAATGAGGTTCAACAAAAGCAAGGGTAAGGTCCTGCACCTGGGAAGGAAGAATGCTAAGCACCAGTATGGGTTAGGGGCGGACATGCTGGGAAGCAGCTCTGAGGAGAAGGACCTGGGGGTCCTAGTAGACAGCAAATTATCCATGAGCCAGCAGTGTGCCCTTGTCGCCAAGAAGGCCAATGGCATCCTGGGCTGCATAGGGAAGACTGTGGCCAGTAGGTCGAGGGAGGTCATTCTCCCCCTCTACTCTGCACTGGTGAGGCCACAACTGGAGTATTGTGTCCAGTTTTGGGCTCCCCAGTTCAAGAGGGACAGGGAACTACTGGAGCGAGTCCAGCGAAGGGCAACCAAGATGATTATGGGACTGGAGCATCTCCCTTACGAGGAAAGGCTGAAAGAGCTGGGACTCTTTAGCCTGGAGAAGAGAAGGTTGAGGGGGGACCTGATTAATGTTTACAAGTATCTAAAGGGTGGGTTTAAGGAGGACGGAGCCAGGCTCTTTTCAATGGTTCCCAGTGACAGGACAAGGGGCAATGGGCACAAGCTAGAACATAGGAAGTTCCGTTCAAATACACGGAAAAACTTCCTTACAGTGAGGGTGACAGAGCACTGGAACAGGCTGCCCAGGGAGGGTGTGGAGTCCCCTTCTCTGGAGATTTTCAAGACCCACCTGGATGCAGCCCTGAGGGATGTGCTTTAGGTAATCCTGCTCTAGCAGGGGAGTTGGACTAGATGATCTCTAGAGGTCCCTTCCAACTCTGAAGATTCCGTGATTCCGTGAATTATAATAAAATGCATTAATTGAAGAAATTATATTTTTATCAGTGATTTGGTGGGTTTGGTTTGGGGTTTCTTTTTTTGGGGGTGAGGGGCTTTGGTTGTTGGGTCTGTTTGTGTTTTGTTTGTTTTGTGTTTTTTTTTCAAGTGTCACAATTTTAATACTATTAGTATACAACAAAATGCATAATATTTTAATAGTATCACAATTTACATAGTATGAAATGGCAAAAAACAAATTCTAAAGCCCCACACACACTATGCTCAGTTACACTTCAGCACAAACCTCCCCCAGTGCAGGGACGCAAACAACCCCCTGCATACTTCCAAAGCATCACACAGTACTATTTTTGCACACTCGGGGACAAAGACGTGTCAGTGTATTTTTTCCCCAGCTACCACAACTCCAGCGCAGCTTGAAATCCAAGTTATATTCCAAATGCATCTTACTCAAAACTAAGGAAAAACAAAGTCTGAAATGGTTTTGGACAGTGAAATGTACTCCTTGATAAATTTCCAAGTAGCCAGATTCATTACCAAGCTTTCAAAAATAAAAAATAAAACAGGAACAGTGAAAATAGACACAGTAGTTTATTTCCCCCATAAAACTGCATCCTTCTATAAACATCTGAGAAATTGGTGTTCAGAACTACATAGTGCAAGTGCGATTCTTTTGCCATGCTCGTAGATTATTTCCAAAATATTGCTCAGTGGTTGTGCGCACCATCTATATTCCCAATCACCTCCACGAAAGGGAAAGAAAGTTGTACTAAAGCTGCAAAGTCAAAAAGCAAGTCAGTTGGGAAATGACAAAATAACGGTCTTCCAAGCAATCCTAATTCCATCCCCTTGTGGTACCACAAAAGACTTCCATTGAAAGACCTACATTGTTCCCCTGAAACTGCTAACAACTTAATTCAGTAGATAATACCAATCACTTTTTTACTGAACACCTATCGCCTCTGTTAAAGTCTCATTTCATGCATGGTCCTGTGCCTCCTTTGTTGCAAATTATTTGAACCCTCCAATTCACTTCCTTATGCTCTTTAGTGTAGCACCCATTAAAAGAGAGAGTGGGAGAGAAAGCACGCCCTCCCCTTATCCCAAACACTCACATGCTTATGTCAGAGAAAAGATGGTATTTGTTACAGTTGAAGAACTGAAGTAGTAGAATTCATGGAAAAAACATCTCCGCTAGTGTTAAGTGTCCATTTTGGGATGCCCAGCAGGATAAACTTTGAATTTCAGAGTGTTTCACTCACAACACAACTCCGAAAAGCCTTAGCTAGATTCGGGAGCACTCAGCATTGCTACAGCCCTAAACCCAGACTGACCAGTATCTAGAAAGGAAATGTGTAACAGCAAACTTAAGGAAGAGGTTTGGTTTCTATGAAGCACTTACTATCACATGCAAACTCTACAGCAGAAGAGCTCTAGGCCTCTCACACACACTACAAAGGGACTATTTTGGTCAGTTTGTGAGCATTTCTTTCACTGATAACATACACAGTGACAACACAGACATCCTCTTCTTCCCTCCTGACATTCCTTCTCATTCCTGCATCATTGTCACCAGTTGTGCAGGTCCAGTTGTTCAAAGGTTCAAAATATTTAAACGTAAATAACATTTAAAACTCAATACTCAATCAAAATCTAGTAAGGCTTAGATACTTGGAATGATTTTCTTTTTTAAATCTATGGCACATAAATGCCAACAGTCTTACATTTGATGTAAAAAGGGAACAAGGAATGGGAAGACACAGAGACATTCTGAAAGGAGGAGGCAGGAGGGAAGATGAAATTGAGGAATGCAGCCGAGTTCAGCATGCACAAACAACTACAAGTACAGCAATCTCTCAATTCACACGCATTGCCCTACTGTCAGGAACCAGAAAGGTGAAAAAGAAGTGTCGTACAGTTGTAGCAACCGCAGTATGCATACGGACAGCTAAAAGAGTAACTCCTTAGATGGGAACAATAAAAACGGAGTGGAGATAAACTGCTAGATGAGAGGGGTAAGATGAAACCCAGACAGCTTGTCCTTCCCTCCTCTTAACTTCCCCACTATGGGGAACCCCACTTCATGTCACCCTTCTAGGTATTTCATGAGACAAACAAGAAGAGGCGCTCAATTGGGTTTCTCCGCTGAGTGAGTTGAGATAAGGAATAGCAGGGCAACCATCACAACCTCCTTGTTGTCACTGCTGACTTAAGTTCACAACACCCTAACGTTACAGCCTTTATATTTAGTATTTTGACATGCTGCCAACATTTCCTGAAAAATTCAAGAGAAAACAGGAAATGAATGAAAATTCAAACTTGCACCTTGACAAAAGTGAAGTTTCATACCAAAAAAGGTACTCCCCTGCTCAAACGGTGCTCTCTTGTCCAAATATGAAAAGCCTACTGCATACTGCAGGAGAGCCTACTAGAGAAGAGCACAGAAACACATTCTGAAGTTGTTGTACACACAGTCAGAAAAACATATAGACAGCAACTGCTACCAGCCGTAACGAAAGTACTTGCTTCCTCACCTCAGCAGGCAAATTTAAGACGTGCCATCCTCGGCTCTCCTTCCTGCCTAAACTGAAGGCTACGGGTGCTACTGACACACTTCGAGAAGGAGCCACCATTGACAGGAGAAGGTGAGAACTTAGCTCAGATCTGGCCTGAAGTGGACAAAAACCTGCAAGTGGCCTGAAGGTGGAGGGATAGAGGAGAAGAAAAGTTGAGTTTAAAAGATATTCATGGTCTCATGGGGAGAGACAGGGAATCCATGATGAAAAGTTGCTAAACCTGCTCTTGGCATCCATGGTTGGGCATGCAGTTGGTAAGGTGGAGCTTCCTGAAGAAACAGGAGTAATCAATTATCCTGCTGCTGACTTTCGCAACTATTCAGAGGCAACCCTCAGGTGGGATGACAGGGGGCTCCAGGTCCTCAGAAATAGCTCCTCACTCAGGCCAAGAAGAATCTAGTCAAGAATACTTCAATTCTGATACTGCATGGGCCGCCACTGGACACGTTCACTTCCCAAACCTACTCACTGCTCTTATTCCAAATTATTACAATTATGGAAGAACAGAGACAGTATAAAAGCTGCTTCTTAAGGAGTAATTTACGAATGAATTACACTTTTCCCCTGCCCTCTAGTGTAAAGAAAGCTAGCTTAAAAATTTATATGAATATATACAAAAACATCCACTTTGAACTCAAACAGCTCACTGCATAGATACAAGGCAAGAGAATTAGCATGGCAACTACACGACCAGCTTTGAACTGACAAAAAAAACCCCAAACAATCATACAACATAATATTGCACATACACACATGATTTCTAGCTTGTACACTGAACACAGAACCAAGCACAACAGCAGAAGACAACAGACAGACTATTTCACGGGAAACAGGTTAGTGTGTCCACCTTCGGGCCACCTTCTGTTCTAAAGAGAAATTAAATTTAAAATAAAGGAGGAAAGATTTTACAGTGATGCCTTCATAAATACATAATTCTTAGTTTGTCTATTCCAGAAAATCTAGTTTTTCTCCTTTAAATTAGTTACACGCATGTTTCTGAAACATAATTACCAGATATTAGATTTGTGTTTATGCCATGCTGAAATGATCCATTGCCAGATGAATGTTTTCATACATCTTTCTAAAGTTTTTAAAATTTTTCTTCCTGCAACTCTTCACTTTCATGAAAATGACTTTGAACAGCCTGTCTACAACCGAAGAACTGCAACAGCAGCATTCAAAGAGTATTTTAAGATATTAAAGCATGAATATATCAGTCCCCTTGTAGGTCCGGTACTGCTAGGAAACCGATACTGATTTGTTTCATATTAAACACTCAATATGGGCAGAAAAAAAAAATCTCATGCTATTCCTCCACCTCCCACAGGTATACTGCACATTGTGACCAAGATGGCACTTTTCATTAGTACTCTTTGCATAGATCACAGATAATTAGTCATTTTGAACAAGCATTAAAACCGAATGCACAGAACAGCTACACCACGCGTCCATCTGACAGTAGCAAATTCCTAGAGATCATTCACTTGTATCCACTCAGATCACACACTCTTACCATTCATTCATATCCAAAAGATACTTTAAATTAAATTTCCATAACTAGCAAAAAGCATTTAGTCTGAACTGTTAAAAATTTCAGTCTGTCTCCCTAAGGAATGCTGGAATTGGTAATGAAGAAGCCTGGAATTTCACAGGATACAAAGCTAAAGCTAAACTCCTCTCAGTACAGAGTTTAGGTGCCTTGCCCTTTCCTTTATTTCTGAAACAAACACCAAAAGCTTCCAAAGAGAATGTAAATACAGTTCCACCTCTCAACACACACACTGCCATTTTTATCCACACAAACAATTAATAGTCACAGTCACATTTAATGAAATACATACACAAAGACAAAACACTGCAGAACAAAACCCAGAATCCATTTCAAAAGGACCACTGTTGTTAGACAATATAAGTTTTAAAAGTTGCTTATAAGAAAAATTTTCATCTCTGACACAAAAAGATCAGTAATACATTTAACTGTTCCCCTCACATAATTCTCTATTGATTGACTGCATGAGTGACCAGTTGTCTGGGGAACAAAAAGAAACCCACGCCAAACAAGTATCTACTGTGATATATTGCAGTAGTTTTTAAAAGTAGTTTTTCATAGCAGTAGAAGATAAATATGAACCCATTTCTATATTAATAAATAAAGCTGTGATCCATGTAAACATAAATGCAGGGCATGAGTTAGGATCAGTCTAACAACCAGATCTCTCAAACATCCACAAAGTTGGTGTTTTTCCCTCAAATGTCCTTCATTTTGAGACTGACGTCAAAAAGCAAGCTCCCCCCTAACAGAACTGCAAAAAAAAAAAACCAAACCAAACACTAAAAATTAACATGAGGAAATGTAACTGTTCAGCAAAAAAAAGCACAAAACACACACACACAAACCAAACCCAAAACCCAATGAATACTGAAAGATTACAATACAATTTCTGCCTCAGTTCTGAACTTGGAAGTATCTCTTCTCATCTTTGTCTCCACTTTTCTGAACCATTCATTTCTTAGACACTACTTCAGCCATTACACTGCTAATGTAACTTTGAAGTATTTAAGGAAAAAAATAACATTGGTTTTCCAACAACTGGGCTCTACAGTAAGGAGGGCGCAAGTAACTCTCAGTCTGACACACTTTCAGCTTGATTAATCCGTTGTGAGATTAACGCCTTTCTGTATTTAAGAGTGACTTTCAGAGCAAAATTTTGGTTAGTAAGCATAGACCAAGTCACACTACTTGGCTGTAGTAGGCTGTGCTGTGGGCTCTGGTCACTAGGTATTTGTCACCAAAACTACCTGCACCTTTGGCCCCTCTGTGCCTGCTCTCCTCTGCTGATTAGAATGGCTCCAGGCTACTTTTTTCCTAATCAATTTTTAGGAAGATCTGTTTGGTTTGTCCTTTCCACACAGATCATTCCCATGTCAGTCACCCACCTCTTTCCACAAGAAATTTCTAAGTTGAAATGCAGAGCTCTGTAAGTTTCCTTACAAAACCTGAATCCCTTCATTAGAGAAACATGAGCACTGAACACTCTGCTTGTATCTAAAAGAGTACAAAGGGACAGAGAATCCAAATCCTTCCCTTTCCCAAAGCAATAAAGCAATCCCAGGTGAAAAGAAAAATGCAGCAGGTGTTTTCAACCACTCAATCAGAACTTCTTTAAATTTTGGTTAAGTACTGCTGCTGAGTTTATATAAATTCACAAAAAAGTTTATTAAATTGCTATTAAAACAGCTATGAAAGGAAAGTAGACAAATTTTGCGCATACCTTTTGTACAAGTTTTGCTAACAAAGCACCAGAACTCTATGTTATGGAGTAAAACCTTGACGTCTTTTAGTATAATAATTTATATTTTTTATCTTATAATCAAAATTAATAAATATTGAGAGGTGGTCACTCAAATGTTTTAGATGTGTTCTGTTCACATTAGGAAGACTATTAAAGCTGCAGTGATATTTAACACGTCCTAATTTTTTAATTTGGTAAATTCAAGTGCATTACTAGAAATAAAAAGCATACTGAACACTGCTTTCTTATATCTGATTGTATCAGAATCACCTTAAATGATACTCTTGTCATGCTTAAACTTGTTTCTTCACCATAATGTTAAATTCTTCACAACAGAATCCTCCAAAGAAAAATTTGGAAAGACAGATCTTTAAAGCGGACCTTGCATTGCCGAATTGGGACTATGAGTTTACATGTGCATTGACGTTACACAGACGAGACACTTTGGACAAGCATTTTCTCCCCCAAGTCCTTCTGGACATACATTCTCAGACACGTGCCTATTTGCATTCTGAACTTGCTCATGCTTGAATTGTTTCAAGTATGGATGAAAGCCCCAAACTGTGTTTACTGTCGCCTGGAACTCATCCACTTTACAGCAAGGATGAAAAAGTTACTCAAATGTCAGCAATCCACCAAATGCCCTTCCCACACAAGTTCTCAAGGATTAAACAAAAGTGACCAAGAATCTCAGCACAAAGAATTACTGGCTCTGTCCTCCCTCAGTTGTGTGTAGTAACTGAAGTAACACTGAGGACATCACCACTGAGAACACACCAGTCTTTAAACCAGCCTCAGTTTTGCTGAAGAGGAACACAGCCTGAGATAAGGTTATTCAAGTAACTGCCGGGAGCTGCTAGTTACGCAGGTTAACTGTACAGCTCAGACATACCACAGTTACTGGTAAAATACCATTGCAAAATACCAGACAATGCTAGATTATCTGCACAGTTAGACAGACTAGGTTGCAGCGATCCAGCCAATTCAAGAGTTAGGTGTTCTCTGCATTCACTCAGGGCAGCTTTAAACTAATAAATTCAGTTTCTTAAATGCGGGCTCTGCGCCAGAACCAGCAGTGCCACTGGGAGGTCAATACTGCAGTTCTAAGAGCCTGGGCGTGGAAACTACGTACAGATCGGCAGGAGGGCAGGGAATAGGGGCAACAGCACCAATAAACTTTTGGAAGAGGCCTTGAGATATTTTTCTGTGAGAAGATAAAACAAATGATTCTCCCTTATATTTTATAATAAAGTGCACCTGGGAATAGCTGAACATACGTTTCTGCAATATGAACTAAATCTAACATGATACTACTTCAGTATTTTAGTAACAAACTGCCTGGACGGCTCTACTAACTTTATTTTATTGTTTCCTATGGTATTTGCAAAGAAGTCTGCATGAAATGGCAAATAACAACTGAACGTAATCAGAAATTACAGATTGTGTACAAGCAAAATTACTTAGACTACGTCAAACATTTACTGTCCTGAGTGCCTCCAAAAAAATTATGCTGCATTTTAATTCTATCTTACGTTACCTTACTAAATACATCTATGAAATTACAGTTCTGGTTTGGGTGGGTTTTTAACTATTTAACAAAGTGCCAGAACAGACTTTTTGTTTCAGAGGCACAATCTCAGAAAAGAAAAAAAAAAAGAAAAGAGGAAAAAAAATAACAAAAAAGTGACCCCCAGTTGTACGATAATATCACAGACATGATTTACATTAGGTCTGGGTTATTCACAACAGACGTGTAGTTGTGTGGAAAGGCAAATGCTATTTGGCAACGACAAGCAAATATCAAGATCTAAAGTTCTAAACTGAGGAAGGGCTTTCCCCCTGCAAAGTAAATATTCATAGAGACTTACTAAAGTAAGAGCATAAGTTAAACATACACTTCTGATAAAGCAAACACTGAAACAACGGTAGGTATCATATCAATTTTGTGGAGTTTTTAAAAAAAACAAAAAGCAAATTTTAGCAGCAGTGAAGGAATGTGAGCACAGAGCTCGTTGTGGTAAGCCTCCCTTCCCCCAGGAAAGACCCAGGGGCCTCAGAAGCAGGAATGGGGCAGGGTACGGAGAATGGGAAAGATAACCAGGGAAACTTAGTTATACCTTTTGTTTTCCTTTAAGCAAATGAAGTCCTATGACAAAAGGATGAAGTACATCATCTGTGGAAGGTAACACAAAAACAGAAGATATTTACTATTTTAGTAGACAAACTTACACAACATACGAAATTAATAACCAAAACATTATTTTGTAAACCACATCAAAAGTAGAGTTAATTTATCATCCTTCTACTGTTACAAGTTTTCAGGGCCTCCTAGTCTTTCATCATTTTATGTAACATTTCAGTGTAATGAGATGCACTGTGTAAGGCCAGACTGCATGACAATCAAACGCTACCCCAGCTCAACATCATCTCATTCTTATTCAAGAATATCATAAAATTCTTTTCCATCTAAAAATTCACTACAGTAAAAATTAAGTACGCGTTGAATACTTTCTTCTCAGACATCAGTTTCTGACTCGTACATAGAAACACCTTGCTGACTCACACATGTTATGACAAATCTTGGATCCAAAGCAAACAAACAAAAGTAATATGAAGCTATGCCTCTGAAGGATACCTGTATCTTCCATATAAGCATTAACTGTAAGAGGAAGAATTCCTATGGAAGCTGAAGAAGTCTTGATTAAAAAAAATGGAAGCTCAGATTAGTTAAAGAAAGAAGCATGCTCAAATATACAAAAATATTCACTAGATAGTAAATGGTAAAATGCTTTCTTACCCAAAGTTCTCATCCTAATTAGCAACTCCTAAAACAATCCTATGCAGAGATGATTAGAGAAGGCAAAGATGCAACACAGAGAGTCCCTGAGGCTGCAAGGGACCTCTTGAGATGATTTAGTTAACCCCCCTGCTCAAGGGCTGCGCAGCACCGTATCAGTTGGGTTTTGAGCATCTCCACAAAAACAGGCTCCACGGCCTTTCTGTGTGACCTGCTCCAGTGTTTGCCCACCACCACAAAAAAAAAGGGTTTTCTCATGTTCAGATGCAGATTCATGTGTTTTAATTTGTGCACGTTGCCTCTTGTGCTGTCACTGGGTACTAGTGAGAAGAGTCTGGTATCCTCTTCATTCCCTCCCATCGGTGTTTTTATACACGTTGATAGGATCCCCCGCACAGCTTTCTCTTCCAGCTGAACAGTCCCAGCTTCCTCACCTCTTTCTTCATACAAAATACAAGAAAGTGCACATAAAAAAAATTCAAGGAGAGGTCTTGCATCCTAGCTCACTTTTGGTTAGAAGTACCCTCTCTCCTGTATACAGCAGGTAGGAAAAAAAACCAAAAAAAACCAAAAACAAAAAAAAAAAAAAATGCTGCAATGATTTTACCCAAGACAGCAAACTCCCAAAGACTACCAAGAAACCAGAAGAATGCTTTGGGATCTCCACCTTGAGCCACTTAGTAATTTTAAAATTAAAACCTACTTACAGTCTGAACTGTACATTTACCCTGCTTACTAACTTGTGTACCTCTCTACAGCAAACATTTAGGAATGTGACACACAAAATACTGTGAATATGGTTTCCACCATGGAAAAAGATGGCAGGGAGACTGGGGAGAAGGGAGGAAGGAATTCTGTCTTCCGCACACCGGAGAAAAAGCTGAGAACTTTAGTTCTAATGGAAGACAACCAGTCAGCAATAATGATATATTTAGGAAATAATCCACATTAAATTAAGAGGGAGGAGGTGCTGTTTGTCTGTTTATTTTTTAACTGATTACATTACTGAGGAATAAGGTGTGGAAAGTGATGTGACCAGAAGGTATGTGGGGGCCAGAAGCAAAGAAAATCAGGGAAGATCAAAAACACCATAAGAACAAGCAGAGGACCAGAGAAAGACATCCTCACAGCAACCAATATAGGCATAGGGGGTGAGGGGGAAGTGTTGGGGTTTTGTTTTTTAAAAGTAGCTGGGTTGACAATTAGCAAACTGATAAAAACAAAGATACAGTTATGATCCTCGCATTTAGCTAAGAGGTCAAGAGATTTTTAAAGACCGGTTCCTGAGGAAAACAAGAGCTAAAAACTGATCTGAAAAGAGTCTGGGACAAACTTTGAGAAAATTAGTCCAGTCAGTATGACAGAAAACGTTACATGAGAAAGAAGAGAGAAAACTAACAGGGAGGGGTAGAGGTTTTACAGACTGAAAACCGAAAGCATTTTTATTGTGAAATCAGCCAGAAGGAAAAGGAATGTCATATACAAATCAAGAAGAGAGGGCATAGCATAAAACAAGTGTGACGAGTTAAAGAAGCAGCAGGTACAATATTTCTACCTGCAAACAAAGTAATAGCTGTAAAGGAGTAAAAATCACGTATTTCTCTTGACAGGTAAGAGATACACGAAAACCAAAAAATCAGTAAGAACAGTTGCTAACGGCGCTGGCAACAAGGAGGGTTTAAGAAGCAAAAGAGTTGACAAAAATACCAGCTGTTATTGCGGATGGGAGACTCAATGAAACCTGAGCAGTAGAATTGTTCACCTAAGACAATGGCAAAGCCAAGGGAGAAGAAAACGACTCTGCGCTGGAGGAAGTTTGCCTGCTCACAGGATTTCCACCTGAGACACTACCCACTCCAGAGAAGGAGCAAGGGAAGCAGGTGTTCTGGGAGGGGAACGCTGACCTCGCACGAGTTCATCCCTGATCACACTTCAGCGTCAAACCTCTGCTTCTGAAAAGTTAAAAATTCTGCTACAAATATACACCGAACTGCACAAGCAGCCAGGACAAGAGTTTGAGAACAGTTTTAGAATGACACGTTTGTATTTCAGTGTTGTCAAGTCACTTTTGAACTAGATGCTGGTGGTTTTAGAAAATACACCTGGACAATATTGTATTTAAGATTAGATAATCACAAAAGTTAGACATTTCAGTGCTGTCATACATCTGCATATGTGATATCCTGTATGTGGTACTTCTACAACTGAACCCCACTGTTAGACTGTTACGGCATTCTTGCTGTTTCCTCTACCTTTTACTACAATCAGTTTGGTAGATACGGCAACTTTGTCACTAGCAATGCTGAAAATCTATTCACAGGACAAAAATCCATTAAATTCATTTTCTATTGTGTGAAGGAGCCATCAACTTAAAATTTAATCAAAATCAGCCAGGCTTTTTAGAAGTTATGACAAAACCCTCCTACTGCACCCATTCCTGGGCTACACCATTAATTCCCTGTCTTTAAAAATCACATTGCCTATTTAAAGTCTCCACATGCAAAACTGAGAAAGACAAAACAATCAATACACAAAGGAACCCAAAATTTAAAAAAACCCCTCTGACAGACATAAAATATGCAAACAAAAGTGAAAGAACATCTTAGAGTGGCAGCATTATTTCTGGTGACAGAAGAAAAAATATGTTCAAACGTAAGATAATTTTAGTCACAATCTGCCTCACAATTTTATTGAAAATTTTCTTCAGAGCATACAGTGCTTTTGTAAAACAAAATAATTCCAGGTACTGTCCCGTAACTTAACATCACAAGGGCAGATCTTACTGGAATGGGTAAAAATAGCACTAGTGAACATGCCAAAGGGGAGTCTTTCCACTCTATGGCCAGCGCTTAGATTGCAACATCAGCTGGCTCTCTTTTTATAACCTCTCGATTGCCAGTGAACAAGTTACACAGTCAACTTAAAAGGTTTGAGAAATCTAAGAGTAAGCTCTGGAACTCACTTTCAGCTGAAATCAATCCACGTATCACTCTGACACCAACGCTTTGTTTCAGCACGCTGTTATTGCCTGTCTAAGCTTTATACTTGCTTCTAAAGCATTTAATGCAGATGAATGATGTAATTCAGAATACGGTTTATTTTTTGTTAAATGTCAGCATAAAATTAGAGGCTTGCACACTTTGTTGTTTCTTTTGGCTGCGACACACTCTGGAAGCTCCTCTACTACATTCTCTCACAGCTGCACATGTGCCATCCTCCAATGAACCCCTTTTGGCCCATTTCTGCAAACACACCCCTTCGACTCCAACCATCCTCAAACAACCATTCCCAGCACCTGAACTCTAGGTGGGATTCTTCCCATGTTTCCACACAAAGATAACAACCGTCACAATATGAACATTCAAAACTATTAGACCAGTGATCAAACGGAGACAGAAATGTTGTTTTGCTAGAAGAAATTCATGCTTCTTCGCCAGCAGCTTGACTTGGAGAGGACTGAAATTGCTTAGCTTTCTAATTAGGTGCAAGGGAAACCAGTATCCTCCCATCTTCAACACCACTAACAAGTCTCTGCCTGCTCATGCCTACAGATTGGTATTGATTGGACACGGCTTTCAAAAGTTATTGGAGAGGGAGATAGGGAGGGCAAATAAAGCTATGAAAAAAGCAGGACATCACTCAGCTTGCACGGTTACTGTTACATTTTTCCCCTCATTCTAAGAAAAACCAAACAATCATCATATATCTTTAACTCTCCTTAAGTTTGAAAGTGCTGACATAATCAAAAATGTTTCTTATTTGCACACAGTGGCCCCGGTACCATGCGTCTATACAAAGAAATATACATAGCTCTCACATACATTCAGAAGTAGAGAGTTTAGACACATTTGCTATACTTAATAGACAAGTTTTACAATACCAGTTTTAGAAAAAAACCTTAAAATTACATGAGGTGCACAAATCAAGAACAGATAAAAAAATTATTTTAATGGGATTATGAAACAGATTATACCTGAAGGAATTAGAATTCTATCAGAAATTATCAAAATAAGGAAAATATTTACCTGACAGTAATCTTGGAATTAACAATTGCTAGGTAAATTCTGAACTTCTGAAATTCTAAACAAGGTCTTTTAGAATCTGAAGCTGGAGTCACATCCTACATCTTAAATATGATCAACTTTCAGTGAAACTTAGATCACAGTTTCTAAAACAAAGTTTAAAAAACCCACCCAAGCGTTACTGTGTATCAAAATACACCTTGCCAACTGGAACCTGGAGAGGTAATTACAGGCTCTTTCATCTCCACATTAAGTGGCATTAAAGTCCACCTTGCTTTTTCTTTTACAAGAAATTTATAAAAATATTGTACTTTCTATGATAATCATTTGGGAATAACGTAACTAGCATTTTTTGGGTAGCAATAAATTAGGAATCTAAATAAAAAGTTTAAAATATTATTAACTAGTAGTTTTTCTTCCAGCAACATTACCACCATTGAAGCTTGCAGTCTAATGGTCCTCCCTACATTTGCTCTAGTACTTTGCAGGACTATTCCTCTGTGTTCCTACGTTTCTGTAACAATTCCGTGCAAACACAAGGGAGTACACGTACCTTTACCTGTTTCACTATGCTTCCTTCAGTTTCACCAAGAAACTCTTATGTAAAATCTCACACGCAGTTTCTTCTACACAGGGAAAATTACAGAATAAAGCAAAAAGCATGATCATTTACTTGTTTGTCCAACAAGCGGTCACAATGGGGGAGATATACTTCATCTCTTCCACAGGTAGGAAGACAGTAGAGAGAGCAGAGCCTTTTGTGGTACCCTAATAGAAAAAAACCACTCTAGAAACCACTGAAAGCATGACCAGACTTTGAGCAAATACTGCTTGAAAAAACTGTTTGAGAATGGAACAAGAAAGTGGAATATGCAAACCCCAGCACTAATTACTGATAGAGAGGGACACATACTGGAAGCAAATGACTAGCAAAATAAAAGACATTAGAGAAAAATAAAAAGGAAGATTAGTCATATATTAAAGTTTCTTGATATATACCTAAATGTTAGCCCTACAAAGGCATTAAAGACATCTTTCTGCTAGTTGTGCACTACCTTACATCTCCCCCTTGCTAGTCTCTCCAGCTAGGTGTTCCTAAAACACTCATTTTCAAAACTCTAGCTTGAAAAATTTATGTAACAGAAGACTGTAATGGGGGCTCTGAGCCATTTTTTAAAGCCTAAGCCTCTGAGCCAGCTTTAATTAATATGGTTAACCCCACGCCACACCCAGCTGCGAGTTAGTGAAGCAACCTCCCTCTAGCTTGTGAACTAAAAATATACAAGATGTCTCAACTGCTCTTAACCGATACTACGTATTTCAATTGGAATGCAATATTAATTAACACCCTTTTGTCAGCTGTTTGTCAGAAATGAAGTATTTAAGGGTCAAACCAATAGCGAGCATGCAACATCAGCTGAAATCTGAAATGAAGCCATATAACACAGGAGTAAGAGAAAACCAGCAGCGATCACGTAATCAACCCAACATTTGCAGAGCCACAACACAGTAAGCAAAATGATCCCACAGAGCAATGAGACCGAGAACAACAACATCATAAAAGGGGGTTTATATCAGAAGAGCTGGAGATACAGGTCCTGTTTGCAGATTTTCCGATGAGTGCTAAGAAACCAAGGCAGAGTGACTTACACCCTCAACACACGCACCCATCATTTGCAAGGCAATCCTACAACTCTTTTGCCTGAAGTTAAAACCAATCAGCTTTGATTTAACTGCGCTACTGCTCCGCTTCATTTAGGCGAGTATGCAGGATACCTTTGGAACAGGCACAGGAGACATGGCAGAGCACGGACACACCTGCAACTGCAAACAAATCTAGCCACCCCCATTTGTCACCCTATTGTCCTACACCAATCCTGAGTTTTTCTGCATCAAAATCTTAGCTCTAAAAAGCTTGTCATTCCCCACAAGCAAGCAAAAACCTCTGGAAAATATATAAATTCAATCATATTGACTATGTCACTTACAACCCTGAAAAAAGGATACTCACTTATGTAAATATTCTACTTATTAATTATCAGTTATAATTCTTAGCCTTGAAGTTTACCAAGAAAATGCTTTACTCGTTTACAGATGGCTCAAGAACAGCACTTTGTTTATCCTCATCTACTGTATGCATTGCAGCATTTCAGTACACAAGATGACCATATTCTATTAAACTGTAAAAGGTCAGCACACGCTGCTGCAGTAAAATCAACTTTGTATAAAACAGATGACATTTCTAGTACAAACACAATATTCAAGTCACTAAAGGAATAAACGTGCGCCAGCTGCTTTTCAAAGCAAAATTGTTGTTTAAAAAAAATAGTGTACGCAGCAAGAGCCAGCAGAGCACTGAGAATTATTCACAGAAGTTTGTCCAAAACAGACTTTCTTTTCAGAAAAACTAGGAACATCACTAAATACCTATCTGGATTACCCCTGCAGAATAAGCTGTATTTACTTCATGCTGTCTCAAAACTCATGAGCTAATGCACGCTCAGTGCTAAAATACCTTGTTAATTTGCCATAAAGCTAGCATTTTTACCTGACTTCCTAGTGTTGTACCAACTCTTCTTTCAATTCATTTCTAGAGCTGACAAAACGTTTCCACAAGTTATTCAATATGCAATGGATATATTTCATACTAGAAAATACTGAAGGCTTTTGCACAAGCAATTACACAAAATCAATGCAGACGTAAACACGGCTGCTTGTTTACGAATTAACCTCATGTGAAACTTACTGAAATCGTCCTTAAATTAACACACTTGAAATTTTAGTTAAATCACAAATTCTAATCTTGCTTTGACTATGTTTGTTACTTCCAAAGTAAAGGTAATTTTGACTTATACAGTTTGATGGTTTTATGAGAAATGGAACTTTCACTTCTATTTCTCTTCACACAGTTACACAGTCTTTAGATTTTTTGTACTTTTAAGTTAGAAGATGGTCCAGGAACTTATTTCTTACAAAGCAATCATCCTTTTCAATTATTCATTTGTTTCAAGCTGAATTTGCAGGGAAGTTTTGGAAATTCACCTGCACAGAAAAAATGCTACCCTTGTTTCCTAGGCAACTGGTCTTAAGTTCTCACGTCCCCCAGCTGTCCTTCTGCCTCTCCTCCAGCAACTCTTGGAGACATTACCTTATTTCAACTGAACAGTTAGGTAGAGGCATCAACAATATGAAATTCCCACAGGCTATGGAAATAGGAAGCCAAAGTATGGAAGAATCCTTCGCTCTCCCAGTCTCTTCATCAACCCTTTGGTGTGGCAGCTGCAGTAGCACATCACCACCAAGAAATGCCCTTTCTCTTGCCCAGCGGGCAAGCCTAGAAGGTAGACAAGCAACAGAAGAACAGAGGGAGAGGAGGAGAAAAAAACCTTAAGGAAGGTAACAGCAAAGATGGGGAAGTAAGAGGTGCGAGAGGTATTACTAAAGTGTGGCAAAGGGAACAACTGAAGGTGTCACAGAAGAGCAAGATAATATATTTGCAGCAGAGATGGTCAGAGACCCAAATACAAATTGGTACCGAACTAGACTTTGTTAGTTCATTTGCTCTCAGAAATTTATTAGGAATATAAAAATAATTCATGCATTCTGTATCTGTAACACAAAAGTGAATTTATCAGCAGAACTCCTGCAATTATACACAGTAATTTGAATTAACAGCTGTTGGTTCTCATTTCCTACAGAAGTTTAAGAACCAACAGTTCTGATCTCAATTTAATTTGTTTTCCAAGACAGAAAACAAGGAAAACTTGTTTTTTCCTCAACTCCTGGTTTCCCAACAATGAAGGAGCCAAATAAACTGGGGGGAGGAGGGGAGTATATGTCCCAGAAGAAACTAGTGCTGATTTAGCATACCAAGAAGTGCTGACCAATGATTTCCATGGGTCATGTTTGTGGTTTATGAAATATGAGTTATTTTAATAAGTTGTAGTAAGTTCAGGCCCTGAGACAGCAGTAACTTCACATGTAATTTGAATAGACTTTGTTGTTGTTAAAGAATAAAAATGGAAAATTTTATGTACACACCAAAGGCGTTCAATTGGAAAAAAAATAAATAAAGTTTTATATCTTCTTTGGAAAAAAATAGGTATTTTCTCTGCTACTTCCAGATTTTCTTTCAAAGCAGGTTAGTCAGCAGTGTTGCACAGTAAGTTGTCCAGTCCTGAAGATATTAAGTATGGCAACAAACCATATGAAAAACACATTCCAGATTTCTGAAAGCACCACTGCTACAACCCGAGTAAGCTAATTCACATCTGATTTAATAATCTAAGATTAAATTGCTTACCATATTAACCAGTCATCCATTTAATGAACATATATACAGATACATGCCTTTTTTATGATTAATTGTAGCCTTAGGATTTACCTACAGAAAATTCATTAAAGCAAACTAAATTAAAGCCACTTCCATTCTGAATGGGTGTCCACACAACAGATTTAACTGAACTGCCTGAAGTTAACTCTCACACTCACCAATTCAGTCTTTTCTTCTGCACCAACACTGTAGACATATCCTAAAGGATAAGCATGTCCATTCAAATTATATCCTAGTTTTACCCAACGTGGTGATCCTTTAGGCAATATTTGGAGCCAAGCTTTTCAGAAACATTAAAACAAAAGACATTTTAAATAAGTCTTTTGTACAAAGACAAATATTTTAAGTTGGCTTTAGTTTTTGAAGAATCTTAGTTTTACTCCACTACAGACCCTTCTTGTTTTGCATACCTACGACAACCTGCAATTGCATCTGGAATGCACGCTGCGCTGTAGCAATTCCACTACAACTGGTTTTGAGGTCTCACTGTCCCAAGTAAGGTCCCTGTATTTATGGATGGCACTTAAAGGCTAAGAAGAAAAAAAAAAAATCTACACAAACTGTTTATCCTGATGTTGGCAAGACGAACAATGGACAAGAGATGTGTTGCTGATAGCACAGGCAGGTTTATATTTATATAAAGCTAAAATATACTTTATATTATATATTTATATAGGTGTGTATATTTAGACTGTAGGTAGAGAGTCCAGAAAGTGCAATCTTTAAGCTGTGGCTCTGGAGTATACACGGCAAAGCTGTAACAGCTTAGAAGAAATTGTGAAACAGAAGAATCGTACTCCAGTTTTCAAATGTCTTTTTTTTTTAAACTGAATCGAAGTCGGAAAAAAAAAAAAAGTCAAGCAAGCGGCTCAAACGGAAGAATGCCTAAGCAGAACGCACTCGGTTATGTTCATAAAACTTAAACGCATTTTCCGTCCGCGGTTCAGAGCCGGCAGACCACAGCCCCAGCACGGCTGGGGACCCCCCGCTGCAAGCCGAGGGCTGCCAGCGGCAGAGCGCAGCGCCGGGCGGCCGGGCCAGCGGAGCCACCGCCGGGCACCCCCCCGCCCCGGCCAGGGCACCGATCCAGGTGCTGGCTGCCGGCCGCTGATCCCGCCGCCGCCGGGCGGTGCGGGGCCCCAGCCCCGGGGCACACCCGCCTCGGCCCCGGGGGGGCGGCTGCGGCCGCGGGGCTCCGCGCTGGCGCTGACAGGCGGCGGCCACCGCGCCCCCCTCCCCTCCCGCCCCCCCCCCCCACGGGACGCGGACACCCCCCCCCTCACCCCGCCCCGGGCTTTTTGGCACCTTCCCCGCTCTCCGGCCCGGGCCGCCGGGAAACCGCTCCTCCCGAGGAGGGAGCCCCGGCCCCGTGGCGGAGAGGCAGGCCGACCAGCCCCAGAGGGTTCCGCGATGAGCCGCGACCCACAGGTAGGGAGACGGCCGAACCCAGCCCACCCCCCTACTTTTCCCCCCACCCCGGTCCCTGTCAGGCCGCCCTCACCCGCGCTACTTTCCCTCACGGCCGAGGCAGCGGCCGGGTCAGCGCGCCCGGGGCTGAGGCGCCGCTGCGAGCAGCCGGCGCCGCTCCAGGCGCCAGCACCGAGGAAGGGGGAGCCGAAGAGAGAGGGGAGGAGGGGGAGCCCTTCTCACCCCCGTCCCCTGCCTCGTCCCCTGCCGCTCCTACCTATGTCACTCCCCCCCAGCGGCTCTCTCCAGGCTCTTGCACCGCTCGGCGCCGTCCGTTTCGTTCCTCATCTAAAATGGCGGCCTCACACTCAGCGAGACATTTATCCTCCGCCCATCGACCTGTCGGCGCTCGGCTCCTTCCCTTTCGCCTGTCTCCCCTTCTCTTCCCGTCCTCCTCCTCCTCCCCGCCTCTCGGCCTGACGGCGGAGCGCCGAGCTGCTGATCGCGCCCGCTCCTGCTCCTCCCCTCCGCCGGCCGCCATTTGGGAGCGGCGGTGGCTGAGGCGCGGCGGGCTGCCCCCACCCGGCTGCCGGGGGAGGTGAGGCGCTCCCGCCGCCTCTCGCCCACCCCTTGTCGGTGAAGCGACCCGGGGGTGGAGGGGTGAGCTCCGCTGCTGCTGCGGCGGCGGTGCTGGAGCGGGACCGCCGAGCCCCCTCCCCTCAGGCCGCTCGCAGCGCTGCCGCTACAGTCGCCTCCCTGCAGCCCTACCTAGGCTAAATCTCTCGGTTGTTTGGCAATTAAGCGGGGCGCATCGGCAAGGAGTGAGCTGAGGGGGGTAGGCGCCCCGGCGGGGCCCCGCCGGCCGGCCGCCCCCTCCCCTCCTCTGGCCGGGCCGCCCCCTACCTCAGCCGCAGCGCGGGGCCCGTCCGTCTTACCTGTCGGAAAGCAAGCCCTGTTTCTGAAGGGAAGAGCAGAAATTCCCAAGGGGCGGTACGTGCTGAGAGGGGTGGGGTGTGAACTGCTGGGGAAGGTATCTGGGGAGAAAGGGAGGAAAAAAAAAAAAAATAATAGCGTGCAACCTCTTTTCCTGGAGGAGACAGGGAACAGCTGTCAGGCAGCAAGCCCCAGTGTGTAACTCGGCCCAGCCTCCACGTAAGAAGAGTAAAGATACTGAAGGACTCTGCTGTCTGTTGAGGTACTGCCAGCGCACCACAAACTAACCTATTTTAGGTCAGGCTTTGCAAATGTACAGCACTGCAATTGAAACAGTTAATTTATCATCCCAAAGCAAAACTTTTAAGGAGAGACATTATAAAGTAAAACATTTCTCCTAGAAGTGCTTTTAAAGAGCATACATGTTTGCATTTACAGTCATATAAGTTACATTAATTGTTAATTAATGTACTTCTCTAAAAAGAGCCTCCAGCAAAACTCTTTCAGCCTTATTTGGAATTTCTCTACAGAAGGAGGTTTATTCCGATAGAAACCAGGGCTCGAGTTCAGGTGAAGTCACATTAACCTCATAGATGCATAGCAAGGGCAAGGAAAAAAATAGCAGTACTGTTGGGCTTGCCTCTCCTAAGCACCCAAAAAAAAATAATATACAAAGTCTTTAGCTACTGGTGCCGTCCAGGAAGAGGTGTGGTTGCCAAGTAATAGGAGATTGAAATGGACATGGCAACCAGCGGCTCTAGAAGGCTTAAACAGAAATTTCCATGTCTGGCAGGGGTTTGGACCAGATGATCTTTAGAGGTCCCTTTCCACCCCTATCATTCTGTGATTCTACAACACTGTGATTCAGTACTTTATTCCCATATGTTCTAGAAATTATCCACTTACTCCAGTGTAATAATACCTTCCATTTCAAGAAAGATTAAACTAAACTTTTTTAGCACTCTTACAAGGCAAACCACGTGGAGATTTCAAACCTTCTACTAGGAAAAGCGCTTATTCTCTTTCTCTTCCCCATTGCCATGGGCTCAGACCTACCAAAAAAACCCCAGAACAACAAATCCAGGCCAAGAAGGTATCTACCAAGGACAAAAGTTATGAATGTGAATCATTCTTTTTTCAAATTCTTACAGAGTACCTTTTCTCTTGAGTGTCACATTTAAACTGAAGGAGTCCTCTGATGTGCGTACAAAGTTTACATGACTTTAACAGGAATCATACCTATGTATCTGACTGCAAAAGTTGGTCCAGGAGAAAGAAATAAAGCAGTCTGTACAATAAATATTCAGATGGCTTAAGACTAAGCATATCCATGTAGTATGGTAAACAGTAGTACAGATTTTGGCAAAATACGCGAGAGGAGCTTAAAATACTGTAGTGTAAAATATGAATAAGAACATGCCATGAGAAGCTTAAAAAGAAACAGGGAAAGAAAAGAGGGATAACCACCTCCAGAAGAGGTAGTTTTGATAGAAGACTGTAACGTTTTAAACTTCTTTTAAAAAAGTAGAAGGATCAAGGATTGTAATCATGGAACAAATGAACACAGATATGCAGGAACGCAAGCCAAATTTCAGATAGTTAAACAGTGTAGCATATGCAAAGAAATACAATAATTACAAGAAAGAAAAAGAAAAGCAAACAAGGAAACGAAGCAAAGAAACTCAAACATTACAGCACTAAAGTTGAACGGGAAAAAAATTGAACAAACTTACTAAAATAAACTGAAAATTATTAGCATTCTTCCTGAGGTTGATCTGGTTTGTGTTTAGTGGTTGGGTTTACAATAGATTTAACATGTGAACATCCAGGTATTAGACTTTTATTTGTCCAGGCATATAATCAAATCTTACATTTTCACCATCTGAAGTGTTTTCTGCCTCTATAAAAAGCAGCCTGAGGAGCGATTAGAAAGAGCATGAGACCCAGTGCCACCAGGGCTTAGAGCGGGCTGAGTTAGTGACAGTAACTATTATCTCGAGATACCAGGCAAATCTGTCTAGTGGTTGAAGGCTTGGGAACTCCCTTTCATCCAGTGGGTCTGTCACACAGGCAGAGTAATCTCAGTTTCACAGACTTCAGTTTCCTCATAGTTAAAAATGGGGTGAATGATACTGAATGACCATCTTTTAGAAGAGTTTTAATAGCGACTGCTGAAAAGAAGCATGTAGAAGTTAAACCTATCCTTTCTTTGTTGTGCAGTTTGCTATGATGTGCAGTATGCGTGTATTCCCAGTTCTATGTAACTGTGATTGCTTGGGGGGTCTCAAAAAGTATAAAATGCTTTAAGTGACATCGTATAACCTTAATTATATCTTTAGTACATGAGATACCTGTAAGCCTCAGAAGAATGAGTAGCAAGAATTAGGAGCATAATGCTGGCTGGAAAAAGACAAAATGTATAGACACATTTTATTATGGAATTTTGAGTATCAAATATTCCCTTGCTCCTCAAGACAAAGATTGCTATAGACAAACCTTGCCATTTTATCCAGGGTTATTCAACCTGAGCCACATTCAAAGCATTGTGCTTCTGCATGTTATTTTTCTATACGCTATAAATTATTCTCTTATTCCCCCATAAAAAAATTGTTGTGGTTTTTTTTTTTTGAGTAAGAGAACGTTGCATAGGAAAAATTTAACTAAAGCTAGTTACAAAGGAAGTGCAACATACAGATGCCATGAAGAAAGCAGCTTGAACAAATCAAACAATAGCAACCTAGAAGAGAAGTGCTCCAAATAAGGAATATGTTATTTGTATGATAGTGCATAAACTATTTATATTTTATATTTCATATTTCAGCTGAAAGACTTTGTATTTCTCCATGTCACTGAAGTGATCAGAGGGGTGGAAGTGTAAATTAGAGTTTGTTTAGGTTTTTTCATGCATTGTAGAATTCAAATTGCATACATTACTTTACAAAAATAGGACATCTTCTATATGAAGCTGTTAAAGCAATAAACTTGTTTTGCTGGAATGGAAACCATAGCACAGTCTGTTCACATTAATTATTTTTGTTCTTTTATCCTGAACAAACTCTTAACTTTTTATTTGATTCATATCCAACTAAATGTGGTTGATACTGAGCTGGCAATGGTGCGTACCTTTCTTCTCTCTGTTCAGCATCTCTTCAGCCAAATTGTGAACCTACATCTTGGGAGTTTTTCTTTTCCTTGTGAAAATAACACCTGACTCCCATAGGCACAACCCAAAAGGCACGTCCTTCCAAAAGCTTCAGTCTCTATAATCAGTCATAGATTAAGCAGGTAGTGACTTCATTACTTCCCTGGAAAGGCTGGATTCTGGAACCAGATCCATCTAACCAATTCCGGAGAACTTGGGGAAGTCAGTCAGGCTCTGAGACAGGGCTCTGTATCTGCAGGTTCTAACCCCCAAGGATCTTCTTCAGTAAATCTTTGTCTCCATGTAAAGTCAAGTCATGTACTTTATGATACAGAATAGATGGTCTGATAGAAACCTCATATATGCTGTTGTTACTTCATGCTTCAGTATCTATTTTTAAATTCAATTCAATTTATTCATTTGCAGGGTCAAGCCAATTTAAGTGCCTTAAAGATAGTTACCAAGAGCTATCATGCAAAGTTTCTTTTGTTATGTTTTACACACACAGGCGTGCACACCCCATGAGACACACTGCCTAAGGTAAATACGTTGTGCCATGGTTGCCTCCACAGTACTGCAAACAAGTTTTGCCTTAGCTGTTGGCCACTGCATTCTGTATATAATTTTAAGTTACTTTCTTTATTTTCCCCCTTTCTTTCTTCTTTTTTACTGCTTTAACACTTTCATTTAAGAAGCATTTTTCTCTAAAAAAACATACACAATTCCTTGTAATGTCAAGGACTACAATCCTCTACAGATTTTTGTATTCTACCACAATCAGTTCCATCACTAATAGCGTCTCTAATCCATCTATTAGGTATTCATACTTATATGGTTCTTGGGTTATCTTTATATAAACTTAACAAGAGAAATATTTGATGAAAACGTCAATTGCAATAAATTTTCAATACAAGTTTGTGTGGGAACACTTTGGAGAAAAATTCAAACAGATTTTCCTTAAGCCTTACCGTATTAAATAAGTTATTCTGAGAGCAGCTCTATAAACAGTATGCAATAATCTCTTACTGAAAAAAAAAATAAGTTATGTTAGCCTTTTTTCACTGATAATCTTACATGAAACATTCTTAAAGTTTTCAAAAAACTCTCTATCGGTTTTCAGTCCTCCATATGCTCCTACTGTAATTTATGGTATAGATATCCAGTGTCTCTGGGCTCGTTGTGTGCAGTGCAGTAGAGAATTTCTGCTTCTCTAATTTCAGTGCAATGCAATTTGCTTCTAGGAAAATTTAGAGGCACTGCACTACCCCATCCAGTTCTCTCAGACTCTTCTCCAGACAGGAGGAGTTAAGTTGCTTTCCTGAATTTTAGATACTCATTTGCAGTACTTATTGCCAAGATTTAATTTTCTTCTAGTGGGAAAAGAAGTTGTGACACATAAGAATGCGGGTCATAACTTTGAAACCTGAGATGTAAAGCGCAGGTCCTGCTTACGGACAATTGTCCTTGCTGCATGACTCAGCCCGTGTCCATTGGCTTATTTGCTCTTACGGACCTCGGCTACCCATTTGCAAATGCAGTAGAAGCAGACTGAAAAAAAATAAAGGAATAAAAACATCACTAAAACCATGTGGTTTCAAAGCAATGTCTGTTAAACTCTCTCTGATGAGCATACTTGTATTGTATTAGGTAATTTTTTCCCCTATTTTTTTTCCCCTGTAACTGGAAGTTTATCGGAGGGATAGCAGTTAGATTCCCAATAGAAGGATCGAGAATCTGGGTAAGATTCCTTTCATCACAGACAGAATTTAGGAAGCTTCGACAAGGAGCGTAAGACAGACATACTAAGTCAACTGGTATAGCACCATACACTGAGAATGTCAAAGCATAAAAATCATTGTAGAATAATGTTTTATAAGTTTAACGTGGAGATGCTGAACTGATGGGTGCCACCTGCGCACTGAATAAATACTCAATCTGAATAAGCATTATTGGAGCTCCAATGGGAGGGGGAATAATCTAGGCTTTAATTTGTTGCTATTTGAACAGTTGTTTCTCTTTCATAGACAATAAATACAGCACTTTGATTTATACATGTATTCTATTTTTGAAACCTAACCAAACTGGTTTATTGGGTTTATTTTGACTTTCTGAAAAAGTCTAACCACAATAAAATCTATTCAGAGCTAGGTACTACAGTTTAAAAATAACAAAGCATAAATAGCTCTTTCCTGACAAACATTTTTAGAACCTAGCCTGAATATGTAATTGCTCAGCTGCAGAAGATTTTTTTTTATTATTATAGCTGATAGAGAGCTACATAAAGAGACTGATCATCTGATTTGGCATGACCTCAAGCTATGCATTATTTTTCCTGTGTACAGACAATTTCTTGTGTGTGGTAACTGAACTGCATTCAATACTTAGTTTCTCTAGAAGTTATTAATTGTAATAAAGTACGTTGACAGCAAAATTTTAGTTCTCTAGGAAGAATCACAAATACTGAATCAGTAGCGATAGGGTAAAATAAGATGTGTTTACATACGCATATGTATCTGACTATCTGAGTGTGTGCTTATGTTCAAAACAAATGGAGAGATGATAGGCAACAAAAGAAAAAAATTATACTTCCCTTTATCTTTTCATAAATCCTATTGTGTTTCTTCATAAAAAAGACCCTTTTTTTTTTTTTTTTTAATAGTTTTGACAGGGAACCTAGGCTTGTTGTCATGTGTTTGTATTGTGTACAGAAACATGCACTTTGGTTCTTTTTGTCGTCACAGTCAGCTTTTATCGAAGGTAGATTCTAAGAGACAAGGGAATCAAAAGCAGTCTAGCCAGCGCATCTATCCAAGCTGCTCTCTAGCACTGCTATTCCCAGATAAAGCCAGACTCATTAGAATATAGGTATAAGGTTATAAATACCTGGCATTATTCAGAAGGTTCAATGTATCTGTCAAGACGACAAAAGTCCCTTTTAGACACATACATACATTCACGTACTAAGAAACGGAACTCTCTTTTACTGGATTCTGTTACAAAAAGCTATGCAAAAGTAAGAAAAAAGAGAAGTATTTGGCTTTCAACACAAGCCTATTTATCCATTGTCTTTCAAGTTCATCTCAAACATTCAGATAAACAAAGATGGGTGATCAAAGGCATACATTATGCTTGGCAATATGGCTATGCTTTAGCTAGCCTTTGATACTTTGTACCTCAATGTCATATGTAGCACATTGTGTTAGAAGGGTATGACAATTAAAAATTATATGACAACAGTGAAAGATTTTTATTATTAAGCTGATTGAGCTTGGTAGCCGTAAAAGTTCGTAACAGATGTGTATAAAGCGTGCTAGTATGTAGTATTTCAGGGCTAGGCTAAGGTGTGTTGGTGAAAATTTCAGTATGTGCTAATGGACCACGTCTCTATTACAGGTACCAGCATTATTCCTGTCAGCAGCAGAACGCATCACTAGATTTCAGCATGTGAAGCTCTGTAGACTGATACACCAGTGTAGGTATGCTATTTAAAAAAAAAAAAAAAAACAACCAAAGAATGCATATGTATATGGCTAATTTAGTCTCTGATTATAAAGGTGGAGGATGTTTCTGACAGATATTTGTAGTATGTTAAGGCTGCTTTGTTGTTACACATTCATTTCTGTTAGACTGCACAGTGGTGACTGAATTGATTATATCCATCAGGATATGCTTTTCCTCCAATAGAAAAGTCAATTTAATTATGCTTAAAGCTTCTAATACAAGATTACATTCATTTTAGTCTTATTTAAGAACTTTTTTTTAATTTCATTTTGCAAGATAATAAAACCCCAAAACAATGCTATGAGCAAAACAACTAAATTACTTGAGCAGTAATTAGCAAAGACATCAGGTCAAAGGAATGCAAACATACAAGTCTATTGCTATGCCTCACTGCAAAACTCTAGTATGCTGTGTTAGTAGATTTGTTAAATCTTTCAGCAATTGCAGAGAAATGAGTATCGACATGTCTGGTTATACCTGAGTAATTTGAATACTTCCAAGATGTATATCTAATACTCAGATGTATTCAGATTAATTTATTCAGACATTCCTTAAGTTCAAACTTATTTCTGGTGGAGACAGAAGCTTTCTATTAGCGACAAATTATGTAAGCCTTTCTTCTGCATTTCACTTAAACAGAACAGTGACATAACAACTTGAGTAACTGCTAAAACATTGTTGCTGAGACACCAATTTAATTGACAGTAAGGCCGAATAAAAAGAGAGCAAAATCTTTTGGGGGGACTAAAGCCCTGTTTTAAATAAAGTAGATGTTGCTAACATCTTTGTGCGTTGGAATATCCTGGTTCTATGTTCACATGCTAACCTTCAGACAGGAAATGAAAAAATAAAAGGGGTATTTTTTCCCTAATTATATATCAAGTTGACAGAGGAAAAGGAATAGCAAATTCCTATTGCCAGTATATAATATGTATTTACTTACAATTCCAACTTGTGGGTTCATGACTTCAACATACCACCATTTTATTTCTTTTATATATGCGCCATGCTATTACCTTAATTCTAAACTGGGTATTATTGTAAGTATTATAGGGTCAGTGGTGCTTTGTGATAGTTCTGTAATTGAAGTAAAGTTAAATCTTTCCTGAGGCGAGTAGAGTGAAACTCAAAAGCATTATTGCTATCTGAGGAGGATCAATTGCTGAGACATCCCCCAGGACATACTTGACAGATACACCTCTTTTAAGACTGTCTTTTGAAAAAAAGGATTTTTTTTTTCTCCTCTTGTGAAGGCCATACAGTGAATAAGAAATGGTATAACCAAAGATAGCTTATGTTGATGCATGCAGTCTTCAAAAGCTTTGACTCAGCACTCTCTGGGTATATTATCTGACTTTTTGTAGCTTTCAGGATCAGAGACTTCAAAATTAGGTATTTTAACTAAATATTTAGGTGAAACATTCAGTACAAAGCAATAAAGTTATTTCCCCAAGTAGTGGATTTTGATTTATCAAGTTTTCAAGTAGGGTCATGCTCTTAGCTGACAAGAATGCAAGCAAAATTATTTGCTGGTTTTTTCCTCCCTAGGCTCCTTCAGCATTTGATAACATACAGTTAACTATGCTTATTCTTAAATATGGATTGGTGATTATACAGACAGTTTTGTTCAAAAATAAATATTGAATATTTTTATAAGCAAGTTGCCAGAATATTTGAAACACAGAATACTGTATTAATTTATACTATATTTAATTTATAGTAATATATGTATTTCACACCTGGTTTGTTTAGCTCTAGGAGAGTTCAGGATATTTCAATTGAAACAAAGGTCTAACCTCAGATTTTTAGTGCTATCATAGTAAAGCATATTACTGAGATTGTTTAGTTTTACAACTTTATGTATAATTACTACACTTCACCCTGTAACCTCTACAATTGCACTTTCCTACTCATCTTCACGTAGCTCAGAGAGATGTAGGAAGGCAAGATTTAGCATAGAGTTTTGAGATGGGAGTTAAAAAAAAAACCCAAACCACACAACAACAAAAAACAAAAGCAAACCAAACGCAACCTTAGAACACATAAGGATTAAAAAACCAAACAAAACAAAAAAAAAAAAAAAAACCAACCCCACACACACAACCCAAAACACACAAATTACCTGTCAGTACCAGACAGGTTTAAAATTTACTAAATTTAGTAAACTCTCTATTAGTAAATTGACTACAAGAAAGAAAAAATCATTTCTTCCAGATGCATCTGGCATTCTGCTTTCCTTCTGGATTCTCTCCAAGGTGGGCCATTACTTTTATATGCACAAATATGTAACGATGTGTGCCAAGCCTTAGTACAATTATATTTTCATTTGAACACACCTTAGAGCAGTCTAGAGTATTTAAACTTTATCAATGCAAAGCTTTAGCACCAGGCACTACCACAACTGCGACAATTTGTCCTTGCAATATTCCAAGTGGTGAAATCTGATATTACAGTATATCCCAATTCCACTGGCATCTGGAGGAGAGTAGTGAGCGTTAGTACAGTAAACTCTTAAGTTAAAGACATTGAGTTATTGTGCATATGTGTGAGCTAATATTTTATATTTAAAACATGGGATTTAAGAAGCTTTAATTTACCAAAATGAGTGAGAGATGGCAGTTAGTTCATAGGTTTGAAAATTACAATGAAACCTCACATTGAGGTAAGCAAAAGATAAAACAGACCTATTCATGAAGAATTTCCATTTCTGTAGCAATCCTAGGAAGTCTTTAAATATGGGTAAGAAATAGGATCTATTCTCATATTTGTTCATATATTATTATTAATTATTCTTACATTTGTTCATATAACAGATCATAGAGCTATTTAGTTTAATGCAGGTCATGCAATTCACTTGAGTGTTTAACTTAAACATGTGGACAATGCTAGTTTCTCTTAGGAATAGGAAATAGACTCAAGTGATTAGAAGTCTTCTGGTTACTTTTCCTGGTAGCTTTTTGTTGCTTGTTTTTGTAGGAAGTTAGGAATTCTCTGAGGAAACTTCAAGATGTTTATATGGCTTTGTGAGCAATGGAAAGAATTTACAAAATACACTACTGCTGCATAGTGATATGGAACAATAAATATTAAAAGAGTCAAGAAGTAAGGATCACTAAGACTCCCTTTTTATAAAATAGCTTTTCCTAGAGGAAAGGGGAACTGCTGTAGAACAACTTATATGACAGATGGTGCTTGCCAAGGAAGCCTACCTTGGAATTTGGCAAAAAGCCAGTATGTTTTAATTACCTTTACTTTGCAGGTCAAGTTCCTGGTAAGAAAGTGCTACTTGGAAGTAGCTAGTACTGTAGAATGTACTGTAGAATTTGATAATCCTGAGTAAATTCAATTGTTCTGCTGGGCCAGAAACGTAAGCAGTCTTTCAAAAAAACAAAAACAAACAAAAAACCAAAAAAACAACCCATACTGAAAATAATGTTTTATAAAAGAAGACTTGACAAGGATATAAAATGCTAGGTAGCCAAAGTTGAGCAGTATTATAAATAATTGTTTCTGTAGGTTATGAAAAATAACAGTTATATCTTATGAAAAGAGGTAGTTTTCACATTGAATGCTGCATTCCTCATTCAAGGAAAAGAAAAAAATAACGGTTTCAAGAAAACATTTTTCATAGAAGGAGAGAATATAGAATTATTCTTTTGCAATAACTTAATGCAGTAGAAAACTTTCAAAGCAATAAGCCATACAAATACTATTCTTACCACAACTATTTACTACAAGACATAACACCTTTGGTCTTCATTAGCATTTCAGAATAAATGAATGTCATTATGAATGTCAGTATGTCATACTGAAGCGGTTGTTGATATGCTATATAGTTGCTTGCAGTTACACTAGCATCTATCTTCAAATGGTCTAAACTGCTTTATTTTTAAGCTTAACCTGAACTTGTTATTCTGATTTCCCATTGATATTACAAAAGGTAAACAAACAGCAAAAAGGCTACTGTTATCAGACAGCCTTAATCACTGTCCGCCTTCATACCTTTCTCTCTTCCCCCACCTTCGCTACTGCCATCAGTTCCAAAGTTGTTGCATCACCTGCCCTGCATTAGGTCTGTGCCACCCAGTATGCTTTCCCACCGAGAATGCCAGCTGCATTTATCTCTTTATAATTAAGAGGTTGCAGGGGACTTTTCAATTCATGGAAGCTATAGAATTAGGCTAAAAATAGTTTTACAGGTTATCCTTAATAGAATTAGACACTATCAGGTAGATTTGACTGCGTCAGTCTCTATATCTCATTAGAGAACTTTTCATTTTTTGGCTTAGTTTCCCAACGCAAGCTTTCACTTTGGGCATAAGCAGTATGAATTCTAACCTGCATAACAGTCACACATAATGTGCTCAAAGCCAGTCACAGGTCTGATAATGCAGCCAAGCAGTTAATGGTTTTTGTCTAGGGTTAAAGCTTCACACTTCATCAGAGCATTTGGGCTACGTTCCTGACTGTCACATGAAGAAAAAGCGTGGATTTGGTTAAGTTCTCTGTACCTCGTGTTTCTCCTCTGTAAAGAGAAAGTAGGAGCACTGCTATGCTCTAGGGCTTAGGTGCCATTTCACAATATATGTAACACAGTCTAATTATACACACTGCTGCCAAAGGGACAGTCCCTTTTTCCCCTTTCAGCCCCAGCTGGACATTCCTGCCCCTTCTCTCACACTGGATCTAGCAGTCATAACGCTGCACGGTGAGTCAGATTTTTATGTTTTCATGACTGATCTCCCAGTCCCAGCACTTCTTCATCAATGCAAGGGAAGGAGCAGGAAGGCTCAACTCGTTGATGAGGTGTGCGGAGACTGGAATCTCCCCATTCGGCGACAGTCCACAGATCCAATTATTTGGTTTGTGAAACTGCTGCCTGAGTAGCTAGAAACTGTGATCTGTGAAAGAGTATCTTTTTGCATATGCAAAGTATATCTCAAAGGCTATACCTTCTCGCTCATCTGTTTGTCCCACTGACAAAAACAGCCATATTATTATATACAATCAGACCTGAAGTTGCTACATTAAGGAGGTTTTGTCTATTGTTCATAAATTCCACATATGTTATTTTACCTTTTACACTATAGGTATTGTCTGGTTTGAAAAAAGGCCACGACTTCTTCAAAAGATTATTAAAAAGAACATAGGAGTAAATAGGAAGGCAAGAAGGTTTGCTGAGAAACAGAATTATTCACAATAGTTGAGACTAAAACACATAACGTTGGAAAAACACAGTATTAGATTATGAAATAGTGGATTAAATCTTACGCAAGTGAACACAAAGCAACAGTCTAGGAAAAGACAGCCTACATCATACGTAAACAGTAAGGGGTTCTGGTTTAGCTCTTGTCAACCAGATAAAGAGACATGAGATTTAGTGTGAATAGCTCCCTAAAAATGCCAGCTCAGTGCTCAGCAATGGTTAAGACAAGAAACAATGTTAGGAATTCAGGATGAGAGCTGAGAACAAGCCAGAAGAGAGTACTTTTTGCATTGCATAAATCAAGGATGTACCCACATTTTGAACACAGCGTGCAGATCTGCTCCTGTGCCAGAATATATGTTTAATAAAACTAAATGAGGAACAGACAAGGGCAACAGGGATTTTGAGAGATATAAACCAGCTTCTACACAATAAGCAACTAACTAGATTAGGGCTCCTCAACTGGGAAAGGACGACAGAAAAATAAAGTTACTTTTTTAAGACAAGTACCTCTCATATGCCGATATAGTCATCTCCTAGGGACTAAAAAGATAGATTTGAGTAAGAATTAGGGAAAGTCAGGAGATAGGTACTCTGGTGCGTGTTTGTAGGCATTTCCTACCCTAGGTTCTCACAGTGCTTCACAACCCACAGTGAGTCTAGTGATAACGCTGAAAACAAACAAACAAAAATATATCTTTTTCCCACACTAGGGCCTCCCATGTTATAGCAATCAATGTAAGGTTTCCCTGAATTAGAGGCCAGCTTTCTATTTCTGTGCATTTGAAAGTCTTTTCTAGTTTTATGCTTTCTGTAAATTGCCTTTTGGGTTTTGTGTTCACCTTACTAGGATTTTATATTTAAAATACCAGAGCCATGTGCTTTTAAATTCTCACTTAGAAGCAACTTCTGCAGTTTATCCTTCTTAGGTTTAGAGGGAAAGATCCTTTCAGCTCTTTTTTTTTTTTTTAATTAATGTCAGTTGATTATGTTGAGTCTCTAGAGTAGCATCTTTAAACTCTAAACCACCTGCAAGCATTTTATACTTTCAGCTGTTACTTCAAAATGAAGAGAGATTGATTTGTGTAAGGTCACATGATGGATTAGTGGGGGAGAATGGGAACAAAATTGAGAGGCAAATGCTGGCAATCCGTTGTTTCAATATCCAACTATACAGTTTCTCCCCTATAATTCTTATTGTATAACAAAAATCATCTTCACTTCTTGGCAACAGTTATCCTGTAGTATCACTGGACTGCCAGACACTTACAGCTACATGAGATATGCTAGAGTTGAACAATATTGAAATAGTCTTACCCATCAAATTTCGGTTTTGTATTCTCTCAGTACAGACCACAGTGAAAGCAGAACATGTACCCTATCGACAGGGTACAACTAGACAGTTCCAGAACGAATTTGCAAAGCAAGTGCCTTCCATTTATGTAATGGGACAATTTGACTACCATTTAGAGACAACATCTGTGGACTGAATTAACAGATTTCAGTTTACATGCATCTCTGAAATATTAAAATGCAGATCATAATGTTTTACTGTATGTAGCAAGTACATGACGTGTGACAGAATTACACAGCAAGTTCCCACCAAAAAGGTGTATATACAGTTGTTTTGAAGTTAATTTCTAGTTTTACAAAATGCAGCCAATATTACAAAAATATTATCCAAGTTTGTCACTTTTAAGCGACAGCATCTCAGTTAAGTAATTTCAAGACATTTTCATCCCTTTCCTATTTCTGATCTGTGCTGATCTGATTTTGCTCAATTTCCATCCTGAATGGCTAGTTGATTACTTTCCTCTTAGTCCAATTACTGAAATATCAAATGGGCAGATTTTCTGTGTCCAAGATGTGCCTGAAATACAGGGTTTTGACTAATCCCAGTTTGACCAAGAAGAATAAGTAATCTATCTATTGATACACATTACTGATAGTTTAAGTCTTGTGCATCTCCTTATTTGAAAAGGATTCAGGTCGCAAGATTTAGATTCAGATCTATTCTCTGAATGCTCTACACTTGTCAGAATCTTGATCTGCTAATCAAGGACTGCCTAGGTTTTTTTAGAAAAATTACGTCTCAGATTTAGTGGTGCTCTTGTTCCCTTACAAAATCGTTACAAAATTCTGTTTTGCCTTGATTGACCTTTGTTTAATTAAGTAGGATAAACACACAGCTGTTTCTCCAACACACAGAAACTGGAGGAAAAAAATAGCAATATAACATAAAAATACTTTAAAAAGTTTTTACAGTGAAGCAGAATAACATCCAGTTTAATTTGAAGGGTTAAAAAGCTGTTCTGTATTTACAGAAGTTTTGCAGATAACCTGAAGACCTTTGACAGGTGTATCCTAAAGAAACATCTGGGGTGTTAACTTCTGGAATAAAGATACATAGGGTATATAAAAAGATAGTGGTCTCAGAGTTTTTGTTTATACATAGCACTTTTCTTGGCAACACAAAACAGCATTAAAGTGATCAGCATGTTTTAAAAAAGCAAGTTTAAAGCACACAGGATTGTCATCCGAGACTGCTCACAAAAAATCCCCAACAAAAACACCCAAAAAAAAGAAAAAAAGAGAGGGGAGAAGAAAGAGAAATAATATTTTCCCGTGCAGGTATTCTGGAAAGTATAACAGAGTCCACCCAACATAGTAAACAGAGAGTTTACAGAAAAGCCAGGCTCAAAAGAGAAGTAAAATGAGGAACTCTGCAGTCAAAAAATACAGAAGCTTACTAACTAAATAGATGTTCAGTGGTAAAAATTATCATCCTGATTCTAGGAACTAAATGATATGACCACAGGCTACAAAAATAGCCACAGAAGCAGTCACATGGAGTGATGTAATGTGAACATGGAATAAATCCTTGCTTTTTTTAAACTGAAAAATATATATTCAGTGAAACTCTAGGAAAAACACAAAGCAACAAAAAGGTTAGCCCTAGTGCACTGAATCAGGTCAAGGGCTGCATTCATCTGCATGCATTTGATGCTTACATCAGTATCCCATGGTAGAAAAGTCTTATACTAACTTTGGCATAACAGTGCAAAGCACTACACAGAAGAAGTGGATAAGACCTTCATTTCTGGAAAAGTTACTTTGCATTAAATGTGTCATAATACAGCCACCTGATTTCTTCTGTTCAAGGACAGAATTAGATATGGGAGTGTTAAGCAACCCCATTATGACATTCTGTTCTCATGAAGGAGGTTCATGACTTCTCAGATACAAAGGATTTTTTGGTCTGTTGCTTTTCTACCATATATTCTTGTAAATAAAGGTACCCAGGAAGTCTGAGATGCAGCCAAGGGCAGTGGATTGCATTTTGGTTTTGCCAGCCTGCGCTCCCACTCCTATAGTAATATGCTCCAGGAAAAGGTTTTCCAAAGTCTGAAGTATTTTGAAGAGATCTTATTCAAAATGTAATCCTAAAACATTTCTAAGGAAGCCAGAAAAAGAAAATAAAACAGCCTTCAATATTTCCATTAGAATATATTGGAAAACACACACCCCAGTGCTGAGCTGTGAATGCTTAGAGAAAATTAATAGCTGTATGCAGTGTGCTAATACACTAATGCAAGCAAAGAGCGTCATTCCATATGCCCCAGTGCATGAGATCATTGGCCAAGTGGCTGGATATTTCAAACCACACGAGAGGAGCATTGCTCCTTCCAGCATGGAATATGGCCAGAAGAGAAAAAAAAGTTTTAGAGTCTCCTTTAGGAAAAAGCAGAACAAAAACGTGGCCCTGCTATGAGCTGCACATGACTTGCCAGGTCCATCTTTTAGACCTGGTCTTGAATTTAAAATAGCCCATAAATAGATTCTGAGTTATCTTCTCTTTCTACTACATCATAACACCATTGTCGAGTTCAGACTCGTGTGGCTTTGGAGCTTGTCATAGCTCCTGGTTGTTGAAGTTCCTCTTATTATCCAGATCCATTAATTCCAGTTTTCTTTTCTTCCAGAGTACTTGAATATTCATGTGTGATGCTTTATGCCATCTAATTCTCTTCACAGTGCTAGGTGTTAGTAAGGAAATAATGTGGTTTTAAGATAAAATGCACAATAAAAATATATACAATATTATAACAAATTTTAGATTTTAATGAGCAACAACTACAAAGGCATTGGATTTAAAGCAGTGAAGGGCTCAAATTGTGTCTCTACCAGAAACTACTTAGTCAAGTCACTTCGGCAAGTAATTGAAATATGCTTAAGCAGATGTTAAATGCTTTACCCGCTCTGACGCTAAGTTAAACACGAGAGAGATTTTCAAGAATGCCAAAATGACTTTGTTAGTGAAAGCACATCAGTTGGGAAAAATTGTGAAGTAGCAAGGCAGTAACAGAGAACATCCATTGTTAGCCACACCCCTGCAGCTTCAACATCATTGAACCAAAACTGTGCGATCACACCAAAAAGAAAAAAAAAAATCCTGTTTAAGGATTAGATCTGTCCCTTGGGGAGAGTTTTTTGGTTTTAGTCCCTCAGCTATCCCCAGAAGATAAGGGGATAGCATATGTCATATTATTGCCACCACCCTCAAGTTTACTTGACCTAGAATTCAAGAGCTCTTTCACACACCCCCATGTCACTCTTTGCTCTGACAGGGGGTTAGTTCTGCTGCCTGTCTTCACCTTATTGTTGCCACTGCTTCTAGTGGTACAGAAAGAAGGAAAGGAGCTTTTCAGAAGAGTTCTGTCCCGTGGAAGACTGAAATCCACAGTGGGGCTGGAACTTCTCATATCCTCACAAGACTGATACCAGCCCTCACCAGATTCATGTGATTCCAGGAAGTCACAGGACTTAGCGACACCGAACTAGAAAGACTAAGGTGAAATTGTCATCTCCTCTGTGAGTTTTGCACATGTCCGTGTACTTGGGCTTTGTCTAAAGGGCTCTGAAGGAGCCATCTGCAGAGCAGCTATAAGCACAGCCCACCTCAGCACCCACACCTACTGCCCTTCTGCAGGCCACTAACTTCTGCATCTTTACCAGAATATGCTCAAAGCAGTACCAAGAGGTTTGAAGCCTCTGGAGGGTAGGCCTTGTTGTAAAGGCAGTCTCAGAAGTCGTCTCTGAGGCCTTAGAGACAGTTTTAGTCTCCAGTTTTCAGTCTTGCGCTTTGTTCTTACTTTACATTTCCATACCTCAGTGAGGAAGGATGAAGCAAAGATAAGCTAAACATCACAAGACTCCTGGGTATTACTGTAATGAGACTCAGTTCTAATATTTTGGAACATATTTGGAAAATGATTTGTTTGTTTGGTAAGGGTCCATAGCCTCCTAATGTCTCAATTTTCTGTCCCTGAAATTGAAAGGGGCGTGCTTCGCTTGTTTGTTCAACACTTTAAACCGTTTATGAGGCATCGACATTGGTTATATGAGGGTCGTACTCATTCATAAGCCAGAATTCCTGCTAGCATTGGACATAACTGGACTATCAACAAGAAAAATATCTCTAATGCCTACTAGTACTGGAAAGCTACAAAACCCCCCCCCCCAAACCAACAAATTGTATTAGTGAAGAGTGAGGCACTGGAAAACAACAACAAAAAAACCCTTTAGCACTTTAAACAGTAAGAAGGATTAAAGAGCATACTAGAATAAAAACCAGAACTATTTACTACATAACAGAACCACATACTACAAGAGTTCCCACTTCAGCCATGAGTCAGCTATATAAGTGTTACTCGACTTCTGGTGGATGAGAGGCAAAGTGTACCGTGGAAGTCAGGCAGGACTAAGCCTCACTGACGTTCCTGGGCCAAGCAGATGTAGGTGTCCATGCACAGTAAATTTCACACATGTAAGAGAAGGTCCCACCTCCGACTAGCACGCTGCTCCTCTATTTGAGGCATCTGCCTCCCTTCTTTGCTACAGGACGTGGGGAACAAAGGGAGAAAAAGACTCTCAGTAACCAGTAGAGAAACTCATCATAGAAGGGCATGCTCTCCAAAAGCATACACATGCATATCCTTTTCCACTAGAAAAAAACAGTTCTGATTTAAGTTGGGTTTTGGTTTTGTTGTTTGTTTGTTTTTGTTGTTTTGGGGATTTTTTTGCATTCTTACCACTCATAGCATTTGTACATTTGTTCCAGACATCTGTAAAATCTCATATATATGTCTGCCTGGGAAGAGTTTCACTAGCACACTTGCAGCATAATCAGTCTGCTTTTGCTGTCCAAAACACAAACAAAATCAAAACAAAGAGTTACTCAGTTCTCAGCATACTGAGATGATGTTACAATATTATGAATATTGCACTTTTCTGGCTAGCAACCCTGTTTTCCCCATGGCCTGTGAAAGGAGGAAGAAAATTAACACTCGGCTCATGCTGCAGTAGTTGCAGAGATCCTCAGTTGCCCCTCTGACGTTATTATATAGAGGCTATTTGGTCCAAAATCCTAAGTGTCTGAGAAGTATCAAATGCAAATGCCATCACAAATGAGCATGTTCCCTAAAGAATAAAGCTGATTACCACTTTGTTTCCAAGCTGTCCTGTGACATGCAGTTTTCTCTTACTTTGACTCATCTAATCTTTAACAGGGAGGACAACTAAACAGTTTTGAGATAAAAATATTCCAGCAGTTCTGGAGAATAGCAAGTAGTATGGCTTACAAATCTTTTTTGAAAATGTACGCAGACTTCCAGTGGGAAGTTTAAAATAAAAAGTTATGTGGCAACAACTTATTTTGAATTTTGTTTGCATTAAGCTCTGATCTCCTGAAGCCAGTTGTATAACAACAACTCAGCATTTAATCCTGCAAAGGGAAATTCTTCCCCATATCGTTAGTGGTATGGCTCATCTATGATACCATCTTGTCCTGGCTCGAGGAACAGACTGTAATCCCTGACCAATTCCTTTGAACTTTGACAGTACAGTGGTGCTACTTCTCACGATGCTACCAAGAGTAAAATTACTCTGCCCTGTGATCCAGCCAGTCACTTGGAAACCCAGCAGCTCCAGCTCTCGCATCATTTTCAGCCCTGTGTGTGGAAATCTCCTTTCACTTTCTGCTGCTCCCATCTTCTGGGGTAAAGCATCTAGGTCATTACTTCATAAAGCCTATGGACCTTTCTTTCTCTCCTTCTGTATCCAACATGATTTACTTTTTTTTTTCAGCTGAGTTTAAATGGGGAGCAGAATCATTCCTGCAGCACTCATAGGAAGAAAAGAAGCAGAAAGTGTCCAGAAGTCCAGGCCAGCCCTCATCCCTTCTCCCTACCGTTCCTGCAAATGGTGGGTCAGCTGGGCTTTGCGTTGGGCTCCTCTCAGCATGGAGGTGGACTGAAGGATACTTGGGGTTTCCTCTGTTCGACTGGAGGTCTCCAGTCTAGAACCCATCTCAAGCCTGTGGTAAAAGCAGGAGCACACTGCAACCCACAAGGAACAGAAATGTAAATAAAGGCATCAAAACTGATTAAAGGAGAGCTTCCTACGACAAGTATTGATAAGGGATGTTGTCCTGAGGTGGATCACTAACTGATGGAAGCAGGATGATGCAACAAAGTGTGGGGCATTACTGGAAGCCTTTATTATCAAGGAAGTTTCAAAAGTTCCTGTACCCCAAAGGCAAACTGCATTCTATACATTTAGGAGAACTGGCAACGTTACAGACGCAGAGTGCTTGGGATAATCAAATAAATAAATATACACACACTCTTCACATGCTTTTCTTGTTGCTGTTCTGAAAGTTTTCTTCCTCAGGATATTTTAGGATCCAGCCTGTGCTTTTTGAGGTTAATTCTGCAATACCAGCACCACATTTATAGTTGAAGATATTCTCCAGCTATTCAACACTGAGAGCCTATGCGCAGCTAGCATAGAGTGCTAGCTGAAGGTGAAGTAATTGAAATACAGAAAGTGGCATGAAGTCATAGACATAGAACTCAGCCATTAAGATATAGGAAAAGAATTCAGGAAACAATATACATGTTGGGTTTGGGTTTTCTTGTTTCCCCACACCCCCCCCCAAAAAAAAAAAAAAAAAAAAAAAGGTTTAATCTCTCCTCTTTAGTGATGTTTCCAAGACTAGACCATGAGAGGAAAAGAGAAAGTGAATTACAATCCATTCGTTTTCCCATGACAAAGCATACTGGTGAGGGAGGAACCTGGGCTTTTAGATTCTCCTTAGTGTGAAAGGGGATGGTGCTAGGGGAGAAAGAATTAGTTGCAAACCCTTGACAAATTAGGATTGCTGTGGTGCTCTATACGAAAGGCTCAAGTGGGATGCTTCTGCTTTAAAGAAAGTTAGTTCTCTGCTACTTAAGCTTTCTGAATAGAGTATTTACAGAGTAAGCTGCAAGTTCTACATATATGTATATTAGCTTTCTTCAGGTTTTACTTTTTTTACTACTTCTATCTGAAGGGAGGAATCCAGGGTTCATTTAAGCTGTAACGATAGCACATCTCCTGTTTCCTAGCTTGAGTCCCATAACAGTGCAACTGTATTTGGAAACTGCAAAACAAGTCTTTCGGGATTAGAAATTACTTAATCACGGGATGCAATTGTTTTGGGAAGAGCCCCCTAGGAAGTTTTAGAGGGTAAAGCCAAGACCATTTTTGAAGCTTTTCAATAAAACAGAACAAACATTAGGGGTAAAGTCTCCTATCTACATGCTAGGTCCTCAGGTTCTGCCATAACCAAGTTGGATCCCCAAACCCAGCTCTGGTGGCTAGTTTTCAATAGGTCTTTCAGTCTCTCCTGATGGAACTGGTTTACTTTGTATAAATGCACATGAATAGGAGCAAAATCCTGGAACTTATTTTGTTCCAAGCAGTTGGGCTACATTATTTGATAATTTGGAATGAAGGGATGTCTCTCATCTAAACCAGAAACTTTGTCTTGGAACACTGAAACCTTTCCTGACAAAGGCTTCACCAAAATAAATTCACTTCCATACAAAACTTTTGGCTTTGAATCTCATTTTCCAGTGAAAAAGCATTTTGTTGAAAGATTCTTGATGAGCTCTCTTTCTGAGCAGATACATTTTGAGTAATCACTGTGTAGGACAAGGAAATATTTGAAAATCATGAGCTTCATCAGTGTCATCCAACAGATGCATTTTTGCATAAGTAATTAACTTAAAAGAAATATACATAAGCATTCTCTACTGGTTTGCAGTTATTTTCAGGGTATAGTGAGTTATCTAACACTGCATCTGAAAGCAGCTGCAATTTATAGATGAGTAATCTTTGCATATGAATAGATTTTAATCTGTGTATGACTAATTTCTACTTCTTCTGAAACAGATTAAACATCTTTTGCTTCCTCTTAGAAAGCAATTACAATTTATGTGGACAATTGCCTTTTTTTTCTTAAAAGATTTGTCAGTATTGAACACTACAGTTTGATTGGAAGCTGTATTTCATTCTTAACTTGTTCAGTTGCTTTTGATATTACTCAAAAAATTCCACTGGAGCAGAATCTTAAGGCCCATCAAGTGATAATTTATGGGACTCTGAGCAGTTAAATTATATGAACACAAGAGACTCTGAACGTTTCGAATTATCTTTGTGCTTACTTCAAACCAGATACATAATAAGTCTTTTTTAATTCAAGTACTTACAATATATGCTACATTGCAAGAGAAGATGGGATCACAATATATCCATGCCAATTTTAGGATAGGTAGAACAAGTGAAAATAACAGCAAAGATAAATTATTATGGATGTCAACCTAGAAAGTGACTTTAATATCTACATATTCCCTGGGGGCTGCTATCAGTATTTATGCTTAAGATGACTCCAGTCAGTTTTATTGGCCATTAGACATGTAACAACGTTAAAGAAAGATACACCTACCAGTCCTCTGACACATCCTCCACGGGGTGTTGATGCATCCTCTGTAGGAAACTCAAGTGCAGTATTTGAAGAGGTTCAAGGTTTATGGTATAGGAACTATTCAAGAAGTTACTGCTAACAGAATTTACCGGGTATTTCAATCTCTGTGCGTAGTTACTGGCACTAAGATTTCTGAAATACATTTTTCTTGGATAGCATCTGATCACCATTTGCACAAAAGTTGCTGTAAACTAGACAAGCATCACTGTAAATACCCAGTTTCTCAATTATTTTTCCTTCCCCCTAGTGGAAAGACAGACTTGAATATTCTATCTCTTATTACTACAGTATAGAAGAGGGACCACCAAAGCTCTGTTAACATGGCCAGTATGGTTTTGTTTCCCATCTGGCCTTTTTAAAAAACAGCACAACATGGATGCAAAAGCTACTGATACTGCATTAAGATTTCTGCAACTGTGTTGAAAAGAGCTATGAAATACTGCATTTTGCTCATTGAATTAGAATAATAATTTTAATCCACTGGCGGTTGGAGGCACTTAGGCAATGAGATCATATATCTTTTTATAATCTCAGAATTTAGTGTGTAATTGAAACCAGGACAATAAAAAAAAAAAACGAACCCAAGAAAAACCCCAGCCCTGTCTTTTGAAGACAAAATGTCTGTATTGAGTTCGCTTCGACTCACATTTGGAGATACAGGATACAGAAAGGTGGGTCTCGGTCCAGTTTGTCATAATCAAAGGGGCAGGGTGCAATAGCCTAAGTGACATTTTTCCTATAAATTGGTAGTTAATAATACAAAGGCATGGTAGGTGTGGAGAATAGGACAGGAGACAAACACTGGGTAAGAAGTACCAGTGTGAAGGCTACGCTGGTACTTCAAGCACAAAGCATTCATTTCACCAAACTCTGTACCAAAGAATGATGGTCCTACTGACTCCGTGGGCCATCTCTAGCACCTCTGCCCATAAATAAACACTTTAGTCAGTAATCTCTTCCATTTACAATGGTCCTGATCAGAATACGAGTCCTTATTTTGTACCATGGCATCTATTTAGACTTAAGAAAAGTGGTATAACAACCAAATTTGCATCTGGACAATTACATAAACAATATTGCACAAGTTGCTGATTAAGACCTAGATGTGTAAAACTTGGCTCTGGTTTATGTAACAGTTCATTAGCCCGCACTCAAGAATTTGAGTAATTCTTTGGTGAAATAATAAGTTTTCCACAAGCCCTTGTTAGAAAATAAACTTTCACTAGAAGTAGCCGATGCTCATCCGAGTTAGAAATTCACAGATTCATCAGCTGTTTAAACAATATTAATTGCTTGCATACTCCTGAAGGAAATGGGGCTGTCATAGCATTCTTTCTGCTTCGTGTCTGTAAGGAGAATGGGGTCAAAGAAAGAACCAGAAAAAGGTAGGCATGGCATTTATTTTGAGTTTTGAGACTTTGAGGAAAGGACTGTGAGCTTTTGGCAATGTGCGAAGGAATCCAAGTGCAAAGCCAGTAAAAGAAACCAGATTCAGAAAGGTGCTGGGAAACGTTTTGTGGGAGGCATTCACTCGCACGATCCGAGAGAGCAATTAAATCCAGGAAGCTGGCAGGGAGACTGAGGTGGGTGGGTTAGGTGGAATTGAATCAGGTTTTGGTTTGTTTTCCACAGCACTACACTAAGCTAGTTCTTATGGCTTCATTCTGGTGAATGAATGGATGTGTCATTAATCAGCAAGACAAGATACTATAAACTTGATTTTGAAATTGAGGGCTGCCTATCGGCAAAAAGGTAGCTATTATCATCCCTCGCTTTTGTAGCCAGAGGAAACAGTTCCTTTACACTGCAGCCACGTTCTACAATAGAAGCTCAAGTGGCATATGGTTCGCGTAGTGTCTTACATCCCTTGGCTACTATTTCCTTCTGTACAGTAGAAAGTAGCAGCAACAGGAAAAACAACATAAGAGCAGGATACTTTTAACTATGCTAATGTGATCTCAGAGATCTGTGTATTGGAATGTGCTCAGAGAAAGATTTTTTTATTGACAGACTAGAGAAGTGATTTCCCTTGCATTCTCTCACATACACAAAACTAATTTGGGTACTCTAGACAGATTTAAACTCCTCTTAAATAATTTAATCTTGTGTAAATCTAAAAATAATAATTATGAAGTAGCATATCATTAATTTCAGCATTCTTACTAGTCTTTCAGATACAGGTTCCTCCAATTATATTAGGAGAAAGGAATGATTATCAAATCTTCAAATCTGTTGGTTTGTTTTGTTTTTTTTTTTAATCTCAGTACATAGGATCATCAGCTTCCATAACGAAATCCAGTAGCATTTTCTCAGGCATAAAATTACTACAAGAATCCCCTCCTCTACATGCCCACACACTCCCAAAGCATCTCCTGCCGTTCACAGCATAGGGGTGTAAACTTTGATGGGAAAGAGTTAGCTTCAGCAGAGGAAGATAAAATAGCCAGTTAGGCTGCACATCCACTAGTTTGTAAACTAACTGCAGGGATTGTGTAAATTCCTGAGTTCTCGTTGCTCGAGTCAGTGTTGCCACATAGGCTTCAAGATCTGCATGATTATGAAGTATTTCTAAGTATTATTTAATGTATGAGCTGAATACATTTGAACAGGGCACAGAACTGTTACAAGGGTCTCTTACATACCTTGTGGAAACAAAGAATTAGAGCTTTCTCCAGTCCGTGTGTAAAATTAGTTAGGATATGTAAATGCTTTTCACAACTAACGTAGTACCAATTTATCCTATGTTAAATGCTTAACTCTCTCAGGATAGTAACCATATATTTTTGTACTTAGTGAGCAACATGCACTATGCTATTCAAAATAAAACCATATCCACAATTTGAAACCCTTGCTCATGACAAAACAAGATTTATGAATGTATAGCCAACTTTTATGTATAATCTGAAGAAGACCAGAGCTGCTTCTGCACCTTGAAAACATTATCTTTGATTAAATAGTGATTACAATCTTCCCTGAGATAAAAATAAATAATATATGTGTATATATATATTTATGCATATAATTTCAAAATCAAAGCCATGTACTTACTGCATCTCCTTCTGCATGTCATCTGATGGCATTGGGAACAGATCCCAACATCCCAGAATGCAGCTTGGCAGGTATTAATCTCCTGCTTATAACAGGCTCTCTAATTGCAATGCATTTTTTCCCCTTTTGAACTAGCTAACTAACCTGTAATTTTTCTTGGTATCTGCCCAAAGCTAAATGAAGTATCTGATACACCCAAGGAATTCCTCATCTGCTACAGGTGACTTCAGATTGGGAGTTGCCATCACCAAATAAGAATGAATCTACATGTAACCAGGTTTCAATAATATCCCCAGGCAAGACAGATCACTCATACTTCCATTTTTATACTGTTTATTAGTTCTTATAAGAAGAAGAGGGAAGCCTGCATGCAAGTCTCCTCCCCCGAGCTCCGACACAAGACTGAAGCTGCGAGAGATTCTGATCATTGAGCAAGTATTGACTTGATTTAATAAGACAAGAAGAACCTCAACGAGCAATTGCAATCGCTGCTGCTACCCACTAGCTTCAGGTGCTTCGCAATTCAGCAAACGGGCAATGACTACGCTTAAGCTTGACCCACTTTTTCTTGACCCACATTTTGCAAAATCAGGGTTATCCTTCTTATTTTGCATTTGGCACTTTGCACTTAGGCAAACGCATTGCAATAAACTGTCACAATTTGAAAAGATTCTGCTCTTACTATGTGTAGCTGTTAATAGTCAATGCATATGTAAAAGTGGGGAGGAGGCTGCAGAATTAGATGCAAATTAGCATGCAGTAATAATGGGTCTACAGCAGCAAAAAAAAAAGGGGGGGGCTTAAACTAAAATACTAACTCTTCTTCCCTTTTCCTCATTTTGAGAAACACTGAATTTGCCCTGCCCGCTGTTCCTTCAGCTGTTCCTATAGCCTCTTCCTCCTGCTGGCATCCCAGCAGATAAGAGACTTACTGCCCTTACCAGCTGCCTCTTTTCTCCAGATGAAGACAGCGGTTGCTGGGCAGCCTACTTGTCTGTCCGTGGACAAAAGATTGCCCTCTGACTTTGAGGACAAACACGCAGCTTCTCAAAGAGTAGAACCACCGTGACCAGTACAGTGCTCTTTCTTCAGCTGTTTCCTCAGTTGAAGATCTATGTTGTGCAGTGCAGCAACTTCATGGACTTCTCCTTTCTGCAAGAGCATAGGGGGGGGGCAAAGAGGTTGCTGTCTTTCTTTCTTTTTTTTATTCTCATGCCCATTCTTTCATTGTGGCCTCTGCCTTGTCCCACATATGGGAAAGTAGGCAAGAATCCTAAGAATAGTATAGGACAAAGACAAACCGGGCTTTTCACTCAATAGACATGAGCGTTGGGTAGAAAGTAAGTCAAGTCTCTTGTGGGGAGATGAGGTGTTTGCCATCTGGTCTACTGGGCAAGACAATATTGCACTAGAAATACACAGCCTTCCCCCAGCAAACCATTTCCTTTTATTTCTAGTCAGACATTAGAGAAGCCCTGGGTATGCCACCGCATAGCATTGTTCTGCCTCTGGACAATCCTTTTTTTGTACTACTGTCAAGTCTCCACTTACCACTGCAGGTGTATATCCATGCAGATTTGGATGTAAAATAACACATTGCATGTAAGCCGGATGCAAAATCGTGTAGTGAAGAAACTGTATTCAGAAATCACACGCGCGATCTAGACAATGCAGCATGAATGTTGCAAAACATGCTAGACAATGCCTGCCAATGTCGTTGCCTTTCTCTGAAGCACAAAGCCATTTCAGCACACAGGTAAACTTAATGAATTTTTCTTACGTATTTCTGGTAAAACATTCACCTTCCTAGCTGTGATTCTCATCTAGAGATCAACAACTTTTACTTATATCTTTAAGCATGTTTTTTTTAAAAGAAAAGTCTGAGATAGACCCTTACCAGAAGAATAATCAGCCCGACGTATTTTAAATTTGGCTTTTGGAAGGCACCGAAAGTACAGGATTTATAATAGAAAGTCTAGGGTAGCCTTTACTCTAGATAGCAGCAGCACTGCTTTCTCTGCCTGAAGTTTCAAGCTTCTGTATCCAAAACTATTTCATGTCATTTAGTTCTCATAACTACAAGGTTCATTTGAGAATACAGCTGAAAATACCTCTGCATAAAATTTCCTAACAAAAAAGGTTGAATAATTTTCCATATGAAAGTTGGGGAGAGAGATTCGGTTTTAGCCAGCTTTTTTAGGTTCCAGTGAATTGGTAGACAAACAGATTAAATTCTAGTTTCCTAATAAAAATAGTAAAATTATTACCATGTAGGTGACAAGAAGTAAAGTAATGTAAGTAAATGTGAGGAAAAAACAAGCTGCTGGTTGGGAAGACTTAATTTCATTTCAGCGTAAGAAAATATTGCCCTGCTATCCATAAATTCATGGGTTTAGTTCAAGTTTAGTTTTCCTGCATTTCAGTTCACACTTGGATTATAACTGATGCACCAGGCATGAACAGGGGGAAGCAGGTTGTGGCTCAGTGACAGTCTCTGACATAACACGCCAGGCTTGGAAGAGCTTTCAACACTAGTTGACATGTTTGGGACCTCTGCTTAGAAACAACTGCAGTCTTCCATTGTCCACCTGCAGCTTCCCCGTTTTTAGAAAGAGAAAAGGACATTGTAAATCTCTGGATATTAGAAAGCAGAATAATCTGTTTCAGAGAGCTTGTTGGCGAGGATTTCTATGAGATGGTTCTTTACATGTATGGTGCCGCTTTGATCAGCATGTGGCTACAGTGTGAAAGTTTAAAAGATTGTAGGTATGTGTGTAGACATTTTACAACAGCAAAACCAACCTACAGGTGCAGCTGAAAACACCTCTGCATAAAATTCCGCCAACTAGTTAAAAATGCTGGTAAAGTCCCAGTGTCAGAGGGTGTGAATCTGTCATCATTTATCAAAAATATTTATTCTATTTTTTCTTTTAATACAATTACTTTAAACTATAATTATTTCAATAATAACTTACTGTAAAAGATGGAGATTTGGGGCTTGGCTTCTATAGTGTTGTTCAGCTTTTAGATTTGTTTTCCAGACTTGTGTGTACACAGTTGTATTTGTATGCAAACAATATTTGTGCAGGTGTCTGCCTGGTGTTTGGGGCATGCAAAACCAGGGCTTGCCAAAACTTTGATTTTTTTTTATTTTTATTTTTTTTTCCCCGAACCAATCATTTCACAAACCAGAGTGTTTGGGCACCAGAGAGATGCGTTCTTCCATGTTTATAAAACTCCTTATTCTTTATGGAACTACTTATGCTTTCTTCTTGTACTGCAAATGAATAAGGTACAAGACAGAGCAGAATAAAACCTTATGACAAAATTCTGGAATCATTCTCTGCTGCCTCCAAAGTCAGAAGGTTTCTGTGTTAACCCCCAACACTTAATGCTACCTGATACAATCCAGGGTAACAAAAGCTGATTCTTGACAAATTTGAGGCAGGGGGAAAGAGTGATTCCTGATTGGAAATATCCATGGAGGGAGCAAGATAAGGATCCTGAGGTTCTTTAAGCAGGGACTTCTGTACACATTCTGGAATCAAAACAAGCAAGTATTATATTTGAGTGTCAAACTGAATCTACTTGTATTCAATTGATTGTAAAAGTTAATATGATTCCGAGTATCAAAATGAACAGGTATTCAGTTAAACTTCCAGTGCAGTATGATTAGAAATGAAATAAAACCAAGCATATCTTTTGTGGGAGAACTGTATAAATACAATAAGGTTTTGTGCAAGGATTGGTTCAGTGGCGAAGGGAATACAGTTCATTTTCTTGCACGTGTTGGTCCATCCCTTGGCTTTGCACACAGCTACTGCTCTTGTTTACAGGCATGGCACCACTACCCTCATTTGGCTTTCCCAGTAGGAGTGATATAGTATCTTTGTGCTTAGGCGGAAAATACAGTCAATATTCTCATGTTCCTCCACCTAGAGAGAGGTACTGGAAGGAGCACAGAGCACCCCAGCACGTGGCACAATCCATACTATAGGAGCATGCAAAAAACAGAAAAAAAGTAGTATTCAAGCTTCAAAAATGAAGCAAATAGCAACCACATCAACTACAACAGAATCCAGACAAGCTAGCAGCTGAGGGAGTGCTGATTTAATTGTGGCTTGCAGAGTAACTAGCCAACAATATTAATCTAACATACTATGAATGCCCAGAATACTCATCCCCATCTTTTTGCTTCAGATTTTGATGAAGTATGGGATATCTGCCAATGAAATGAAATACAGTATAGCTTTGGAGCTTAGAGGGAAAAAAGTATGGTAACATTCTGGAAAAAAAAATCTTACTACATTTCCATTTTGTTATTCGTTCTCCTGCCTGATTAATGGTAGTGTCTTAATGATTTGGATTCAGCTGAACTGAAGTTGGGAATGTGACTAGACATAACTTGTAAACTGCTTCTTCAAAGCAGATGACAAACAATATGTGCTTCGTTGTCAAACACAAGCATGTCTGACTGCCAAGAAAAAGGACACTGGGCAAAGGGGTTCTGATGGCTATTGTTTGGCATAGGTCTATGTTTGTAAAAAAAAGGCGCTTCCAGTCATTTGGGTGTGGGGCTTTCCACGGAACAATCTTGATTAGCTTGCTTTCCTAAGGAGAGGAAGCTTGTGTAATGGTTCAATCTATCTCTTGCTCCAAATTTCATACATATTTGACACATGAGCCAAGGTCTCAACAACAATTAAATCTCGACGAGTTTCTTGGAAGTCAGAAAATGAAGACAGAAAAAAGAACCATATTCAAACCTACAAGTTTCTTGGAAGCCAGCAACTGAAGACAGAAAAAGGAACCATATTCATTCCCTAGCTGAAGGAAAGAAAGAACTCGGAAGCCAACCATTGTAGGTTGCACTGTTTACTATCGCAGGCTGGCCAGTCACCATTTACCTAAAGCTGAATTAGCCACAGTAGGTGAGGTTTTTGCCCTATAGGGCTGACACTGAAATGAGAAACACAGTTAAGATATCCTTATTTATTATAATGGAGAGGACAGGTGCTTATTAGATGAGACCATATAAATCTGTAGTGAAGCTGCTTTAGTTGTGCTGCTCATACAGCAACGTTGGGGTTTTTTCCTTGAAATGTACTCTAAAATTCAAAACACAGTAAGCAGTCTCCTTGTCCTTAAAGAAGCATGAAGCAATACTCAACAAATTGTAGCATAGCTAAGGCACCAAATAATTAAAATAGTGGGGGGAAGTATACGCAACACTTTGGTCCTTGGCTAGAGGACCATGGTTTATCTCACCTATGAATGGGCAAGGGTGGGTAATAACTTTTGATCCGTCTCTCTAAGATCATTTTGATTTACCCACGTCGCCAGAGAACGAGAATCTGAACATAGCTCCTGAGGTGGCAGTATGTTAACTCAGAGTTTTCTGAGGAATAAAAGCAATGTAGTGATATAACTGTGCAGGAAACACACAAAATAAAAAAATGCTTAACTTTTTTTTTCCTTATACCATGGTCCTATCTGTGTCATTCCTTTTTCATTTGTTGTTCTCAGCCTGGATTCCTTAGATAACTTTGCTAGAGACTTGAGTTTTATTGTAGATATGGAAAACTGCCTAGAAGTTTTGCTCCTCGGTTGTTCTGGCTGCGTTCCAGCCTCAATAACACTCAAGACGCAACACAGTCAACTTGCTCCAGCAATCCTTCTTTAAAATAAGGCAAAAAAATGAAGGACACCACACACAATGAACTCTGCTGCTACTGTAGTTAATGACTTCAGTAAAAGCGGGTTGTGACCTGGATCTTCGGAGGGCTAGTTCTAACTCTGCTACACTGGTTATGTGAGCCTAAAATATAGAAACAGGTAAAGGTGGCAGGTCAATAAACACTGCTCAGGGCTAGTACGGAGGTCAATAAAAATTGTTCTCAGTGCCAGTCTGGCTAGCACCTGCTGCTGCCCAGGGTGAAAATGCATGTGTAGACACCTGGGTTATATTAGACAGCTCTGTTAACATAAACTTAGCTGACTTCTGTGAAACATTTACGGCTACATACAAACAAAATAAAAAGTACAGAATAATGGAGTTACATAAAGTATATAAAGACGGTAAGCTAGATTTTAAAGCTCTCTGAGCACATGACACATAATATGCACTATACATCCAAGTGGTATAGATAACCATGCCCACTTGACATTTCCAAACATAAAATCTTGTTTTCTGTTGCTTATTAGTATGCCAGCAGATTATTTGGACTGTAAATTTTCGTGTTGGGTCTCTGTCCTAAGGTGTAGTGTGTGTGTGTGTGTGTGTGTGTGTGTGTGTGTGTCCATACGGTTAAAATAGCAACAGCCAATTGCTCAAGAAAGAAAAATCATGAACTTTACTCTGTTAAGCATTTTCCAACTATTTCTTCGAAGCTGTAGTGTGCCCAGCCTTTCAAGCAAGTGCTTCAGATTTGGTGAGTTAGTTGCTTTGGTTAAGGATGTTCCTATTGACATTTTGCAGCCTGATGGAGTTCCCCTTGCTGGACATCCGCCAGTTTTATTTACAGGCGGAATCACTTGTTCATTTACAGTCCCTAGCACACAGAAATAATTAACAGCATGGGCTTCTACAGGGGCTGCAAGGGACCAAGACTGTGCCCATTATCCTTTCTCATGGTGGAGAGAGAGTTTAAATGTTGAAGGCCTGAAACTTAAAACACCTGCATCAAACCTCTCAAAAAACTTCTTGCATGTTCCCCAGAGCATAGCCCGTCATCACTGTTTGTGCTTCCAGAGACATGTGATAAAGGCAGAACCCAACGCCCAGACTTTTTACATTCACTAATGAGACCTCTAACACATTTACTCTTAGAAGGTACATCAGAAAGAAGATAAGATGAAGAAAGAAGATAAATTTTATTCCTATCAATCACTTGGATTCCTCACTACAGTGAAAGAGATCTGGGACTGTGCTAAGTGTCTTTCAGGTTTCTACAATTCTTTTTTGCTGATCTTGACCTTCCTTTAGAATTTTATCTTTCTGCTGCTCCTAAACGTCAGTTTATTTTGACATCCCCATTGATTCTGTCCTACAGTTACACTGGATCTTTCTGGTACAGAAGCCTGCTTGTCTCATCCTGCATGCTGCCCAGAGCTTCTTGTGAGCTTCACTGAGTCTGTCGGGGTTCCCTCACCGCTAGTGGAAATTGTGTGTCCTTGAGCAAATTACTTAGCCTCTGCCTCACTTCCCCACTGTGGAAAAGAGGAATTGGTATTTCATGTCCCCTACCTTTTGTCTTGACCCCTGCTTCAGCTATAAGCGATGGTAGGGTAGGGTTTCATACAATACATGGAGTAACTTATTTTTACTGAGCAGTGAGAGGAAGGATTTCACAAGAATGTGGACCGATGGAGAGAACCTGGACACACACAAGAGTGAGCAAGTTAAGAGAAGTTACGATTCTGAGGCAGCTGAAGAATTTAAGAGTTAGGCAGAAACTCCAGATCTTCCTGTGTGCTGAGTGTCCTGGCTGACATAGGCTCTGATAAAGGAGGATATTACTGCTTTTCTTGCGACTTCTGACCTGCTGCCAGATATTGTCCAGTTGTGGACAGTCATCAAAAAGCTCAGGATTCTTTTTTTTCTATCAGAGGATATGAATGACTGTTATTTCCTTAAAATAAATTCCAAATAAATAGCTGAAATGTATTAAACCTCAGACTACCTAGGAAAAAAATGTAAAACCTAAATCTTCAGGGGGTGAGTTTGACAGTTTTCTGTTCTAATGAGAAATTCAGCCTATTCACTCATCTTTATTAAATAGAGATTTGCTCTCTAGGTGACACAACAGTTAGATGAGGTATCACCGGAGCCCGTAAGGGCTGAACTGCAAGAAGAACCTCTGCTATCCGAGCAGAGTGCCTGGGGTTCGGATCCTGCCTTCTGTCTGTTTCAGAAGGGCTGCGAGTCCTCACACAAACTCTGCCTTGAGTTACGCTGAATCAGACGCACCGACCCGGCCAGTTACGGGGGATAATAGAGCCGCGTGTTTAGTTCCTTTGTATGCTCAGAATCTCTCACTGTAAGGTGCACTTAATTGGCCATTAAGCTGCAAACCTGATGTGCTGCAAAACTATAAAGGAATCCGCCATGTTCATATACATAAGTAACAGGTATTTTGCATATTTATTTTTAGTTGGTTTTTGTTTAGAACACACGCAGCCTGAGACACGGTGAAACAGCTTCAAATGCCCAACAGATGGTTCCATTAGCTTTTCCTCTGCTGTAAATTAAAATATATAGGTCCACATTTTTTCTGCACAGTTAATGAGGGAAATGAAGAAATGTAAATTAGCAGTACAGTTTCTACAATATTTGGATGGTGTCTTTTAAATTGTTATATGTTATTATTTCATTTTAGTTTACTATTAAAAAACAATTAACTTGCATAAAATGCTGCACATGAATCACTTTCAAGGTCACACAGTTGGGACAACAGAGGTTTTGTCTTAGAGTATTCGAAGGAACCCCAACAAAAATACCCATGAAGTTTTAAACATCCACTTAATACTGGCCAGAGATGACTTCTAGGTCTCTTTAGAAAGTGCAGTGTGAGTTACCGCACTTAAGACCAAGAACCAAAGCAAACCTAAAAATTGCAAAAGACGTGAGGCCAAGGCAGTAAGGTGTTGGGTCCTGTAGCTTCGTCCACTGCAATAGGCTCCGTGGCAGCAGTGCATTAAGAAACTGAAGCCAGGGGTAAGACGAGGCAGTGCAGTATCTCCCCAACGTGAAACGGGGCTGGTTCGGGTACACAGAGCTGAACTTCCAGTTCAGTATGGAGCACAACTTCACGGCTCTCACGAATGCTAATGAGTCCCATGACTAAACTGTGGCATACTGGGAAAATGCAATCCATAACACATATAATCTCAATCCTCATTTGGAAACTTCTGACCTATATGCAAACTCCCAAGGAGCTCCCACTGCAGATACACTATCGCTGCAATTACAGGTAGCCATGGAGCTCCAGTATTGTGTGTATATTATACATTGTTATGCAAACACGCATCTACTTTTAAACCTCAGTTTCACAGTCATCGTGGTTTTAATTTCAAAGCGTCCAAAAGAAGGCAGAAATAAAGTCTCCTGCAAATAGACCTCGATTAAATCTAGAAAGAATTTTCACAAACAATTCACACGCAGGCAGTCTGAAACCCTAAAATGGAACCATGCTGGTCAGGGAAGGTCAGTCACACAAATGTTTCATTTAAAAATGCAACTTTGTACTTGGTAAAACTTAATTCTTGTGCTGGTTTAATAGTTAAATAGGAAAAGACAATTTCAAAGATTATTAGATTTTTCCTCAGTAAATGAGGAAATTCCCACCCAAGTCTCTATATGCGATTCATAAAATGCCCCTTAGAAATAGCACTTGGGCTTTTCTATCTGATTTGAGACTAATTTAACCTTGGGAAGCAGGTCCAGCAAGTATTTAATCCTGACCCCTTAGCCTGGATTCACAGATTCACTGATCTTCCGTACGTCACTGTACAATTAAAAGCGCTGCAAAAGCTGTGAAAATAACATTCCCCCCCCCCCCATCCGTCCCCCTCTGAGACTCACCAGAGCCTGAAACTTCTCCCCACGCCCGCTGGCACCATCAGCAGCGATTCTGATCCGAAGGGTGAAATCCCGAGGCTGAGCCGGGCCCCTGGCTGGGAGGATGTGAGCACCTGGGGTTAACAGTTCTTCGGGAGAGCAGAGGCGAGAAGCCGAGACAGTTCCGAATGATCCGCCTTTCCAAAAGGCTCTGATGCACTCTTTGTGTTAGCAGAAATACCTGGACCCACAGGCTGAACTCCAGTGTCACATGGGTGACAGAGCTAAAAACGGCAAACCCATAGGCTTAATTTCAGCTCCTCCAATATGTTCGTGTTCTCCCCTGTGACTGCTTGTGTGCCTCTTCCAAACTTTTCTACAGTTTTCCTGGAATTTTAATATCCCGCTCTCTTTGGTTTCGTACTTTTTCACTCTCTTATTTTTAGCTTCAGTATTTCACAGTGGTCTGTAGAGTCTGCTTGACGCCAGCAAATGTAACTGGATCCCGAGTCCCTGCAAGCCAGGAATTGCAGCCATGATCAGCATGCTGCCGAGAGCACAAACCTTGGCACTGGTCAAAACCACACAGTCGGAATCCTCTATTTATCTTATGGCACGGCTTGGGAGAGGAGGCAAGAAGAGTTCATCAAAATGTAAAGAATAGCTGGGAAAGGTTAGGGGTAGGTAAACAGAAATCAAAGATGCAAACAGGTCTGTTCTACAACAGATTTGTGTGACCAGACTTCCAAAAGCAAGAACAGGGATTTACAAAAAAATATTTCATTCCCTAGTAACCTAGTAACAGGACAGGCATGCACAAAGCAGACTGCCTTTAAAAAAGGCTTGTGTCAGCAAGGTTGACTTTAGTGGAATAAATAAGAATAGGCTGCTTGGCAGCAGGTCACCGCTGACAATAATCTCACAGGTCAGATTTTCCAAGTTATGATGGCTCGTTTAATACACGCACAACTGCAACTGCCACTTCTGCTTAGGATTAATACGGGCCACCATCTTCCACCCAGCCTTTGGTGAGTAGGTGTCAGGTTTTTACCTTACTCTTTCACGGTGTGCAGCTGGAATAAGTCTGGTCTCTGATGCTAAGGAGCTGAATTACCTTGCTCCAACTTATTTTTTAATTTTCTACCACTTCTGGCCCTTTCTTCCTGTAGCAGAGAACAAAATGAAGGATTGCCAGTTTATCTGATTGAGAAATTGTTCATCCTAACTATTCTAGGATCTGTAACTATGGTAACTAGTGTCTACAACGGAGTGTGACCACTTCATGGAAGAAAAAACAAGTGTATCGAGGCAGTTATTTCCCAAAGGTGACGTGATGAGTCAGCAGCGGAGCCCAGATTAGAATACAGTGTTGGGACCGCCCATCCCGTGTGCAGCTCACTAAACCACTGCTCCTCCTGCAGCCTCCAGGGAATAAAGTTCATTTAGCTAGGTAGTAAATGCTCAACTCCTGCCCTTGCACTTCACCTTGGTATTTATCTACGTTTTGGCAGGCTTCATTGTTTGTTGCCCAGGAAGAGTGCAAATCAAGAGAAACGGAGAAAGCATTGGTCTGACCGTGGAACAAAGGACACTGCAACAGCAAAATTCCACTTGGAGAGAACAACAATGCTGGTCTGCCAGTACGTTGAATATATAGATTGTACATAACACCAAAATTGCTTGAAAATGAATTTTTTACGAGGCAGCTTCTCTGTCTCTTCGTAAGTAGCAAATGCAGAGTAAAAGAACCGTAAAGCAGAGATCTTGAACAAAGCCGCTAACATTATCTGTCAGTTTTCTCCAATGCATAATGCAAGTTCTCTTTTTTTTCTTCCTGGCATGTTTAAAGCTGGTTTGGGCAAATTATGTAGCATTAGCATGTTTCCCTGGCATTGATGGTATTCAGTATACATATTTGCTGAACTAATTTGAAACTTGGACAGCCGGTCTGAAGTAGTTCTGCCAGCTGTAAGCGATGCCACTTTCCATACACGCAGGAAGCGTTCTGCCTTCACTGGTCTGCTGTGGCATCAGCTGGGAAGAGACGGTAAAAACATGGCCTGTGTAATCCCCTGCTGTATTCTCATCCTCTAATTTTACAGTTACTCTTTGTATCACTGCTCCTCTTGGTTCTCCTCGATACTCATGGTTCATGGTTAACCCTTCATTCGCGTTGTCCCAATTAGCAAACTCTTAAAATGAAACACAGGAAAACTGATATTATTTATCCCTGACACTGAATATCACAGTTCAGGAACTGCTGTTGCCACTGTGATGCCTCATGTGTCTCGCCGTGTCGAGCATAGCTGAAGTGGAAAACTTGCTAGTCTCCCATACTGATGCAACTTTTCCGCAGAGTTGTTCTTCTCCTCAAGATTTTTCCTTAAATGACCCAAAGCCTTAGCTTTCTCTTCCTGCTGCTGGCTGGCACCCTGATACACCTACTTGAAAGGGCTTCAGATCATGGCTTAATGACGAGATGAAGATTCTTGCAATTTGCCCAGTGGCAATTTGCCCGTTGACTTACTCTTTCATTTATTTTTTTCTTAAATTCGTAAACCAGTAATGTTGATTTGTTAAGGTAGTGTCTGATCTGATGTTTATTTTTTTTCTGTTTTCTAACGTTCAGGATGTACACAGATTATGTCGGACAGTGTGAGCTGACACAGCAGTTGTCAGAGAGCTCAGAAGTATTACGCCTGTCTCAGAAAACTCTCTGCTTGGTCCACAGGGCTTGGAGAAGGCGCTCAAGGCAGAAAGACCGGTGAATGCTGAGAGCGGGCTGGTCTCCAGGGAGCTGGGAGCAGCTATGGACCTCTACCACCAAGGAGCCTCGTGAGGTTAGCACAACCCAAGATGGAATTAGCATTGAAAAGCAGGTGCGACCACCAGGACAGAAAATGTGTGACACCACACTGGGCTCTGTCAGGGGGCTCTTTCCTGCTTGGGAAGAATCCTCCCTCAGAAAGCATGGATGGCTGCAATACAAGCCCTTATAACGTTGAGACCCAAAGTATAATTTTGGGGTATATATTACATCCTATTTAATAAGTTACCTCGCTAAAAGTGGTTTTAAGGGTGATGCCTGTTTGTATACAGCTTTGAATGTACGTGGAAGTGCTTTTTCTATGATGTATGGTGCAGAAAGGTCTGTGCTGGGCAGGAAATGCAGCCAGATATTCTAGGAAGCATACATGGCAGCCTGAGGCAGTTATAAAAAGAAAATGGGGTGCTGCTTAGATGACTGTACTTACCACTACTGATCATGATTCATCGACTTTTTGCATTTCTGTCACCAAGAAATATAGAGGAGCGAGTCCATGAGAGCAGGACACACAAGAAGCCTTAAGCTCTCAGCATGTAAATATTTGTAAAGCAGACAGTGAGTTCTATGCATTAGGGTAAACATAAATTCTTCTGTTTTATTCTGAAATGCAAGTGTATTTTATTCAAACCCTGATCTGTGTGCTGTGTAGCTGTCACTGATAAACAGTTTCTTTTCAACTAATCTCTAAAGAAGGATTGCTTCCTACCTACCCTGACATGTTTCTTGCAGGCACGTTGCTCTTTAACTCATTGACTTATTCTTTCTTTTTTTTGGACATGGTAAAAACCATTAATCTAGGAATCTGTATTGTGGAGAAGGCAGTTTTTAAAAACAATGATACAGGGAAGGCATAGACAATTTAAGTTCAAATCCAAAGGTTTTTATTCAGTCCTGTAACTTTAAAGAGAGCAACCTTAATTATGTTTTTGAGAGGGGATGAGAGTATCCACACAGTCTAACTTGCAGTATCTAAACTTGGGGTGTCTATGGAAAGAAGTGGGCTCTAATTTTTTGAGTTACTTTGAGTACGGAGTGTGCCAGGATTAGCAGAGCCGAACCATTTTACATTCATTCCTTCAATGTGAGGATTTTGCTTTAGAGTGAGAATCACGGAATCACAGAATCACGGAATCTTCAGAGTTGGAAGGGACCTCTAGAGATCATCTAGTCCAACTCCCAAGAAGGATGGGAGAGAAGGATGTGATCTCCTCTCTCTCTTGTTTCACGGGGAGTGAAAAATTATGCGTCTGTCAAATGTTAACCAGATTGGGATCTCTGAGCTGGAGTGCTGTTTTGCTCAATACATGGTTTTCATTGACACATTTTTTAAATGCGGTTCCAAATCATAGCTGACTCTGCCTGTTGTTTAAGCCATCAGCCAAAAAGCTTAAATACCTACTTTCATAAGTATTTCCTTCATATAGGGAAATAAGTATACCTCTCGTTTCTTACGTATCATGATCTGAACTTACCAATAGACTGAATATTCATTTATAACATATGCTTTGTACTTCATTTGACTTAATTGTTTGTGCGTAGGGAAATTATCCGAATTAGCTGTGACAGGTTCAGTGACGAAAAAACATTATATATGCAAGGAATATTTTCAAGGAGCTCAGTTTCCTAGCAATACCATTCTGTTATGGACTCAGACTTGCTTCTTGAGTGTTGTTACAGTATTTTTACTTGGTTCCTTTCTCACTATTTTTGGGTATGATTTATGGTTGCTTCTCTGTATCAGAAACCCAAGCCCAAAGGAGGCAAGTGCTTTCAAAATTGCAGGTATACAGGCTTCGGCAGGGCAGGCAAGCAGATGCCTGGCTGTCTGGGGCAAATGAGAACCCTGGCTACAGTTAAATACATCACTCCTAAAATAAGCAAATATGTTATTCCAAATAAATTAATTTTAGATGATACAATTTATTACATTGCTTAAAGATTATTTTTCTTTTTTAGAATCAAAGTAGGCTGCCCTATCTGGTCTCTTATTACATCGCTTTTATCTCCTGATAGACTTAACTGCATTCTCCCTATTGACTAAAATACGCCTTATGCCCTCATTCTTGTGGGTTAATACTCAAAAAATTTAAACCAAAATAACATTAACAAAATCCTGGATTTCTTGGAGAAATTTCTGTACCTGGCCACTTCAATATTCTAAGATGATATAACAGTTAACATTTGTTTGCCTTTTTTACACAGGCTCTCAACGCCCTTGAAATATCCATGTACTATATATTGCTTTATAGATGGAGACTTTGAAAACCAGGAACCAAATCTGAGCAGGGGAGTGAACTCCCATATGACTGTTACATCATTTAGAAATATCACCAGCCTCTCTCCTTCTTAGAAAAGAACAGTCACACCATATTACTAAATAGCAAATGAGATTTTTTGTACATCTGGGACAGGGCTGAGTCTAAAAATGATAGCCTAAGACAACGGAGAAGTACTATAATTTTGGGGGAAAAGAACTCTCATTTTGTTTACCTCATAAAACTGACAACCAGAATAATTCTGATGATTCTGATAATTCTGGGTGGCCTAGGGTGTCATGTGATCATTCATGAGTGCAGAAGGAAGCACTAAGTTGTTTGGCTTCATAAATTGCCCTAATAGCAATTCAGCATCTCAGCAGAGGCAAAACCAGGGAGAGGATGCTGGAGTCCTCCGAGTCAGTAGTTAAAACTAAGTTACGATAAGGACTTGTGAGAGAGAATTCTGGGGTTTAGTCTCAGACCTCCACCATCATGTAACCATGGATGAATTCTCTGTGATGCCATTAATAACATATAATAATATAGTATTGGATGTTATACTATCAACACGGTCAACATGTGCGTGGAGCAGCAGTAAAGATACATAGACAATCAGGATTTTGAAAAATGTGTACTTGCTGTGTGTGTATGGTAGATGTAAAATATTACCATTATAGGTCCTTTTAAGTAGGCAGAAGTTTCATTAGAGACAATATTGCATAAAGAGTGGCATGCATACTTAGGTCAGGCCAGGATTTCAACTGTCATTGTTGGAACAAGGTCTTTAGATTTTCATAGTTGTTCATTCTTGCTTATCCCATGCAATAGGCACACATAAACCATATTTACCTTCGTGATACAGGTCAAGAGCCAGGATGAGAACAAAGACACTCCTTGGTGCTGATAAGGACTGCTTTGTGGTTGAAACTGGATCCTTCATGTTCAGTGCCCTGTTTTATGTGGTAGGGCGGCAGGAGCCCCTGGGCTCCAGGTTCTGCTCTTATCAGCTGGGAGCAAGTGCTTGAGTTTCTCTCCTAGTAGAGACTGACTCCTGATGAGGCTCCCTCTAATCTGTACCGAGGGCTAAGACAGCTTCTTGAGTAAGTTTGCTTTGTGAAGTAGTTTGGATTCAGTGTCCTAATTTTAGAAAGAAGGAAAAACAACAATAAAAAGCAAGTCAATGAAAACAGCTTTTTGGTTCTTTACATATATATTTATATATAAACCGCCAAATATACACACACACACACACACACACACATATATAAAACCAAACACAAAGAGAGACATATATATAGGTCCTACATTATTTGCAAACCAAACTGAACTGAGCAAAGGTATGGTAAGAGAAACTCAGTAGATGATAGGAGTTCTGTTCATCCATCTAGTTTCCGCCTCTAGAAAGAAAGTGAGATTATGGAAACTCTAGTCCAAATTAAAACAGCAGTTAATTTCAGTTCTAATCTTTTAACTACTTAGTAACAAAAAGACCCTTATTTTTCAGAATCATATATTTAATTATACAGCCACAGAGAGACCCTCATTTGCATAACGAGACAATCAGGGCCACCGCTGACATACACATACAGCCAGAGTATTTGATACAAAGCCCCAGAGCCTTTATTTTTTTAGTGTGACTTTAACGAAGTTCTGTGTCTTGTCCAGTACTTTCCTTAAAGACCCCAGAAGGTGGGAAGTGAGGCCTTTCAGTGGTGAAGAATTGTGGGGAGGGAAGGTTGTACAGCCTCTGCAAGAGTAGGGTACAGACAAGAAAAGGAACGTTTTGCAGCTTTCGAGTCCAGATGAGCAACAGCCTGAACTTCCTCTGGTCAGTCCTTGCTATTTACCATATAGAAAGCAGAAGATGCTGGAAAATAAGTAAGAAATACTAAATAGAGGGAGCTTTCTCTCAGCTCGAAGAAGAACAGAGCAGAAAAACAACTTGTGATATGAGAAGCCTCTGGTAATTTTTTATGTTTAGATTATTTCATGCTTGTGACAGCTTGATATTTCTAACGGTGACTGTAACTGGAAAACATGTCTTCTGGTCTAATTGTGACGCTTTGATTCTCTCAGCAGGATTTCAGTTAAGTCACCTCAAACCATTCCTGAAGTTCATTGGACAGATGAAGGGTACCTAGGAAACGGCTGCAGCGTGTTCAGCCCTGCTAGTTACTTTCTAGTAAGAAAAGTACTGCTGAGCGAATAGTTTCCGTCACAGGCAGGGTTAAATGAGTTTCACTTACACATCTTCAATTGCTGTCTACGAAGCATGAGTCAGGAGGAGCCCTGCTTGACTTTAGCCTCCCCGGGGAACAGGCAGACTTGGCAGTTCAAGGAAAAACTTGTTTATAAAACGAACAAAAGACAGACAGATTGAAGCAGTCTCCTCCGCAATGTCACTTCTGGAGTCGCTTTTAAGATTAGAAATGCACTTTAGCTGAGCCTGTCACCTGCTCTCAACTCTGTTTACTGTACACATTACTAAGTGCAGTTATTATTGCTTGCTCTCCTTCTCGGATCTGGGTCTACTTTTTCAAAAGACCTTATGGAAAATGCCTAATGTAAACCTAGCTTGCTCCTCGGAAAGTCTGTCAGCTTTCTATCTATTGTTCAGCAGAGCAGCGGTTATCTGACACTGCATACCAGGGAGGGTAAGTGAATGTCAGCTCCTTTAAAGGCACAGGTACCTGGAGCATTGAAGATTGAGTCTGCCCTTCATATGTGGTTACATGAGGTCTTTTTCAAAGTCATTATCCGTGACTCATTATATTGCCTAAACGGTTTTGGCTATTTCAGACTGGGTCTAAATTCCAAATGACACCTACCCCTAAGGCTTTTTAGAAAAAAGTAACTGGGCTCTTGCATATATATGGTAAAACATGCTGATCTGCTTTGCATATTTTTCTGCTCTTCAGCCAGTCTGTGCAACAAGGCCAAAGGCATGCTGCTGACTCAGGCCCAGCATCTCTTACAGTTTGTAGGAGTTCTGTCTCTTCAGCCAAGCATCCAGAGGAGACACAGGGTAATTCATTGGTGAAAGAGGCGCTGCAAAGTACTGAGGGCAACTGCCAAACCAGAAGTGAAATTTTAACTTTAGTTCAGTATTCCATTGGAAAACTCTTTAACTAAGAGGTGTTCTGCATCTCTGAATCTTCCGCGTTTCGTATCCTGTATACTTTATGGTATATGCAAAGAGCAAATAACAGTAACAGTTGAGGTTTACCTTCAAAGGGAAATGCATAGCCAGAGCCGAGTTAGCATGAGAGCAATGTGACCTTTAGAAATCCACCAATTTTTGTGTGCTCAGCCTGTTTGGTTTAGGGGCCATTCATATTTCTCCCATACCTTCTTCACACAACTGTAGAGATACTCAGGTGGGAGAGCGTTTGCACCATCTTGAGGAAGGAGCTATTTGGTTTACATATCCAGATTCTCTTTTCTGCAGATAAGCTTAGAGCAGGAGTGCTGACTGTGCCATATCTGATCCCCAGTTCTTTGTGGCACATTTGCACCCACCCCAATAAAGCTACGAGAACCTCTGCAGAGAATGTCTCCCAAAGCAACCTTAACCAGCCAGGGCGAATCAAGAGGCACTGAGAGCTGATTCTCCTCAGTCCAGACTTTTGAAAAGATGGCTGAAGTTGATGAGAAATTGTTAGTAACCAGAGGACAACATTTTTTATCACAACATTAAAGTCTCTTTCCTTCCTACTCCCACTTTGGAATAATTCACAGCTGAAAACTCATTTCACTTGGTCTTTCAAACATGAAAGTTGGCCTTTGATCTAGAACTAAGCATGGAGAGCTTTGACCCAAGAGGAATGTATTTATTAAAGCTAGAAACAATAGTAGCAAGGGTGTTAAACTGACTACCAACACTGCATTTTTAAAGGCTACTGCCTGAGTTTGCTAAGGTTGTGTATAAAGCTTCAACTTTCAGATAAAGGATAAAATATTGTATTTGTTGGAGTTATTTCTTCTGTGCAGTTCTTCCCCAAATCAAGAGTTAGGTATTTTAATCGTTTTCATTTATTAACAACTTTTGAGCCCCTTTGCTCCCCTTGCCAGTGGGAGTTCTGTAGCTGGCTGAGGAGCGTCCTAGGACTCAGGCAGCCAAGGTCTGAAACTGAGGAAGCTTCCAGCCCCTGCATTGTGTTAGTCGCCTTTGAACTCTTTCCCAGAAGACAAGGGTTCCTGTACAGAGGGAGATGCTGAAAAGCTTCAAGGGAACAGTTTGAGAGACAATTGTGTAGATCATCATTCCTACATCATTAAAGTCCACCGAAGATTCAGCCATGTAAATGTACAAATTCCATGTGGCTCAACTGCTGTTTCATGCTAGGGCCCCAGTCAGGTTAATTTACTTCTGGGTTTCCTTCTAGAATTGAAAAAAAACAGGAGACATTTTCAACCTTGAGAGATGGACATGAACTGTACCAACTTTGTTCTAACACTACTGTAGTAGTTCTTACGTCTTCAGTTGCCTAAAGGCAGGAGATCTGTACCTCTGGCGTCATCCTATAAAGACACAACTGTGGTAGGCTGCAAAAATTTCATGCATTTCCAGCCGAGGAAAAAAATCAACCAACAATTACAGTCATTTTGGGGCAACCACCCAGGGCCCAGAGCTATGCAATGCAGACTCGAGCCAGTCTGCACCAGCTGGTCAAGGAACTCGGATTCTTTTCCTCGTATGGTACATAAAGGCAGCATCTCCACCAGCTGGAAGCAGTCTGGCACAATGTGTCGAAGTTTCTACACTCCCATCACAGCCATTCCCGTCTTCCAGCCGAGGATGCGGAGCAGCACAGCACACAGTCCTGTACTCAGCAGGAATCAGGTTCAGAGAGGTGTCGTTGTGCTCAGTTTTACAGTCCCATGTGAAACTGGTGTCTTGATATGAGTCTATTTTTTATGGATTGGCTGGTTTAATGGGATTGATGTCCTTCACCCATGCTGCCTGAATGTGCAGAGAGCCAGAAAATTCAGTAACAGACTCCCTGAAACAACAGATTCCCTGAAGTTGTAGTCTCCATTCTCCTAATTGAGTCTGCTGTCCCCCTTATCCCTAATGGTTATGTAGAATGTCATAAACAGTCACCAAGTGTAGGACAGTGCTGCACAGAAGGAGATAAACTGTCTGACTGGGAAAGCTGTACTAGTTTAGCTGTAGAATTTAATTGGAAATATTGTTTGGCTAAGGACTTTGTATCTGGTCTTGCAAGAATGTCCAGTTCCCTGGCTGTGACGCCTGACCTATGGCCAAAGCCAGAGCCCCAGCTATCCAGATGTGACTTACAGGGTATCCCAAGAAAACAGGAGGAGCCTCTCGGAAATAGGGAGTGGGGCATACTCTCAGTGACAGTAAGACAGGTAGCTGCCCACTCTCTCTTCAGCTTCCTTCTTACTTTGCCTTTTAGCTGTAATAAAACAACCAAACGTTTTAACCGATAAATTATGCATTTGGGGACACTGGCCTATGCATTTACATAGAATTGGGGGTAACAGCTTTGTATTATTATTTGTTGTTTGATAGAGGTTTGAAGCCTATCTATGGTAAAGTGCTTAGCAGTGAATGGGTACTTTTAATACTCAGAATAAGCATTAGAAATCAGAAACAGTAACTGGAGAAGACTTTCCAATCACAAGGATCCAATATGGATAAACTTGAGATTTTTTTAGAGTCATTGCTGAGAAAGAGAAACATACATCTGTGTAAGCGCAGATGACTTTAATGAGGCTCTAGAGCTAATAATAGATTGCCTTCTGCTAATTGCAAAGCTATAATAAAGCTAAAATGCAAATGTTCCTATTTTCTTGTCCAACAAAAGATATAAGATGCTGTACTGATATGTCAGTACCACCCAATACACGCAAATTTCTTCCAGGATTATTTTTATAGATGTTTCTTTGACTCCCTGGTGAACAGACTTTTAAAAGTTTTTCTCCCTTGGGAAGTCTGAACAAGGCTTTAATTTCTGTCAAAGACAGAACAAGTCAGTCTGGGATCTTGCACTGTATTCTCATTGTTGCCGTATTTCCTTTCCATTGCACATCAGTAGCAATCTGAAAATACTAGTTAAAGTGTCCACAGTGTGTATGGGGAAAGCTGCACTGCACATCCAGACTCGCAAGAGTTTGACTGGACTTGGATCCCTGAAGGCAGGCTGCTAGAGTAAGGGTGGGACCCCAGCGCATCACATCTGGGACGCAGCAGAGGCTGGTGATCACATGACTGGGGACTACGTGCGGTCCCGAGCATGTGCCGTTATCATTTTGGAGATTGTACTCGTTGTCTGACTTACAACGTGCATTCTGCGTGGACTTAGATTTTTTCCTGTAGCATAGTTTCAGACTTGAGCTCAACAAGAGGACCGGCAAGGGTAAATCCTGCCCTCTCTCCTCATGACTCAAAGCAAGTGGCAACTTCCCCTGTATTCTTACACTGAACACTCAGAATGGCCAAGAGCCTTGTTTGATGCCATAGGCCTACAATGTGATTTTGGTTGCCAGGAGCTCCTAAACAAAACACTGACATTCTTGTATTAATCCAAGGTTGCTGGCTCACTTTTAGATTACAGACTGGCCCAGAAAGAGTTAACAATAATTTCCCTGCTGCCCCACAGCAAATTCTCTGGCAAAATATCTGCAGGCAGCTAGAAACAAATACCTACCCAGGTACAGGAGCATGGGGGCATCTGAAAACCTCTTCTGCAGCTAGCAGACAAGCGGTAACAAGTATCTGTTGTGACAGCTATATGTAAAGTTCACAATGGTTGTGGCAGTGTCAGATGGAGGAAAGGGGTTAAGGGGTTGAATATCTGAAGCCATTCTTTCAGATTACGTTATTCAAACCCTGGATCACAAAGGTTCGTGAACACTTAAGTCTTTCTCAGAACAATCTGAAAAAACAGCAAATTAATAGTAGAGTCTCAGTGCTGTGTTCACTGGTAGTATGGGAGTGCTGGAGCTGGCATGTCATGGCTCTAGACTAAAAAATTCCAACTACAAGGATATAAAGAACATGTGGAGTCTTCTGCAGCCAAGTGCTTGCAATCCATAAACCACAAACTGTATCTGGGCTTGTGCAGATGAGAAGCACTGCAATTCATTAGTGAGCACAGCTGCACATGGAGATAGAGGACTCTGTATTTTATAAAGATGTTTTTGGAGCCTGTGTGACCGTATCATGCATGAGCCATTGCCATGGTACAACTGGCTGAGCTGTTTTGAGGGACAGAGATGCTGTTCAAAGACAGTCATAGTTGTTCTTATTGAGCTCAAGAGTCCATGACGCAAGTCCATGACATATTTGTAACAAACTGTGAGACGAGGCCTGGGAAACAAGCACAAAGATTTATGCCCTTATACCTGTTCCTCAGCCAGTGTAAAGAAGTAGGAAAAAAAAAAGTCACCATGAAAAAATGAGCTGCATTTTGTATTCAGCTGCAGGGAGTCAAGCCTGACGGAGCAGCTGGTCGCCGAACAACTAGGCAAAATAAATCCCTGGTCAAAACAAAAGTACTACCAGTAAGCAGTTAACATCTAATTGTAAATTAGAGTTTCACTTCTTGGAAGTCATCTGTGAACTGTCCCCTCAACAGAAGGTTACAGTGTGCCTGTGCGTGATGTAATTGTTCTGGCACTAAGAACCTGCTGTGAACTAACTCTGCTGGGATTGTTTCATTCACAATAATGGAGTTACTGAGTTAATCTATAGTCTTGTCCAAATTAGGGCATAGAACTAGAAAGAAATTCCTTGGGCCTCAAGTCCAGTCCTCCTGCTATCACAAAAACATTGTTCATTATCAGTTGGGTGATGACCTGACATCTCACATTCATTCTTTTTTAAGTCTTGCCTGACTCAGTGGGGAAGCCTGAAGGATAACCTAGAACTCGCTATAGGAAGATGGCTATCACCATTTTCTCTGTATCAGTGCTTGTTCATGAATATCACCCAGTTGAAAAGATAAAATTTGACTCATTTGGGTTTTTTTTTGGTTTTTTTAGGCTCTCCTCTTTAATATTCTGATGGAAATACGTTAATTCAGCTGGTGATGTGTAAAACAGAAGAGAGTGAATATGCAGAGTACAATGAAGATATAGTGACTTTACTTGGACTTACCCAAGTAGTAGTAAGTATTTGAAAACAAAATTTTAACGTATTTTTGTAATGGGAGCCTCCATGAAGTATATGCTGAATGGCATAATTCTAATACCTAAATCTCTACCTTTTGTCCATTTACATTTTCTGTCATTTGGTCTGTTCCAGTGAGCCACACAGCATAATCATATTTAGAATGATATTAAACTTGAAAAGCCAGCAATCATGAGCACTTGGTATTTATAGAATAGAGAAGTGATAACCAGTACTTTCAATGTAACAATTCAGGCTTCCTGAAACTTTTCCAGGAGGACAGTTTTCCATCAGAAAATGTTGATTCAGTGGAAACTTATTGGGCTATTTCTGGTTGATCCTTAATCTTAGCATCTCTCTTTATGCTGATGTTGAAATCCTGCTTAATTGATACTGGGGATGGCTCCTTCTTGCTCACTTTTTCCCTCAGCTCAGACTCAGTAAAACTGTAGGTCCATCTTTGGCACTCCAGTGCTGTGCTGGTAAACATGTAAGTACAACTTTTTTTTTTACCAGTATTTTCAAGTACTGAAGTTCTTTTTTTACTTGAAAGAAACTTACAGATATGAACATGTGGTTGTCGCTGCTACATCCCTTCTCAGTCTTGATTATTTTCCTCCATTTACCGTCAGCTGACATGACCCACGGTGTATAAATTGGATTATCACCACTTATATCACTAGAGTCTCCCACTGTCAAGTGATTCTTGTGCATTCTAGGAATACCACTGTCCATCCTTTTCCTTCCAGGGCAACCTCCCTCAGCATTTTGCATTGCTCAGAGTAACTCCTAAACATGAGGAATACTGCTGCCTCACTTGTGAGTCCGAGAGAGGTCACGTCACTCTTGTCTTCAGACTTCACTAGCTTCTATGTCTGTTTAACGTTGTAGTCAAAACTTCCCTTCTCACTTTTAAAATTATCCATCTTGCTTCAAACTGCCTCAAGCTTTACTTTGCCCTGCTGCTTACTTCTGCTGCAGTGCTAGTGGCTTTTGTCTCTCTTTGCAATCACGTCGTATGGGATACAATAGCTGCCTCCGCTGCAGCTTTCCTGGGCCTCATTAACTCGTGCTGAAGTTTCATATTTCAGATGCCAGTTTAAGGCTTTGGTCATAATCTTCAAAGTAGTTAATGGATCAAGCCCTAGCTACATTAAAGGCTGAATTTTGATCTGTGAACCGTCATGACAGCTGCATTTCCTTGGGGCAATGTAGATTACAAAGCCTAGGAGGAAGTGTACGAAAGGGAGGAACAAGGGAACCTTAACTGAGAGAAGCAAGTGATGGAAAAAATATCCAGAAGGTATTCTACAGATCCAGAGCTTTCAAAATCAAATCACTCTCAACACTGATTTCCCCCTCTACCCTAGCAAACAAACAAGGCAGCAACACCTCAGCACCATCGTTAAAACAAATTCTGAGTGATTTTTTTCTAGAGAGCTCCCAGAAAGCCTGCTACAAGTACCCAAGTTCTAGAACGTCTTTTCTCCATTGTCTTCAGTTGTGTCGCTGCATTCACAGAATGCCCCAGTGTTAAGAGATTGTTCGTATGAAGCAGAATCAACAACAAAAGTGAATGCAAAATATTCAAATAGAAACAATCAAATACCGATAAGTAGTCTCTTTTTCAAGAGGGACTTTCTGTGAAGCTGATGATGAATATAGTACACAGTTTACTTTCGAAGTTAAACCAGACTTTTTCATTCCTATTCTAAGCTAAATGAGTGTATTTCAGGCTTAGTGTTTATCCAAACACAAAAGTCCCACTGGTTAATCTTCCATGGAGGTTTCAACCAATGCAGTTAAACCGGTATAAACACTTCTGTAAAGACTCTTAGTTTAGTTTATGTCAATTGGGAATCTGTTTATGGCAACCCAAAATAAGCTATTCTTAAACTTGACTACAAATGTCAGCCAACTTCTTGCACCGATTTTGACTAAACTGATTTAAAATAGAATCTTAACGTAAACTAGTGTAACTTTCCTGTAAACTGGAAACTTCTTTGGTAAACTGGAATCTTCAGCGTACTGCATGTCGCGTCCTCCCTCTTGTGGCTGACGTGAAGATTCGCAGCGTTGGGGAACGCACATTAAAGCCCTAAAATGGATTAGGTTGTCCTTAGCCATGACCTAGCCACAGGGACAGTAAACTGGCAGTTATTTTGGTGTTCAAAGATAAATAAACACAGCTTTATAAAAAGAGAATAACAACATACTTGAAGCTGTTAATTTGAAAATCAGAATTTATAATTATTTTGGAATAAAGTGAGTAATTATCAGTAAACATTGTTGTTAAAATTACTATACTATTAGTAATATACTATAATATTAGTCTAGTATACTAGTATAGTATATTACTATTAGTTTACTACTAATGCTAGTATAGCTTGTGCTCTGGGAGAGTACTAGAAAAGGAAAGATGGCAAGGATGGATGACCAGGAATTGGGGGTGGCTTGTTGGAGGCAGGGACAAGGAGAGAAGCTCCAGAGGACAGCCCAGAGGAACAAGGCCTGCAGATCTGAGAGACGGGCCAGAAACTACGTTTCTAAACTGAGTCCCCCTTTGCATCCTCTGGTGGCAGACAAGTGGCTGAAAACCTGGATGCAAAGGGGATATGGAGCACCTGCGTCTTCACCCCGCTGCGGTGCTGTGGCATCTGTTGGGAATGGTGGGTGACGCTGGCCTTCCGAACCCACTCTGCCCATTCGGCTACCGCAGACGGGAATACAAACCAGTGCGACTGGTGGGTGGGGTGAGCTGTGCTCTTCACAAGTGAGAAATACCTGCCTAAGGCTGCGATAGAGGCAGAGCTAAAGTACATAAAACAGATTCCTGGCTTTATTTGGTCCTTGCCTGATTGATTACCTGACATAACTGTGCAACCATTAGGTGATTTTCAACGTGCTGAGGGGAGGCTTGAAGTCACCATAAGGATCTCAGTCCTGCATTCCCAGATTAATGTAATTGTTGCGATTACTTCACTGACACTATTCTAATGTTTTCTCATTTGAAATTTTGCCTAAAAGGGCTTGGTGCCAGATGAGTCCTCTATTCTCTTGCTACACCCTGCCAGGGTAAAGCTGTCTCTAACATTCAGGCACAGCCTTTGCCTATTGCGTATTTATTGTACGCATTTCAAAGTCCAAGCTGAAAGCTGGCAAATCTCAGTTTCTTCTCATTAGTGATGCAACAATCCTATCTTGTTGGGCTCCACCTCTCCTGTGAGAGCACCAGGGCTGAGGAATGTCATAAAGTTTATCTAGAGACAGGGAGGTTCAGGACATGGGAAGCGAAGAGGAAAAGCACCACGTAACACTTGTGCAGCGGGGAGGAAGTCCTCCTCTGGCTCTAAGCGTGGTGTTAGCGTCTCAGGTTATCCACAAAAAAGGTGTTTGGGGAAAAGACAAAGGTGGTGGCACAGGAAGCAGTTCTCAAGGAGAGGACAGGACTAACCTATAAAATTCCCCACTTTGATATGCCAGCGGTGCACACTAGGACCTCATCCACCTTGCCTGTCTTACAGGCGGGGAGGCAGCTTGTGGCAGAGGCAGAAGGTGTGTGAGAGCTCCTGTGCCCAACAGGAGACATCCCACGCCCATGAGCAACCATGGGACAACACGAGCATTAATAGGAGGGGCTACGTTACGAGCTAGACTAGTAAGTCAGCAGTTAACCGTAATTTATTTCCTATGCTGCTAAAATCTGAGGTAAATTAGAAGTCAGCACTCAGTGAAGAGTAGCCTGGATTTTCTTCAGTTGCTTGGTTCTGAAAATGCTGACCAACTCTGGTCAATATTAAGACTTTGAAGGTCATTGGTGATTTTTAGAAACATCACCAAATTGGGCTGAACAGCGTACTGCAGAGGTCAGAAACAGAGTAGAGCAGAGTCATCTTCCAGCAGTCAGCAGAATTCACAGCACCAATCAAGCTAAGCATCGCATGGGTTAACGCAAAATAATCAACAGGGAATAAAGTGCTTCTGTTCTGCAGCAGGATTACTGGAATAATCAGAGTTCTGAAATCATAGAATCATAGAATGTGTTGGGTTGGAAGGGACCCTTAAAGGTCATCTAGTCCAACCACCCTGCAGTAAGTAGGGGCATCTTTAACTGGATCAGATTGCTCAGAGCCTCATCAAGCCTGGCCTTGAATGTCTCCAGTAATCATTATTACTCAAGATATTCTCCAGGTCTGTTTTCAGTTATATTGTCACCAAATTTTGGATTTTCTGAACTTTGGGGGATCTGTAAACAACTTCAGTCTAACAAGGCTATGCCCATTGTCAGGGAGCAGCAAGCACCAGTTTGCTCCCTGAGGGGCAGAGAGCCAGAAGCTGAGTGCAGTAACACAGCCAAGGTCCAGCCCCATGGTACCGACCAAGGCAAGCAGGCCAGACCCAAAGGTTACCACCTTTCAACCATGAGTCCAGATCATCCCACAAATTCACAGTGACGAGGCAGGGCCAGCAGGTCAATCCACAGGTCAGGGCCAGGATCAGGTCTCCTACTCTCATAGCATGGTTGCTGGGGATGTCCATAGTTAAGAGAGAGATCCAAGGTCAAGCTGGGAGGGCAAACCAGAGGTCAAGACCAAAGGGGTCCATGGCCAGGTACGGTTGTGGCTGCTCAGTACCCCTGCAGCACAGCTTGGGCCACGACTGAAGGCCTGGGGATTTACTTCAGTGGAGCTCCTGGGCCCATGTGTAGGGACTGGGGGTGGAGGCAGCAGGCGAGACTGGTTGGGGCCAGTAAAGCGTATTAGTGTCCTTGGGGCCCCAAGACCCAGTGTGAAGAGTGCAGGTGACTTCTGGCAATGCCCTCAAAGAAAATGCATAGAGAAGAATAAAGAGTCCACATGGGGAAGATAACTGGCTGGGACCCCAAGGAGTCTAGCGAGATAACATGTGTATTGTCAAAACTTTTCGTAGCACGTTTTGGAGAGGCGTGGTCAGGAGAGAGAGAGATTATGCTTGTTAAATATGTAAGGAGACAGTTCGGTTGCAATCGGCTCAAGTTTCTGAAAACACTGGGCTTCCATTAGGCAGAACCAGCGTTTGCCTGGTCACCCAGTGGTCGCCCATTGTAGGATTCAGCCCTGAGAGGAGGAGAGAGGGACACTGAATTCAAAGTGATCCTGAGCTCCCCTTGTCACAGTTATTCCCAATGCTCATTAAATTGAAAACGTAGGGTGGGAAGGGAAAGGACTTCAAGAGAACAGCTAGGCAAAGGATGAAGCATCTCTTCCATGCTGAAGGCCAACTAGGTCTTTGATGACCCACAGAAGCAAATGCTTACTGTCATTCATTAACAAGATGGAAAAAAATCCTGTGGCTATTTAGCTTCATGCTGGAGCAGTACATCTGGCTTCGCGTTCGGGCTCCTCCTCTCTGATCTTGCTTATTCCTCTGTGTTCAGGAAGTGAAGTGACAAGTGTCAGGCAAGGAAAGGTAACAGTGCAGAAGTACCCCTTGCTGAACTGCCGCGGTATAAGGTATTCATTGACTGGACATAATGAAAAGCAGACAAAACTGTTGCAAAGTTTGTCTTTTTTACATGTATTAATTCAACCCACTGACACAGACATTTTGGACATCATGCTCACATGGTTTGCATTAAAGCATTATGAAATCCCAAATTCTGGTGCCAGATGGTTTTGGATTACTTTGCTTGTATAAAAGGTTTAATTTGGGTACATGGAAAATGTAAAATATTCTGGTAATAGCTTTAGCAGGACTACATAGTCTGCATTTGCCTTATGCATCAACTGTGCTATCTGCCTTCTGCACATTATATTCCAAATCATGATAAAACTGCAAAACATGAATTCAAATTTACTGCCTTCCCACAACAGGCTCTGCAAAATACTTAAAGGGATTGACGTGAAAGGAAATATTCTTCAAGACCCACTGTGCTGAGAAACCACACAGCGAATAAAAATAGCCCTCTCTTTCCGAATACATGCCTGCTAAGAATGCATCGAGCCTGGTCCTGAATGTGAAGCGAGAAAAGAGAGAATGGGTAAAGGTCAAGCAGACAGCTGTTGGTCCTGCCAGCAAGCATTTTGCTTGCTTTGCTTGATGAGCTGAACGAGCTTTTTCGCTACTATGAGCAGGGATCACATTTTTCAGATGATCTTTTCTTGGTGCAACAGATGAGCGCCAGGAGTATAAATACGGAGTTAACTTGAAATGAGATCTGTTGGAATTCACACATCCTGTTCCACATGGTATGAACAGGGTGAAACAGCCCTTGCGCTTTCTGAATTTCATCCTGCACGGACCACCGTCCCATCACGTACTGCGGGGCTTCTGCCTTCTCCTTATTCTCCTTATTCAAATATAGAATTACTTCCCTGAACCAGTCACACTCCCAAGTGCAAGCGCAAAATGTTGACCTGGTTAAACCAGCAGCTTTCTAGGATATAGTAATAAAAATAAGCTGGACTGTATTTTAGGAGAACACTTTAAAGTTACTACTTTAACTGGATGTGATTTTGGTTTGTTTGTTTAAACTTAGTCTAGATGGGGAAGCCAGTGGGTAGCTAGAGACAGTCTTTCTCTCAATATCTTCTTTTCTAGTTTTTCAGAAATAGATTGCTTATTTTCAGGGGCAGCACAAAAGTAAGGGCATGACATTTGAACAGTGGTCTTGCGCTCGGAGACATAAAGGGAGGGAGGCTGGTTTGTACAGAGGGATTCCCCTGGCTCTGCTCAGCCACTTCTAGCAGTTTTCACTCCCCCGTTTTCCACAAGTATTTTTTTTCCTGAGTTTCCGCATAAAGCCCAGAAAGAGAGGTGTCAAACAGAAAAACAAACCAGGAGTTTCAGTTTAGTATTGCCAAGGAGTCTGTGTTTCCAGTTGAACTGCAATAAATAGACAGAAAATCATCGACTTGCGTTACATTTGATCCATCCCCAAGTACTTTGGAATAATTACTTGGGAGTCATTTTTCTATCAAGTTATTCTCTAAAAAGGAAGTGAAACAAAGCAAAATTTAAGAGTCTTGCAAGCTGTCATCAAAACCTGTGAGCTCCACATCAGATCAACACAGAACAATTACGAGATTATGGAGGAACCACGTCTCTGTGAACGCTGGTCTCCATTACACAGTCTCAGGTGAGCTCCCTCAGCTGTACGGCCTCACCACTGCAACTGAAAGGAGCTGCTGATGTCAGCTGAGACTGTACCAAGACCTAGAATTTTTTAGAGAGGTGGGGAGGAGTAAGAATAACATCAACAAGTACGTCAGGCAATAACAAGGCACCGGCATCTTGCTGAGGTCAGCATCACGCCCAAGACTGGGAAAGGCTGACTTCAAGGGATTAAGTCATAAACTTGGAGCTGAGTACGAGCGGATTGGTTTGCACAACTCCTCTCTCAGTCGTGGGCTGGGGTAAACGTCAGAAAGGAGTTTTTAGAATTAAAGAGTCGGTAGACTTGGATATAATGGTAGGATGGGGAAGGATGTGAAGCAGATACAAAGCTTAACGTTGCCTTTAGATGCAGGCAATGCATCAAAATGTGTTTTTAGGATCTGTATTAGTAGAAAGCGTACTTGAGCAACCTCTGTTTCAAACGAATTATGAGCATGGAGGAACTTGTGTGAGTGGTTTGTCACACTCTTTAAAACCTTGTTGTACAGCCTGTGCTGTATCAATGATACACTTTTTAAAACTGGAAAGACAGAAATTTCCCTGTCTTCTTCACTTTGCCATCTCTCCCACTGGCTCCCCTATCTATCTAGAGGTAGCCCAAAGAGGGACAGAGTGCCAAATATTATTTACCAGCGTTTTCCTTTGGAAGACTCTGTAGTGGGTTGCTTGTGACTCTACCAAATTTTAATGATTTTCCTACATTTTTCAACCCGAACGTCTTCCCTCCACCTGGTTAGACACACACTCGGTTTACATTGGGACAGCTTAATAAAACTGATTCAACAATTCCCAAGGATGGCCCTTGGCTTAGAAGAAGTTCCTGTGACCTCTTTTCCGATAACTCCGGTGCTCCCAGGCTTCAGGGTTAGGGCTTGCCTACGACTGTGGTCGTTCCTCACTTCTGATTGTCTCAAATATAGAACTTTTGAAAATGAGGCACATACATACACTTAGTCGCCACCTGTGAAAAGTTCAGTTTATGTGACCTGTCTTGTGTCACACAGGTGATCTGTGCCACAAACATGGATAGAATTCAGTTACCCAGGACAACGTTCAGTTCCCTGAGCCATGGGATTGTCCCTTCCCTTTCCTGTAGTCGCCTGTCTCATCGTGCGTCTCCCAGCTCTTCCAACAAAGTAAATGTTCCATTAGCATGCAACCCCAATTCACTCCAAGGAGGCTGGGAAAAAATGGCATTGAATTGTTTCACTAAAGGCTATTGTCATTCTGTCCACAACATTCCTAAACTAAGGTTGTAAAAGCAAACTTAACTCTAGCATGTCCCAGTTTTGGAGTGCCTGGTCTGCAACCTCTTGCATGTATTCTAATAACTGGAATTCTTTGCTGGATGAATTCTGACTAGAAATTCCCATGCACCATCAGGATTCTGCAGTTACTGTTCCCAGCAGTCTCCGTGCTCAGATATGTGGGCCTGAAGAATTAACAATTATATTCACCAATACTAATGGACTGGCCAAAAGGCACCTTCCTGTCTTAGCAGAGGGAGGTTTCATTTTATTAAATGAAAATTTAATGGCAGAGCCCACTCAGACCTTCCCTTTATACATGCACAAGGGGAAGAGATCTCTGTGTCCACCAGGCAAGGAATGATGAGCTGTTTGATTAATATGCCTCCCTGTTCTTCCTTCAGATTGAAAACCTGCCCAGACTTGCTGGAACCATCGCCTTTAGGGAGCACAGATTCTCAACTCCATGCAGAAACGGTCTGGCCATCAGTCGTGGTATTGCTAAGAGATTTCAGTCGTCGGGCCCATCTACAACACAACTTGCAGGTGTACAAAGAGTCAGTTCCAGTCGGCAAGACAATGGAGGTCCTGCATTTCAGGGCTCTTACTTCAAACCAGATGCAGGGAGCTTTTAATTCCGCATGTAGACTGGCAGGAGTTTCGTGACCACAAACCTGTTCATCAGGTTGACTAATTAACGTATTTGTTTCTGAATGTTCCAGTGTCAACGTTAGTCACTGTATGAACGTTTGTAACAATAGAAGGATCAGGCAACACCCAAGGTCATTCCCAACTCAAAACATGAGAATACATTCTTGATGTACTTTCCATTTGCTATCACTTTTATCACTTTCCCCACTTGGAAGCTGACTGAGTGCTGCTTCCAGGAAAATGATCGTGACCCAGGCAGATAATGTGTTTCATCCTGGTACACGCTAAAGAGAAAAATATGTGATAATTTTTGAAAAATAATGGCTCCTTTCTTAAAGGCAGAAATCAGTTAGATTTTCAAGGGTTTCTGATTTTTCTCTTAATTTCACGTACAACGTCCTTTTTCCTATCTTTTGCTAAATACCAGTATTGTGCCATTTTCAGGCTCACACGGATAAAACATTCTTCAAAATGACTCTTTTGTTTTAGTATGGCCAACCTTGGAGATGGATGTTTATGATATAATTATGCCTAGACTTTCAGTTGCCCAAATCTTAAAGGAAGATTTTTTTTAAACAAGACTTTAATAGGAAGTGGACCTATTAAAGCTGGTGATAATACTAATAATCTGAGGCTAAGATGAGTTCTTGCATATGTAATTACTATAATACGATATTATCAAGTAGGATGCCAGTGAGGAAAAACAAACCGTACTTTTGAGCAAAGAGAGGTTTTTTACTCCATTTTATTGAACAACAAATGCTGTAAACAAATACCATTTCTGCATCATTTTCTTAGGTGGACCTATCTACTTTTATAGCGTTTGTATAAATTACGAAACAGTCATCATATAATAGTGTATGTTGTACCATCAACTTGGAATTAAGAGATGTCTTGAAAACCAAGTGTCTGCAGTTCTGAAAGCCATATGCAAAATTTGATGTAATTTGCCAAATGGACCAGTGATGCTTAAATCACCCAGGTAGTTGACTGGGAATCCCCTTTTGGAGGATAAATAAACACTTAATTTTGTGTATCTGTATCTGTACTGAATCTGTATCTGACACTGAAAAAGAAACTTTGCTGACAGCTCTCTTAAAAATTACATTATAGGTGGTGTATTCCTGCATTTTACTCTTCTTGTAAACTTTTCATAAAGGAACTAGAATCAAAATACTGACCAAATTTCATAGAGCTTCTAAGCAGATCCTGTTCTCTACCCAAGAGACTGTACTTCGTCAGTGATCGGGTTTATCTTCTGTTTCTAAGATGTTGTAAAGTTGGGTTAATAGGTGTGAACCACTGGGGAAAAAAATGCCTTAGAAGTGTGAAGTCTGATTGCTCATGCAGTGGGGCAAGAAATTCAAACAGCATTTCCAAGTGTTCTGAAAGACTTGGATTTATTCCGACTCCTCCATCAGTCTTAAAATTAAAAGCTTCAAAAAATCACTTATTTTGCATTAAGAAGTCATCTAGTATTTAACTCATACTTCAGGCAGACTTGCTCCTGCTCTCTTCCAGATGGGTATTCCTTTTTATTGGGCAATATTTTCTTTCCCTCACGATGAGCGAGCTCTCCTCGAGCAGCAGACTGGAGCGTGACTCTTCACTTCTGTTCCTTATATTGCAGTTGTAGCTTATAATAAAGCTACAGAACACGCAAGAAGGAGTACCTTTCTTTTTAATCGTTTGTTTCTGCCATGGGATATAACGGTGCTTAATCCTGTAATTTTAATAGTAGTATTTTTCTATTATGAGCCACGTAAGCCACTTTTCTGAAGTAAAGGGCTAGTGATACATTGTCCTGCTGTGGCATTGACAAAGCAAGGCAGGAGTTTAGGTACAGATCACCACCTACGTGCGGTGCTTGGGACAAGAAGCTTTTGCACTCTCTGTAATTCCTAAGTCATACCAGCCGTGTAAGTGGGCTCTCCAGCCACCCCAGAGAGACCGCATGGGAAGCAAAAACATCAGGGGAAATGAAATGTCACTGCATACAACATTACAAAATAGAAATAACCATTTCATCTGTAGGCCTGATTCTTGGAAACCTACCTCAGTTTCCACTGAATACAGGTTTAAGGAATTCCAGTGTTAGGTGTGCATATAACGGGGGCCGATGAGATAAACTGATGGAAATCCAGGACTGTCCTCCATGTGCTATGCTGACGCAGGCCCTGGTCTAAAGAACACCATGCCGGCCACACTGAGAGTCTCTTCGCTTTCACCCATGCAGATACCCATTTAAGAGGTGCCCAAACACCCTGAGATGATGAAAGGCCGGAGTGATGGTAGTGTGTGTTCAACCTGTGTGTATCACAGGTACAGAACTGCAGTTCTTAACTCTATCATTGAGTTTCACATTATCCCATAAAAGCCCTGCTTCTCCCCAGGCAACGTAAGAGCAACGAGTATTGTGCAACGTATGGCTCCTGTCTGGACTTTATTTGCTCTACACTAGTACATCTCCACCAACCCTTCCACACCCATGTCTCCACACACACATCTAACTCTAAAGAGTTTTCAAGTTGAGTAGCAGACTGCATGTATTCAGTGTGAGAATTTAGGTCTTTTAAGAAGAAAATGCACTGGCAAACATATTTTGAAAGGTCAAATGTTAAATGGAAGCCCGTTCTGCATTCATTCCAGAGACGTGCTTATGTAAAAGTATTAAGGTAAATTGCATGTTCCAGAGAGAGCTATTCCTAGATTCCTTAAGACTAATGCACCACGAGATTTTATGAATAATCAATTCAAAAACCTGGAAAACAGAAAAAAAATGTATTTATGCAGAGCAGATCACACCTATTGTGAATTATGAACTATGAATTTATATAGCAGACCATATGCGCTCACGTGTACATCCTTCTCTGAAACGCGAGACTTAGGTAGCTATTACTAAGTTAAATTTTACACCTGTTAATGAGAAGAAGCCTAGAAAATGAAGATCGTTCCTTCCCAAGTAAAAGTCTTGCTTAAAACTGTGAAATGCACTCGCAGGAAATGGAAGCAGCCCTGACCGCAGCGCAGAAGCAGTGCAGAGCGGAGCTGTTGTGAGAAGCTTCCACGGGACCTGACGAAGGTGCCGTTAAGTCAGCATCACAGTCCCAAGGGAGGGACGCGGGGCCATGCGCTGCCTTCTAACAGCCAGCAAAGCCCAGCACTCCGGTACGGTTCTGCAACGTCCGTTTGCATCTCTGAGACTGAAATCCTTAAAACAGCTGGAGAATATCCCAACAGGAGACGAGCAGAACCTGGCTGTATGCGTGGAGGAGAATAAAAAGATGCTTCATGTTTTCAGGATGATGTCACTTACTAAAAGCTTACATTGAAGCTGATGATTGTTTTGTTTGGTTGAAGCAAACAATGCGATCTGTGAATTTAGCTTTGTTGTTACAAACAGATGGAAGATTATATTATCACACAACCAGGAGGAGACTATTGTTCCGTTTCGATCTAATTCATATAAAATTGACATGAAAAGAGTGGAAGTCAGGAAGACTTATAAGAGTTTTTACCTGTAAATCTTCACTTTTACAATTCCAAACAGAGTATGTTTGCACTGCTGGTCAACCCCACAGCAACTGGACTTTTTTTAACCTTTAACATTGCCTCACCTGTATTATTGCTCTAACTTCTAGCTTATGACATAATTAAAGCAACTCTAATAACTCAGCCCTGCAGAATATCTAAGATACACATCTTTATCATAACTTTTAATTCTGATATGTCTGCTCTGATGCCTTTTTCTACCTTCAAGCCAAGCACCCTTTTATGACCTTTTACTCATCCTCAGCTCGTAGTTTCTCAGGCAATTAAAGTGAGACATGCCTATTTTTAGCACATAAAAATATTCTAGGAACTACAGAACTGTTTGTTGTCTCTGTTGGTACAGCCAGATTGTTTTCATTTGTTAGTTGCTTGAAATTACCATGGAATTCAGTTATCTTTTTGTTATTGATAACGTTCACATTTTTTAGATAATTTCTGCCTTCACTGTGAATTATTCACGCTGCTCTGTCCTGACAGGCATAGCCCCTACCCTGGCTTTGCACAGCTTTAAATGAACATATTTTTTAATCGTCTTTTCATTATCAAAAGAGTATTTGTGGTAATTATGTTTGTACTTCTACTTAATGTTTAATGAAGCTGAAAGGATGCTGTCATTTTTATACCCACATTCAATTAGAGGCGGGATAACTTCATTTATCTCGTTCTCATATATGCGCTGCACTATTTCAGGTAAATTCCCACACTGTGAAAAACAATAAAGCAGATAAATCTTTGTAGTATTAACATTAACTTTTTTTCCCATTAGATGTCTATCTTTCTACATAGAATTTATGTCTGAAAGGAATGTGGCTATAATATTTTCCATTAAATTATCATGCTGCTAAATCTTTCTTGGCAAAGATTGTGATAAGGTGAAACAACTCAATTGCTTGCTTGACAGATTATTCCAGTAATAATGTAGAGGAAAAAAAGTTCTACTCATTATTTCAGTAATGAGATGTAGCGAGGGGGAAAGTTTTAATCCCTTTTGCTTTGGCAGGCTGCAAACAGGACATCGAATTGGATATATTTAATAAATAAACACTGCAAAGCCTCTCATCCACCTACAGCCAAGTCCTTACTCAGCCTCCTCTTACTGAAATCACTTGGAGCCCAGTCAAATACAGATAAAGAGCTCGTTTCATTTTTGGATCCAAGCTGAGTATTGCTGCATCCAAACTAGGTTAGGAACCTGACGCTGGGGAGAGGTGGGAGTGTGAAAGGACAAAGCAGCTTTGCTTTTGTACTTCTCGGCTCTAGCTGTCTTGCCGTCAAGTCAAATTAGAACAGTCTATTTTCTCTGCATACAGTTGCCTCTTCAAAACTTACAAAAGCTGTTCGAGCATCTGGCTATCTCTGGGCTGCCACAGCGCTCTTGACATATTATTTTTTTCCTAAGAATCTCCTTCTACCCCAGAGTTAACTGGAATAGCCATGCGGGGATGCCCTCTAGAGAAGGTAAAATCTCTAGTGTCCCATTACGGTCGCTTGACAGCAAACATGCTGATACAAGATGGGCTGATTATGAACCCCACGCGTAGACTTCATAATCCATTCTACACAGCTCAGTACGAGCGCCCAGCAAAGAAAAATTCTAGCTATTGCATCTGATACTCCGGAGTCACGGATGAGGAGACGCCCTGTTGAAGTAAACAGAATTGCACAAGCATGTGACTGATACATGCATCATGGAAGACTCGGGCTCGTAGATGTTAAATTAATAATTAGTAATTTTAGTTGTATTCAGAATAAAACACTACATAGAAATCTTCTGTCACTGGTTCCTAGTCAGCAAAACTTAAATTTTGGAGTCACTAGTGTAAATCCCTGGGAGAAGTGAGAAAAGCATTTGAACGCAAGCAAGCAAGCACCCAGGGCTACAGATTGACTGCGGCAGATGCCTGCGGATCAGACAGCTGATAATATGCTTTAGTGCGCTTCAGTGCATTCCCTGGTACAACCCAGGGTACCTCCTGACCTTGGCTTTACATTGTCACGCTTTAACCTTAGGGCATCACGCAAAAATAGAACCAGCAGCACTACAAAATCTGACCCTTTAGCTGAATATCCCATTTTAGAGGGATACCAGAACTCCATCAAGACTCTGTACACATAAACTTCTCCTATTATTATCATGGTATAGCGCCTAAGCTACTTTATACTTCAGGTTATATAGGTTTTTCTTCGATCTTTTTCATGCGCGTGGTCTTACAGACATCCCTCAGTGAGGACTGCTCCATCATGCACTATATATAGTTCTTTGGAGTGTCATACAGACCATCAAATATTGGTGTAATTTTTAACACTGTACTCAGCTTAACAGGCGTAACAATTGGCTCAATGGTACAACTGCCAGTGTGATAAAATGAAATAACAGCTTGAAGATGGCCATAGCGCAAAGTATTAAAGTATACCGGGCAGCTGGGAGCCAACAGTTATTCCATAGGTTGTTTTAAAAATAACAAAACAGCAAGAAGAGGTTCAGGTGTTTTGCTTTAGAGAATTCTTTATTAAGACATTTTCTTGCTGTATCTCAGTCTGGTACCCTGGCCATTGGTTATGTTGGATACGACCTCATGGTGTACAACCTCATGCAGGTTTATCTTCCCATTTTCACGTGACACCGATCTGCTGCTTCAGGTATTTGCCCTAATTTAGTCCTGAAGACTTCTGCCCTCCTTTGTACCACGTCAGCTCTAGCTTTTTATTCCACAGGACATTCTGAATAACCGATTTCATGTAATTTATAAAATTTGTCGCACACTTAGAAAACCTGTCTGGCTAATGAAGTCATCTGTATCATCAGCAAAAAATCAATCGAGTAACTCACTTAAAAATACATTAAATCTTAAACACGTGGCAGAGCATGAAGCACATGTAATAATGTCAGGACCATGAGTGTACTAATAGACTTTAATTGCTTTGACCAGCTTTTCCTGGTGCTTCTACCCACAACTCTGCCCATGGGCCCACCTCAGCCCTGGGTGCGCAGCCGCTGAGCACGCTGTGGGGGGAGCTGGTCTCCAGCTCCATGCTCAGCTGTGGTACAGCCGTGGCTATGCCTGGCCATGGACCTCCTTGATTTCAGCCTGGTCTTCCTGGCTTGATCTCATCTCTGCTTTACCACCATGGACTTCCCTGGCCATCACCGGCCTGCATCTCTCTCTGTTAACTGCCGCCGGACCTGACCCTGACCTGCAAATTGACTTCCTGGCATCACTTCAGACCTGCCTCCTCATGACCAGCTTGGCTGGTGGCCCGAGCTCCCGGCTGGCCCGCTGCTGTCCCCGGGCTTGCCCTGCCCGGGTGCCCTGGGGCTGGTCCTTCCACCTCCATGTCCTTTTTAGTTCCTGGCTCCTTGTCCCAGGAACAGCTGGCCATCTCTGGTCCCTGCCAAATAATAAATGCATCGCTGCATGTATTTATAGATCTCTAAAAAATATTTAGAGAGCATATAGTAGTTTTTCAGACATATTTAAGGGTTTCGTTCTCTTTAGAGAAATAGAAGGATGGTTGTGTGGCTGGACTTCTTAGTTAGCAAAGGAAGTTCTTTTCACCTGACTCTAAATGTGGCTATCTGTGCAACAGTCATGAGCTAACTAATCATTCTTGTGTTATTATATACATTACATAAGTAATTATTTGAAATCTCATCGGCTGATTATAATAAATCAAAATGAATTAAGCATCTGGAATCAGTCAATATGACTGCTTCTCTTCAACCAGAATAACTTTACCCTAGAAGACTGCGTGTAGCTAATTTAGCATAGACATACTCTCAAAAAAAAAAAAAAGATATATAAGCCTATGAAATAATTCAGCCATGAAGCTTGAATATAAATATTTTATAAAAGAAACAGGCAGATCTTTCCTGTTACCTATTGCATCATCCGGGGGATTATGCCTCCTGTATTTCAAAAGTCTCTTGAGATCACCACTGAAGCTTCCTGAGCTGTCATTTATACAGCCAAGTATTAACCGGCGTCAGCCTTTCCTTCCTCAGTACACCAACCGATTTCACTGGGGGTTTTATCAGGCCTCTTTTCAACAGCCAGTTGACTATGACTCTTTTAAAGAAATAAATACACAGAGCTGACTCAAGACTCGGCTCTGTTTCTTTCAGCAACAGATGATTCTTGTTTTGCAGAAGTAATCTTGGTGGACGTTGCTGACCCACTGGGCTTAAACCAGGTAAAACGTGCTTCTCGTATGCCACACTGGAATACAGAATGTCACAAACATTCTGTTGATCTTAGAGGGATAACGTCGCTTGCCAATCTCTAAAAACAAATACTTTTCCCCTTTGTTATTCTTATACCTTTGGAATTTAGTTTATTGCAGAGGCGAGGGCAAAGCATCGAGGGCAGAACTGTGCAAAGATGGGTGTGTATTCCTGCTCTGCCGAGGCCTCCTGTCGGGGGAAACGAATGGTCGGGGACGGGGGAAGGAACAGGCAACAGCCACCGCTTGTTCTCAAACTGCTGCTGACAAGTTATTTTCAACTGAACAAAAAAAAGCAGTTTCTCTTTTGAATATTTACAATCCATAGCGATTATTTTAGGTCTCCTTGGTTTTGAAAAATCCCACATACAAAATGAAGATTTACTTAACAACAACAATATGTGGCTGAGAAGAAACGACAATTGCCCAGCAACTGAAACAGTTTTCTACCCACATGCCCAACCACTCGGAGGAAAACAGTGCAAGAACATTGGTTGCAAAATGCAATTTGTTGTTTTATTTGGTCTTAAAATGATTTGGCTCTTCATCCAACACTTCCAAGAACTGTCTGCATTAGGAAAGATATATTGCTGAAAGAAGTTTAAAGACTTTGTACTTCTACCTTGTTTTCCGACTGCTTTGTTTTCTAGAGGAAGTACTGACTGAGCCAGGAACAGATGTCATGCCTCTCACTTTTGTTCTTTTAACTGCAAGACTATCCTTTGCCTAAATATCAGAGAGAAACCTGCAAAACAAGAATTGCAAGCTTTATTAAGATACAACAAGCCAAATTACTTCTTGAGGTAAGTACACAAACGAAATGTTGTTAGAAGACTCTCTTACTATCTGCTGGGGGAACATTTCATCCATTATAATGAAACATAGCTAAAAATATCCTATATTATAAGAACACTGGAGCTGTATATGAGGCAGTACACTTAGAGAGGGTGATTAATTGATTTGTCACCAGCAGTAACACTTCTTGAGTAATGCCTTTTCACTCACAGTTGCACCCTATTTCCATTTCAACTAAGGGAGACCCCGGGATATGACTTGAAGTTCCTTCAAATAAAACAAACAGTTTTGTTTTGTTCAGGGGAATTTACTAGCTGTATTAGTCACAAAAACTTTCAATGACAGTAAGTCTACAGATTACTACCAAGATTAAGCTTGGAATTTCCTCGCCTCACGGACAGTACCAGAAGTACAACCAGCAAAACACAAGAAGTGAGGAAAGCTGTATTAAAATTGTTTCGTCAGTCAGATATTCCCGAGTCCTGCTACAAAGACTCATACAGAAGCCAGATTCTAGTACTTTAAAAACAGCAAAGGATTTGATGAAAAATTTGAGCATATATGATTTTTGTCTCTGCACACCTTCTTAGTGACATGGATGTGTTATTTGGCTGTTTTTTTAATGCAGTGTAGGCGCACTCGTGATGTAGAAGCTCTGAGCACTTCCTTAGCAACACACATTATTTTCCTTCCCTGTATCCCCTGAAAACAGTAGTAGTTAAAAGTATGACTATTTTTGAAGAGGACCGTAATGTGTCTGAGGCAACCAAAGGCCATGAAAATTATTCCGAAATACGGTAGTAAAGATGAAAAAAGTCATTAACGGGAAGCAATGTTGTCACGAGTTCAAAGCTTGTTGGCAATGTTGTTTTTATATTGCTGTAAAACAAATACCGGAATGAGAGCTGGCAAAAGTTTTAGTAAGACGCTATAGGGTAATGTGCAGAGGTGGGCCTGAAAGGCTCGTCCCCTTAGCAAACCCCGATGCTGATGCAACCCAGCCTGGTTTAGTTCTGTAGAAAGTATGGCATATTATACAACACACACGCACAAGTACAGCACACAAAATACAAATAAAACCAAACGATGTAAAGTCCGTCTTAAATGAACTGCACTTAACAGCATGGAGGAAAAGACATACGTTGTTACTCATACTCTAATAAAAGAAACCTAATAGTGCTATAATATTAGATTTACAGCTCGAGGAAAGGTCAATCCAAAGCGTCTCCGCCATCGTCCTCGCACCCACGTTTTACTCCCGAGTCCCAGGGCCTGGGGCAGCTTTGTCCCTCTTGTAACTGGTGGACAGGAAGGGAAAGACGTGTCAACAGAAAGCTGAAATGGTGCAACTTTAAACAAAACTATGAAATAAATGGGGTAATTGTGGATATTGGTGGTGTAGGACATTCACACAGAAGCGGTTCTGGTGCAATATTTAGCTGCCAATTCATTTACAAAGTTCCTAAGCCAAAGGGAGAGGGGTTTAGGTAAAAATTCTCATAGCTGAATACTAAACTAAGTAGTAATGTTATTTATGAGATTTGGAGAGTAAATTTTTCTCAGTAATTCAATTAAAAAAACATTTTCCCTCCTGTATCTTTTGGCTGCAGTAAGTTAAAATGTCAGAAGCCCAGTTAACTGCTGTCCTCGCCAGCGCTAACGAAGTCGGAGGCGCCCGGTACGCACGGAGGGTTGTTTGTACCCACCCGGCCCCCGCCGCGCCCCGTCCCCGCGTCCACCATTTCCTAGCGCTACCGGCAGGGCGGGCGCGGAGCCCTCCCCTCAAGATGGCCGCCGCCGGGCGGCCCGGGAGCCCCCCGCCCGCTTCTCCGCGGCCCCTGGGGGTGTCCCGGCCGTGCCGGCAGCCTTCGGCCTGGGGGCGGCGGCGAGCGCGAGGAGCAACGGCGGGGCGAGGAGCCGGATCGCGGGGGAAAAGCAGAGGGGACGGCACTGACACGGCGTTCCGCGGCGCCGCCGTCCTGCGCAGCCGCCCCATCACTGGGCGGCCCGGCCTCCCCTCCCGCGTCAGGCGGACGCCGGAGCTCTCCGCGGGGAGGGGCGCGGCGGGGGGGGGCGCGGCAGGAGAGGGCAGGAGAGGGCCGGAGCCGCCCGGGCGGTGAGTCACGGAGCGAAGGGCAGGGAGGTGCCGCCGCGCCCGGCCAGAGCCGGCCGCCCGGCCTGCCAGGCCAGCCTGGTGGGCGGGCCCCGCCGTGTCCCTCCCACCTTCAGGCCGCCATGATTGGGTATCCCCTTCCGCCGCTCCCATTGGCCGCTCGAGAAAGCGGTTGGCGCCCATTGGCTGAGGGGTGGGCTCCAGCGAGCCGTGCGCAGAGTAGTAGGGAGGGGCGGGGTGATCTGTGCCTGTGGGGGGGCAGAGCGCGTGGGGCCGTGTGCAAACCGCGTGTGGCGCAGCCAGAAGGGAGCCGGGAGCGGGCGCGTAGAGCCGGAGCCAGCGCGGCCTACTGTCGTCCGGGCGGGCACTGCCGCGGCGGGGTGAGCCTCCGCAGGTAACTGCCGGGCCGGCCTCGCCTCGGCGGCGAGGGGAGCTGCTGGGGCCGCGGGTGGGGAGCGGAGGCAGAGCGCGGCGGGATGATGGCGCTGGCGCACTCCGGCCTAGTGCGCGGGAAAGTGGCGCCGAGTGCCCGGCCGGGTTGGGGGGCCATTCCCTGGGCCGGGCGGCGGGGCGAGGGCGGCGGGAGGTGGATGGGGAGCGCGGAGGGGGGAGCGGGGTGCCGCAGGCCCTGCGAGGGCGGGCGGTGGCGGCGGGTGAGTCAGGCGCTGGCGGGTTCCGGGAGGCGCCGAGGGAGGCTGCGCCGCTCGGGGGGAAGGGAGGCCGGGGTGGGGGTAGGTCAGCCCGGTCCGCCCCGGAGCAGCCTTCTGCCCAGCCCTCGGCCTGTTGGCCGGGGTCCGGCTGCAGCGACGTGTCCAGCCGGCCGGGCCTGCAGCGCAGGGGGGGGAGGGGGGAAGTGTAGCGCTTCAGGTGGCCGATCCGGGGGCGGGGGGGAAGGGCCCGCTCCGGCCTCGCCGCGCGGGTCGGCGGCGTGACTGACTTCCCTGTGGGCGAGCGGCAGCCGCGAGTTCAAGAAGATCTTGTGAAAGTGGGGAATCGGGTGGAAGGTGGCCGAAATAAAACTGTTTGTTCTTGTTTTTCTTTTCCCCTTTTTTTTTTACTTTTTTTTTTTTTTTCCTCCCCCACCTCTTGCCGCGGCGAAGCGGGAGGCCGGCGGAGCGGCGGCCGGGCCCGGCCCCACGTGGCCGCCCACGTGTGAGGCGCGGCCGGGGACCCGGAGGGTCGAGGTGTTGCAACTATTTGTCTCCGACCGCAGGCACGGATGGTGGCCGGCTCCAAATCCAAATGTGACCTATAAATGGATAGGAAAAATAGCCTGTGACATCTACAGCTCACGGACTAGTGGAGCAGCCTTTTATTTAAGTTCATGTCAGACCTAGTTCTCAAGTAACCGCTGTTACTCATTTAGCGCCCAGAATTGTCATGAGGAATTATTAAACTTAATATTGGGGTTTATTTTCATTTCAGCGCTTAATAAGGTCCCATTGGCGTGCAGCGTTAGGGTTGCCTTCCTGTTGTCTTTCTCAATGCAAACTTGCCTAGAGAAGCAATCCTGCATCTGTCTTCAAAGTGAAGAGGTTAAATGAGTTCACCAGGACTGTGCAAGAACCTTGCCAGTTACAGCCTTAACCTGCCGGTTTTTTTTAAACTGACTGTGTTAATGTCTAGACTGAGTTTTATGTTAAAAAGTTTACATGTTTGCTTCTTTTTAAGTTTAAAACTTTGTACAGATAGGGATAAAAAATAAAAGGGGAAAATGATAGAATGTGCATATTTGGTAGATAATCTGTAGTTTCTCCCACTCTGTTAACTAATATGGGTAGGTAGAAAGTGATGGAGTCACTTTTTTGATTAACTTTTGCTCTCCTTCTGATTTTTGTCAACAAAACTATCCAAGAGTAGTCTAATCAGAGTTCTGATGTCTTTTTGACCTGGCTCATGGTCCCTCAGTAGGGATCTAAGTTCTTGAGTTCTGGTTAATGTTCAGCATTCTTGGATCAGCGTGCTTGTGGAATATATTGAGGGCACCCAAATAGAGTGTAGGGCTTGGCTTTCCACTTCTGCAGTTTTCTTGAAGTTTCAAACAACGACTTCTCAGAATTGGGGTATAGTTCCCTGGTGGTCAGAATACTTAATTTTGTATCTTTTCTAGTGAGGACATAAGCAGAAGAGGGGAGCATCACTAACTCTCTCTGGAGCATGTTTTCAGGTTACAGATGTAGAAATTCAACCAGATGGATACTGAGTAGCTTCCATGACAGTTGCGTGTCCTGTTTTCAAGAATTCTCAAAACATGCTTCTTGGGGAAATAAATATTCTTCTTGGGTAGCATTTCTCTTTAAATGAGTAATATTTTGACTTCTCTTTTGAAACTAAATGCTAGCACTTCTGTTAGCAGTCCTTTCTGCCTTTCCATTTCTTTATCTTTTAGGGAGGCAAAGCTGTGCTTGCTATTACATATTTGTTTCACCATGTTCAGGCTGGCTCTGGGCTGGCTTGTCAGATTCAGGTGTGGTATTGTAGGTTGGTCACCAACAGCCTGGAAGGAAACTGCTGATTACTCAACATTTGCCTCTGATATAGCTGACTTGCCAAAGAGCTCCGAAGTGTGCAGGCTTTAGCAGTGGTTTTTGTCTGGTCTGTCCTTTGAGTCAGGTCCTATTAGTATTGAATGTAAGTGATGGTTGTAGATCAAAAGAAGCACCTGGTGAATATAATGAAGGTAATTGCCCCTGTTATATTGGGCTTGTACTGTTAACAAGCTGATGAATTCTAAGGAACTGCTCATATCCAGAAGCATCTTGAGTAATCTTACAGGTGCAGTTGAGCCTCCTTTCTATTATGAGGAGGCCAAGTTAGTTTTGCATTTGTTTGTTAAAGCAGACTTGTTCCACAGAGGGCATTGAGGCTAAAAGTCATAAAATCAGGAGTGTTATAATGGGGCTTAGTGGTAGTTCTTTCCATCATCAGTTCTACATGGGTTACTAAAACAGACTTTTATATTGCTGAAACTTGTGTGTGAAGACTGGAGATTAATAGCACCTTTGCCATTTTAAAAGTTTTGAATGCATATTAACTGTATAGCCACAAAAAGGTGTGGTCTTCCACTTCAGAGTGTGATACAAGAAACTTCAAAATTTCTCGTGTTTTCAAAATATCTCACGAGAAGCTTTGTTACTTTAAAGTCTGGTGCTAAAGTTGCACGCAAAAGCTTCAAATCTGACCTAGGAAACCGCTGTGGTGACACCTCTCATGTGTCTTTGAGCTGTTCTCAGACAATGATCTTTGGCAGTAGGGTGATCATACAGAAAAAAGACTAAAAAAAGTCTAAAAATCATTCTTAATGTTTTGCTGAATAGCTGCGAGGGGACTTATTTCAGCTTCAAGCTACAATTACAGAGCTCTGTAGAAGGAATTCAGGTAAATGGACTACCTTATCTCTCTTAGTAGAAAGGTAAGGTTTGAGGCAACTAGACTAGTAGTCTTCCTTCACAAGTTTTGGAAACTAGTCTATGAGGCAATGGCTTAGTATATCTTGCAGAATTTGACCTGGCTTAGAAGTTATAGATGAGGCCACAGTTGTAATTTGTTTCCCTTTATTGCTTTTCCTGTCTTGCTGAAGTAAAAATCTAGTTCTGGGATGTAAAAAGTGAGGTGAGAGGGTGGGGGCAAGCTGCTTTGTTTAGCACATTTGAGCTGTGGAAAACACTGATACATGTGACTGACTGAAAACTTCCCAAGGAGACTAAAACAAGTAGCCTTCTTGCAGAAGCTTATTTAAGGTGGCCTTGAGAGATAAAAGGAACTGCTGGAAACTTGCCTATGATGACAAAATGGAGGAGCATTGACCAATAGAGAGTATTTGAATTTGGGTAGTTTTTACTGTACTCCTTTTTTTTTCTCTTGGAAGTAACTGAAAAATGTAATGGTGTCCAAACTGCTTGGAGACTATCCATTTAAGGACTTGTCTTCTGAACCAGCCTTTTCTGGATATTACTCCTTAAAAGTGGCTGTTGGCTTTATCTGAAAACTAAATCCTTATATTGGTTTTTAAAACAGTTTACACTGTTAGGGAATTTTGTCCCACGTAAGGCTTCTTAGAATGCGGAGCAAGTAAAACCAGTGTCAGCTGCATCTACCTCTAGCTGGTAAACTTGTATTCAGTTTCACATCCTTTACAGGAAGAATGCAAAGTTAAGCATTAAAAATACTGGTGAAGAGAAATTCCAGGCAGACTGTCTGGTACTTTCATATACTTAAGGTATTTGAAGACAGAGCAGCATGCTTTGTAACTGTATGTCTGTGGCAGCTGTAACCTTTGAATATCTCTGAGTTCAGGGGGGAAAGGGGCCTCTGAAGATAAAGCGTTTTTAATTAATCCCTCAAATAGTCTTGAAGGATAGTTGTGCAGAGATCGTTGTTTGACTTGAGATTTCTTATTCAGTTTGCTTAATCTTACTTTACTAATTTGCTATGTACCAGAGGAACAGAAACTTCAGGTTTTCCTCTTGAAGGAGCAGTTAAAAAGGAAGCAACTTTGAATCAGGTGTAAAGCTTCTCTTTTCAGATTCTTTTGGGGCAGTGAGTAGTGAGCTTTAGCCCATGGTGCAGATATCTGAAGTGGTGATGTTAGGTTCTTCATATGGGTAACTGCTGGCAATATACAGTCCTTCGTGCTGTAGTCTCAAGTTCAGGGTTTAGAATGAAAGTTTGGTAGTTGTGAGTATCTGTGAAGATGTATTGCAGTTCTGTTACAGCTCTTGGCATACTATTTTGCTCTTTTTAACAGGTCTTATGTTGCTCTCCTATAATGTTTTAATGTGAAGACTCCTCTTAAGAGAGTTGCAAGTTGAGTGAAGAATGTATCTTGGTATATAATTCAGAGACCCCATTTTGTCCCTCTTGAAATTAAAAGCAGCGATTGTGCCTGAGCCCAGCTCCTGCAGTTGGCTTTGCCTGTGTTTTTCCTGTTCTGCAGTGTCAACACAGTTGCTATGAAAACAGGCATAAACAGTAGTGCACTGAGTGCCAGCTGCTGCTACCACAGTAGACAGCTCTTCATCCTTGGGTGTCCTAATAAGATAGTTAGAAATTTTGAACACCAGGTTGAAGCAGAGAAGACTGGGTTATGTGTAAAATCCAAGTATGTCTCTGGAGTGCACAGACAACCAGTTATTTTATTCTTGTTTAGATCTGTTTAAGATCATCTTGGATCCTTTCATTGTGGGACTTCGTTTTAAGAGTAAATACCATCACCTGGTCCAGCTGGAAGGTAGATGTGGGATTACAGAAGTAGCATACTAAAGTTTCTATCTCTTGTACTTCAAGTTCTTGGGCTTAAACTGTGGTTGGAGGAATGGATGGTCATTTCTGTGCTGAAGATGATTGGAGAGAGAGGAACTGTTCTGAGGGAGGAGTGGCTAAAAAGCAACAGTAAATTTGTGCAGCATTGGAGTACTTTAAAAATAACTCTGAATAAAAATTTGTGTTTAGATATACACTCTCCATTTAAGACCTAAATGTCAGGACGCTAATTCTGGTTCCTTCTTGAGGTCATGTGGTATTCGTAAGTGCTTCTGTAGTGGCTTCCTTCAAGACACAGCTCATGAATGTTCCTGGTAATCTGGGATGCTGGATGGTTTGGGGGGAGGGAAGCATTTTGTAATGTCAATGAATTGTGGGGTTGCAGGAAGATTATCTTGATGGGGGATCAGGTGAACTGCCACACATACCAGATAATGATTCTACTTGTGTTGGGTTAAGAATAATGAATTGGGGGAGATCATGTGAACTACTGAACTCAAAGAGACTTCGTCAAAACAAAGCTTGACATGCGTATTTTTAGATTAGTGTACTTTAAACTTGTCTTGAAGCACACTTTTAAAAAGACTCTAATTTAAATGTTTAACTTCCTTGTTCTTTCTGGTTCTAGAAGTCTTGCATAACTGTTTCACAGCTTAGGGCAGTTATGGTGCTATGACCGCAGTCTGTTTAACCTACCCCATCCTAACTGCTGCTTTAGGGGCCTGTGGCGGACTGACTTTTTGCTCAATGAAATGCATACCTCCATTCCCCAATATGGGCAAAAGAAGTGGTTTATACTGTCTCGGACAGGCATGCCTATCTGATGTTTCCCTAGCATTCTAAGGATGCTTTCCAAGTTAGCCTTCTAGATATCTGGCAAGTGTCTGGTGTCTCTTAGCTAAGCCAAATGTCTTAAACGTTTTCTTTCATGTAAACCTGGGAGTGAAGTATGCACCCTGAACTATAGGTTAATACATTGAAGTTGTAATTCTTGTTTCAGCTATTTATGACATAAAAGAACTTAAGTCTTTAAATGTTAAGCTAATGTGCACTTTAAGGCTTTAGGTCTAATACTGCCTATTCTTACAATTAGCTTCCAGAATGAAGCTTGATTAGTCAGTAAATGTAGTAGCTGCCAGCCAGACACTTCAAGAGAAAGCTTAACAGCTACCAGGAAGAAATAATTTGTAGAGACAAGTAGCTGGCGTTTGAGTTTTTAACTGAGGAATAAGGAAGAAGGTGCATTACTGAAAGAGAACAGCAGTAAGGCTGGTTAGACAATAGTAAAAGGGGTCTACTTCTTTTTTCCCCACTCCAAAGCATTTTATAAGTTTTTCAAGTGAAGACTGGCTACAAAAACTAACTAGAGGAAAAGTTACATAGCACGCTGTTTCTTTGGCGGTTCAAAGCTGCCTTACTCCAAGCAGAGCAGAGACAAACTTTTATTCTCTACAGTGGTTTTAATAGTCATGATCAGATATTGTACAAGAAAGCATTAAGTCAGTCAGAAGTCCTGCTCAGTTTTTGTTGCCTTTGCTGGGAGGGTGGGAAACCTCTAAATCTCTTACTTTATTGTAGCCTTTGGTTGGGAGAGGGGAAGGTGTTCTAAAAACGTCTTTCTTCCTCAGGCAAGTAATCTGCAGCCATGAGCAGCAACGAATGCTTCAAGTGTGGACGTACTGGCCACTGGGCTCGGGAGTGCCCTACTGGAATTGGCCGTGGTCGTGGGATGAGAAGCCGTGGCAGAGGTGACTGGTTATTTCTTTAGTAAGATTGCTAGCTGACTGTTCTGTATAGTGTGTAAAACTGGCTTTGCTAGTCCAAAGTGAAGAAGTTGGACACAAATTGGTAATAAATTTTGCTGGTTCTTACCTCTGCATGAGAATTTTGCCGGAGCATCTGAGAGTGAAGCTAACTTGTCAATTCAGCTGGCAGTGTCCTTGATTAACTCTCTTAATATTGTGAACTTAATCCTTAAACCTTTTTCTCCTGTTACCCATTTCAAGCAGGCTTCCAGTTCATGTCTTCATCTCTCCCGGACATCTGTTACCGCTGTGGTGAGTCTGGCCATCTTGCCAAGGACTGTGATCTTCAGGAGGATGGTAAGTATCACTAAATATTCTATCTCTTCAGTCGCATGGACAAAGATCTGTGGTTGAAGAGAAGGATAGAGTACGCTGACCTTAATTTGCTTGAAACAAGATGTACATGTCCTTCATTAGAAGCATGCTACATCTCCCTCTACCAAGGTTTTATAGTCTTGTTTGGTATGTTTTTCTTATTGTGGAAGCCTGCTATAACTGCGGTAGAGGTGGCCATATTGCGAAGGACTGCAAGGAGCCGAAGAGGGAGAGAGAGCAGTGCTGCTACAACTGTGGCAAACCTGGGCACCTGGCTCGCGACTGTGACCACGCAGATGAGCAGAAGTGCTATTCTTGTGGAGAGTTTGGACACATTCAAAAAGACTGCACCAAAGTGAAATGCTATAGGTAAGAACTGACAAGAGACAACTGCAAAATCTGTCTTAAGTGGTAGATGCATTCTGTATTTAATTTTGGTTAGGAAATGAAGCTTAAACTTTGACCAGGTGGCTTGTTTCTTTAAACAGTTAACTACTGTTGTTCAAAACTAAGTCGTAAATACCTGTTAGCAAAGTCAAGTAATAGACTCAGTGATGAGCATCTCTGGGTCGTGAGAACAATGCAGGTATTAAATCACTTAAACTGTACAGGAGAAAGGGCCGCATCTTCTTGCAGAAGGTAACGGGAAGTGCTTGCCCGTAGCACAGACTTTTAAATTAGAGTCGGGTACCTTCTGTCTTATGCTGGAACTAACAAACTCCAGCTGTACAGATCAGTTGACTGGCACAGCCAGCGCCAGCAGGAATATGCTTCAGATGTCTTGGTTGTAGGAACTGCACGTACAGGTGGATGTTAAATCAGTTTGAAACACCAGCTTCAGAATGCTGTCTGGTTTTCGAATGCAGGCCTGTACAAGAAACAGCATATTCCTGAGTGCAGTATTATTCACCCTCGCTGAGATTCCCTTCTGTGGAGGAAGGAGAGAGAACATTGTGCATTTGAGTTAAAACTAATTACTCTCAAAACAAAGCTAAACTGCAGACGGAAGCATCGGAGTAAGCAAAACCCAACACAGTAAAAAAAACAACAGTGCGTCTGTATTTGATGTACGGTGGTTTTGGCACGTAAAGTGATTAATGTGAATTGATCAGTTGGGGAACAATTCCTGGCTCTGGTGAAGACAGAAAGTTGCCTCATGTCAAAGAATTCTGGAACACCGAAGCAGAAATCTTGAATGCAGAACTAGTGTTGCGTGAAATTTAAGTAGATAATGTGCTTGACAGACCAGGATTGCTTTTCTGAGTCACTGTTCTGGATGATTTTGATAAAATGACTTGCTTTTTTGCAGGTGTGGTGAAACTGGCCACGTAGCCATCAACTGCAGCAAGACCAGTGAAGTCAACTGCTATCGCTGCGGCGAGTCAGGGCACCTTGCACGGGAATGCACAATTGAAGCTACAGCCTAATTATTTTCCTTTGTCGCCCCTCCTTTTTCTGATTGATGGTTGTATTATTTTTCTCTGAATCCTCTTCACTGGCCAAAGGTTGGCAGATAGAGGCTACTCCCAGGCCAGTGAGCTTTACTTGCCGTGTAAAAGGAGGAAAGGGGTGGAAAAATCAACTTTCTGCATTTAACTACAAAAATGTTTATGTTTAGTTTGGTAGAGGTGTTATGTATAATGCTTTGTTAAAGAACCCCCTTTCCGTGCCACTGGTGAATAGGGATTGATGAGTGGGAAGAGTTGAGTCAGACCAGTAAACCCTCTCTGGGTTACATGGAAGTGATCCTATGCAGGAGGAAAGAAATTACGGAAGTGTCTAAACTTCCTCATAACTTTAATTTTATTACAATGGCCTTGGATTGTCTGACCTCAGTAGCTGTTAACACCAAGTAATATCTGTATCGGGCCCTACCTAGAGCATATAGCTGAGTGGGAGTAAACAAACAAAGATGCACATGCCTGTTAATGGCCATGAGAGAGAGAGAGAGAAATCAGGAATAAACTTAAAAGTAACAGTAATTCAGTCAATGAATGTTCATGTTGGAGATACAGAACGTAATGGGAAGCTTTTGAATAAATATTTCAAAGTCAATCTGAAACCCAGACATCAGTGCTCATAGCATATACAATTTGGAGCTATTCAGGAGTTGCAAATAAATGCATTTTCACAGAAATCAAGATGTTATTTTTGTATACTATATCACTTAGACAACTGAGTTTCATTTGCTTGTAATCAGTTTTTAAAGTAAGATGGTAAAAGCAATTGAAGTCCTAGAACATAGAAAATGTAATTTTAAAACTATCAATAAAGCTGGAGGAGGAAGGGGAGTTTGGCTAAAGTTCCTTTTGTTTATTTTTGGTTTTCATGTACACGGTGCAAAATAACATTAAAAAGGGGTATGTGGAGGTGTAAAAGTTTAGTTTGGACTTTTCTTTTATACTGTCTTATGTTAAGTTTCCATCTGGTAGCATCAACTTGCAAGTACACAAAGTATGCAGTCCTTTTTCCAGACTATTGTGGATCCGCGTGTGTTCCTGCGAGTGGGTTGCGTGGTCTCAGAGTGGGCTTGTTTCATCTGTGCTGATGCAGTTAAAGCATTCCTTCAGAAGTCATTGAAGAAGGCAAAAAGTTGGTGAAAGTACAGCGATTTCCAAAGCTGGCGGTACTTCAGCCTTCACAGATGTCATGACACAAAGAACTATCCCTTACAACATCCAGTGTGGCAGGCATTTGTCTTTCCTGTATGTTGTGCCACTATGTTAATTGACATGGGGTTAGTAAACAGTTAAAAAGTTACACAGATGAAAACGGAGCCATGTGGAGTGTGTCTTAGAGTATGTCCACTCAAGAAGTGAGTAAAGTTGTCCTGATGTGCAAGAGAAAACAAGGGCAGGAGTTCTTGACTGATGAGTGTTTCACCGTAAGGTGCAATTGTAGAAGGTGTGTCTAACATCTGGGGTTAAAGGCAACTAACAGCTTTGGCACATGGAATCTGACCAGTTATGATCGGGGTAGTGTGCTGTAGTCGTTTTGTGTTTGCATCTCCATGCACAAGCTAAAGCTTTTCCTTACTCTTCAAGTCCCAAGGTGTTTTTCATAGGCTACGTATGCAAAAGCAGTGAAAAAATGGCCTGAGATGGGGTGGTTGTGTGTGGATCTCTCTTTAGACAAGTACCAGACTGATGCTCTACAGCTATGCTGGAGTAAAACTGAATTGGCACTGTTACTTCTCTTCTAGATGGTGTTTAACCAGTTCAGTGTCACGTTAACATTTTCAGTTCTTTCGGGAGCAAGGCTGTTACTCATGATGCAGCTGTGAAATAATGCTCCTGAAGGTCGGGGTCTCCCAGGAACAGCTAGCCTGTGGCTTTCAGCAGACTATAGAACAGGAGGTTTGCAGAAGAGCAGTAAGAGCTCCTCAGTTGATGAACTAGAAGCTCCCAATGAGGAATCTTACCTGGGCGTGTTTGAAACTAATACAAGCAGGTACATTGCCTCTTAATTTTCAGGTTGTTTCAGGAAACCTGGTGTCTAAAACGCCTGTGTCTGAGAAAATTGTGATGGTTGTAGCTGCTGTGTCACATCAGGTGAACTCTGACCAGATTGTTGCTGTTCCGCAGTGGGCTGCCATAGAAATGTAGAGTTCCTTAACATTTGATGAAATAAAGATTTATAAAGAACTGAAGTTTTCAGCCTGGGTTTGATGTTCAAAGCCTGTGGGAAGCGTTGAGCCGTAGTTCAGGGAGAAAAAGCGGATTGTTAGTGAGAACACTGTAAGTAGAAGGTGGCTAAAGCCCAGGTCGCTTGGCTGGCAGCAGCCAACCGGAGCAGGTTTTAGGGAGGCTGAGTTGGTCCTGCTGCAGAGCCGGAAGGAAACAGGCAGTTGGCAGAAGTCTCTTTATTTGAAGCACTTAAAGAGGGGAATGCTCTTGGACTGCTTTGCCCAAGCAGAAAAAAATCCCAAGTATTTGCTTCTGCCTGGTCGGTGTGACATAAGATGTAGAAGGCAGGTTCTAGAGAGTGTAATACCAAAATGAGATGGTGACTGCTATTGCAGTTGGTCATGGTTCCTTGGCAGGACGGCGTTTGTCCAGCCGATTTGCTGAAGAACAAAGCCTTCTGGCTCTTGTGGAACTAAGGGGTGGGGAAGAGGTTCTTGCCTGAGTTGTGTGGGATTTTTGAGTGGGCTTTGCGTGGTTTTATGTTTTGGTGGGTTTTTTTATATAGCTGCTATTGGAGCATAAATGTACTTTTGAGTCTTAAACGTGGTTGCCAAAACCCTCGTAAAATCCACACTTGAAATGAGTGGGTTGTCTTGGGGTAGTACCGATTGCCTGATCATAGTGTGTTCGTGTTCAGCCTTGTGGTAGGTTAGCATGGATTAACTGAATCATACTGAACATACAATTATCTTAGTTAAACAGTAATAAAGCTTGAAGTTCTGTGATAACAGAGAGATGAAAGTCTTTGGGACTTAACCTGTAGCTAAAAAAAATGCTGTGTCGAAGGCCTGCAGTGCTGGTGGTGCCTGTAGTCTACTTTTCCATTCCTGTAGAACTTGGCCATTCAGCTTGGCTATGAAGATCCTGCAGATGCTGCTTCTTAGTACTCCGGTGCTCAACTGCTTTGTTATCACTGAGTAATATTTGTGTGTCTGGAAAGTAGTGTTGTTCTCAGAGATTTTTTTTTTTTTTAACAAAATGGGATTTATAAGCTGAGAAATGCAAACCAAGATGGAACTGCAAAAAGGACAAAATTATTCCAACTCATCTTCCGTTTCTCTTCGTATTCAGTCTCAATCGTATTCCAGTTCTCTTCCTTGACAACTTTGTGTAGAGGTCAGTTCAGAATATTGATGCTGCTGTTTCAAGTGTCAGTTGTTCCAAAGTTAACGAGATGAACAAGCAGTTAGTGAGTTCAGAAACTGTGGGGACTTGTGAAAATCAAACCTAGTATTTCATTTGTTCCATGTTAATCTTTTCCACTAACACCGAGGCATGTCCTCATTCCTTTTGGAGACCAGTCCCATGACAAACTCCAGAGTAGTGCTTTTCACACGGATCAGGAAGGCAGAGAGATAAATGTATAATAGATTGTTTTCTACAAACAGGGCTCTCTGAAGGGCTAGCGTTCTCTGGAAAGGGAAATTTTATTTTATTAAAATCAACGGGAGTCATTGAATAAATCCTCACTGAAAACCAGTCTTCCCAGTGTGGTTTTTAGACCAGCCCCAAAGGGTTGATGCAGTTGCTGCGCTGCATGGTCTGTGGATGGTGGAACACGGGCGGCTGGAGAACGAGGGAGAGTCTTTGTGGCCAGACGTGTCGTGTGGGTTCCCGAGGTGCAGGGAATTTACTTGTGTGGACGTTCCCTGTAGAGGTAGCGGGCTGTGCTGGGAGAATGTGGAGGAGTCTGGTCCATGGGCCAGCCTTTCTGAATCCATGTCTCGTTACGCCGTCACTGTGGGAACCCGGGGATCGGCTGTGTGAATGTGTGAAAGGCCCGCAAAGAGTACACTGCCCTTCCTGGGTGGAGAAACTAAGCACATGGAAGAATACAAAGCTTTTTTTCTGTGGTTTTTTTTTTTTTTGTGAACTGAAAGTGCTGCGCTAACACTACAGGTGACAAGCATGGGATTTCTTTTCCAGAAGGGCTGGTTGCTCCTGCCAAGTGCGAGGGAGCCACCATGCTGGAGTAGAGCACTGCGCAGAAGTACGTGGGTTTTGAGAGAATCCCAGACTGGCAGGGGTTGGAAGGGACCTCTGGAGACCATCTAGTCCAACCCCCTGCCAGAGCAGGGTCACCCACACCAGGTGGCACAGGAACGCGTCCAGGCGGGGTTGGAATGTCTCCAGAGACGGAGACTCCCCCACCTCTCTGGGCAGCCTGTGCCAGGGCTCTGCCACCCTCACAGCAAAGAAGTTCCTCCTCAGGTTTAGGTGGAATTTCCCGTGTTGCAGTTTGTGCCCGTTGCCCATTGTCCTGTCGCTGGGCACCACCGAGAAGAGTCTGGCCCCGTCCTCCTGACACCCGCCCTTTGGATAGAGCACTGACGATCTCCCCTCTCAGCCTGCTCTGCTCCAGGCTGAACAGCCCCAGGGCTCCCAGCCTGTCCTCAGCACGGAGATGCTCCAGTCCCCTCAGCAACTCCGTAGCCCTGAAATCCCTACAGGCTTCAAATCATTCGCAGCGAAAATGCTGTTTTACGTAAGACTAACAGAAACCACTGCGCAACACAAAATTTTGCAGCCGGGAGTTTATAGTTCGGCCCGTCGCCCGCAGCCGACCGGGAGGCAGGATGGTCCCCGTCCATCCCGGGGAGGGGACTCTCGCCCCCGTGTAGGAGACCGAGCTTCGCGCCCTTCCCGCCCCTCCCCGTCCCCGGGCCGCTTCCGCTTCCGGGTCACGGCCCTTCTCCTTCCGGGAGGCCGTTGGCGGGCAACCGGCGGGCGCCATGGTGAGTGCGGGTCCTCTCCCCTTACAGGCTCCCCCGGCGGGCAGCGCTCCCCGCTCCCGCTTTGCCCGGCGATGGGGGTTCGGCGGAGAGTCCCCCCGGGCGGGCCGGCGAGGATGAGGGGCGAGGCGGGGGGCCCGGTGTCCGTCCGTTCGCGGCGGGGGGCGGGCGGGGAGCGAGGCGCTGCCGGGGCCCCCTTCGTAATGCCCGTCTGTTTTCTGTCTTTCAGGCGCGGAACGCGGAAAAGGCCATGTAAGTAGGGCTGGGGCCGCACCCCCCCGCCCCCTCCCCACACACACACACACTTCCCGAGCCGTGGGGACGCGTGTTCGGCCTTTTTTGAAACCCCCGGGAGTTTAATGATGCTTTTTTGGGTACTTCGTGTCCGTGTGGTGCTGGTCTGGAGGCTGTGGGAGCAGGGGGGTACGAGGCCTCTGGTGGCGTGGAGCTGCCTGGCTGTGCGGAGGGGAGACGCTGGAGGAGAAATGTGGTGGCGCAGGGTCGGTGGGTGCTGCGGCTTTGGGCAGGTGCTATCTTTGGAACAGGCCGGATAGGAATTGGTTTAAGTATAATTCTCCTTGCTTGGGAGAGTGGCGTGGGCTAAACCATTGGGTTTTAACAGATTTATTTTTGTATGGGCTTTCCTGGCCGCTTTTCAAAAATGTTGGCAGACCACGTATTTAGAATGACTAGACTAGAGGGTCTTGCAGCCCAGAAAGTCCCCCCGCAGCCTGGGCTCATCCCCAGCAGCGTGGGCAGCAGGGCGAGGGGGGGATTCTGCCCCTCTGCCCCGCTCTGGGGAGACCCCCCTGCAGTGCTGCCTCCAGCACTGGGGCACCAACAGCAGAAGGACACGGAGCTGTTGGAGCGGGGCCAGAGGAGGCCCCGGAGATGCCGTAGGGGCTGGAGCCCTTCCGCTATGAGGACAGGCTGAGAGAGCTGGGGGGGTTCAGCCTGGAGAAGAGAAGGCTCCGGGGAGACCTTCCAGCCCCTTCCAGTCCCTAAAGGGGCTCCAGGAAAGCTGGGGAGGGACTCTGGATCAGGGAGGGGAGCCATGGGACGAGGGGGAATGGTTTTAAACTGAAAGAGGGGAGATTTAGATGAGATATTGTGAAGAAATTCTTTGCTGTGGGGGTGGTGAGCCCCTGGCCCAGGTTGCCCAGAGAAGCTGTGGCTGCCCCATCCCTGAAGGGGTTCAAGGCCAGGTTGGACGGGGCTTGGAGCAACCTGGGCTGGTGGGAGGTGTCCCTGCCCAGGGCAGGGGGTGGCACTGGATGGGCTTTAAGGTCCCTTCCAACCTAAACCATTCTGTGATATGTCTCATGTTTGTTCTTTTTCCTGAAATACCATCTGAGTTTGCAGTAGTAACTCAGAGAGGGGCTGAAGAGACTACAGCTCTCTAATACCTTGCGAGGTGCTCTCTTATCGTGACTCCATCTGGTGCATCTGGGACACTGGATTGGATGTTGTGGTTTTCCTTCTGGAAATACCTCTTAACAGCAGATGGAGCCTAGATAATTGACTTAGATGCAGGGTATAGGTATGCTATTAAAAGGTATTAAATGCTCTCTCAATTGTTTTGTACTTTTAAATGTAATTATTAAATGTCTAGTAAATAAATAAAAATAAAATAACTAAAATAATAAAAAAACTCTAGTCTGTGTAGTCTCTGCTCAGTTGTGAGAGGCTCAAAAGATTTTGATAACATTAATAATCTGGGTTATTGACTGCTGCTTTCCTTACTGAAGCTTTTTTCTCCTGAGTTTGCTTTTTGATGTGTCCCTTGCTAACTCATGTAAGCTTTACATTTGTGCTTATAACTTGTTGATATTCTTTTGCTGCTAATATCTATATACTTACATATATCTATATGCTAAACAGAAAAATTAATTAGCTGATTACCAGGAGTTATATTTATCTCAGAAATTAATCTCTGAGGATTTCTAGTGTTGAAGGAGTCGCTAGCCAGAAAGGCTAGACAATTAATATGTTGAAGCTTTTGTTTTCTACAGACTGTAATTAAGTTCATAATCAACATCCGGAGCAGAACTTGTTCCTAGCAAAATGTAGATTTGTAAAAGTAGATTGTAAAAGTAAATCTGTTTCCTTTCTTTAGGACGGCCTTGGCAAGGTTTCGGCAAGCTCAGCTTGAGGAAGGAAAGGTTAAGGTATGATGTCAGAAAACGAGCTTTTTTATCTGTAATCAAGAGTGGAATGCAAGCCACGTGCAGAGCTGCCTGACCGCTGTCAGAGGTCAGGTGCCAGATACGGGTATCCTATAGCAGCATGGCATGGGTTATCTGGAAAGCAGATTTCACAGTGATGCGAAACAGAAGCGGCAAAGAGAATTTTCTTAACTAAATAACCCATTATAAAATCTGTGTATGTTTATGTCTCAGAGGTGTGTTGTCTTGGCTGCTGAGAAGAAAATGAAAATTGAACCCATTTTTTTTGATGTAATGTATGTAGATTATGTAGTAGTTAAAAAAACAAACAAACAAACAAAAAAACCCAACAAAACCAAACCAAACTACAATAATGTTATAAATGGAGGCAGCAGAAAATTACGTTACTTTTGGGACTGAAGTTACGTCCTTCTGCAACTGCTTACACAGACTGATTCACATACACTTACTGCCAGTAATCACAAGGTTTGTTTGGATTTCTTCCCAGAAGAGGTAGAGAAATCCTCATAATCTTGTTCATTGGTATATTCTGACAAAACAGTAACCATGAAACAGGATCTTCAGAGTCATTGTGAACTCGAGGCTTGCATGAGACGTAACGTTGGCATGTTATTAACCCAGCACGTGATAGCTGTGGATCTGTTCATAATTGTCTTCACTGTCATGCAACTTTTTTTTGATTGGTGTAAGATTGACAAAAAAAATGGACTTGGCAACTTCACAATTTAAAAAACCCCACCACTACAGCGAGAGAAATAGCATCCCTAAACCCACACGGAACCTTAAAGACTGATTCTCAGCTATCTCTGGGTATTCCTGAACATTTTTCACTGAATCTTAACTCAAATTGCAAGAATATTTATTTGGGGATCAGACTGTTCTCAGTAACTTTTTTTTTTGGTACAGGTTTATAATTTTTAATTTTTGGTAACTGACAGAGGAATTCTGGAAACTGACTGAGGTGTCCTATGTTTGCACCTTAAGAAGTGGTGTTTTACACGCGAGTGTGAGCAATATGAAACAGTAAAGTGGAAAACAACAGTTTGGGGAAACTGTAGTGGAAAAGTATCCATGAATAATAGCCAGAGAATAAGATGGAATAGAGTTTCCGGTATACCGTGTGAAGGAAGGCTTTCTAATATATAAAAGGTCGAGCTGTGGAAGTACTATAGGGAAAGGTCACTACGCAGAGTCCTAGAGGTCAGATGCAATATTAGTTTGTTTAAGCAAGTCAATGGACTGTGAAGAAGGTTGGGAAAAAGGTGTTTTGGATAAACTAGTTGGGAGAGTACAAAATTATCTTGGAAAAAATATTACATTATTTAGATAGTAGCAATTGAGAAACAAAGGCCTAAACTTAATCGCTACTTGGAAGACGGAGGATTTTATTTAGGTGCTGGTACGATGGAAATGATGATACAATTCAACTGCCCTAAGTGGAAAGTTAATTTGTATTGAAGAGGATTGTGGGGTGTTTTGAAAAAACACGTGACAGATTTGAAGTAGATTTTTGTATTTTGTGATAGTTTAATTTGGCAGGGCTGTAAATCAGCATTGTTTTCCACTTACTAAAAATTGGTGGGAGCAGAAGGCACTGGAGCTTGGTAGCATAGTTTGGGATTAATCAAGCAATAAAGTTTGCATGAAATGCTGTGAATATATTGATGCTAGGTTAAAACTTCATGGTGTGTGGCTTTCTGTCAAACAGGAACGAAGACCTTTCCTTGCATCAGAGTGCAATGAATTGCCTAAAGCTGAGAAATGGAGGCGACAGGTAATGTCAAGATGTAGATTTTTCTAATTCTACAGTAGGTAGAACTTCAGCGCTTTCCATTTAGACGCCCTGCTTACAATTTTTTTTCAGACTTCTTCAGTATGCTGACAGTTAAATCACAGAATAGTTTAGATTAAAGGAGAAGCCGCTCCCCTAGCATTCACAGCCCATCGGGGGAGTCCCATACACACCACCCGAGTCTGTCACTGCCAGCACCAGGGTCTCTTCGCGCTGGGCAAATTCCTCCTCCTTTGGGCTCGACCCTAGGTTTCCTCAGGCATTGAGTTTTATAAAAATAAATAATTTAATTGAAAGGTACAGCAGCAGGGTCAGCTAGCTGGGTGCCTCCAGAGAGGGACACCGAACAAAGAAACCCCTGGGCAATTATACCCTTTCCATCTCTATACCTGCCCCTCACGCGCTCTTCACGAGTCTTTTAGTCTAATGGTGATTTTTGGTTTGAGGTGTTCTAACACTGTGTTGGATTCTTTTTCTGTGTTGAGGCAGGCTGGCCGTTGACTGCTCTTATCTTGTTGATTTGCTGTCTCTGCTGGTGGTTGTGGCCTCCTTATCTTCTCGTTTACGCTTCGTCTGCACCTGCGCTCGCTGGCAGAACACGGGGAACTGAAAAGTCCCAAACATAGGGAAAACACTACCAAAACATCAGCATAGTTTTCCTCCAACTAAAAAAATAAACACAGCACTGTACCAGCTGCTGGGAAAATTACTAAGAAAAGTTAACTCTGTTGCAGCCTAAAGGCTTCAGCAAATCTAGCTACTCGTGCCAAGTAGAGCTAGGCAAACAGCGTAAATCACACCAAGTAATTTACTCTAATTAAAGCTAAACAACTAGTCTCTCTCAGCAAAGATCATATAGTTCCCCACGGTGTTCAAAGCAGTCCTACCCCATTCAGTTGCTCAGGGCCATGTCCCACTGATTTTTTTTAATACCTTCAGGGATTTGTATTCTGCAACTTTTTGGGGCCCCTGTGCCAGTGTTTGATTACCTTCTTAATGATTTTTTTTTTTTTCCCCTTGAATTTAATCAGAATTTCCCCCATCCCAACTGGTGTTTGTTGCTACTCATCCCATTGTCATGCACCTCTCAAATGGTCTGGCTCCGGCCTCTGTGCACCCTCCCCTGGGTAGCTGAAGACAGCAATAGGTTATTCCCTTTTCGTCTTCTCTTGAGACGGAGCAAACCCAGTTCTCTCTTAGCCTTTCTCTATACTTCATGTGCTCCTGCCTTCATCACATGTACTGCTATAAAAACGTTTACTTCAGTTTTAAGCTTCTGAGATGCTATATTTGTGTCTGAATAAAACCTATGTTGATATTTGAAATTGACAGGCTCAGGTCCATTTTCTAGACCAAAAAGCAAACTTAGAAGTTGGATCTTTCTATGGTTGTGGTGGGTTGTTGGGTTTTTTTAGCTTTTTCTAGCTTTTTTTTTTTTTTGAGAAATTAACTTTTGTGTTCTTACTGAACTAGATCATTGGGGAAATTTCCAAGAAAGTGGCACAGATTCAAAATGGTAAGATTTTTCTAATTACATTCTATTTTTTTGAATCTCCAGTCCTAAGCGGTTTCAGTAGAAATCACATTTCATGTGAACTATACTGTTTCCATTGCATAAATTCTGAAATTACTCTGGTGCTTCTAGTAAACTGCCTAATTTATTGCCTTTTTCCCTTCTAACAGCTGGATTAGGTGAATTCAGAATTCGGGACCTGAATGATGAAATAAACAAACTTCTGAGGGAGAAAGGACACTGGGAATTCAGAATAAAGGAGCTGGGAGGTCCTGATTATGCTGTAAGTGTGGATTATTTTGTGCTACCTGGTTCTTGTGGGGTTGTTTGAACTGGTTTAACATACCTCCTTTCTCAATCCTTTAATCTACTAAGATGCCCAGGAAATACAAGATGCAAAAGGAATACAATTTTAAACAATCAATTCTGTTCATTTTCCAGCGGATTGGACCAAAAATGTTAGATCATGAAGGGAAAGAAGTTCCAGGAAACAGAGGTTACAAGTATTTTGGAGCTGCAAAGGATTTACCAGGAGTTAGAGAACTTTTTGAAAAGGAGCGTAAGTAAATTGCAACTCTTCCCAGACATGGATCTCCCTAGTAATATCTCTTGAGTAGAAGGTCTGTTGCAGTATCTGGGGAATGCGAGTAACAGCATATCCTGGGCTATGCCTGAGATTGGCTAAATGAAATGCTGAACACAAGTAATTAATTAAAAGCTGTTTCTTTGGGCAAAGAGCCCTTTTGGCTGTTTGCAGTTTAATTAAAGAAATAGAAAAAAGTAAACTGTGTTTTCTCCCAGGAGTTCAGAATAGCAAGGACTAATGTTCTGTAGAAACCTTCCAGCATAACAGGTTAATTTTATTTATAAGTTCAAAGTACTCTGAGTTCATAATTTTTAAAAAAAAAAAAGTTGGCTTGAACATAATTTTAGAAGCAGGAGTCAGCGTTCATAATAGGAAAACCTAGATGTAAGTGGATAAAGCCTTATATTTTGATTTATCATAGAAGGAGTGGGAATTACTTGGCCCTGAAAATGAGGCAGGCCTGCTCAATCAGCTTCTTTTTGCCATTCCCATTTCCCAATGGGAATTCCCATTTGCCATTTCCCAAAAACTATGGGAAGTACCACGTGATCTGGGGGATCTTGGGACAGTTTTTTAGTTCCTTTCATATAGTAGTCTTGCTCAGTACTGGGACTCCAGTAGAGGGGGAAAACAACCGTGTTCATGATGGTGTAGAATTGCCACAGGGTGGGAACTGGACAATAGGAAGCTTTGGGTTATGTATTCAAACAGTTTTGGGTGAGCCAGAGTAAAATACCAGTACTTCCGATACTGACAGCAGTTCAGATCATCCGTTGGTAGCCATAGTTGCCGGGAGGCTGGTAGCAACTGGCAATGCCCAGCAAGCTGTCATGTGGACCTGGGTGAACGATAGTCGTGTGTTCTTGCAGCCCTCCCACCGCCTCGGAAAACTCGAGCTGAGCTGATGAAATCCATTGATGCAGAATACTATGGGTACAGGGATGAAGATGATGGTATTCTGGAGCCACTGGAACAAGAGCACGAAAAGAAAGGTATGTGAGATTCAAAACATGTAGAAATCAGTCCAAGAAGGGGTGATGACGGACTCTGAAGTTGTCTTTTCTTTTTTTCCCCCCTGTGGGTGTTGTCTTGTGCTTAGCTGTCAGATTCTGTCACGTAGGTACCCAAATCACTCTTGTGTAAGGCGTTTTCACGGGGCAGAGGCGTGCTTTAGAGTTTGCTTTCATCTTTACTACTGTTAATGATTTAATATTGTCAGCAAGTGATTCGCTATTGAAACAAAATCTCCTTCCCCCCCGCCCCCCCCCAACCTTTTTCATGCTTAAGAATGTAGAAGAGTAGGTTGCAGCAGAGAGATCGTTGGAATTCAAGCAGTTATTTCCCTCCTTTGTGAAAACTGTCATCTGTTGCCTGTCTCTCTCTTATTATTTATCCATAAACATAGCTGTTTAGTTTTCTCGGAGATTAGAGGGGGCCTTCTGGAAACCCTGAAGTCTAGGTGGCCTAGGTTATCTATCCCCATGTCATCTATCTCAGAACTTCAACACGCTTGTGAATATATCTTCCTTTGAAACCCGTACTTTCTCAATAGATAATATTTGTCCATGTGTCTGCTCACTTAGTTCTCTAGCTTTGTTTCTACTGACTTGCTGGGTAAAGACATCAGGATTATGAGTCTAATTCCTGAAACCCTCTTTAAAATTAAGCACTGTGTGCCATCATCTGAAATTTGTGTAGCTTTAAGCAAGAGGCCACCTGCCACCTTTAAGTAAATTACAAGTTGTTGAGCTTGTAACTGTGTTCAGTACTTAGTATCTCTTCGTGTGGTCATCCACTTCTTATATTTATCCCTTCTCGACGTGCGAGTTCATCACAGTATTGTGTTAGACATCATGCCTTGTCGGTTAGATTATAGGACAGGGAGGAAGAGGAGAATAAAGGAACTGTTTCACTTATCTGTGTCCTGCAGCGTAGTCTACAGCCTTAAACCAAGCGAAGGGCAGCTGGCTGGCAGACAACTGATAGCGTAAGAAGGGAAGTTGTGTGGTGCAGCGCTCCCAGAGCAACCCCCTGCTCAGTGTTCATCTTGCTAATTGCAGACAGGAGAGGTAGCTCGTCTGGATTCGTACGGTTATTTAAGATAATTATCATCATTGATAATTGTGCTATTTGAAATAACAGAGCGAGAGATGCTAACAGAAGCAATAGGTGTACTGTTAATGCACAATAGCTAAGATTCTCTTAGGGTCACTTGTCTGGGCTCTTGTGGCTTTTACCTTGTAATCATCAGAGTTACATTTTTGTGAAACGAAGTATTGAAAAAGCTTCTCAATTTGGGGTACTTTTTCTTGTTACAAAACCACACAAAAATGCAGCCACATGCCACTGGTTAGTTAGATCTTGCTTTCTCAGGGCGAGCATTTTAAGGTTTGATCTTTGAGAGCTAGGGGGAATGACTGCTGCCTTCTGTTGTTGTAGGCATTTCGTACTGCCTAGCTGCATTAATCTTGCATCTCCCCAGGATTTTTAGACCCTGGCGATGTCACTGATTAAGCTTCTTAAAATGGGTTTCGGCGCTCTTACTAGCGCTCCGTTAGTGCTAGCGGATCCAGCAGCCTAGCAGCGAGTTACAGAATTGGAATCGTGCTACAGAGTAAGAGACGATACGCTATGCACTGAAAAGAGAGAGACTTATGTGGATGGTCAAGTTAAGGAGTGTAATCATTAATTAACTACACAGTGATCAACATTCCTATAGGTGTTGACATGCTACAGGGCTGTGAGAGACGCGTAGCCTCTGTGACCCCCGTTATTCAGTTCAGAAAGTAGGTTGATATTTATCCGTGACATGTAGAGTGTAAAATCTACCCAAACTAAGGCATTAGCAAGTACCAGACTCACAATGCTAGCATTAGGTTTTGCTCAGATCACGTTGATATTATTTGATTAGATACTACATCAAGGTTCTACAGTAAGCCTGTGTTACCAATGCAGAGGATTTAAGCAGGAAGTTTAAGTCTGTTGGAAAAGCTTTGGAAATAGGACCATGCTGCTTTAAGTTGCCATTTTCCTTTGCTAACCAGTTATAGCAGAAGCAGTGGAAAAATGGAAAATGGAGAGAGAAGCGCGACTTGCAAGAGGTGAGGAGGAGGAGGAAGAGGAAGTAAACATCTATGCTGTCAACGATGATGAGGTATGTGATGGTTAAGGTGATGTAACATTTCATGTGTCTTTTGCGCTGCCTTCTCGGACGTAGAGTTATTTTGTTGAGAACCTGTCTGCTGCTGCGTTCTGCCCTTGTCTGTGCTGAACGTACTATACAATGGTCCCTGTTTGGTAAAAACGGGTAGTAGATGAGTACGCTTGGTCCAAGTTGAGAGAGCGATGAAAGCTGGCAGCTAGGGAGGACTTTTTACTCGAGTGGGAAACAACTAACAGCTGAGACCTTGTTAGGATTTAACTGTCACTGTCTGGAATGCTGGTTATTTGTGAGGGAGTGTGTTGTTAACATTGATCATTCTTGCTCCTAAGCACAATCTACATCCGTAAGAGCACAAGTAGTTCTGTGTACAGTATAACTTCACACTGTCAATGCACAGCAAAGCCAAGGGTTGCTGGGGTCTTGTTTATAGTGGAATCCTGACACAGCAAGGCTTTGCTGATGCTGCAGTCACTGCTGTGACATGGCACTTGTTTCTTTATTCTCCTGGCTCCCAACACCAGTAAGAGAAGTGAGGAACGTTGCCACGCTCTCCAAGGGTACTAGAAGCTAGTTCTTATTTCGCAATCTACGTCTAAGCGGGTTTATCACAAGAATAAAAAAGAGGTAGTCCATAAGGTAAAACTGGTGGTTCCTTCAGCACCCTGTTTTATTTGTATTGTCTCATGATTCATAAGCCCAGCTCTCAGGTGTGAGAACAAAGCGGTACAGAGCTATAAAGGGAAGCAGTACATATATTTTTATAGCACTTGCTTTCTTCTTGGTTAGCTGGCTGCTCTTTTGTTTATAGCTTTGCTGTGGCAGCCGGAGAGCTATGGAAGAGGAGGGAATATAGCTGTACATTCATGCCTATGCCACAGCAGAGGAAAAGCCGATAATCCTGAAAACGTCAAGGAGCAGGATCTGAATGTGACGCTTGTCATTTTCCTTTGTTGTTTGGTGCTGTTCACCTACTACTTGTGTTTGTAGTGTTGATCATGTTCTATCTGGTGCCTTCTGGCAAAGGAAGTAAAAAAGGTTTTCTTTGGATGGCCTCTTTAGAAAGTAAACTTGATGTGGTTTAATTTTTTTTTTTTTTTTAGTCTGATGAGGAAGGTGGCAAGGAAAAAGACGGTGAAGAAGGCCAACAGAAATTTATTGCACATGTTCCAGTGCCATCTCAACAGGAGGTAAGACATAACAAAATTAAGATACGGAGATGCACTTTGGCTTTTGCAAAACACAGGTCTTAACTTGTGGTAGGTCATCAGTAAAAGCATCCTTGATTTGTTATTTCTGTGACTTGACTCTGTATCCGCTTAATCCTCTTGCAAATGCTGTGGAACTGGCTGGAAATACGGTATCAGTGCCATAACCCTTATCACCTGAGAATTTCCAAAACCTTCATAAGTATTACATAAATTGGAAAGTGTTGTGGTGTTACGATAAGATAGCCCTGATTGCCTAATATATCTTTACTGTGCTTTTCCGCTGACGGTCTAACTTTTTTTAAATTCAGTGAGATGATTTCTGAGTTGCAGGATTTGCTCTCCTAAGTTTTCTAAAATAATTTTGGTGGCATGACCTTGAATTGACTATTATATTTTGAAAGTGCTCTAGTGTATGGATAACTTTAACAGCGACAGGTTGTTCGAAATATAACTCAGGCAGGAAGGTTCTGGAGTTACATATCTTTTGGTAGACATGCCTTTACATCACGCAGATAGCATGTGGCCGTTTGTCCCCTGCTGCCATCTTGTCAGATAACGATGCTGTATTCTCCTGTGAAGTCAGGATCCTGCCCATTTAACACAATACACATGTAATGGCTTGTCAAAACTGCAGGAGAGAAATAATGATTGAAAACATTGCTCTATGGCCGATGGTATTCTCTAAATGAAAAGAGCATAACTGAGATTCAAAGCTGGTTTTCTAATACATAGTCACTGGTTTACACAGCAGTCTTTTCTAATTAGATGGTAGGCAGTGTAATCTTTTCTCTTTTTTAGTGGCAAATCACTCCATACCTTCTGCATAGGCATTGTGCCTTGGGATTGTGCCTTCTAGATTCTAAATTACAAAAAGCTACGGTTCAGAACACTTATTTTTGAGAGATGCCCTGTGCAGTTTAGGCAAATACAAAATAATTACTGAGATTAAAACAAGTCTTGCATGTTGTTAGTAGATCTTTAAAGTACATGCTTGTTTAAGAATTATGTGTTGCTGGCACTTTTAGACAAAATGTGGGTCAGAGGTTCGTAGCCATGGCTGATGTGACAGGCACACTCGCTAAACTGTTCTTTCAGGGGTGTGGACTAATGTGGCTTAGCTCCACCTGTTCTGCATTTGTTAAAGCTATGTCCGAGACAAAGTCTGAAACAAAATTCAAGTGACTGTACAGGGAGTGAAATAAAATGGCAGCTACCATCCTAATTAAAAGGTGTGGGAGCATAGATCTGAAATGGAGGCATCTATTTTACTGCTTCTTTTGACTTCCGTGAGCTTCAGCTGAGTATTAAAAAAGGTACTCCTGACTCATCTTAATTCAACTGCCTTTACGCTGGTACACATCTCTGACTTTCACAGTCTGTTTCCTGTGGTTTTCTTCTGTCGCAATAGCTAAGCATGCTAGGTTTTGGCGTCTTAATTAAGCTGAATGTCATCCTATTTTTATACTTGCAGATTGAGGAAGCTCTTGTACGGAGAAAGAAGATGGAGCTTCTTCAGAAGTATGCCAGTGAAACCCTCATGGCACAGAGTGAAGAAGCAAAAACACTTCTAGGATTGTAACATGGCACCAGGATGTCCTGGTTTCTGCATAATCCATCTAAAAGCAGCAGGTTCATATACTCTGGTAGCGATCACTTCTAGCTCCGCAAGTCCCTTTGGGTGGTAAGAGTAAACTGATGAAGTTTCAGTGTGCGCTGCAGCAGGAAAACCATCACTTTGGTTTGTCCGATTGCACTTCAGTGCTGAGAAAGATTAGACCTAAGTTAACTTGTCTCTGCATCTCCAGCGACTGTCTGCAGTCCTTTTGCTTTGTAAAGTGGTCTGTGCAGTGGTGCCTCTTACAGATGGAACCGCAAACCCTGTTACTCCTTAAATCTGGAAGGAAAACTGACTGACGTTACTGCCGTTCTGTCTGCTGTATCCTGACTGTAGGTGTACGCATCTTCCTCAGGTGGATTTTTGCTGAGCTGAGTCCAGAAGTAACTTACTCTGTTATGCCTGGTTAGTTTACCAGAATAGCCTAGAACCTGTTTAGAGGTACCTCGATGGCAGATCTTACGAGTGACTTTGAAGTCGATTTGGTTCTTTATATAACACATGCGATACGTCTAAAAGCTCTTACCCTTCTTGTGGTTTGTAACCGTGCCTGGGTGAATTGCTTAAATGCTGGATATTTCAGCAACTATTGTAAATACTTCCAGCCTTGTTCAAATATTTTTAGTAAAACTTATTTACAACCTGATGTCTTGTTTCATTCTAGCTCAAAGGATTGTGTTGTTTCCCTATTTGTAGCCAAAGAATGGGATCATGAATAGCCATCCACGGAGGGATTTGAAGCTCTGCATCCCCTACTGCTCTTAGCTTGTGTGTCCTGTGGCAAGAGGCAGATTGCAGCAGAGCCTGCTCAGAGTCATAGGGGTGACTGATGTTGTTATATGGGTCTGAACGAAGGAAATTTTCAATTGGCCATCTGCAGCCATGGAGTAGAAGTGCTATCTCAGGAATATAGTATTTAACCACCACGTAACCGTGTCTGGGACTATTTAGAGTTTCTAGATGCTTTTAGTATTCAGCTCTGTTTATTGTAAATAATCCGCTCCAGAACAATCGAAGCTCTAAATTAGAGGCAAGCTTTGTCTTACTTGATGTAAATGATTAAACAAAAAAAAGCCTTGAAAGAGTGGGAAGCATAGCTGTGAAATTCAAATCTTAAAAGAATAAATCAGAAACTCAAGTATTGATTGCAAGCAGACACCTAACATTCCGAACACATCCTTCTCTCTTCCTCTTAACAGCGCAGTTTTCTCTGCTTTGTCATGACACACCAAATGAGTATGTTTATGACTTGTAATAATTTGTGTGCTCTGAGTTGCAAGCACCTATCCAAAGTTGTTTTTAGTTTTTGCTGCTGCCCCTTGAGTGTTTTCTCTTCTTGGGTTTAGAGAAGGTGATGTGCTTTTATCCACAGGCTATCTGTGTTGCTGTAAAAGACAACACTTCCCACAGTTCCTTCCCTGAAACCCTTGGCCACCAAGAATGGAAAAATAGGGTCTTTTCATGTTGGATGTGCTAACAGGTTTATGGTCTAGCAGTGCTGCACCTCTGGAAGAGGCTAGTATGTGAGGGGTAAAGGCTTTGTTGCCTGCTCCTAAGCCACTAACGAGTCCCTGGAGCTGAATAAATTGGCAGGCAGTCTGGTAAAGTACTTATCGCACTTCGGGAGTGCTCGTCACCAAACTGTAGAGTGACTTGGGCAGGGGGGACATGATACCAACAAAAAAACTGGAGCAGCCAAATGGGCTTGCCAAAAAGGCAAAAAAAAGAGTTAAAGCTCTGTTGTGAACAGCCCCTTGCCAATCATGCTGCTGCTAGATGCTACATTTTTTCTTTTCGTTTATTTTTCTTTTTGTTCAGTACAACAATAGTTTCTCTTCTTGGGGAATGGTCCTGCTGTAGATTTGGTAAACTATATGCTGGAGATAACCCTGGGTATATGGGGTGAAAAACCCAAGTAGTTTTTATGGCCTGATACAGTCTGTGAGTTCGATAATACCGGTGGTCGGTCCCTTTTGTTACTGTATGAATCTGTAACATAGAAGACAGGAAACAGAAGTGTAAAGTTAGATCAGGGACAGAGTGATAATGACGGAAGGCATAAAAAAAGAATAAATGGGAAAGAATGAGAGAAAATTGAGATGGGATAGTAACTGCATTCATGTTCAAAGCAGCAGCTACTGACCCTGAGCAAGACTGATATATTGCCATCGACAGAGCAGTTTTTAAGGCAATACTGATCTCTGTTGACCAACACAGAAACAGAATAAACGTATGAAAATAGAGTATGGGGCTGTGTGGTGCGAACTGTGGCTGCTGCTTGAACCTGCTGTACTAAATATTCGCTCTAGCTCTGAGCACTAAGGATTTTTAAGCTGAAAGCTCTTTCTGGCTGCATCTGGATAATTGTAGAGCAATTGTTCGCCAGCAGCAGCCTGTAGCACAATGCCCTCATTCTGCTTGCCATGGCCCGTAGCACAGTTGCCAAGTTCCGCTGGCCGTATAGGCTGTGAAATTGCTGGTGGGGCTGGGGAGCTGCTGCGGCCAAAGCTGGGAAACCGATCCCGTAGTTTGTCCTAGGGGGTGACACGGTGCGTGGGCTCTGCGTCGACTTGTACGTGTGTGTGTGGTCAGGCTTGTAACTTGTACTGCTGGTACAACGCCTCAGCCCGGAACAGGGCTAGGGTATAAAATAATCATTTTATACGTGCTTACGTGCAGCTTGTTCTGTCTGCCGCAGGGTTCTGTGCTGCGCCTGAGCTTTGGGGGCATAACCTCCCTAATCGTTCTGTTCGTTGCACCAATTTTGGCTTTTTTTGTGGTTTAGAAATGCATTCTAGAATCATAGAATGCTTTAGGTTAGAAGAGACCTTAAAGGCCACCCAGTGCCACCCCCTGCCCTGGGCAGGGACACCTCCCACCAGCCCAGGCTGCTCCAAGCCCCGTCCAACCTGGCCTTGAACCCCTCCAGGGATGGGGCAGCCACAGCTTCTCTGGGCACCCTGGGCCAGGGGCTCACCGCCCTCAGAGTGGGAAATTTCTTCCTAATATCTAATCTAAATCTCCCCTCTTCACCCTGGTCCATTTAGCACCAGCCAGGTCCGCGGCGCAGGCCGGAACCCGCCTGCCTTCATCCGTGTCGGGCTGAGCGTGGCGCAGCCACGGGGGATCGGCTCCTCGCTGGAGCCTGGCGAGGGCTTTGCTGGCAACGAGCGGATTTACCTCCCCCGCAGTCGCAGAGGAGCGACACAGGCAGAGACGGCTTTGCGGAGCGCCCGTTACCTGTCGCTGTTTGCGCTCGTTTTCTCCCTTTCGGGGCAGTTGCAGGGAAATGCCTGTGCAGGGGAGATGGAGTTCCCTGGCAGACGCGTCGCGCTGCCCCTTCCCCGTCGCTGCCGAGGCGGTGGCGGGGCTGGCCGCCCGCCCCGGGCCCTCTCCCGCCACACGGCTCGCGGCTGACGTCCGTGCCGTCACGGCCCGTCGCTCTGACGTCGCCCGATGAGCTCACAGGGCAGGGCGGGGCGCGCTGTCCCGCCAAACGGGGCGCGGGCGGTGCCGGGCGCCGCCCCCCCCCCCCCCCCACCTCCCGTCAGCCGCCTCAGCCCCCTCAGCCCGGCCCCGGCCGAGATGCGGCGGGCGCTGCCGCTGCTCCGCGCTCTCCTCAGGCCCGGCGCCGCGGGGCGCCCGCCCCGGACACAGGCGCTCAGGGGGCTCCGCGCCACGCCTGCGGCGGGCGGCGGCGGCAGCGAGGTACCCGGGGCGGGGGGGGGGGGGCGCAGCCGGCGGATGCGTCCCGGGAGCGGGCGGGTCCCTCAGGGCGGGCGGGTGCCGGGGCGGAACCGGAACGGGCCATGGGCGGCGGCGGGCGAGCCCGGGTCGGCGGGTCCCGCTGCCGGGGATCGCCCCTGTTCCGCCTCGCCCGGGGGCCGATGCCGGGGTTCCCCGCAGGGCCCCGGAGCACCCCCCATCCCCGGGGGGGGCGGCGGCTTTTGCGGCGTGTTGTCTCAAAGGAGGAACCGGCGACTGTCGCGACTGTCGCGGCCGTGGCGCGGGGCTCCGGCCCCCCCCTTTGTTGTTGCCGCCCTGCGGATAGCTTGTCGCCAAGGGAGGGTGCCCTTGTCGTCAAAAGGGAAAAAATAGCTGTTAATTTCGTTATTTTCCTTGTTGGATATACAGAATGTGTAAAGTGAGAATTCCTTTCTCACTTCTTTTTTTCTCTGTGTGCTTAACAAAATACTTTTTTTTTTTAAAGCTGTGTTTACTATGAAACTATTACAGCGTAGTTCCAGTAATCTCCCGTACCAGTCCCCGAAGCCTGAGATAATTAGCGTACGCTTATCAGCCAGCCTGCAAGCTCATTTGGGGAGCAGTGGGGTTGTTTCCGATGAAGCCGTCGCAGACAATTTGGAGACAGCGGCTGCAGGGTTTCTGTTGTCAAAGAGAGGGCTGACGGCTGTCGAGGGGAGAAAGCAGAGCGCTTCGAGGGGGTACTTGCGTTTAAAACTGCACAAAACCCAACTGCCTAATTAAAGTCAGCAATATTGCAATACATTTGAAGTGTTGGCTTGATTAAACTGGGCTCTGTCAGGGAATGTGCTCAGACTCCTGGCTTTCCAAATGTCATTTGTGTGCCCGGTTTTGGCAGCGGCGAGAGCCGGTGTGTCGAGGAGTGTCTGTAGCTCCCTCACCTTCCCGATGGCAGGGGCAGCATCTGTCTTTGTGCTGTGCCCAGCTGCGGGCAAAATGCAGCAGCTGAATAATTGATGAGGAACAAAGTGCTGCTTAAGTAGGCAAAACGCCCTTCTCCCTGCCCGGGGAGAGCAGTGGGCTGGTTTGCCCTCAGACACCTGGAACAGCAAAGCCTGTCCCGCATCCGTCTCTGCGCCTGTTTTCCCCATCATGGTCAGTCCTGGCGCTTCATCTCCCCCTCCTGATGAACTGAAAGAGGGGATCATAAATCCCAAGAGCCCTTGATTCCATTTGAGGCGTAGGAGAGAACTGGTGTTTAGATTATAGACCCTTTTTGGTCCGTCTTTTTCCAGCCTTATTTAGTAACGGTTTCGTTGCTCAACGGTCCTCTCTCTGTCTCCACGCCTTTGGCTGATCACCCTCCTCATCTCTCTTACCCCCTCTTACCCCCGCGCTCCCTTTCTGGGCTCCTAACGGCCAGTTCACTTCTTCAAAGGCAGGCAGTGAGATAAATTTTAGTAACTCAAACAGCATCTTTGTTTAAGGAGGTGCTACCTTTAACCATGGGCATTAGTTTGCCGTATATAAAACTTAAGAATCAGCTGAAGCGATGTTTAAGGAGCACAACAGACACCCAGCTGTAGTCAACGCTGGTTGTGGAGCAGAAAAGTGTAAGTGACAGTAGGGACAGTTTTAGTATCTAAAACCAAGCCAAGCACAACATTTGCATTCAAGACCTACCTGCTGCTGAAAAAGAGACTTTTGTTTATTTTGTTAGTAGTCTTTTTTGTTAGTATTCTGTGCATTGAAATTACCTGTGAAATAAGGTGGGGATAAATCAATCAAAAGCACAATTCGCTGGCGCAGCAGCATGTATTTTGTACCCCTTTTTATCAATTTAACTCAATTTGTCCCAGTCTTCTGAAATGTTGTGGAACTACTCAAAAAGCAAGGTGGAACAAGGAACACAAAGGTGGAAAGCAAGGTGTATGCATAAGGAAATGGGAGCCGCAGTGCTCTTTTGTCACAGTAGGTATTGCAGTGTATGAATATGTCTGTAAGGCACATGAAAATGCACAAAGTTAAAGATCCATTCCTTCTCTACGGAGGCGTCTCTCTTCACCAGGCGTTAGCTATTGTTAGCCTTATCAAATGGGCCTAAGTAAGGGCATAACTGATGTACTCTTTCTTTTCAATTCCTTCTTACAGCTCAACACGCTGCCATCCTTTGGTTTTCTTTTTGACATCGATGGGGTACTGGTACGAGGAAAGACTCCGATTCCTGCTGCAAAAACAGCCTTTCAAAAGCTAGTGAATTCTCAGGGACAATTTTTGGTGCCTGTAGTATTCGTCACCAATGCAGGAGATTGCCTTCGCCAGAAAAAAGCTGATCAGTTGTCTCATCTGCTGGGAGTTCCAGTGAGTAGCTTAAATCTTAGTTATTTAGCTTTTTACTTACGGTGAGTGTGTCAAATGTATTAACTTCCATTAAATGCTGCTCAGTTAAATCAGTTTTCTTTTGCCCTTAAGCTCTCGGAAATGCTTTGCTGGAGGTATGATAAAAAATGCTGTCTAAAGCTAATGGTATTGCCATTGGTAAAAGTACTGATTTTTCCAATGGTAATGGAACAATGGTAATGGTCTTTGCAACGTTCTTATTGTGGGAATAAATCTTGCCTTCTCCTTCTGAATAACGAAAGCATGTGCCAATAATATGAAACTGCTCTAGCGAGCTGAGTGTCCTCTGTAATAATGTGCAAGATGGGACCTTCCTGCTTCTATTTTATATAAAACCTTACTCCCCGTGATTTGTGGGCGCTGCAGGCAGTAGGACTTCTCCACTGTTGGAGCCTGTGTTTGAGCATTGCTAAGATAAAGCCATAAAGTTCGTTCTGCAGTGCCTTTTGTTTCAGTAAGGGCCAGCAGATGTGAGCATATCTGTATCAATAAAATCCTGCGTGTCATGGGTAAAATAAGATCTCAATATATTTTTTTTATTTTTTTATTTTTAAGATCTGTAAAGGTGATAGGTAGCAATTCATAATAGCATCCTTCCAGGATAGTAATTTTACTGTTTTTATAACTATTGAAGCAATGGGATACGTAAACTAAAAAGTGAAGGTCTTCCCATACAATTAAATCAATACTGCAGTTTCGCGCAGGTACCACAGTTAGAACTGGGGTACTTATGATTCTTCTTCCCTGTTTGTTTTCTAAATGAATTTGGCAATTCTGTAAAACTAGGAGAGAAAACCTTGTGTTCATGTTCAATAGAATAATTCTGGCAGCTGAAAGGGGTATGTATGATGCTTTGTCAGGAATGTATTTTTTTCTGGCATATTATCACTACGTGGTCTGTGAAACTCAAGAGAAAATGATATGGTAGGGTTTGAGAAAATGATATGTTGTGTAATTCATAGAATTTGTCACACCTGTTAATTAAAATCTACATCCGAATAACTTATCTGAAAACCAACAGACTCCTTTTGTTTTTAAATCCCAAACAGATTTCACAAGATCAGGTGATGATGTCACACAGTCCTCTGCGGATGTTCAAACGTTACCATGAAAAATGTGTGCTTGTATCTGGACAAGGACCGCTTCTGGATATTGCTCAAGAGTATCTTTAAAACAAACAAACAAACAAACCAAACTGCTGCTTAACTGCAAGCTGTATTTTCCTTAATCAAGTTCAGGGGATCCTGTGGATCAAAGGACGACTAATATTTCAACACTATACATCCAGTAATAGGCAATGGTAGTTCTTACTATGATGCCAAATTTATGTTTTGAAAATGGTTGGTGTGTTGATATTTGCCTCACTTCGTTCTATCTGTTTTTAATGGGGAAGGAAAAAAAGAGAAAGATTTTTTTTTTTTTTATTGTTTTATTTGTATGTAAATGGCACTGTAGCACAAAGGGGAGCACATCTCTCAAGGATGAGAGCGTGGCATTCTATCTATTATTTCTCACAGCTGACTTTTAGCTCAGTAGCCGCTTCTATACTAACTGCCAAAAAGAACTTAAATGATGTTGATGTAACGATGGTATCAAAGCTTCAAACTGTAATTTAATGACCTTAACCTTTGCATAATCTTCGCTCATGCTTCCAGTAACTCCCTTCTGCACTTCCTCCTTTATTGGGATTTTAACCAAAGTTCGTGTAAATAATAAGTTGTAAAAAATGTATATGCGACTTTGAAGTGTAAGCTTTATTTCAAATACAAAGATGAGAAAAAGTTATTGAAGGAACGTTCCAGTTAACTGTCAAAATTTGTTAGGTATGGCTAAGAAAAGTATACTGCAAGACTGAATACGAAATATAAGAAGTGTATTTATGTTAGATAGCATTTTCATACGGGATAGTCTTTTATTTTAAAATAACTTTACGAATGGCCGAGATGTTAATTCCAATACAAAATCAGGTGGCTTAGTTTGCATAACTGATATATTTAAGTAGTTCTTATTTTCATTTGCGTTGTAAGATGTCACCTTAGTATTGAGAGTAGCATCACAACCGCTTTTTACACAAATGAGCAGTTGTACTTTGATTACCTATTGTTAACTAAGTTTAAATCAGGATTTAAGAGAAGTACTGTGCAAATCAGGAGGTTATTTCTTTCCCTTTTGGTCCTTTCCTTTTCCGATGTGTTTTGCTATTTATCTTAACTACTCGTAGAGAGTAATTAAACCTGATGGGTCAGTCCACCGTTTCGCAGAGATGGAGCGTTACAGTGTTTATCTGGCAATACCTTTGCAGCCGTAACGGCCTAAGGAAAGCACAGTCTGTGGAGACAGTATTATTTCCTCAACTGGCTCATATTTCTTTCCTGTAATAATTACACAAGATGTTGTCTTGCTGCCAGATAAACGCCTTTTTGTGCTTATGTAAAGATGATCTTGCAGTATTGGAGGTCTGGAGTGGCTCTTGCTTTTCATCTCATATTTTGAGCAAGATTTATGTATAATTTCTGGTTAAGATTTCGGACACATGGGTCTCCCATTTATAAATAATGGGATGATCATCTTTTTATCTCACAGAAGAAAAAGTCAGTCTTTGATATGTTGCTTTGATTCCTAAATTTGCTTTACCAGATAAACTGCTTATGTTAAAATTGTTAACGTGGAATTACCGATTTTTAAAATCTTGTAATATAAGCAGTTCTGTATCCTTAACTGGTATCTTCCCAGCCTTGGTTTCTGTCAGCCTATTACCATTGAAACATTGCGGGAGAAACACCCTTTGCTAGATGTAGTTGACCATGACAGGAGGCCCAATGTTCTGGTGAGTGAGTATTTTTTCTTTTAAAATTCTTTGTTTGCTCATTAGATGACATTCTGTAATAGGGGTCAATATTTAAACTATGTGTCTAGTGCTGTTGTTCTTACATTGTATTGTGACTTTGCTTTTCCACTTCTTTATTTGTTTTATTACAGCATTTTCAAGAACAACGATAGACTTTTTGCTATCAGTAGTAATCCTTTACCCTAATCTTTGATTGTGTAACTTACTGTTGTGGGAAACCTTATAATTTGGTACAGATACTTAATTCAAAATCTGTCTTGGAAGGTGTATTAGCTTCCTCAGATATGTGGAAGATAAAATAAGCTTTTTCCTTCAGTATAGGGTTGTCTTGGTGTTGTTTCTAGGCTTTGAGGTTGCTTGTATTGTAAATTAATGCTTTGTAGAGAATTATTTTTTCTCCAAAGGACCCCCTCGCTTGTTGATACTATTATTTAAACATACTAACAGTACATACAGTGTGGTTTCAACTGAATTGTGCAGAATTTCAAAAATAAGTGAATACATACACAGTAAATACATGCGTGTATTGTACGTATTCAGGGTCAGTACGTAGAGTGGATTTGTCAAGAAATTCTTTGTGGTTCACAGAATCCCTGACTCAGTTGTGTCATCTTTTGCTTTGCTTCTCAACCATGCGGATGCAGGAGTTCAAGAAACTGTTAATGTACTTGCCACCATAGGGAGTAAATCATGAAGTACAAACTCTTATTTGTCTAGCAAATATATTATGTGTTAGACAATGTATTTTTCTTTCGTAGAGTGTTTGAAATACATTTCAAAACCTGTTTTTCAAATGTCTTGTTAATACTAGAGGCCTCTTACTCCTGTGGAAAAAATAAACATCCATACTTTCATACACCAGTAAATTAAACAACTGAAACTTTATAGCTTGCCAGAGGAAGTTAAATAAATGTAGGAGGGTAGCGAGTGTAGAACGCACTAATTTGCTGTCCCTTTGCCATGAGATTCACTTCACAATTGAAATGAGTTTCTAAGTAAACTGACGTCAGGTATATACCAAAATAGAGAGTGTGTTTCCTGTCAGTGTTGCACAAGGTAACTGTGGGAGCTATACTTGAAATAATTCTGTTAAAAATAGTAGTAAATGTTTAATCTTGTAGAAAACGTTTACTTTTTTCTTATTGCAGTACCCCTCTGCTGTGGAGCTTCCCAAGATTGAGGGTCAGTTATCTTTACTTAACTTGCAACTATCCTTTGATAGGTGAAATATATTTATTGTACTTTTCTTTATAATTAGAATTTCCTTCAAAAGTTGGCTGAGGCGATTCTAAAATTTCCGTGTTAATGACATCTATCATTAATTTGGAATGTATCATGAGTGATAAAGCTATTTTTTTAATGTGTGTGGTTTTCAGCCATGTGTTTTTGAAGTTTCGGAAGACAGGGGAGGTTTGCTTTCCTCTTCATCTGCCCTTAACAGGCTATTGTTGCCTTCCTGTCAAAAATGAGGAATGAACTGATATGTTCACCAACAGTCAGTCTTGTTCGTACGGTGGGCAGGATGGTCGCTTCAGAGTTGTAGTAGAAGCATCTTGTTTCAGCAGACCGTATTCACCCTCGTCTCTTCTGAACTGCAGGAAAGTAGAAACTGGACTTTTGGATTTAAAAAAATCTGAGTCAGATTATGGCTGGAGACCAGAAAAATGTCTATAAACAACATTCAATTTTTTTTTTAAGATTAACAAAATAACATCTTTGATGGATTATTTAAATACTGTATGTAAATATGGAATTCACAAAGGTATGAAAGACATAGAAATACAATTTAGAACTTTATGGGGTTTTTTAGAACGTTTTATGGTGCTATGGAGAAACTTAGCCAATAAAAAAATAAAAAAAATTCTTAAACCTGTAGATTTTGCAGTGGGATATTTTGAGATATTCTGTGAATAAATGGGTATGGAATTTATTAAAAACCCTAAGTTAATGTGACTATTACATTAGTTCATGGTTAAATCAAATTACTTGTTCAGTTTCTTTAGACCAAGTTTTAGCATCAGAGATTTGGTGCCCTGTTAACTAATTCCATAACTCTGTCTGTAATTCCTGTTCCCGTAGCTGTTGTTTTGTTTGGGGAGCCAGTCAGATGGGAGACCAACCTCCAGCTGATCATAGATGTTCTGCTGACAAGCGGCTACCCTGGAAATCCCTACTGCCATGAAAACGACCCTCACATTCCCGTACTTGCATGTAACATGGATCTGATGTGGGTGGCTGAAGCACAGTCCCCAAGGTAAGTCCAATTATAACACGTGTGTCCATCGTGATATATTTTGGGTTTCCTCATTTCTACAGTAAAATGCAGAGTCAATACTTTTATACAAAATGCCTGCGATAGTTTCACAGTAGGTCTCGGCTTTGAATACGAGGTCTCTAAAGCAATGCACTTGCAGCAAGGGCTGCCTTATTACTGTCCACATTATTGCATTCAGGAAGTCGGTTACTCAAGATAAAAACTGCTTTAAGCCCTAAACCTTTTTGTTTCCCGTTCCCAGAAGAGTGAGGAAAGACAGGTTCTTGTCTGAGGGCCTCAGAGTCTCAGTTGAAAGACAAAAATGAAAAAATTGTCAAGGCCATTGTTTAATTTCATTAGGTCTTTCTTTGGTATTTCTCTTTTTCCACCCTACAGCTAGTAGGGTAAGGAATTGACCCTGCTAGGTGACAGCAGAAAACGTTTTTGAGCTGAGGGCAACGTAGTGAGCGCTTTAAGGAACATGAGAAAAAACAAGTAGAACACACATTGCAAGGTGGCATGATCTCCGATAGGGGTTTTGTTGGATTTTGTTTTTAATAGAAGGTAGTTCTTTGATAGTTTTGTTTCCTCTCTCCTCCCCCAGTCTAAAATTTGAACATACACCGAAATAGAAATTGTTGTTGTTGTGACCCGATTGCTGCCTTGATCTTGGGCTGAAGACCTTGGCAGATACCCTTACTTGGATGCAAAGACCGTTTCTAATTAGTATGTTGGCAAAATACCTATGTGTGATAGTTTCAGGCAAGTGTAAGGCAACCAATATATCTACAGTGAACAAGATCCTCAGTTTCAGTTGTGTCCTTTGGGAAAGATCCAGTATAAAGTTCATTTTTTTTTTTCATTTGAGTTTGACAGTATGACAAGTTTACATCTCTCAAGGCTGTTACCTTCACTACTGGAATACAATGGCACGACTAAGTTGTTTTAAGCTGTTGCTAATAATTACTGGAAAAAATTTTATGCTTATTTAATGGTAATTCATAATATAAAGCAACAAACAGGGTGGAGAAAGGGAACGAAGGCTTCACTCAGAATTCAGAAAAGCTAATTCTGTACCACATTTAAAAGTGCTACAGCTGCCTCCTCCTTTGTAGCTTTTTTCCTTAAAAGACTATTTTGATTTCAAGGCCACAAGAGATTTAATTTCTCTATTAGTGCACCTCGTGTATTTCTCCTGCATTCTGATGCTCTTTATATTGGTGTTTTGGTGTTGGTTTTTTTGGGCTGTAGATACCTGGTTTGAGCAGCTATACTAATCTATGTGCATTAGAAGTTACTTAGCAGATCTTTTTAAGAACGATGTGTTATTTATTGTATATAGAACCTTTTATTCTTTTGTGGTTTTGATAATTCCGTATTTCTCAAGTGATACATATTAGTTCATCCCTAATATCACACCCAGTAATGAAGTAAAACTGCTTTTTTCATCTTGAGATTACGTCTTTGAAATTGCTGATTTACTGGCATGGTGGTTGACCCATCATCACTGTTTCTACCTTGATCAAAATAACTGAGTTATCAAAAGCATGCTGTAAAATTAGAGTTTGTTCCTTGATCCTCCTTTGCATCCCGTTTTTTAGAGAAACCCATGAAGTGTTTTTGTTTCCATATTACAAGTGGGCTTTGGTATACTCTTGTGTTTAAAGAGATATTAATTTTCCTTCTGTCTGACTTTCATTTTCCATTCCTCCTCTTTGTGAATTTGGCTGGTTCTGTTAGATCACTGCAGAGAGTACATCACGGGCTAGGCATTATTTCAAGAAGCATCACTTTTGTAAGTAGGGTATCTACTTAAATGCAAGTAACACTAACACAAACCATTGCAACATTTTAAAAATAGGTAAGTCTGTAGCGCTCTGCCAATAACACGTTTTTGTTGTGGTCTTTATTGTTCAGCTAATCAGTACTTGATTTTCAGTAAAACATCTGTGGAAATGTGCATACAAATGGAGGGAAATTTTATAGTTACAGGATGTGATTTATTACTAAAAGATCATGAAACAAAAAAGCCTTGCTTTTTTATGTGTACCTAATATAATTTGATTTATCTTTATATCTGTGTAGGTTTGGGCATGGAACATTCATGGTTTGTTTGGAAAACATTTACAAGAAGATCACTGGCAAAGAGCTGAAATATGAGGCCTTAATGGGCAAACCCAGTAAACTGACCTACCAGTACGCAGAATACCTCATCAGGGCTCAGGCAGCAGAAAGGCAATGGAAGCAACCCATTCAGACTCTTTATGCTGTCGGGTAAGATACCATAAGCCTAATGAGTTCATCAGGAAATCACTCGCGACATAAATATCAGCAATGAAAAATACACGACTCTTACTGCTTTGTTTCTCACACCATTAGGACCACCTAATGTTCTTGGTGTTGCAATGTACTTGTAATGTTTTTGAGCCTTGCTGTTTCTAATCTTCAAAAATTAATAATACTTTGCTGTTTCTATGTGTAATTTCTGTAGAAGCACAAAAAGTGGTTTATACGCGACTAAGATTTCTCAGGATTTTTTATTATTATTTTTGTTTAATTTTTGTAGTAGGCTGTGTAAATCTAACAAAAAGAATTTGCATGGGTGGTTTGTTTTGTTAGCTTTACTGGTATAAAACACCAACAAGCTTTGAGTGAATGATAGTTATTAGGGAATGCAGAGCTAGAATTTATTTGTGAGGTCGTTAAGCTCGGTCATATGCTACTGTGCATGCTGTCACATCATAGAATCCTTTTCATAGAAAAAGATAAAGCTGTATTGTATTAAAGACTGTTTCAGAATCTCCAAGATGTTTGGGAATACAATCAGCTCATTCATGGACTGCTAATACCTATCCTTGATTTTCCCCTCCCCCTGCCCTGCTCTGCAATTTCAATGTGCAGAGTTACTCGTAGGTCATGCTTAATGAAAATGGTGTGATTAAATAGCTATGGGAATGGATTTCTTCCTATCTCCATACTTCCACAGAAAGTTATGTAAAGTATAAAATAAACTGTTACATCGAAACCATAAAAACGTCTTTCATACAATCGAAATTTGACAACTAAAACTGCACTGCTGACTAAACTTTCTTCTTCTATTTCCAGAGATAATCTCATGACTGATGTCTATGGTGCTAACCTTTACAACCGCTACCTTGAAGAGAACTCCAGAAAAGGTTCAAAATCACGGATTCAGGCCAAAGTTGCTGGTGGCAGTGGATCTGCCGCTCTCTCTCAGGATGACGAAATAGACAACAGTTGGGAGAATGAATTAGCGTCCGCAGCTGCTGCCCGCTGTAGGTCTGTTCTGGTTTGTACCGGGGTTTACAACCCTCACACGGAGGTACCCTTGGATACCAGGGAGAGCATCACTGAAACGGTATTCCACGGCCACAGAGATTTTAGATTTGAGCCCGGTTTAGTAGAACCAGATCATATTGTACCAGATGTTGATGCTGCCGTAGACCTGGTCTTCCAGCTGGAGAACTTTGCACCTAATTGAGATGACGTGATTTCTTAAGGACTACTCAGTGCTATGCTTTTCTGCCCAAAAAGCAAACTGCTTTAAAATCATGCCACAAACTGATGCTTTCTAAAATTTTTAACTTTTAATACAATCTTATATGAAGTATATTAATGCATTTAGGTATATTAATATACTTAATGTAAGTATATCAGATATCAGTAATGCTTTTTTAAGTACTTTGACACATGTAATTTCTTGCTTTAGTTGCCCTTTATTGTCCTCCTATTCATTATGTTAGGTATTTTAATAGCAGTTTTTCATGTTAGTGGCACTTAAATTCCCACATGACAGTACATTCTTCTGTTTGCTTGAAGATTTAGCTTCTAGGTATTAGGGATCTTGAGGATATTGGATTGTGGTGTTGGGGTCATTCAGACAATGACAAATTGGCCAGTACGGAGCACAACGTGTTACTGCCTGCTATTCTGCAAGTAATGGAGTGCGCTTTCAGATTAGAGCGAAGTTCATGTCTCTTCTGCTGCTCTGTACCTGTTCACGTTTAACACTGCAGCCTTAATTTTTATCTCTTTTGTCATGTGTCTGGAGCTGCTATTGCTTCTCGCTGCTCCGACATGTAAAGCCTTAATAGAGAAGCCCATGTCAGATGGAGAGGGCTGAATTGTTAATGCCATTTTTGGAACTCCAACTGAGCTGAGCACAGTGATGCAAGGAAAGCGTCCAGCAGCGGGTGCCCTGTGTGGCGTAATACCTGGCCTTTTTGTCCTTGCCTTTTATCTGCACTTTTTTTTGAGGAATTTAGAATATTAGAAAGCTTTAGCAATTATGTTTCAGGTGTTTGTGTCAGTTGGACTTTTCCACTGAGTGAGTGACTACTGTTTGGGCAAAAAGTGCCTAGTAATTTACTTGAAGCCTCATACCACTGTGGTGATTAACCGGCCTTGAGTGTAATATATTTCAGCTTGTGTCAGTGTTATATGTTGTTTGGTTCGTGGATTTTATAGCTGTTCATTTTTTAAAAAAAAAAGTAATTTATGTTATTTTTATAAAATACTTTTAAACATTTTCATCCAAAAGATGCCTTTGAAAATATTTTTGTGTTAATTTGTTGTAACAGAGTATATGGTGCACTTGTGACAGAACCTTAGAAAACATAAGCCAATTAAGTGTGCTTAAAAACAAAGCCAACTCACATACAAATATCACTTAACATCACCTTGGGGGCTAGTTGGGTTTTTATGGTTGGGTTTGGTTTTGTTTGTTGGTTTTTTTTTTTTCCAAATTAGAAATTGTACAAACAAAAATCTGTGGGTCTTCAGTTTTCCCAAATTCTTGCAAAACTAGCAGAATGCTGGCTTAAAAGCATTGGTAAGAGAGATGGTGGCATAAAGTGAAATGACCTCCTGGCCAGCTTCTTCACTGCTTATTGTCCTGAAATCAAAATCTGAAAGCTCGTGTCATGAGGAGAACATTGCTGCTATAAAGTCAGATTTTGTTGTTTTTGTGTTTTCTCCATTTGCAAACCGCTGTAATCCCCCTCTCTGCTATCAGGATTGTTGATTCGTTCACTCATAATGTTTCGTAAGTAGCTTTCAACGTATCTTGCTGGACCCAGTTTAAGGACAGTGCTCTAGCACTGTATTTCCTGTTTCTTCACTGGGAAAGTATTACAGCAGCACATTCTTGCCTTTTTTAATTGTTACAATAAACAGATATATACCTGTTTCTTTAGTGCTTTCCTGTAATACGCCAACCATTTGCAAAGTATGCCAAATCTTTCGAAGTAAGGATTGTAGTTTTGTAAAATGTCAGGGTGACTGAAGTTGCGTTGTTTCAATACTGAAGCATGTTGCAGAGCTCTTTAACGATTACCAGAAGCGGTTTCAGGCTGTCAGTGAAGCAAGGAATAAAAATGTGAAAGTTGATGCAGAACAGAAAATGTTCAATTTGTTTCTTCTTCCCCTGCCCCCCAAACATACATGAACACTTGAAAAGGTTCATGAAGGAACTGTCTATATACTTCTTAAATTTTGTCCCTTGTGGAAACATTAACTTATAATGCATATGTAGAAAACAAATATTGTTTGACTGTCAGACTGATACTGTTTTTAACTGAAAGGAAGACAGGTTTTTAGGCTGTATTCCTCTTAGACCATTTAGGCTGCGTCTGCGTTGCAGGGGTGTGAATGTTGCCCGATGAGTCTGCTGGAGCTGTCATTAACGTGATTCTTCGTATGAATGTATGACTGAGTCCCAATAGCGGACTAGGGTGCCATTAGATTTGGAGCTGCATCAGTACAAAACAAAAAATAGGCAGTTGTTGGCACAGGTGGTGGACACAGATAGTTAATATATATGGGTATTACTATAAAAGACGAAAGAGAAATGTTAGTGTGGTAAACACTTGCACTATGTCAGTGAGCTAGGCAAATATTTTGGTGAGATGTCAGGAAAACTAAATTTTTAAGGAAGGATTTGAAGGAGTATAGTGAGTTACCATTGAGGATGTTTACCTGGAGCCTTTGGCAAAGATGAAGAACCCCACAGCATCCACCTGCTAGCTAATCCCACAACTTCACTGCAGGGGTGAGCTAGCTACATGGGAATGAGATTGTGTATTCCCTAATTAGTACTGCAGCCACGCAGCATACATAGCTCTAGCTCTAGAGCCTGAAAGCAACCTGCTTCCTTGGTGACATATTCAATGTTTATGTGCACTGAGTAATTACACCACAGTTAGGATTTTGAAGTATTACTGGTGTTAGTAGTATAGCAAAAAGTAGAAAAAGCATGTGTGTTCCTCCCTCAGGGAGTCCCACTCCAGTTTACACTTCAATTTCTGGTGAAAATATTTGTGCCAAGGTGCTACTATGTGACTCAGCAAACCTTCCATTCCACCTGCATTACTCAACACCAAATTCCAGTAAAAGAGTTGTCCTCTTTATCTTTTTATTAATGTGACTGCTCAAAAAGCAGACATTGTTCATTATATTATTATTTAACGTCTTAAAAATGAAGATGCTACACTGACAGACTTCTAAGTCTTTGAATTTTGTTCACTTCCTGTTCACTCAGGAAGTGGTACAAATAAGATTTTTTTTTTTTAGAAGTGTCATAAAACATTGCATCTGAGTTAGCACTGTAATTTCTAACCTTTAAAATGAAATTCAGCGATTCTTTGTTAGTAATGATGTGTGGAAATCCTTGGAAGAAATCTCAGTCTCTGGTACTGGAAAGGTGCTTTTTATCAGAGTTCTTAAGGAAAACTGAGTTTAGTAAAATGTTCTTTCTAATTATTCAGCTAAGAGTGAGATAAATTAATATTATATTAGGTAAGAAAAAGGCTAAGACCCTGTCTTAACTTTTGCTCTCCTTTCTTTGAATGTCCTCTTACCTGGATTGTCACTTTCATTCTTTCATGTGTTTTCAGCTTTGACATTTACCTGTTTGAAACAGACAATATTTACCACATGTTCAGTGTATTTCAGTCATAACATAGGTAAGCTATTGGATGTTACAATAATTCTTTCAAGTTTAAAATGTACTGTTGAAACACGTGTTTCAGAATATGTACAGAAATAGCTCACTGAAATAACTTTTTAAAAATACTTCTGAGGATCTTCTTGTAAGTAGAACTTGCCCTTTGTTTGCATGGTAGTATTTTTGTTCTTGGTACCTTTTTTTTTTTCTATATAAAAAGATCCCTCAAAAACCGCCTTTCAAAAATATATCCTGTGCTTATTTGTGCTAATACAAAATTAACAATATTTTGAATTCCAATCACGTGTTGTCTTCAGTATCACTTTTTTCTTTAGAAGCATTTTTCAATTAAATTGAAGTTAGAGGAATGTATGAAACTTGTATTTTAAGAAAAACAATTTTTCAGGCATCTCCTTTTCGATATTAAAAAATACTTGCATTTAAAATTAAGTTTATCGTGTAAAAACTTGAATACTGTTAAGGAAAAGGAATAATGTATTTTGTAGTACATCCTATGTTTATGAAATCAGTCTGCTATATTGATACTACTTGTTATGGAATAATCTTTTCAAATTGCAGAACTTTTTAGTAAAATATCATATCCAGGCAGCTTGTCTGAAAGATGTGAGTAATTCACAAGAATCTGTTGCAGTATTTTGTAGTAAGTTACTTCTTTCCATAAACTGCTCAATAATTTATTTTCGGGGACAACTTCTGTTGCCATGTCTTTTGTTCTTCAGCAACACAAATGTGAGTATATGCTGTGATATCATGTAAATGAATCGCATCTAGAAAAATTAAACATATTTCATCAGTAGTAGGAGACAAAACGCAGTCTCTGCAATGCGGTGGGACTGACAGACGGCTGTTTGTATTGAAAAAGACCCTCTGAAGTGAATGTTTTCACTAACCTTGAAAGATATTGTTGCTACTGTCAGTGTCCTATTTAAGCCCAGTATACAATTTTTAGCCCTCTGTTGGAGTTCATTAGGCTTCATCCGGTGGGAATCCAGCTGATGAGCTTGGAGACCACTCTGCAGAGCAAGTGGAGGTGATCAGAAGACGCCTTGATCCAACTAGAACAGTCATGCAGCTGTACCCATCCAGGACCACACACTTTGGCAGAGTTGAGGTGTTTAAGTCCAGGATCTGTTAGATTCAGGAGGAACACAGAAGAATGTACGTGGGGTTTGGGCTGGGCTTGTTGGAGGTGCAAAGATGTCTTCTTTCACACGTGGCCTGGGTTCACTTCTCCACTGCCATCTCTAGTTTTTGTAGGGGATTATTTGCCATTTTGGTGAATTAACCTGTTATTTTGGCAGAAGACAGTGAAATGCTTAAAGTGGAAGACAGTTGTAATTAATCTCCAAATTAATGGCTGGTCTCTGAGAAGGCTTGTCTCCTAAAAAGCTTTGAAAATGTAGTTGTCCAGCCCACCTCGCATGAATGTGAACTGATGTAATAGGTATTTACCGTCGGTTTTCACACAAATAAACTGTTCTTCTAAGCAGCACGCCCTTTTTGAAAGCCTCGCCAGCCTGAGCACAAGTCACAAGCATTTCTCAAAGGCATTAAGTTCAGAAAAGTCCTGGTGTAATCCATGTCCAGGTGGGAGCTCGTTTTCACCCTTGGTAAAGCCCCTGTGCCGCAGTGTGACTGCTCCCCCAGCCACCTCCGGAGCTGGAGGTGGGGACTGGAGACTCCCTTGTCTTAAACACACAAATACGGGGCTTCTCAGTAAGAACTGAATTCATTTGGGAAGCGAAGGGATAGACACCTGCTCTGATGGATACTCGCTGTTTTTTGCTATGGGACTCTCCGGGCTCGATGGGCGCCGGCGGCGTTCCCACTCCGCGGCCGCGGGGGGCGCCCTCCGCCATCTTGTCTTTACCTCAGCCGGGCGGCGCTCGCGGCTGAGGCACGGCGCTGGGCGGGAAAGGGGCGGCGGTGCTGCCACCCTCTCCTGCCTTTTGTCTTTTATTTTCCTTTCTGTTTTTTTTTCACCCCGTCCCCCCAGTTTGTAGAAGTAGTAAAATGCAAAACCATTGCCCCCACGCGAGTTCTCCAAGGCTCGGGGTATTGCAGCTTCTCCAACTCTGTGGACTGAACTCCAGCTTGGTGAGTGGTAACATGGGCTTGGCAGACCCTCAAAAAGCCAAAATGCTTAAAAAATAGCAGGCGAGAGTGTTCATTCATAATTTTATGTGCCTCTCATTCGCACCCTTTCTTGGTTTCAAACAAGTTCAGAGCACTTTCCAGTCAGTGACTGAGAAACTGTGTCCCAGGGGTTTGAGAGATGAGCTCAGTTTGGTGCTCTTGAAAACTCTCCCAGCTGCTGGGAAAGATATGTTCACCCCCCAGTTTTGCTGTAGGTGGTTTCAGATGAATCAGAAATACGCAGTTTTAGTAAGGGCTGTGTTTTATGTAGGGGGTTTGTGTGCTTTATAAAACTGGCAATCGTTTGGGCTTTCTTCAGCAAGAAAATAAGCAACTGTGGCGTGGAAGTGACACAGTGAGGGTTGTGTCTGTAAAACGTGGAAAGGATGCACAGCTGAAAGGCCCTGGAGCGTTTGGGTTTTGTTCCGTCTGTGGGTGGATGGACTCACAGAGAGATGGGTATTGTACCGTGGCCGTGCTTTCTCAGCTCTGGATTTTCAGAACTTCCATGTCAGCTCTTTGTCAGCTTTTTCCTGTTAAAAAAAGAAGTGTTTCTAGGTGATGGATGGAAAGTAGGAATACTAACAAAATGATTCACAGAAACATTGTGCTAAGCTTTGCCGTTTCAAATGTACGTTATTTTTGTTCCCAACAGCTAGGATTGAATCTCAGTTGAGTCAATTAATCGTCCAGAGTGCAGCTCCAAGCATAATATCTGCATGTAGTGGCACCAAGACGTCCACCTTTGTAATGATTGAATATAGTTCTGTATGAAGTGCAGAAGTACATTTGAAATTGATGTACATGTATAAATTGCTTTAAATTACACTTAATTGCATAGGCAGGTGAAAAGTATGTGAACTAGCCCAAAGCATTGGTTGACTTAGCTTTGCATATACCCTGTCTTCTGTGTGCTGGTTAAAAGGAAGAATGCCGTGTTGTTATGTCAAGTGCAGTGTAAATATTTTGTCCCCCCACCTACTCTCACTGGGGATTAAAGGAACATAGAAACAGGGACCTGAATAACACAGCACGCAGAAGGCAATTGCTGAAAGAGGTAGATATCTCTTTCCTTCAGTGTCATAGGCAAGAAGCCAGGGTTACAGAAGTGTCTTAAAAACTCAATGGTGTGCTTCTAACTTGAACAGAAATGGGTAATAACGTTCTTTATTGTATGGCAACACTGCATATCTGACACAGTTTGTATTAAAATTTTTTGTCTATACAAGGATGAATTCTTGGGTGATGAAATATATCCTGTTTTCAACGTTGACTGAAACAGCCTGTATGTTGAAAGTTTCAGAAAAGAGTCTTTCTGTAGTCACTTCTGTGAATAAAAGAAATCAGTACATGCTCCAAACAGCATAGATGGGTTTACTTTGTGTAATTAAGACCACCTGAGACTCAGCTGGTCTAAATTAGAAGTTCTCCTCCTTGCATTTTGTTGGTCTTGTATGCCAAGCTCAGAATCCAGTATCAGAATCTAAGATCATGCTAAACATGTTTTAGTTTAAGGCTCAGCTAGGTTTGCTGCAGGTTTATTTCTTGACCTCTTTCTGCAGCAGAAGCAGCACCTGTTGTATAGGTAAGAATATTTCTCTGAATAAGAAATGGATTTTCAACAGGTCATGAGCTTCATGCCTTGTTTTATGGAAGTGTACATGTGAATGTGCTTTCTGCTGGTTTAACAGCTAAGTTCCTAACCATAGATGGGGAGAAAAAACATTCAGTGAACTCAGACTATAAAAAAAGAAGGGTATTTTGTTGCAGGTGCAAGCTACCTAATGAAAGCCACTTTGCCTCACTAAGAAGAAAAGAAAAATGGTTGTGATGTGTGTAGATCTCCTCCTGCATCCAAACTATTCCACATTCCTAGAAAATTCAAGGAAGAAAGAGTTTCTAGAATTGTGACTAAGAAGTCCCTTTAAACTGTTTGTCATGTGCACTAATAATAAAGCCAACTAAACAGTTGTCACGGTTATTTTCCACAATAAGTTCCAGTTACCAAGAGAGACCTGTTAATGATATGTATTTTAATTTGCCACACATGCTTACAAATGATCAGGCAGCAGAGATCAGAGCAGCGTTTTGTTTTTTTTTTTTTTCAGTGTGGGTTTTTTTTTTCCCCTACACATAACCTTTTATGACTGGTTTAGCCTGTTCACATTTTCAAGGGTCCTTAAGTGTGTCCTGGGCAGATTCTGGCTTCCCATGTTGCTCCCTTGTCAGTCAGGGTTGTGTTTTCTGCATGTCATAGAGTGCTTTGGAAGATGACCTGGGAAGCAGCTATGAAACTATTAGTTATATCAACACAGGTGTGCGTCCTTTCTGCTCTGGAAATATTGTGAGACCTTATTAGCAGCAAGACAGGCAGGTTCCAAGGTTCATACAAGGTGACATATGACGAGCTCATCATTGGCATATGCTGTGAAAACACAGACTTGCTTTTGGAGGCCATCCATTTTACAGAGATAAGAGAGAACTGTTCTACATGTTATAGTCTAAGACTGTATTATAATAATGGTATTATTTACAGAAATGTAAATAACAAATTTACATAAATGAAGCCCAGCTTTGTATAAACTGTTACATTTGGTCTCATCACAGCCTTGGAATTCACGACTTGCTTTTTCCTTTGTATTTTTTGGGGTAAGTTAGTTTTTTCCCCACGGAGATTTAGAAACTGTACTATAGATGTGCAGAATACATGTGAAGTACATATATATAAAAAAAAGGTCAATACCTACGAAGAGTAGGTGCATGTTAAGCATGACACTTGCATTATTTATCTCTTACGCTGATTCTCTACAGCACTGTGCACACCAGTGACGTGTATAGTTATATCCAGAATGTTTCAGTAGTAAAGAACATGTCATCATCAGAGAATAACTAATGAATTCAGCTACACCCAGGACTCTAAGGAGCCAGCTTTAGAGCACAGCCATTTCATTGAAAACTACTGATTGCTGTTTTGGTATCTGAGGCTGCTATTGAAATAGTAGACTGAATATAGAACGAAGTAACTCCTGTGGATCAAAATGCAGGTTTTAAAAACCTGCTTAGCTCACCTACTGACGTTAGAATTCAAGAGCCAAGCAAAGAGAAAGGGGTGTTGCTTTGTTTAATTTACAGCAATTAAATAAAATCCAGGATCTAAGTGTTGCCTTGGGAAGGTACAGTTGTAGCTACATTGTTTACACTTAATTGTAAGAACTGAAAAAGTTATTTGCACTTCTCCAACATTGAGGGCTTTGGTTTTCATTCTTCATCTTCTGGCCAGTTACGTTGGACAGCTTACTAATTTAAAAAAATTTAATGTGCAGCCTTTATGTGAGTTATGAGCAGTTGTAGGGTAAGAAGAGAGTTAACTGTTATTTGTTTAATAAGGAGTGCATTAGATCTTATCTTGTGTAAAAGTAGAAGACCATTCAGCACTGTAGAGTAAGATATGTAATTTCTTAAAATTTGATTTTGTTTCTGATAATAAGCCACAGCAGGTATGTGCATAAAAGAACAATAAAATATATTAATTGCCAAATGTTTACTTTAATTAAACCTTTTTAATGATACACAATACAATGTATCCACTACTTTGCTAAAATTCACAACAAAAAGCAGGTTTCATATGTTTAAAAATATTTTTTGTAATAAATTCATAAATAGATGAAGGTGAAGTATAAAAAATTACTGTAGTATGCAAGCTTGCTCCCTTGTCGTCTCATATTCCAAATGATCTAGTCAGTATTGTGATAAGAAAGTTTAAAAGCAAAGTAGTTACTGATGATTAGAAATGTACAGCCTGCATCTCTGGAAGAAACCTTGAAAAACAGCAACAGATTTGTCCTAGAAAATGCAGAATAATTTTAACACTGTTATCATCCAAACCCTTCAAATAATTTTGGAATGCAGCAAATGAATTCAATATGAATTAGAGATTTTCATTTTCTCCCCAACAGGTGTGTGAGCCAGACTCACTTGAATGCTTTCTGCTCTATGGAGTTGTGGGTTTTGTGGCTGTCAGGTATCAGTGAGCGAGGCACAAAAGAGGGAAAAAACTGGTTGACGGCACCGAGCATATCCGACTATCAAAAATCTTAGCATTTCTCCTTATAGACTTATAAAATAGAAATCTTTAAAAACTGTTACAAATAACTAAATTCACCTTCTGCTCAATATCTGTGTGTATCTACTTTATGTCTGGCAAGCAGGACAGTGTCTGATCTAATCCGTTGGCTTCCCCTGGTTTTGAAATGGTCTGTGTAGTAGCACCATTCCAACACTTAACTCTATCTGGTCAATCCCTTATATTACACCACCAAACTGTATTAGCAAAGTTATTATCCTCATCAATATTATCACTTTCTTAAGAAAATGTATATAGCATTTTATTTTGTCACGTATCTTATCACGTATCAAGTACTTTTCACGTTTACAATAATCTACTTTAATATCATTTATAAAGGAAAAAAGGCTTACTAACACACAGCATTGTATTTTTCATGTTCATTCCCTATTTCAGAATAATCAGGATGCTCTGCTTTTCACATGAACATATATTTTTTTCTGATAACTAATTTCCTTTAGTGCAAAACCAGTTCCATACAAGTTTTGTGCTTTTTTGTAATGGTAACCAGATGCTTTTGAAGACGTTGGTAGGCATCTGTCTGCAGCTGTAATGTCTCTGAAAATTCAGCTCTTAACTCGCTTTTTAAAAGTACCTTCAAATTGTCCAGACAAGTTTGCATGCCGTGTTCAAAGGACAATCTTTCAATACAATCTTTCACGTACAACAGTTTAGATAGATACCCAAAATCACTCCACTGCATCTTCATATGAGTCTATATTACTCATGGAATTTATTGCAGAAAAAAGGGGTGTTGATCATCGCATGTTCCACAGTGCAGTGTAATAGGCTGCTACTTAGTGGTTACTGAAAAGACACTGGCTTTTGGAAATACACAGATTGTGTTGGTCAGGTGCGTTAAAAAGACAATTAAATACAGTCTAAATACAGTCTTTTTGTTTAATGTTCTCCTCTGCTTTTATCTTGAGAAGATAATCTTTGTGTCATAAGGTTCTTTATATTGATTGAACAATTAGAAATCATAACTCCTAGGTTGCCACAATTGTGGTCTATGTAAGGTACTTTCTCTAAGCTAAAATTTAGATCCAGAAACTTGGATCCTTTCAGCTAGCTGTTACATCTGAATGGTGTGTACCGAGTGAGTTTATGGGGCAATTAAGATTTAAACTCCTGCAGAGTAGTCAATGATAAGCTGTATGTTCTAATGAAAGCTTAAAGTAAGTGACTGCTATTCTTACTATTGTAGTCTAGGCTTTAAAATGAAGAGATATACATCTAGGATTTTTTTAATGTTATGTTTATGACTAAAGAAAAGAAAATAGTTCGCTTGTAGTAATTTAGCTGTAATAGCAAATTTTGAATGGGTTAGGTAAGCCTTAGACAGAAGTGGCTTAAAGAGAACCAGCTTTATGAAGCTGCTGTACCTACCTAATACCTTACCCTGACCTGCACTACCTACTCAGATGAATGATGGCAAAGCTGGACTTGATTGATTTCAGAGTGCAGTGCATTATATACAGACATTACAGATATTAAAAAACTGTCACAGGAGCAGGAGATTGATAGCTATACACGTGCAAAAACCTGCTGGTTATAGTCTATCTGGTGGCCCTTCAGTGCTTTGTGATAGGAAGATTAATCCTCAGTTTTCTGTTAAATTTGAGGCTGAAAGTAAATAGAAATCACTGTCAGCAGTTCAGTTGTATAATTGAATTGTAAATAACTCAATTGAAGTAATCCTGCGAAAGAAACATGGAAAGTAACTTCCTGTATGATAAAGAGAGCCTCAATAATTTTTTATCAATGTATGATCTTGGATTGTATCTGGTTTTCTAAAGGTTTTCAAATGGTGTCCTGGACGAGAGAGGCAAACTTTTACCTCATAATGGAAGGAACAGGTTCTAAATACAGCTTTAAGCTGATTTAATAGCTCTCCAAATGTTAAACTGTTCTGTTACCATACACTTAAGTAGTTTAGCAGTCCACTCCTGTTCAGTACAGACAACAGTCAAATTTACGTTGTAGAAAAAGTAAACAGGAAAACCGGTTAACTATTTTGTAGTGTATTTTGTGAAGGAAACAATTTTCTTTGAACTGAGTAAGCATTGATTAAACCTACCGTATTTAATCAGACTAAATAGAAAATTTTCACTGACTGTTATTCAGGCCTCACTTGACTCATTCTTGTGAAGTTACTCTGTTCACTTGTTTTCCACTGGCTGCTGACTCATATGGAAAGACAAGGCAATTGACGACATGGTCTGTCTTCAGTGACACCTAAAGTTGCGAATATAATACAGGTTGTTGCCTTTATCAGTGTTCAAGTAATAGAAATCCTTCTTAAAAAAAGACATAGAAAAAAAATATCATAACTCTCTTGTACTTCAAAGAATTATTTTTAAAGTGCATTTTAACATTTTTCAGTCATATTAAAACAATGCTATTTAAGATCAGGATAGGAGAGTATGCTGGCTATTTTTATCTAATCTCTGGCAACAATTCCATGGACAGCAAATATACATTTGGATTGGTTTGTTTGTTTGTTTTGAATTTGTAACCCTGCTCTTCTCCAAGTATACTAATGTGAAATGATAAAAATGATGCAGAGGGCTGAGCTCGAGCTGGAAATCAGGACATCCATCTGGAATAGTGTGGGGTTCTTTTTCTAAAGTATGCAGTGGGGATTGCAATTAAATGCTTTCATCTGAGAGTTTTTGCTGCTTCAAATACATAACCCAGTTCAATAGTTAAAAGAAATCTAACATTATCTGGCCAGTAAAAACTAAGATACCCAGGAGGCTGGTTCTCTAACTGAAATCTCACTGGGATGATCATCACAAAAAGATACTGCAAAAATAAAACTGAGACAGTGTTTCCCCAAATCTATGAATCTCTTCTTATAGCAGGGAAAAGAATTGTCAAATCTGAGAACAGCCCAATTATAAAGGACTCTGCTCTGTGACTCTGATGTCACGATACCTCATATAACTAATAAAACGTAACTATTAATCTACATGGGTTAACAATGTGGTATCTTTTATTGATGAATTTGTAAATCTAGAATGTCTTTTAATTGATGAAATAATCTAGTATGATTTGAGAAAGGATAATTAAGTGGTTAGGGTGATTAGCCTAAATTTTGGGATTAATTTCCTTTCAATTCCACCAAGAACTACACATGTCCTTGGATCTATTGCTCTTTAATTGCCTCACTTCTTGTACCACAAGGGTGGGAATACAAGCTACACGGTCATCATCAGCTACTGGGGCAAAGAGAGTCATGTGAGAACCATCTCTTCGCAAAAGAATACATATTCGCTCTAATTTCCTTGCATTTTCCCTGTTTAGCAGTTGCACACTCTACCTGTAACCTGGTTTGTTTCTGTGAAGTCTCTACAAGAGAATGACTGACAGGGGTTAAACTGAGCACTCTCCAAGGTTGGAAGATACCAAAAGGAGAGTAATTTTATTTTTCAGTTTCACAAAGAATGTATTGTTCTCACTTCATTTTTCTCCAGCACACTGTTTACACAAAAAAATGCAATAGGGTAAACTTCAGTGTTCTGTTAATATATGTATGTTTTGGAAGCAGGACGGGTAAAGATAAACAATTTCTATTAATGAAATAACATATAAATTCATCTTGATTTAAAGAGACTCACATTATAACATTGAGTAAAACAATCCTCTGAAGAGAAACTGATGACGTTATTACCTCCCAGTTCCCTCAGGACTAGCATGAGATGGCAAAAGACATTCAAATAGTCAACTGGCTGGGACTATGAGATTAAATAATGGAGGCATAAATCCTGGTGGGGCAAATCAAGGAAAGGCTTTAATCTTATTTAAGGGTGCTACTATGTGAGCGTATATATAATACAATGTACTATTGCAGTAATGCACATATATTGCATGGGACTCTCAGCTCTATTCTTCAAATAAATATGATCTTCTTTAAAGGCAAAGAAACAAATGAGCAAGAGCTCCACTTTTCATGAAGCTCTTAGAAATCTCTGTGGTATTAGCTGGGCTTCATTTAGTTTCGTAGTTTTTCTCCCCAAAAAGTGACCCGCTTTGCAGTATAGCGAGAGTGATAAAATCATTAGGACTTTTCCTCTGTTCTTAAGTGTTCTCAATTTTTAAATTTTTTTTGGTTTGCAAAGCAAACTTTAGCAAGTTTCTGGGCTGACATTGATTTGGTATTATATTTCACAGAATCACAGAATGGTTTGGGTTGGAAGGGACGTTAAAGATCATCTAGTTCCAACCCCCCTGCCCTGGCAGGGACACCTCCCACTAGACCAGGCTGCTCAAAGCCTCATGATGATGGACTGTATGAATAACTGGAGATAAAATTAGCTTAAATCAAAGCCAATACACAGGATAACAATGTCCACACTCCTGGAAATCACATTCTGCTGATGATTTCATTTCAGTAGTTGCCTCTGCATTCCACTCCTAAGTGTTACAAGGCAGGGATCAATGTCCCCTTCTGTGTAATATTTTGCACGCTTTGGGTACTGACAAAAATAAATGATAAATACTATATGCAAATATATGGTCAGCCAAGGAGATCTGCTTAAAAGCAATTACTGCACTATAGTCTTGTTAACATTTAAGTGCCAGTAAACAGGTTTCTTAGCAAATGTTTATATTGGGAACTCTGATCATGCACTACTGAATAATTCACTTGATGTACATCAGTGCACATTTGTAACTTAAGATTTGAAACTGAGGTTTCTACCCATAAATCTCAGGTTTATTGCCACTCACTCTCTTCACCCAGGTATCCTTTTGGTTTCAATAGGATTAATGGAATTAAACGAACAGGATTGTCTTCCTAATACTTGAATTACATAGCTAAGTGTGTGAATTACAAATTTAATAAAAGTCTTCAGAAGGGGCATGAAAGACTGAAAAGCTCTCTAAGTTATGTTCACTGTTTAGTTTATCTCTGGTCAAGAAGCTATCAGTCTAGTGAGTATTGTGTTATTACTAATAGACAAAAAAAGGGTTTGGTAATTGAAATAGCCTTTTACTACAGACAGCCCAAGTACTGTTAATTCATATCTGCTACTAACCTGAAAAAATAAACAGGTCTTCGGTCTATTTCTTTGTTCCCTTTTGTTCAGTTAGGTAGGGCATGCAAACTTGAATTACACTGAATTATGTTACAACATAGAAGAGCCAAGAGTTAGAGGATAAAGCTGAGTTAAAGCCATAACTGAAAACACAACGAACAAATCGCTGATGCTGTATTTCATGTTTTCTGACTGGAACAGAACCTGCAGGCAGAGTCTCAATCTTCAAGGCTAGCTTTAGAGATATACAGGGGCAAATTGTAAGGAAAGTATAGCGCTTGGTCTAATTCTACCTGTTTAGTTGCTAAACAAACCTAAAAACTAAGGAAACAGATCAATAATTCCTCATTTCTCCATCTACTGTAAAAACATAATGATTCCCTGACTGCATTGGAAGGAGGATTTATGTTCATTTTGCATCTTTCTCCGGTTTTAAGATGAGTTACTATATAAACTACTGATTTTGATCTGAGTAGTAGCAATACTGTTCTTAAACGTGTGTGAATTTTTATCAGCATGGCTTAAATAATTTGGCACTAATCCTGCAAACGGTGGGAGGCTGAGCTTATCTGAGGGTCCATGTTCAAGCATACAGAACTGCAGGACTGTGACCGACAGATGTAAACTATAATACATCATGACACGAAGTCAAATGCTTGCTAGTATTCTGTATCTTAAGAACCATCTAACTAGGAGGAAAAACAGTCATCAGGACTGCGTTTTAGCTTGGACCGTCTTCATAGTTCCTCCTGAGAGTGGAATACAAGGTTTGCTAATCGCTAACGAATCTAGCGTTTGGACAGTTTTCATTTTCAGTGTCTAGCTACTGCTGGATACTTATTGCCTGTTATCTTTGGCTGTAGGAGAGCTGGGAATGTCCTGGAAAACTATCCAAAAATACTGCTGAGTACTGCAGCTCAACCTGCCCAATAAAGTTGTGAAAACTATACTAATTGAAAAATTTAAGGCCCTTTTCACTCTTACAACTATAAAACTTGAAAACTAACCCCTTAGATTAGAAGCAAACAGGCTACAAAGCATACATAACTCCTCAATTATCTACCTCACAGTTTAAAAAAAAAAAAACCAGAAAGACCAGAGAATGTTTTAATGTTTTCTGTAGAAAGATGAACAGTATTGAAATTAGGATCCATTAGCCCTTTCTTAAATCTTCCTGATCTTCATAGTACTGGATATGCTGAATGGCTAAAAACTGGTGTAGCCCCAGTGGCAAACCAGTCCAGGTCCTTTTTGATCAAGATTTTCAAAAGGGACAAATGACTTCACTTTAAGTGGGTGCTTTCTGAAAATGAGCTCTTTCAAAGCATCACCATTGCAGAAATCACTTGTCACCTCTGAACACCTTTGCTTTAACTGCAGAGTTAAAAATAATCCTGCTTCTGCTCCCTTTGCAAATCCATCTTTGTAAGTACTTGAGAGTGTAAATCCAGAGAGGACTGCTGCCATCAGTACTTCAGCTACATCTACAACGTGTAATACAGAGCTGAATCTGAAAGACAACTATATGTAGTTGAATTATGAAATCTATTTTACTTAACAATGTAGACTTTTGATCAACAGTGAAAGATTTTTCCTGCTGAATGTTTCCAAGAAATGAAAAGCAAGTGATAGGGAGAGGGCAGCAGTTGAGGACAAAGTTGGGAGGGAATCACTCAAAAAGATGCTGTTTTCAAAAAAAAGATGCAGTTTTCAGCTATTCTGAGGTCTTATTTCCCATTATATGCACAGATTGTATTTAAAGAGATGGTTTAAAAGAAAAAGCAACTAACCAAACCCCAAATTCACTTATGCCACTTAAGCAATAAACACTCTAGTAACATAATGTCAAATGTATGACCAGAATTAACCCTGTATATGACCATTAGGCACATGGTAGGAGATCATGGCTACCAGTCAGTTCAAGGTTTCTCCAGTTCCTGTTTCCAGTGGTGCAGGTCTTGAGTTGTGGAATGAAATTAAGAGACCTGAGGGCAAAACTCAATGATACCCGCATGGAAAAGGGAGCTATCACCGTGCAAACAATAACAAATGAAATGCATCTACCCTCTCCTCAAGGCTGTATTTAAAATAACTACAACTGGTCCAGTCCTGCTTGACACCAAGTCATGTGATATCGCTCAGGCTGATTTTGCTTTTTGTTAAAATGGTAACTTAAAATAATTATGACAGAACCTGAGAGAAGGTTTCCCCACCTGGGCCTGTCCCAATACTAACCAGCAATCCATATGCCCTAGGACAGGTGACTGCTATTTGGTCCTGTAATCAAAATGTTAGGTATTCTGACACTTGAAATACCTTTATCAAAGACACTCATTTTCTGATCATTAGTGGAGTGCTGAGGATTTAAAGAGACACTGTCAAGATTGCCTGTTCCAAAAGTGACCTCCTTTGCCAACAGTCCCTTGCTAAACGCTTCAGAACTTTGGGTGTGCATCAGTCTCCTCCCCAACCATCTGTCTCCCCACCCCACATCACTAGTTCAAATTTGTTTCCTTCACTTTTGTAACTTGTATGAAGGTTACAGAAGAGAAATGGTGGGGACAAATGTGGAGTAGTTTTTCAGAGGGTTTGACTTTTAGGACTACCTCTCAAGAGTCCCTTTTTAAAAATAAGACACCAAAGCAAACAGGATTGTGTCTAACTTCTACAAAATTGCTGGTTTCACAGAAGGAGGAGAATATGGCTACCATGCTACTCAGCATTAGGGTGAAGCACCATCTAAATTCCAGTAAAGTTAGGGATATCACCTAGCTCATATCAGCAACCACACCCCCAGCCTTCTACAACGTCTTTGCTGTCAAGCTTGATGCTGTCAGTATTCTTCTCACTGAACATAGGGCCTCCATGCCTCATCATGAGCTCTGTAGCCATCTTCACAAAAGCCTCCTCCACATTGCTGGAGTCTTTCGCAGAGGTCTCTATGGCACAGATGATATTATCATAGTGTTCAGCCAGACTCTGAGCTTCTTCCAGCTGAACCTCTCGAAGGTCACTTAGGTCAGACTTGTTTCCTGGAAGAAAAAGAAACAACAGAGTAATTTATAATTGCTATTTATGTCAGAGTAAGTATTCAGCAGGAGGTTCTCAGGTTGCCCAGAGAAGCTGCAGAATTTCCATTGTTGGAGATTTTCAAAATTTGACTGAAAAGGCCCTGACCGACGTAACATTGGCCTCACTTTGAGCAGGAGGTTGGACTAGATAATCTCCTGAGCCCCTTACAACCTGTATTTATGTATGACTCATAGAGAACAGAAAAAGTCAGTAACTGAAGAGTGGTGGCTTAACAGAAGAAAAATGGTCTAGAAATGAAAGCTAAAACCATTTTGTGAAAACAACAGCAGTCTGCTGGTACCTAGGGAAATCTAGAACAGTACTGCTGTATTAGCGCATCTACAGGCCCCGAGAGCCACATCTGAGTCAGAAACATTGGGGCTGGGAAGCAGAACTTCTAGCGGAGAACTGACAAACCCTAATTGCCCTGAAGTCCTTCTGAAACCCCCCATCTGCTGAAGTACGTGGGTGTTCCAGTTCACCAAAACATGTTGGCTTGATATGATGGAGCTTCTCTGGGCCCTGGAAACCTTATGATCCTTATAATGAGAACAGCTCCACAGCAGCTGTGCCTCAGAACCTGGAAATTCCAGGTGCCGAGTTCTCCATTAAGTAAGACGCAAAGGATTCAAAGCTGGCTTCTGGTACAAAGCTGTCTACTTCTTAACAGAAGTTAATCAAAGCAAAACACTTCTGTTTTGATGAATCAGCACTTTCTAATTAAAAAAAACTATGGAAAATTTCCAATCGTATCGATTACATACATCTTACTTCAACCAAAATAAAACTTCTAACCACCTTATACAATTATTGCAACTAATTACATTGTACAGTAACCTGTAGCGCTTGGTATTAACATTTTTAACTCACCAATCAGTAATTGTACTATGTTGGAACCGGCATACTTTCTCACATCCTCGATCCAGCGAGGAATGGACAGGAAAGAGCCTCTCTTGCTGATATCATAGGCCAGGATTGCTCCATTGGCGCTGCGGTAATAACTCTGTGTGATAGTTCGGAATCTCTCCTGGCCAGCCGTGTCCCAGATCTGCAACTAAATAAAACAAAGCATACAGTGAGACACTGGCTAGCAAGCTTTCCTGAATCAAAAGATAGGACTTGATTCAATAGCCGTGGTTTAAATCTCCCTTATACCTAATACATTCTGGCATCACATTTTTCTAGTCCTTTGTTCATGATTTAAGGATAATAATGGAGGACCTTTTCACACTTGTCTGCTCAATGTTTATATTTGTATCAATTGAGACACTCTGGGTTCCTCCAGGTAAGCTCTGATGCATCCTTCTGTGGCAGATTACGAAATTATCACTTGTGTGTCCAGCCCTACCTCTTTGTCACCTTTTCCAGTAGAGTTAGCAAAACAAGATGGTAGCGTATAGCCACCTCCAGTTCATCATCTGGTGTGTCACTGAAACTACAGGTGGGTTTTCACTAGCATATCATCTGTGGTACTGACGTGGTTTTGACAGTTCTGCTACAGGGGCAGTAACAAGCTGAGTAGGATGTGGTAATATCAAAGAGCACTGATGCTGTTTTATAAGGAAATATGACACAATTAAAAGAATATATATATAGAATACATAAAACGTATACAAGAATGTATAAAAAAATGCCCGCAATTCTAGGTTTCAATAAAGTCCGTCAAAGTTCTAGTCAGTCTAGTCACCTCTCGTCACCTGTCCTTTCTTAGGTGGTAGAACAGACATTATATCTGGGCAGGAGGAAGAAATGCTTAGCTTACATATTTTTGCCTAAATCCACAGCATCAGAGCTATGAGTTTAGTATCAGGGTTTGCGCTCCCAGTACGAGATGTTCCAGAGGAAGAAGCCAAGTAACTCAAAGTGGACAAACACAATATCTTGCTCCTAAGGAAAATTTCTTTTTAAATTCTCTTGTTCTATAGGTTGTCTAATGTCCTGGAACATGACAGTTTATATTCCAGGAGCTTTTGATCTGTAGTAATTGTGGATGTTCTGATCCTCCATATAAATGTCCAATCCTTTTTGAATCTTTCAAAGCTCTTGGCTTCAATATATAGTGGCAATGAAACCAAAGAATTTACTTTTATAAATTTTATATTTTCTGTCCTTCTGTTGCACTTTGACTTCTCTATCTCTGCATGATAAATGAGAAACCACTGCTTGTCTTTTTTGTGCCGTTCCTTATATTCTGGATCTCCTCTTAACTGAGACAGGACATAATCAAATACTCCTGTTTTTTTTAATCTTCCCATATCGTGGACATGTTATTTATTATTTCCCCTCTTTCTGAAAATCTTTAAAATAAAGAACTGACAACATCTTAACGCCATCTGCCAGTGATATTTTATACCAAATAATATGGAATAATTTTTCCATTTATTTTGCACATTAATATTTTGTTTGTATCTTCTGACTCTGCTGCATGTTTGAGCAGCAACTTTCACTTTGAAAAAGGCTGTACTGATCATGTAATTTTCCTCTGCTAACCAAGCATTTAGATCCCAAATGTACAGCTTAAAAGGAATCAATTCAATGAAAAAGTACTTCTCAGTCCTGATAAGAGTTTTCTCAGAGAAGGGAAAGGGACTGTAATGCACTCAGAAAACAGGAAACCACAAAGCAACGATTATTAATGGAACAGATAATGATTTAGAGCAGTCAACAACTACTAGAAACAAGGAAGTTCACAGCAGGTTTATGTATGGTGATCTCTGTACTCAAGTCTCCCACTGGACCTTTGTGTCTGTTACGTAACTTTAAATCTCAGTACTTGATTAGGTTGAGTGCAAAATAAGGCTAATGATGATTTCCCAATTCTTGGGAGAGGTCTGAGAGATTCTGTGCATACAGAAGAATTATAAACTTTTTAAATTAAAAAAAAAAATGTTTTAGTTTACACTTTTCACATGGTATAGATAAAAGTGATTTACCTGCAGAGTGACTGAGCAAGGCAGTCTTGGGCCTTGTGCTGTATACTGGATTTTGAAAGCCTCTGTGTAGGTACATTCCATAGAATCACAGAATCATTGAGATTGGGACAGATTTTGGGAGGTGACAAAGCCAACTGCCTGCTCAAAGTGGGGTCAAAACTTAATTCTTCCAGGAAGAATTGCTCCATGATTTTCCTAGAGATCAAAATGAGTCTGACCAGCCTGTAGTTCCCAGGATTTCTTGCCCTTTCTGCAGATAAGTACAATATTTGCCTTTCTTTGGTCTTCCCCAGTTTCCACAGCCTTTCAATAGTGATAGAGCAACCTCAAAATGTCACCAGCAAGGTCCCACAGCACACATTTTTTACTGAAGCATTTATGTCTGTGTGTTCACAGGACTGAATGTCCAAAGTTGCTGAAGCCCTGGATGTCCTGCTGGGAACAGCGCAGACCACAGATCTGATCTTCTCAGGAGCTCAAACAGCAGTCTTCCTCCCAGCCCACATCATCCAGGTAAGCTCTTTCCTGTAGGCATTTCAAGTTCATGCTCCTCTACTTGTCTCTTCTCTTTTGTGTAAGGACTCTGAATTGTTTAGCTTTTTACATGACCTTCAGTTTGTTGTGGTTTTGCTTTCCTTGCTGAGACTACAGTATGTATTAGACCCACAAGCAGATGCTTCCTTTGCAAACATATATACCAATCACTTCTAGCAGGAGGAGCCAGGTGAGCGCTCACTCTTTGTTCCAGGGAAAGTCAGTCAAATATAGGCATAGAATCATAGAATCGTAGGGTTGGAAGGGACCTCTGGAGATCATCTAGTCCAACCCCCTGCCAGAGCAGGGTCACCCACAGCAGGTGGCACAGGAACGCGTCCAGGCGGGGTTGGAATGTCTCCAGAGATGGAGACTCCACCACCTCTCTGGGCAGCCTGTGCCAGGGCTCTGCCACCCTCAAAGGAAGGAAGTTCCTCCTCATGTTTAGGTGGAACTTCCCATGGTCAAGTTTGTGCCCGTTACCTCTTGTCCTGTTGCTGGGCACCACTGAAAAGAGCCTGGCCCCATCCTCCTGACACCCACCCTTTCAGTATTTGTAAGTGTTGATAAGGTCCCCCCTCAGCCATCTTTTTTCCAGACTGAAGAGACCCAAATCCTTCATGATTTAATGACTTGCTTAAACCAAACTAGGACAATACTGCCATCAAAGACTTGCCATCCCAGCTGTATATCCTTGCCCTCTCCCTGCATTGCAACTAGCAGCTGTTAATCTGATTCACCATGTAGCTTAATTCACTGATGTAACCTGAAAAATAGGGGTTTTCCTTTAGTTTGAAGGGTTAACACTAATTACGCAGCCCCATGGTACTGAAAGCATGCAGACTGCGCAACGAGGAAGGTGCGACAATCCTTTAGAGCAATGACAAAGTTGTCTTGAACCGGTCTTGAATATGGCCCTTCAGTTTAACTTGTTGCTGAAGATGGGTGTGAACCAATCCAATAACCTCACCCGAAGCCGAGTAAGGAGTCCATGCTCAGTCTCCTCTGGCAGACCTGGCAGAGGTGGTAGCTTCAGCTAATAGGAATCAGGCTGTCTTGCAGCATGCTCAGTGTGCAAAAGCACTTCTGGGGGGCCTAGTAACAAGTTGCTACTTACAATTTGGAAGCTTTAAAGCCTGTCCTATAACGTTGTTTGGCGTTCTAGTAACTGTATAAACAGATACAGAGTATGCAAGTATTATGACCCAGATTACTTAATTTAAAGCAAGATGTATTCCTAAAAGCAAAATATAGCTAATTTGCTTGACAGCATCTTTAGAAAACTCTAAGGAAAATACTTCTGTATAGCATGAATCAGTCTGATATATGATTAAAAAGAAATAATTTAAGTCATTACAAAAATACCAGTTCTGATCCTAAGTAAATGCTGTTTTCTCCAGTAGGTGTACAGAGATATGTTTCAGACAATTCTATTGAAAAAGAAACATGACAACTTTATATAAATACTAATCACAACTATAATTTAAAACCACCATTTTATAGTAAAAATTTTATATAGTCTCTCTGTTAAACTATATTTACTACAAGTATGTAGTTCTTGACAAGAAATAACTATTGCAAATTCTTTGGGAAAAAATTTAGTCTTAGTATTTCTCATTTAAAAGTCCCTCAATATAAGTTAGATGTTAAAATCAAAATACCGAATGGACTGTACTAGCCACAGGTTACAAAAAAAATATGATCATACACTCTTGTATTCTATAAGTGCATCACATATGCAGTATATGACACTGAGTTCTGAATTACTTATTTCCTTGATTGAAGTGCTTTGGCTTTGTAAATAACGTGATGGAAGTCATGCCTGTCACTTAGTAACCTTTGTAAGTAATTCCTGATTTTGTAATTATTTTGGCAACAATTTTAAGAAAGACAAGAGAGAAGCTGGGATTGCTGGAGAATTGTGTTACATTCATCTGAGGATACTAAGAAAACACACCAATGAAAAAGAGATTGGTAGCAGGCCTTCAGGGGGACCATCTCTAGTAACAAATGAGGACAGGATACAGAACAGAGAATAAATACCCGTTGTTCAGAAGGAATATGACCGAATACCCTAAGTGAACAAAACAAGGAGCCACCTTTCGTGTGCCGATTGTTTCACTATTGAATGCCCATTTACTTACAAAAGCTGGTTATTTTGATCTGCTTTTAGCTTTGAATTTTTTGGACAGCCCTTAGCACTGGCTGGTACTGAATAGCAAAGCGCTAAACCAACTATTAACTCCTTTAAGGCTTTTATGACTCCATATAATCACCATAGAATTGGAGCTTTCCATAAGTACCTCAGAGAAAGTCTTGAACATCTTTTTGTATTTGCTTTTTCATCTTTTCCTGTTGGAAAGGAGTATACAGGAGTGTATGTCATTCACCCCTAGCAAGGATGCAGGCTGGGGTCTGAGTGGCTGGGGAGCAGCTGTGCTGAAAAGGCCCTGGGAGTCTTTGCAGACAGCAAGCTGAACAGGAGCCAGCAGTGTGTCCTGGCAGCATCCTGAGCTGTATTGACAGGAGTGAAGCCAGTAGATCAAGGGAGGTGATTATTACCCTTTATTCATCACATACTAGATTCCAACTAAAGTACAGTGTCCAGTTTTGGGCCCCCTGTACAAGACAGACATTGACGAACTGGAGCAAGTACAGTGGAGGGCCATCAAGATGGTCAGGTTATTGGAGTACATACCCTGTGAGAAGAATCTGAGGGAAATGGCCTTATTCAGCATGGGAGAGGGGTTTGAGATGCCCTGTTAAGCTGCTGTCCGGTACCTATGAGTTGGTTATCGAGACGACTGAGCCGAGCTCTTCACAGTGACAGATGATGGGAGGAGGAGAGACACCAGAGAAAAATCAAAACAAGGAATGTTTCAACTTGATGTAAGGAGGAAAACAGAAGGTGGTAAAATTTATGGTGGGTCCCCGGAAGATCATTCTGGGATGTACAATTAGGCTTAAAGAAAGCAGATTTTCAACTACAGAAATATACAAAGTGTTGAAAATGCTGTGTGACAGGTTGACCAAAGAGCATAGTAAATGAGTATTATCAAGTAGTTTGATGTGGATTCTACTTGCATTGATAAACATATTGTTTATTGAAGCCTAATGCTTAACAAATGGCCTCAAGACATGATAAATAATTTCTCCCTCCCTTACTTCCTACATAATTTATTAAGTACTTTCCTGATTCTTCTAACGTATCATAGGAGTTCAGGTTTACTTTTGCTTATGAGGCAGCATTAATAATAATTAAGTACGTCCTATAGCCGATACCTTCCTTTACAAAGATCGAAATGTTACTTTTGTGCTATGAATTTTCTTCCATAAAATTTCTTGATAGCAAAATGGTGTGTGCAAAACCCGTGCTAAATGATTCTTAACCAACTGACTGTGTCTAAATCCTGTCATCTCAAATGGCAAACAATGATATACATTTCTGTACACTGGCAAATCACAACACTTGCTCCTAAAAAGACTTACTGAAATAATCTTGCAACTTAATCTATACAGTTTTTGCCAAAAGCAACAAAACTAGCATTGGTACAGCAGCATATTTCAATTTGAAGTGATATTCATACACAGAACAGTTAGGATAAAACGCTCCATTCAATTGTTTCTTTACAAAATTTTCAGAGAATAAGGAATCCCTATTTGCTGGGAATGCAGCATTCCTGTTTGCTCTAGTGCTATGAGTGCCGAAGTAGTTGACAGAAAAGAGCGCTACACTTTCCTCTGGATATCCAAGAACAATGCTTCCATGTAATAACCGATAGCTTCATTTGTACTTGTTTAGCAAAGTTTCTGAATACACCAGTCAGGAGACAAGACAGTTAACAAGTCATAATTTTATATTACTCGCAATTTGGCCAGGTAATGACGCATTACATTTTGGACCATTCTGAAAGGAATATAGTTACAGCCATGAGGCCTGAATAAAAGCCAAGAATCTTGATATCATATGGGCTGGGAAAGCTTGTAAATTAAAAAGGGCAGTGATACATAAAGAAGTGTTTGTTATAAAAGGAATGTGTTTGTTTTCAAATGTTCTTCTCTCCTGCTGCTTTCTGGAAGATATAGTAAGAGAGAGAAAAAACTATGGCATAATGGAAAAAAATATTCAATATATGTAAAACACTAAGAAATGACAGCATAAAGTAGACAGTGAAGATACCCAAGTAATTTATCGGTTCACAGGAGGCAATGTATCAAAAGAAAAGGAATTTTGTTATTACTAACCACAATTCATGGACTTGGACTTAGGAATGTCCTTGCCTATCATTATGTAAAATCTTAGTTCCACCGTTTTATAAATATCTTTTCTTACAGTGACATAACAGTTACAAAACATTTTTGTTCTGTTTGCCAGCTTATTTCTATCACTCAAAGAACAAGCAATTATTTTATCAATAGGACTTTAATCACTATGCATTAAATCAACAACCACAACTTTTGGGAACTACAGTCTGTACTCTAGGATTTAGCCAGCTAAGGAGGATGTATTTTACAGAAAGTAGTATGCAACAAGTTAAACAGCATATACTAGAGCATTTTTTAAAAAATGAAGATAGACTGCAGACATTTCATAAAGATGAAGGGGGGAAATACTGGATATATGCTGGTCAGAATTTGCCTTTGTCATAAAAATCAAGGTGGTCACCACAGGTAGCTTTGACTTTGAAGTTCCATTAGAACCCAGTGTGCTAGATCTGCCAAACCTGTGCCTGGCTCCGTGCCATGCACCCTGCCTTTTAGCACCAACGCCTCCAAAAGCCCATGGCTCACAACAGCCCAGCCCAGAGGCAACTGGCTTGTATAATCCCACTGGACAATACCTCAAATTGCAACTGGAGATCTTAAAGAAATAACAAGAAGAGAAACAGAAGACTGAATGGTGCAGACAAGCTTAGGTATTCTTCCTCTCTGGCAGTGGTAAATCTCTGCAAATCAGGGTTGGCACATATTGGGGAAGCTTATGATACCAGTGCTTTACTACTTTATCTCTGAAGAGAAAGCTTCAGTTATCAGGACTGTCCACAAATAGCTCCTTTCTCAAGCACTAACGTCTCTTTATGTATGAGGTTTGGTCAGCTTCAGTAGCTGATGAAGCAGTAGCGGATGAAATATAATTTGAGACACTTGGAAGAATACAGCTTTAAGATGCAAGGAAAGCCTTGAGTTTAAAAAAAAAAAAAGTTATTTGCAGAACCTTAACCTTTAGTATGCCAACATGTTGCTTTTCTCTTACCCAACAAAAATGCATCAAAAAGACAGTGAGACTTTAAATCCTTGGGCTCCAAATGTTTCAGAAACATTAGGTAACACTAATGACAACATTTGAAGTTTTAAACAGAAAGGGACACAAACACAATCAACCTTACAATGTTTGTTTCAATCTCAAAATAAGTGTTCCATTCATACTCACTCGGTTGTGTTGTAACACTATCCTCAGCCTGACTAAAATGAAGCTTAGGCCACTGGGGATGCAGAGTAAATAGTGTTTAAAAGCTCCTTGGGTCTTTTTTGTACACACCATTGTTCTGAAGGAACTTCTAAAGATGAGCTTATAAAACATCATAAAAATGGAAACTTTCTCATTCCTGCATCATTTGCTAAAAAGAAAACAAGCCTTGGCATTCCTTATGAACATACTGTCTTGAGTAGCATAAAGCCACAATGAAATCAGAGCAGCACAGAGACTCACCTGGCATACTTTTGTAAGATTCTTCTTGTCAGGACAAACAAATTTTATTTTAAACATGTCCTGAACATCTCTTGATTTGAGGATTCCCAATCAATTTATCTGAAACTCTTTTAATCAAGTACGTCTCACGTGACTGAGACAGAAACAATGAGAAACACAGAGTATCTCCGGCAGAGCACATGTACGGGCTTGTTTACTAGCGGGTCAGGATACAAGCTGTGCAGATAGCTGAAGTGCCCCTCCTAGAATCACTATAACCCACAGCAAAATCAAATTTATAAAATGTGCAAGATATGCACACCTGACAGTAAGAATTTACTTACCTATTCTACAAGGGAGCTCACAAAAGCATAATAAAATGCCTCCTTGTTTTCCGTTTCCTATCACGTGCTGAACGAACCTACCTAGAATGGATGGACTGCTCTGAAATCTCAATCCAAGAGGAAAAGCCTGACTGGAATTTAAAACTTCCCATACAACCCACACCTTAACAGACCAAACAAAAAAAACTCCAAGCAAATGTTTTCATATTCTAGCTGCGTCCCTGACTCAGTAGCTAACAAAACGTCTGTAAGGTAAATAAGCACCAACATCGGATTAATTTGCCTAAAGCAGTGCTTTAATATTCTGGCATAAGTACCGACGATATGAGAAGGCGCACCTCAGAAGTTGGGGTTATTTCCTGGGCTAGTCCTCCCTTACTCCTGAAGTCCGTGGCCGAGACCCCTGGCACCAGGAGCAGACACATTTGTCACTTTCTATGTGCCTGGCATTTAAATGGAGCCAGGTTTCACTCTGAAAGGAGAACCCCCACTTCTAACAGCCAACTTGCTAGAAAGCGCAGAAGAGGTACTAATAGCACAAACAGAAGATTGGAGTTTCCTTTTCAACCACTAACCCCAGCTATGTGTGATAGGGAAAGGCATAATACTGACAAGAAAATAAACGCCTTTGCTGAGACCCCTCCTTTCCGAAAAAACGTGAGCCTTCATTTCTTCCCTTTTCTGCAACTTTCTCTGCTTAATATTCTGCTCACCAAAGTTAATTTATAAAAAAAAGACAATAGAGGACTTTGACACCTACTTTGGTCAACACAGACCAAAATTCAATGGCAATTACCATATTTGTGTGTCACCTCTCATCTCAAAAGCTTTCCAGTTTCATGATCTTTCCCAGTCAGTGACTGCATTAAGTTCTCTCTAGTCCCACTTAGATCCGGATAAGTGAGGATAGTTGTACAGCTCTATTCTGGAGGGTGAAGGGATTTACCCCAGCAGCCCCCTACAAACTCCAGGTGCTTTGAGCCTTTTTTCCCTGCTGTTTGATCCCATTTCGGTGCTCAGAGGCCCGGTCTGTTGTAGGGAACCTGTGCCACTGAGAATCTGAGGGCAATTCCACCCGGGTCAATGTCCTGTCCTCTTTCTAACCCTAATGACCAGCTGATCTCCTCCCGCATAAGAAAAGCAGAAGTCAAATTTAGGGTTGATTTGTTCTGGTTTGAGAAGAGCTATAAAAGTTGTGCTTTCTGAGACACCCTATAAACAAGTGTCTCAGGATAACTTTTAAATACACCTAATTTAACAGCTGTTCCCCAGGCTTCTCTCAATCTGCCAGTTCTACATCCCTTTCTAGAAACGTGACAGTGCAGCTGAGGTTCCTCCTAGCTCATAAATACACACCGCCAGCAGCCTGAGGACGGGAGGGTGCTGCAGTCACAGCAGAGGGGAGGCACAGCCTGTCCCCAAGCGCGGGTTTGCAACGGGGCTTTTACCGGGCTTCCTGTGGTTGGTGCTAACCAGGAACCAGCCCGTCCCGCAGCTACACCGCTGGTCCTGCCGCAGCCAAGCCCGTTAACAGACGCACTGGGTCCCTCCTGGCCCACCGTGGCTGTTCGGGGAGGCGGCACCGGCAGCCCCTCCTGCGAGCCCGGCGGCAGCGCAGGGCCAAGCCGGTTGCGGGACGGGGGCAGCGGGAGCTGCCCTGAGGCGGGCCACCCCGGGCGGCCGGCACCGCTCGCCACCGGCCGCCGCCTCCTCCGGCAGCCGGGCCGGGGCCCGCCGGCAGTGCCGGGCCAGAGCTCCGCAGCGGCGGGGGGCGGGCCGGGAGATGAGCCGCAGCTCCCCGCCCGCTCCGCCAGCCCCGGAACCGGAGCGGCGGGGTGTCGGACCGCTGCCTCCGCCCCGGGCCGCCGCTCCGCTCACCTTCACTCGCTTGCCCTGGATCTCCAGGCTCTTCATGGTGAAGTCCACGCCGATGGTGCTGCCCTGGCGCTCGGCGAAGGCCCCTGTTTTGAAACGCTGTACCAGGCAGGTCTTGCCCACGCTGGCGTCCCCGATGAGCACCAGCTTGAAGAGGAAGTCGTAGCTCTCCTCCGGGTCGGGGCCGGGCCCCGCCGCCGCCGCCGCCGCCCCCGGCGCTGCCGGACCGGGCATGGCGCTGCCGCCCTCCGGCCTTCCGCCCGCCGCCGCCGAGGGGAGCCGGGCTCTGCGCAGCGCCCACCGCCCCCCGCCGCGCCGGGCCCGCCTCCGCCCGCCCCTCGCTCCCTCCGCCCCGACGGGGGCGGCCGCCTCCGGGGCATGCCCGCCCGCGGCCGGGGCGGCGGCGGGGCTGGGCGCAAACTCGGCTACCGCCTGCGGCGCTGCGCCGGCATCGTCGTTCGCCGGGGGCGGGTCGCGGGGCAGCCGTCCCGCTGCGGCCTCCCGCCGGACCCGGGGACCGCCGGCAGGTGCCACCGTGGGCCAGTGCCAGCGGGGCCAGCTCGGGTCGCGGTCCGACCCACATAGGCCATCGTGTGTGGGCAAACAAGTGCGTTAGTCAGCTAGCCTGGGTGGCACTGTGTAATCGCTGCCAGTGTCACAGTCCTGTGCTGAGGGCCTGCACATGCGGGTGTTTGTCCAAACTCCTGCTAGAGTGGCATATTTTTGTGATGTATTCTTTCTGATATATTTTACAGTTACTGGCACATAGAAATAAACAGGTGCAATTACGCCATCCAGGAAGTGCAGCTGCTTTGCCTCGTCGGCTTTTCATTTTTAGGTCTGAGCTGGGGTGTGGTTTGTTTCCAGAGCCGCAGTCCAAGGCTCAGGGCTATGGTTTTTCACCCTTGCAAGGTGCTGTGCTGCTCAGACACGTCTTTAAAACTGTTAACATCATGCTGCATGTCTTAGATACGCATGTGTATACGTGTGATTATATATTGCATCACAAACTGGTTATGTGTATCTCAGCAATCTGGAATTATTTGTGTTTTAACTGCTACCTGAGTTATCTACAAAACAAACTGCTCTTTAATAGGTACTCTCCTTTAGATTATGTGGTGAGTCAAGATACCAGTAAAAATCAGCTTTACTAATAAAATACTTTGATACAGCACATTTTGCTAGTCTGTAACAAAGATTTGCTAAATTCCATCCTCATAGTTTCAAATGATAAAATTGTGAAATGAAACTGTTTAATGTCAGAGAGTAAGAATTAAATTTTCCCATAAGTAGTTGTGTAGGAGGAGAATGACCTAATTTATGACTGAGCCAGTGTAGACCAACCAGGCCAGCTTGTATTAAATTGCTCTGAATCAATGGATTTTTGGGTGGCTTCATGATTATTCCTTTTCCAGTCTGGATATATATTTTTGGTGATCCGTGGTAACCTTCCAGCAAGAGCAGAGGTACGATTACTCTGTCAGGCTGGAACAAAAGCTTTCTGTTACTGGTAGCCTGCAACTCTGAATTAAACAGGCCACTGAATTCTAGGATATTGATCAACCAGGACAGAAAGAGTGTTGAAGAGGAAATAAGACACCACTGTGCATACGCTCTCATGTTAATTAGCTCTTTTTATGTTTTCAGTGTCTGAGCAAAGCACTTCAGGGAATTTAGATTGTTTAGGAAGAAACATTGCTTCAGATGTCAGTCTTTAATATTTAGAATTAATTTTATGACCTCATTTTAGTGGAAAAATAAAGATACTACTTCTGTGATGATAATTATAAATCAAGTATTCCATTATCCTTGCTATAGATCATTACAAACTTTTTTTTTTATATTAACTGTCATTGTTGCTGCTTGTCATCATGAGCCATGAACTGCTTCTAAAACAAAGAATTCCTCAAACAAAACCCATGAATTATCACATTATGTTGTTATGCTTTTGTGAGGGATCTTTCATTATCTCTCTCAAGTTGTGAAAGCTGTAAATAGGCGTTTGAATGTTAAAATGCTTGTCTTTGATTAGTCCCCAGACTCCATTGGGATTAACACCTGTTTCGTGCAAAGATTAGGAAAAACAAAATGTGTTTGAGTCAATTCCAATTTGTATCTGGCTGTATTTGAGAGTCATTCATCAGAGAAGAGCAGAGTAGGGAGTGCTAGAAAACACACTCTAATTCTCCCTCTACTAGTGCTTCTCTAGTAGTTACCAGAAAACAGTACCAAAACATGGTAGAAGACCCCCCATACTGGCCTTGGTCACAGTGTCCTTGTCACTCAGATAACTCAGTTCAAAAGGAGAAGTTAAATTTCATCTCTAACAAATGGGATGAGCTGCAGAGCCTTTACTTCAGCCTCAAGGTGGCTTGCAATTTCCGCATTTGATAGTGGAATTTGGGTCGCAAGTCTGTATTATATTTCAAAGCAGCTGCTTGAGATTTGGAGTTACAAAGCAAATTAATTAAGTTCTGACCTTCTAAATAAACATATATGGTGATCTCATATGAACACTGGGCGGAATCCTAAAATACATTATCCAATCTTCTGCGGCACTATTTGAAGGAGCAGAGGGTAGGGGTTCAAATCAGGACACTATGCAATGACTCAGTAAGTTTATGGATTACTGTAATTCTGTGCAGTAGCAAGCGTTCAGTCTTAATAACTTCCAGTGTGGATATAGAACAATTGCTAAAATTGTTTGTGAAAACCAAGATGAACTGAATTATAGTTTGGTTGGTACATTGTTTAGGCTGTGTTCCAAGATAAATTTTTCATTTCAAAAAGTTCAATGTTTCTTCCTCGTATTTTTAATGCAGGCGTATTACTTGATGTGTTAGTGCTCCTTATGTGGTACAAACCTTCTTTGGTTAGATTTTGGTTAAAAGAATGCTTAAGCATCTGTATTTCTTGATGGCTTTATAGCCTACAATTTTACAGCTGAGTCAGCTTGAATGGAGTGATTTCTTCAAGACAATAAAAGTAGTAATATATTGGATTTTTAAGAGAGATATCAGCTGAATAGTTAAACATTTACTTTTTAGAATACATATATACAAAATAAGAACTACTTATTAAGTCCAACCCCTGCAGTAAGCAGGGACGTCTTCAACTAGATCAGGTTGCTCAGAGCCTCATCCAGCCTGGCCTTGAATGTCTCCAGGGATGGGGCCTCCACCCCCTCTCTGGGCAACCTGGGCCGGTGCCTCACCACCCTCATTGTACAGAACTTCTTCCTAATGTCTCATCTAAAGTTTAAAACCATTGCCCCTCGTCCTATTGCTACCTACCCTTGCCAACAGCCCCTCCCCAGCTTTCCTGTAGGCCCCCTTCAGGTCCTGGAAGGGGCTCTAAGGTCTTCCCGGAGCCTTCTCTTCTCCAGGCTGAACAACCCCAACTCTCTCAGCCTGTCTTCATAGGAGAGGTGCTCCAGCCCTTTGATCATCCTCATGGCCCTCCTCTGGACCCGCTCCAACAGGTCCATGTCCTTCTTGTGCTGAGGGCTCCAGAGCTGGACACAGTACTCCAGGTGGGGTCTCACAAGAGCAGAGCAGAGGGGGAGAATCCCCTCTCTGGATCTGCTGGCCACGGTTCTTTTGATGCAGCCCAGGGATGCCATTGGCCTTCTGGGCTGCAAGCGCACATTGTTGGCTCATGTCCAGCTTTTCATCTACCAGTACCCCCAAGTCCTTTACCACAGGGCTGCTCTCTATCACATCATCCCCCAGCCTGTATTGATAACAAAGATTTTACCGACAATATAGATAGAGATGCTCTTTAAGGTAATGGTAAGAATCATGATTAATTGGGAAGTCCTGCAGTTTTAGTGGTTTTTTACTGGAGAGACTCATGTGCTCATTTTTTCCATACGCAACCATTTGTCACTCAAAACTGCAGTGGTCACAGCACTTGGAAGACTCCTGGAGTCTTGAAAAATTATGCCACTTAGGCTTTGTGTCGCTTGTGGCTGGTTCGAGCAGAAATTTTGCTTTTGGCTGGTGTTCTGTTACTGTACTAGCACAAGTGGCGGTGAAACTGTCACGTTATAAGGAAGTTGCTGACCAACAAACAGGGACGAATTTGGGGTCTGAAACTTCCCCAACCAAGAATTTTTATTGAGTACTTCTCCTTGTAAGCTTGCAGAGCCTTGCTCTCAGAAAAATTTTAGTGTCTCCTTCACAGATGATTCCTAGCAATGAAAGAGCTTCTGTTATGCAGTTGTTCAGCAAAGTGTATGACTTTGTCATGTGTGACGTGTTTGTTACCCAACGCAAGTGTTGAATTTGTTATCAGCCAAGTTTCAGAACAAGCTAGTAATAAAAAAAAATTAATTGCATTCATAAGTTTTCCAAGTTACACATTTTGAATATTAGAAGCCATGAGCTATTTCGAATTCCTCTCAGATGACTCAGTTGTGGATACTGCTTTCATTGTCGTTTGAAATACTATATTCATATACGTAGCTTAATCATCTTCTGTATGAATGCAATGCAAATTCTCCTCTGCTTAGTTTCTAAAGGCTTTTATCAATCTTAGTCACCCATCCATTTTCCTTGTCTGTATTCTATAGAGAACGAAAGCCAGTCATTGCACGGGTTTTATCTCAAAGAATGTAAGAGGAGACATGCCACTTCAGAAACCATGCCAATTAATAGAGCAGATTTCTTAAAACACAGCTGCTAATCACAGTTTCAAACACCAAAGAGTTGCTGATGAAACTAAGAACTTTGGTTCCTCGCAATCAGGTTTGTTTGACAAATTGTCACAGGCCAGTCCCCTAGTTCCGGGTATCAGTGTGGTTTCTTGAGTTTGTTGACCTGTGTCATCTTGCCACTGTCGATTGTAGATGCACCTTCAGGAGTGTAGGGTAAGGGGAATGAGTGAAAAACCTTTGAACAGTGTGTATGCTCGTTAGTATTCCTCTCTTGCATTTCAGATGCAACCAGAATCCCACAGAGCAGCAGTGTGCTCATGGACTGAGGATTTACCAGTTGGCCCGTGTCTGCACACTCAGGAAATATTGCTTAAAGTGCTAAAGAATCAGTAAAGAACCACCTGGAAATCTGCATAGTTTGCTGACTTTTTATTCTTCGGAGGGAGATGAATGTAGTACCTGTAAATTTATCAGACATCTTAAAATCTATGTTTTCACAGTCTCCACATGCCTGTTTGAGATCCCCTGATGCTTGCATGATAGTTGGATTTCTTGATGGTAACTTTTCCTTTCCCTAGAACAGATTGCTGAGGGAGCTGAGGTTATTCTAATGTATTCGGGTGTTTAAAAATTATGATGCTGCACAGCAATTAGGTAAAGGTTTTCATAGTGCCCAAGTCTTCTTGTCAGAGCTGATGCATATACTTTAGGAAGCAGTTTTATGTAGTGTAAGTTGTCCTTTTGTTTGGTTTGTTGTTTTTTTTTATTTGTTAACTCAATATCATTGTTTCTCTTTTTGGTTTAGTGGTGTTTTAGTGTTGATGTAATAAAACGAAATAAAGATTGTAAAACTCTTGACAATTATCAGCCTACATATCTTTATCTGTATAAGATAATTGAATAAGTTTTTTGCGTGTATGTATGTGTGTGTATGTATATACTTGTATGTATGTATATGAACACATATATGCTTGAATATATATATGAAAACATTTTCTTCCTGAAAAACACTGTAAAAGTAAAAAATACTATAAATCTACCAAAATGTAGCAAGCCTGTTGTTGATGCTGTAAAAATTACCCATGATAAAAACAGAGGTTCCAGTGAGTTAAACCATAGCTTATTCCTGCATATATAGTCCTATAGCTCGTGGCAGTACTTCCATTCTGAGAGTTCTTCATCTGTTGATGTTTCTGTTCATTAAAGAAGTTTGCTTTATCATTTCTCTACACCTGTGTATCTGGTTTTCAAGACATTTTATCTTCTACTTATGTTTTTTTAAAAGGCTTATTTTTTTCTGAATACAGGCTCATGTTTAGTGTCTTCATTTGAAACATACTGATCTCTGTTACCTTCTGAATTGTGTAAATAGGTTAAGTAGTGGCTGTGAGTACTTTCTCTCTTTTTCAGTGTATTTTTCTGTCAGTATTTATGCTGTAATTGCTGCTGCTTCTCCTATGTGAAATCTGAAATGACCTCATGAGATTCAAAAATTGAAACATCCCATTTTCTTCCTTTAGTACCATAAGGGTTACTTCAGCTCTGAAGAGTTTGTGTAGAGGTTTTCCAAGTTAAATCTTACATATCATAGCTTTCTTATTTCCTGAGAACAGTTGCTTTGGCATGTGACTTGAGTAAATCTAGAATCTATCCTACAAACAATTTTTTGCTATATCTAGAAGATGGAACTGAAATTCAGCCAGCAAAGCTTCAGTTCACATTCCAGTTTTCCCAAATATAGATGAGAGTTTTGATATAACATGTTGGAACAATACAACCAAAATTATCTTTCTGTTAAATTCTAGTACTTTCTCTGTAGTTTCAATTACATGGTGTTATGTAATATAAACAATCTACAAGCAACCTATTTCAAATATAATAGTGTGTGATGTAACTTTTACCTGTTCTAGTACATCTTTATTAAAAGGTAGACTGAAAGATGCAACTTTTTGGTGCGTTTTTACAGTGCGTAATTGAGCAGTTGGCAGCTAATGAAATCCTGTCATAACAAGAACACCTAGTGTTTACAATGTTCTTCACAATTCCAAACATAAGTTTTTAAAATTGCAGGTAGTAGATCCTTTTTGACATAATTTTATTGCGTTATACTGGAGGAGGTAATGAGCGTGGCAGTTGTCACAATGTCATGATTCTGTCTGTACTCCCCAAAGCCTCCTGCAGTTTATTGCCTTGTGAATTTTCAGCTTTGAATTTCCCTGGAACTTATTACTACTTTTGCCCCATCACCAGTAATAAAAAAGCTGGGGCTAAATTCAACCTGCAGTAATGTTTATACCAACTGTTGTCTTTTGAACTGCACAGGTGCAGCAGGGATTAGAACATGTGAAGTAACTTTGCCAGTACGGAATACAGTCCAGATCTTCACCTTAGTTATGCTGTCTCTGAAGGATTTAGACAAATAAGGAGCAAGAAGATCTTGCATACATAGAAGGAGAAAATCTGGTAAGAAAAATGCCTTTTTTTTTCCTTATGGGTAGAATAGTATTTTCGGTTTCGTTTCATAGACAGCAAATTCAACAATTTCTGAATCACTGAACAGTAAGAATAGAGCGCAATGTTATATTACTTAATTGAGATAGATAGCAATCATTACTGGCAATCGTAATAGCAATTAGAACTCATTAGTGGTCAGATACACCATCAGTCTGGATAAATTGTTTGAAATACAGGTACATACGTCATAAAGGTCTACACGTGATTGGTATGAAAAAGATATCTCTATATAGAATATATTGTGAATCTGCTGAGCACTTGGCATTACTGCTCTGTTCTTCAAAGAAGGCTAACATTGGGTAGTAATACTGGATGGAGGTTTTAATTTCTAAAGCAAAACTGATTTCCCACTTGGGTCAGTAAGTCTTTGCTTTAGCAAAATGGTTAGTTTGCTAGAAGTGTATTACACAAGCCTCTGCATTTCATTTTCGTTTAAGCATTTTGAAATTCTTACCAAAATTAATCATTTTTTTCAGTATCTTATCAAAACTTATCATCACCATCAGAGTGGCTTAATTTAATTACCCCTTAAGTGATTGGAAGGCTTCTTTTTTGCTTTGTGCATATGCCAACAAGGGTCTTAAAAGGATCATTTGCATGGTGCTTGCAGCTAGATGGAGGATGGATTTTTATACCTGAATGTAGTTGGAAAAGGACACAACTGAAGGACAGCTGTGTACCTGTCGTAAGCAGCAGTTTGTGAGAAGACAGGCCAGAGGCCTGGCTTCACACCTCCATTAGTTTGTCTCCTGCTTTCTCTGACTCTTGGGTGTGAGCTCAGCGCTAAAGCAGATGTGGCTTTCCAACTCTAATGGCAGTGTTCTGCTGATTTAAATAGCATGCTCTTTTTGCTCAACTGTTCTCAGTTTCTGTATTTCCTGATATTTATTTCTACTCTTCTCAAAGGTTTTGATCTGGAAGAGTCAACGGAATGAATTTGTATGTTTGAAGTTAAGATGTAGTCAAATACATGGTTAAATTGGGCCCCAAAAGCTTGCGAATCCTTTTGTATGGTTCCGTGGGATACATTATTAAATCTGAATTTGACCAGTGTTGTTACATTACTTTTACACTTCAAAGGTATTTAGGTATAATATTATAGATTTTTCCAAATTCTGTAGACAAAATTTTGACAAACCAAATCCCCACCTGGTATTTGATGGCCTCTAATGCAGGGAGATGTCTTGTGCTTCCTCTGACTGTTTACATGTGGTATCTCTGTGTTGAGAAATAGAAGTTGAAGTACTTTATTTGCCAAACTTAGGCGATATCATAAAGAAATCTTCACTGAAATTAAGAGAACAAAAATATACATATTAATTAAGGTTAATAAATGTATTCCTCAATTATATTCATTGTCGTGGTATATACAGCTGATATGAAAGTTTGGTTCTTCTGTCAGCCCTTTCATTCTTTTGATGTTGCAGTTCTTGGTGTCACTAGTAGCAGAGATCATTTTCAGTGCAGATGTGGCAATTCAGTCTTTGTGGCTTTAGTGCTACCTTTGCAGTTCAGATTTGTATGTGGTACGGTGTCAGACTTGGAAAGATAGACGTATACACGAATATAGCTACATCACACATCTCGGTTAAATTTAATGAGACTGGCAAGCTGTCAGGTCTTGTGTAAAGTACACAAAGAACATAAACCTTGCTCCTCTGCTGAATAAATTAAGTTTTCGTTTATTGTTTTATAGTAATTTGTTTTATTTACTGTATACTTGAGCTTCAGATTACCTCTACAGCAGTAAACTTTCTCAAATGTGAAAAAAAAAAAAAAGTACATGTGGGATGTACTTGGTCCTTTATTATGATCTGAAGAGGAGTAGCCAATGCTCAAAAAAAAAAAAAGAGATTGGTTCCTGGGTGTGTTTGCTTTTTTTTTTATATATTTTAATGGTTAAAATATTGACACCCACTTGGTCATGCTGAATAGTGCTGCAAAAAATGCCAGAAAAAAACAAAACAAAACAGTTTCTGTTTTAATATGGTAACGAGGACAAAACAAAGTACCTATATCTGTCTTGTGAAGACATATTTGTGGTCTATGAATAAATAGCGGCAAATAAAAAAAATGAAAATAACTCCAAAGAAAGTGAAAACAAAATAACATCGCATTTGCACCAATCTCTGCATCACAAGTTGTGAGCCTTTTTAAACTGATACTTGAGAGCCATATTCTTTACAGGAGGTAAGGGTAGTGAAGCACTGCTACACCTCCAGGGAAGGAGGTTCTTCCAGGGCCACAGCACTCTTACTGCTGCCATTGCCGTGTAAACTAGCCCATGCTCTTGAAACCACAGTAAAGCACCTTAGAAAATCATGGCATTTACTGAAAAAGTGTTGAAATTTCCCAGGCTAGCCTAAAATTCACTCAGGTTATGCAAAGAAGGCGAGTTTTTTCACCCATGATAAGAACAAATAAAATACACCAACTGTTTTGGACACAAGCAGGAAAATGGAGAGTAATCATCTCTCAGGTCTTTTCTCCAGGTATTAATGCCTGAGATGCCACACTTGTATTCTCGCTGAGAGCTCTTTGCCTATCAAATAGAACTTAGGCCACTAGGCTGGTGGGACTTACTTGGCTAAAGGATTTGCCTGTGTTGATCAGGAAGAAGCTTGGGGGCCTTAGAACTGGTGTGTATGGCTTCTGCAGCAGTGTGCACTCAGCAAGTTCTTCCAGAAAACTTTTTGAGTTCCTCGGCTGAAAGTTGCTGTGAACGTGAAATTGCCATCTGTAACATGAATGTATTGTTTTCCCTCACAAGGTTCCCTCACAACATGCATTAACCTGAAGCTAGCTAAGTGCTTAAGAAAAAAAGATTAAGAATCTCTACCCCAAGAAGCTGCTTGAGAAAAATCATATGGTGTATTTTTATGCAAAATAGAACAGCATATTTTCTAAAATTGTAATACATCTAAAACCATTTCTTTTACTTTATTGAAGATAGCTGGCAGATTACCACAGATTTTTAAATTTTTTTCTTTTGGGATTGATTTTGTTGAGGTTTTATTCTTCTTTTTTGAAACTATCTTAGAAAGACCTGTCTCAGACTGTCAGGAACAGGAGAGGAATGGTAGGAAAAAAAACCCACAAAGTGCTGTTTGCTTTGATATCATTATTTTGTTTTAGGTACTTAATTTACAAATTTTTTCTTCTTTATTTCATTGCACCTTGATAGGATGAAGCTACAGTACCAAAGTGGTTAGTCAAATTTTAATTTACATTAAAGTTCATCATGACTTCAGGAGAACAGAGGAAAGAAAACCTATGTCAAGTTTTAATAAAAGATTGAGCTGTGTCTTAGGGAGTTGTGGTAGCAGGCAACTTAAGGAAGGTCTAAAAATGATTGAACACAGTGAGGAAAGTAAATGGAGATTGTGTTGCCCAGTGTCCAAAAGTCCAGTAACTTTAGATTTCTGTCAACAGAAAACAATTTCTGTTTTGCGACAGCTGACACTTTGTGACAGAAGACCTGTATTAAGACCCTAGGAAGAGCTAGCAGTAACTGGTATCTTGTTTGGCAAATCACTCTATCACATCCCATTACTGAAGTCTTGGTGCGAAAGCCTGACAAGCTGCAAGGGATTTTTCGCACTGGCAGTTTTCAGCAGCCACTAGATGACAATGTTGATCCAGTTTCAGAGCTGTCTGACAAAGCTGTTACTAAAGTTAGAGGAATCACGTCAGGATCGCTCAGGTTCTGTTATGCACAATTTGTGTTCTTTTATGGACTGCAGTTGCCCTTTTCCTTCAGGTTGTAATTGCTGCTATTTTAGTTTTAGTCTTTCCAATAATTCAGCTTCTGATAAGCGTATCTGAAAATTAAGTTACCAGTTTTTGCAGTTGCCTTGCAAACTCAGGGCAGTCAAACATACACTTGCTTCTAAGTGCTTTACTGTCTTGAAGGCGACCTTTTATGATGTGGCGATTGCCACGTTTTTCCACTACTTTGTACTACTACTGATAGGAATGGGTGGCAAAAGTCGATTTTATACAGATGAGTCAGGTTCCATAGTCCTTCTCCATGGTCATAAGAGGCAATATATGAATCCTAGCCAAAAAATTAATTATTAGTATCAGAGGCAAAAACCTCCTGACCCCTAAAGAGGAGACAAGAAAAAATAATTCAAGGAGAAAAAGGGAGCTAGTAATCCATCCCTGCTGACACGTCCTTTCCTTTAAATCAGGGCCATTTAATAATGGGCTTTGCATGACTTTTTGGTGGACTAAGATGAATGCTCTGGATTTCCATAGCCCCATTTCTTAATACTTTTCAGAGGGAAGAGGGTTCCGTCCACTTTTCCCAGAGAATGCGCTTGTGTAAAACAGTGCCATTCAGGTTTTTAAAAGACTGGATGCTTGATGGTAAAGCAAGAAAGTCGTAAGTAAAGACGAGTGAAATCTGAATGAACTTCTGTCGGCTACCTCAGATTTATTTTGTCTAAAATGAACCTGCCATGTCAGTCAGTACCCGTGTGCCTGCTAAAGTGACATCAGTGCTGCTGCCCATGGGCAATCCTCTGGATAAACTGAGACTATGCCATTGGGAAGGCATTCTGAGAGGGCATGTCAGGGAGCAAATTGCCCCTGGGAAGGAATTCAGTATAAAGAGCAGGCACGTGGCCATTATGCAACTAAAGCAATTTGTTGTCACACACCCATTATTGAGTGTAATCTAAATTTAATTGGAGTCAATGTAATAGCAAAATATTTACAGGAGTTCTAGCAACAGACTCTAAGCGCTTTTGGAAATTGTTTTGTGTAGTGCTCTGAAGAAAAACAGCATGAAGATAAACAGCATTACTAAAATAAACTTAGGATTACTACGCATTGCGATAAACTTAGCACTATCAAAGAAATCATTAAGTAGGAATTGTCAATTTTTCAGTGTAGTCATTTTTTCCTGCTGGCAGGCCGAAGTAGCAAAATAGTGTAATTCAGATATAAATCATAACATACAGGTGTGTGGACCTTAAGAGTCCAAGAAAAACAGCAGTTTTGCGAAGCCTCAAATTCTATTTTAATAATTCCCAAACCAGTGCATTTACGCATAAAACCAGTATGAGAACGTATGTATAATGGCTAATTATTTTACTGTAAGGAATACAAGTGTGGTAGTTAGGCCAACTAACAAGCTTGTCTCACTACCACTCTACATATATTTTGTGCATTCATTTAGTATTTAGTTCTTATAGTATATGTTTACTAGTTCAATAATAAATTTCCTGTTCACCTGAGGGAGTTTCTGTTTGTTACTAGTCCTTTTAGGCTGTGATTATTCTTGGTCTTTTGCTGTTTGAAACTTTTTATCGGGTGAGTTATTCTAGCAGCTATTAATACAGTTCCACATCTGGTCAGTGCAAGCAGTAACTGTGCAACTAAGGTGAAAAATTACTGTCATTATGTGACATATATTTTATGAAATAGCTGGTGTTTAACTTAACAGAAAAAATATTTCATTGTGTATTACTCATTTTCTGCATACTTAAACGCTTTGAACTGGGGCTAAGGCCTGGACACTAACTCTGAATCCTTTTATGCATAGCTGCTTGGCAAAATGGTAAATATAATACAAGCTCGTTAACTTTGCAATGTATTTGACTACCAAGAACAAAGCTGTACTTAGTCTTTGGTATGAATTTACTATGAACTAATTTTATGTAGGTTGCCAAACAAGCCTTAGGCTAGGCAAGGTTTATAGTCAGAATCCTCTCAGGTTAGATCTGAATGTGAGACCATGGAGATATATTACTGCAACATCTAAGAGTTACTTATGTTTAAGAGAAGACCCTCCGAACAGCAAAAGCCATGCATCCATCTCATGGAGCTACCTGGAGCTCCTGGGGAGCACCATACTGTTACTCAAGTGCATGAGTTACTCTAGGTGAAAGAAAACTGCTTACAGATTGGTTCCTCCTTGCTTTGTGGGAAAAAAAAAAGGTATTGAGTACACTTAGATCCCATTCGTTTAACCTTTGCCTGCAGAATGGGGAATTTGAAACACATGAGAAATGTATATTCTCAAAATACCAACATCCTTAGAACATGGGGGGAAAAATCAAGGAAATTCAGTGAATCCACAGCATGTGGAATGTATTTTTTACTGCAAACATGTAATTTTACTATAAATGAGCATCACTTCTAAAGTAACTTACATCACAGCCATGCACTTGCTCATCTCTTTTGCAAGCAGACACTCATGCTAAGGCAGGAAGGCGTGGACTGGCTCCGTTCTCAAAGCCATGTAGTTACGTACACCATTGTGGTGCTGAGCCCAAAAGAATCAGCCCTTCCTGTCAGTGTCGCTTGTAGAATGCTGCTGGCAGTTGTCCAGCCACTTGTCCTTGGAGTGCAGGAGAAAAGTCTGTATTTTTAATTAAAAAAAAAGGAAAAAAAAAAAAGAAAGAAAAAAAAAACCTCACATCAGCTGCGCCTGTAGGAAATGCCACTGTTTTCTCCACTTGCTGTCCTGCTTATCTCCACCCTTCACATCCAGGGTGCTCTGTCCTTTGTGCGGTTCCTCCCCAGGTTTCTCTGCTCTTGCTGTGGCTTCTGAGGAGCACCAGTGACCTGCCCAGGCTACTGCTGCCCAAGTAGAAATTGTGCTGCTGTTTCCTCTCTTATATTCTTTCAGAGTTTTTTCCTTGTTGCTTGCAGTCTTGTGAGTTAGCAAAGATACTTTAATTCTTACATACTAGTCTACCTCTGGTGAAGAAAACAATATTTGTAGCTAACTTCAGAAGAGAGATCCAGAGTGGCATTGGTGATGCAAGGCCAAACTGCTGTGTCTCAATAACTGCATAATAATATTACAGTTTGGCTCCACTAATGCACAGAGGCAGTCGTATTTGACAGAGCGCTTGCGCTTTTCAGGCTACTCTGAGCCCAGACATGGTAGTTTTTAAGGAATGAGCTTTTCTGTGTTTTATACAGCTCCAAAGCTGATTGGTGGCACATTCATCATTATAATCGCCTGCCATTAATAATAATAGTGTGGCCCTTAAGCACAGTGGAGAATAGCATTGTGTGATGTGCGCGTAGGTCTTGTGTGAAGGTTGTACACAACAATCCAAATGAAACTTATAAATACTTCAAGAGGGAATTTATCCCCAATGTAATTCTATTGAGCTTTCAGGATCACCCCAGTCAGAGTGATATCATCATCGGTAGGTCAGAGAAATTCTAGGGACTATAAAGTACTAACTATTAATATGTTAAAACCAGAGGAGGTTTTAAAAGACCTGAAATGCTAGACTTGGACACTAGTTCTCTCTTCAACAAAAAGATGGCTAACATACTTACTGGCAGCCTAGCTGTGAAGTGTTTGTCCCATGGTGGACTGGAAGGGTTGTCTCTTCCTTTGCTCCACCTTGATGACCTGTTAGTGCCAGGAGGCAGAGGGATGGCTCTTAATTTTGTGACGGAGTAAAATAGTCACATTATTTTATAGGAAACAGCAACCATCTAGTGTTCATTTTTTCACTCATAAAGATATTAATCAGCAGAGGGTATAATTATATCCAAGGCATGAGTGAGGGATTAGAGGATGCTTAGTCTCTTACATAACAGATCTATATAAACTCTTCTGTTACATGCCCAGACCTCTTCCTTACTAGTTTATTGTAGCGAACAGGAGTCATGTAAATAAATATGCACCTTTCAAGAAAGGAGCTGTGCCAATGGGTAATCTCATAGCCTGCAATTAAATTTACTGCTCAAAAATATTCATAAATAAATGAAAATGGAAAAAGAAGAACTAGATACATTTTAATCTTTGTTTAAGAATGAAATAATTGTCTCATCTAGTAATGATATAATCAGAAAAGTTGTTTTATTCCATTTCCAGAACCTGAATTAAGGATCTTCAGCCAAAACCCCTGCAATGTAATAACAAAATTTTATTATAGAATTCATTAGTTTTCCACTGAGATGCTTTTTTTTGCCAGATTTTGAAACAGTAGGGAATTTAAAATAAGGCTACAATGCAGACTGGTTTTCTTTTCTAGCTTTACCAAAAATAACTGCAAACAGCTTAGTGGTATACCTAATGAAAACAGGTTTCTGCTTTTTGGAGTGGATGTAGGGACAGACACTGAAGGATAATAATCTACTTTGTTCAAGAGGATTAGTGACTCATTGTTTTGATGGTGGTCTTTGTGATAACAAACAAACAGCGAGAGCAAAAAAGGAGTATGAACAATTTCAACCATTAGACACACCGGACGGTGTAAAGGTTAGTCTCTTCAGAATTGACTGTAAGTCGTCTTAAAGGGTAATACTGCCCAGGGAAGTGGTTTAAGTATACCTGGTAATACATCCAAATAGAGTGTTACATGCTATGTGATCAGACCATGTTACAAGCAATCCAGTACTCCAGTGTTACGAGAATCCAATATTCATGTTACTGCAATTGCACGTATATACCCTATATGAATATAAATTCTTTTTTCTTTCATGTTTCATTGGAGGACCATGTGAGACATTTATGCCGTTGGGAAGATACCTGAGCAGCCTGCTGTATAGAGAGAACAGATTTTACTTTTTTTTGGGGGGGTAAAAAAAAAATCACCAAAACTGGTGATTTTCACCCCTGTTTCATGCTGCATCCTACATTGTGTGCCCTTTAATAAGGGTCCTTTATGTTTGTAGCCACGATTTATTACAGTCAAATTTCAGGCACTAGACACTTAAATATATTGCACTTGCTTTAGTGGGAGTTATTCCGTTGTTCTAAAGATATTTTTTTTTCCAGTTGATGTATTGGATTAATGGAAAAGTGGAGAAAAAAAATCCAAATACATTAGAAACCAGCTACCTAAAGGTGAAACACAAACCCATGACAATGCTTGTCATGGATGCAAGGTGCTGTGACATCAAGTTTGGGGTAATTGGGAAACTTGGAAGTCAAATGTGGTAAGACCTGTTGAAATCAAATGTCTTTGTGTTTCAGCTGTGAAGGGGCATTACATGTTCCAAAGCCAGGAAGGGTCTGCCACTGCTGTTAGTAGCATTTGAAGTAGTTTGGGTGTGGGATGGAATTGTAAGGTCACAACAAAGTGCCTAGTTTCTAAGCCTCCCTTTATGTTTATTCACATAAGCAGTGTAGCTATTTTCCAAACAATTTTGTACATTCATTAGTGTCAAGTGGGGGCTGGGGGGAGCAAAAAGGAGCAAACTTCTCTGATGCATGAACTCAAACACTGGGTCTGGAATGAACTCTAACTGTAGATCCCAGACAGAAAGAAAGCATTAAGCTAAACAGAAGTTGTTCAGATTGAGCAACTCTTTTTGCTTCAACGTTATGAAAATCTCGAGCATTTCAAGAAAAAAGGTGATTGACCTACCATTCTGTTTAATAAATGAAGCCTGCAAATATTTTCCACATTAATTGAATTGCAGTTTAAGCCGAATTGCAGTTTAAACAAATCTACTCTGTATTACCGTGAGCTGTTTGAAAATAATTTTTTGGTCTTGCTCAATCATTCTGAGTATGATTACTTGTCTTGCTAAATATTGAACCAAAACTCCTAAGTTTTTAGTTGCAGTTAATGTCAGCAATTATACCTATGCTAACAAGGAATGTGAAAACATATATTCACTAGTTTGCACTCTCGCAGGCATGATATAGGAACACTTTCTTTACAAACTCCTTTGGGAACGCTGTCTGTTTTATTTAGAACACTGCATGTTTTATTTAGATAGCTGACATATTTTCCTGTCTCTGCACATTGTTAGCAACTGCAGCATTATTTATTATTCTTTATTTTTATTTTATAGGGTATGTGGCTCAAGCACGACCTAGTGGCCTTGCCAGATAAACAGTTGACTGTTGCTCTTGAGCCTTTAATTAGCAGTTCCAGCTTTCCCCTTTTCAGAGTTGGGTTTGGTTGTGTTTTTTTTTTTCCCAGATAAAAGCGAAATGGTTAGGAAGTGACAAATACAATACTTTTTTAGTAGAATGTGAAATACTGCCATAGAAGAAATTCCCTCTTCTTTCTTCTCATGAAGTCAGAAGACATGTTCTCTCAAATACTTTTCTTTTTTCTGGATTCTCTGCATCTTCTTTAGTGTGTTGGTTGGTATAATCAGAAATGTTTGCTAATTGCTCATTTTCTTATGGTCGTACAATTAAAGCTATTCAGTAAAGCAGTTTACAATTTTATCTACCCTAGCAAACTTTCAAGATGACTGTGTTCCAATGCACAGTTCTAACTTCATCCACTGCACCTGCATATTGAATATTGTTTTGGTATAGGTCATGCTCTATGGCTGTTGAAATTCATTGGGTTGCATGGCCTGGTTTCTGTGGCGGGATTGAAAACACATATCTAGCTTTATAGGCACAAAAGAAAGTTATAAGCTTTTAGTGTTGAAGATTTATTTTATTTTGAGGAAACAAGAAATATCATTTAGGAAACTCTCCATGAGAGATCACAGAGTGCATTTCTTCTGTACTATTCTGCATTAATACAAAATGGTGGTTGCCTTTTGAAAAATTGACAAGCTCAGCGCAGTGAAAATACTCTAAAATTATCTAAGTGCGTACACCACTATGTTCTTATGTGTTTCTCTGAAATTCTCTCCTGCAGAGGTTATTTATGTAGAATAATATTTAATGAAGCCAGAGAAATTCTGTGTGTTTGGGCTGACCTGATCGAAATGTATGCATAAATCTGAAGCCGTAATTTTACTCAGGTCTGCATGGGAGCGTAATGCAGCCTTACTGAGCCCTGCTATTTCTGGGTTTTATGGTTCATCTCCTGTGGCAGGGATGCCACACTGTAAAAAGCAAATTCTGTGCTGCATTTTGAGTTCCTCGTGGTGAAGAGTGTGGTATGCAATAGAAGAAGGTAGAGTGGAATATTCCTGCTGCTGTGGGGTGTAGGAGGGCGGCTCAGCCGGCACCAACTGAGCTCCTAAGTGCCGTTGCCAGTGCTCTCTAAGGATGTCCCTGTGACGTACTGCCCTTGTGGTCTCTCTTTTCACGGCCTGTTCCACCATAAATTTTGCAGGTGACCAAAACAATAAGAATAGCTGTAATGTTTTGGGCATCACATACAATTCTGTTAAAATAGTTCTCATTTCAGGTAGTGCCTACCAATTTGAAAAAATGCCCAATGTTGGTTAAGCTATAGAATTCAGCATGACATTTGACAAGCTGTTTCTGTGTTTAATTATTTTCACCATTAGATTTTGAGCCCTGTTCCTAGTCTGATGTTCTAATTTCTACTCCCAGCCCTTTGTTAACAAATTTATCTTTATGTAGATTCATACAAGCTATGATCTTGTCATTCCTTGAATTCCTCTTTATTAAATGAAATTGGTCAAGCTCCTTCTAAGATATATTTTCCAATCCTTTATTTGCACTACAGTTGTTTTTCTGATTCTTCTGCAGCTAATTCTTCCTCATTTGTAGACATTGATACTAGATTATTGTAGTTTATCTAAACAGGGAAGTAAATAAATCTTTCTATCCCTAAATGCTGTTCCCTATTTTAAAAAGAAAAGATCACGTTAGCCCTTTGCTGCAATGTCATGCATGGGAGATCATTCTTACTAGATCATTTGCCTTCTCTGAATTGAGTCCTCAACCCATTTTTTGTCTCTAGATGTACGATCTTGCTTTCGATTTCTTGGCACTCCAAGTAACCTACGGCTCTTTGAATTTGTAACTTCCCTCTTTTTATTCCCCACTGTGTATCATCTGCAGACTTTAACATTGCAATGGGCATGTTGTCTCCCAGATCATTATTTTACAGCATAGGGAAAACATCTGACTCTGTTCCTTTCCTTTTCTCAATCTAAAGCCCCATGCTGCACTTTGTTATCCCAGCTTTGCTAGGGATATTATGCTTTTCATATGAGTAGATGGTAGTAGAATGAAACTTGCCCATCAATACATCACCAAGTTTATTTCTGAAAGGAAATTAAATCAAACTTGCCCATCTGAGGACCCAGATTTTGAACCCTGGGATCTGTTTGTAGCATGTTCACCGTTAAAAGTAGCGTTGCCAGTGCGTGTGTGTTTTTGTGGTAGAATAATTTGATGTTTCTGTTCAAGCTAGTGGTAGTGAACAGCTCATAGTTTCTTGTGGTTTTTGGAGGTATGCCTCCACAACAGTCGGCCCCTAGAGTCATATAGGCTTAGGTTTATTTGGCAGACCAGCTTTTTTGAGAATTTCAGAGCCCATGCTACTAAAATAAGTGTAATTATTGCTCCAGCAATTAAAATGAGGTCTCGCCAAAAGAACTCAAGACACTTGATTGGGAGAAGCCTCTTACAAATCCCCAGCTCGTTCCCAGTCAGCTGCCTCAAGGTCTTCATCCTCACAGAAGCTGGGCTTGCGCATCTGATGTTCCCAAGAGAAGGTGCAGAGATGTCTTCTAACCAGAGTTTTAGATACAGAATATGACAGTCACAGTTCCAGGGATTGTCAAATATTTTCACTTCCTTCAGGCTGCGCAAGCTGTCCAGGGCACCGGGAGGAACCGAGGTCAGGCTGTTGTTGTGTAGATAAAGCCTCTTGGTGTCAAGGGGCAAGGCTGGCACTTCCGTCAGCTGCCTCGAGCTGCAGTCTACTTGCAAACCCTTCATTTCTCCCAGTGACTTACAGTTGCAGGAGGGAGGACAGACTTCAGTTTGGGTCACGTGGAACAGCAATGATAGGGCAAATCCCACAACAGTGATGAATTCTGTCTTGTTCATGCTTCAGCTACCCAGAGAATAAGAACAATAATCTGATAAGTATGATTCATTAGCATGTTTCTAAATGCAGAACCAGAACACAGCTATTTCTTTCTCAGGGTTAGTCGTGAGGTTTAGGTTTTTGGAAGAAGATTTTAGCTTTCTGTGTTTCCCACAGAGCCATTCTTCCTGACATTCGGTAGTATAAATGCAACTGGGAGAGACCACAATGCCTCCATTTTGTCTCTAGTTCATTGCTTTTCCTTCATAATTGTACAAAAAGTGTTATTGTTCAAAGTTGTGGAACAGAATGTCACCAGGAGATGATGGTAAAAACTAGGTTAGTTTTAGGCAACGATTTTGATTCTGTTTCTGTATCTTCACAGGTCTAGTGTTAAAATTGTGTGTTGAATTCAGTTTTCAAAATCGACCTTAAAAGATTGAATAATTGTAAATGTCTAAAAATCTTCTTTCTGCGACTATGAAGATTCTAACCAGGAAGTATGTATTTTTATGTGGCAAAAGGTTCTTTTTTGCTGCCTTGTGGCTTCATGCATCTCTGAGAACATACAGTTTAAGATTTAGATGAATACAAAATTGGAAATGTTGCATATCTGGTACTACTTATCTTTTAGGGATTAAATAGCCATGCTTTGGGCTAGCAGGTAGTTATCCCTTTTGCTATGTAATTCCCACTTCTGTAGAGTGGATTCCACTAGACTTCCATTTTAGTCCCTCTACTTGCCAGTTTAAAACCTCTACAGCTATTCCCTTCCTGTATTTTCTACTACTTCTCTGCATTTAAAAATACATAGCTAGCCTTGGGACCAGGCTGGGATTTGAAATGCAAACTCCCTTGCACAGGTTGGGGAATTTCCAGTCTCAAAACCATCTTTCTTGATGATTTAAATACAGCCCACAATTAAAATATGTTTTCTTCTCTTTTCTTCCAATTAATTTGCAATAAGTAAGTATTGAAGCAAAAATTGTGTGTTGCCTTGGATGCTACTTGGACTATGGCAGATACTGTAAAAAGTGTTGGGGTTTTATACACTATTCACTTAAAGAAAATTCCTTTTTAGCTGAAGAAAGTGAAAGCAATTGTATAACTTTATTTGCAGACAAGCAGTAGCAGAACATTGAGTATAATTTTAAACTTGAACTGGACAAAGCCTGACAAATAGCAGGTAAAACAGACCTATTAACAACAAAAAATACAGAGTAAAAGAGATACTAAGGCAATAAGGAGCTTAAATTATGGTAACGCAGAATGGAATTTGGAAAAAAATTTCTTCAAAGTAATGTTTTCAAGTGTAGAGGTATTTTATAACTCAAAACCAAAAAGGTTTTCCTCTTAAACTTAAAATAAGCTGAGACTGTTTTTCTCTAGGAAGTTTCAGTTAATAAAGACTAAAAGTGTAGGGAAAATTGATTGGTTTTGTTTTAATTTGCTTCAGTTTACTTACAGGGATTATGGAATTAGCTTTTCAAAATAAAGTTAGACAGCTTTAGGTTCCTGATCTAAATACTACGTTCCTATATTTTAAATTGAATTAATGCTACATAAAATGATAAACTTCATCACAGAGAAGCTGAAATATTTATCTTAATAATCTCCTGTCTTTGTTAGCAAGTAGTTAGTCTGAATATCTGTGGTCTGAATCTAGATATTCATCTGTTATTTTTCATGAAATGTACTAGAGCTGTTTTTTTCAAAGTAGACATCTTAAGAAGGCAGACTGTGTCTGACTAAAAAAATGTTAAGCACTATCTGTAGAAAAGACGCTCTTTTCTGATTTAATATACAAACAGCAAGAAATTCCCAGTCAAATAGAAGTAAGAACTGTGGCAAAAATGGAGAAAGGAGGAATTGGTGAGATGCCTCACTGACACTTACCCTTATTTATTCCCTCTTGATTCCTTTCCCTCTGCTTGGTAAAGTGGTGGAGTAGATACAGCGACTGGAGCTGACTTGGTGGAGTCAGTAAGGAAATGTGTTAGAGAAGATGGGCTTCTTCCTGTGCATAATAGAAAACCGTTCCCATTGGAAGATGCTATATATGGTTGACGTGTATCCAGACATACAGCGCTTAGGGCATTTTTGTATTTTTGGCAGACAAGAGGAAATGCTTTTGAATTTTTTTTATTGATAATGTATTTGCCCTATTAAACCTGACGTCTGAAAAACCTAAAATGACTCGTCTGAAATCTAGTGTTTTTTTCCTCAGCTGTACCAGTCTACACCTATAAAAGTTAGCTTTAGCTTCTGCTGCTGATGCATGCAAGGCCAAGCAAGACACAAGGGAGCTAAAGTTAGCCCATGAAATAAAGTTCTTCTCTTTTAGTCAAAGCCAGGTGTGTTTGATACCTGCCTTTCCAATGATTATGTAAAATTCAGAAAAGCACACCATAGCATCGAAATAACTTGTGTTAGTCACATGAGATCATTAAGGGATAGAGAAATATTAATGCCATTATGTTGAAATAGTGGTGAAAAGTCACCCAAAATACAGCATGTAATTCTGGTCACCCATGTTCAAAAGGATTAAGCCAACAAGTGAAAGGGAGGTTTCTGAGAGGATCAGGGATTTGGAGAACCTTATGAGAGTGACCTGTACCCTGCAATGTGGAGCGATGCAGAAATAGCTAAGCCAGAGCAGGTCAGGCAGGAAGGTGCCCCTGACACAGCCTTGGATGTGAAGAAGGGTACACGTGTATGGATCAGTGGGTCAGTTCCTATTTTGGTTCTTGTAATATTTTGTGGAATAGAATTTCTTTGTAATGTCCTAGTTTGGTTTGGAGTTTAGAACTGAATTCCAGAATAGTCGGGGAAGGTGTACTGGGAAAGACTCACCGTCATGGTTAGCACAGCCTAGAGGACAGGACAGGGACAGCCTTGGGCACATGTATAGCCTTTCTTCCCAGTCATGAGAGCTGTGTATAGCTCAAAAGAGGACTAGGATCCTGCAAATTTCTTCACACTCAAGCTGCTGAAGAATATCAACTCTTGAATAACAGCAATGTGACATCTTAGAACGTAACATGCTCTGTGTATATTTGGCTGTAAAGCCAGCTATTCAGGATCGTACATGTTTATAATGTATATGTATCTGTTCATCTAAGTAAAGAATGCCGTGTTTGTGTAAAAGAAAAACAAAAATAGGATTTTGTTTTCACATCTCTTTTTTTTTTTTTCTTCTTCCTTTTTCAAGTAAGTTTTCCTTTCCTTTAGCTACCAAACATGAACACCCTAGAATTAAGATAGCAGTTGACTTATGGAAACCCAGTGTGTTGTGGATCTGATGTTTAATTTAGGCCAGTTCTTGTTTAGTGTGTTGTTTTGGGGACAGGCTTTGAGCTGTGTTCTGCATCTGGAAATGAAACGCAGGTGAGTTTCAGATGTTGCAGATGTGCAGTTGAGCCCTGCTTCTGAGCTGTTGTTTCTTTATAATATGCTGTTCTTGGGGGGAAGGGAAATTTCTGACATTTAAAATTTTTCTGATAGCAATTCTTATTGTTTAATTCTTACTTATAGTGAAAGTGCTTTTCTTCATAAAGTCTAATCAATTGCCAGTAGCCTGAAATTTGTTAGGAACTTCCTTAAGAAAATGACTTAATGTGTATCTCTGCTCTTTAGTATTTTCAATGGTAATTTAGACAGTGCTGGAGGGAGAAGACAAAAATACTTGAAACCCTGTTTGAATTTTGATCTATAAGATGAGGAAAGTGATTCCTCCCTTGTTGAAATGAATAGTCCATCTGTCTGACAGATGTTCAACAGCTGGACCTGTGAGTGGACTACTAATAATGGGAAGATCTTTCTATCTTACAGATTCTTTCTTTTTTTTTTTTTTGAAAGTACATCACTAGACCATAGATTTCATAAATGTCTGTCTTCCCTCATGCTTGTTTCCTGTATCACACAGTCTATGCCATATGTCTTGAGGAATGCTGCCACACAGAATAAAAAATTTCCTGTTATATGATGAAATTCCAGTATCTGAAAATTTCAGTATCTGAAGGGTGCCTACAAGAAAGCTGTAGAGGGACTTTTTACAAGGGCAAGTAGCAATAGGACGAGGGATAATGGCTTCAAACTGGAAAAGGGGAGATTTAGATGAGATCTGAGGAAGAAATTCTTTGCTATGAGGGTGGTGAGCCCCTGGCCCAGGTTGCCCAGAGAAGCTGTGGCTGCCCCATCCCTGGAGGGGTTCAAGGCCAGGTTGGACGGGGCTTGGAGCAACCTGGTCTGGTGGGAGGTGTCCCTGCCCAGGGCAGGGGGCGGCAGTGGATGATCTTTAAAGTCCCTTCCAACCTAAGCCATTCTATGATTCCATGAAATCAATTGAATCAAGATCAATCAATCAATTGAAATGAATGCAAACTATTTGGAATCCTCTGGAGTCCAATTCTGTGCTGTGGGTAATCTTCACAAAGGTAGTCCTTGCCTTCCTCTGGCTGCTGGGTCACACGTGTTGAAGTAGCTGCTCAGGCTGAGTCCCTCAATCTGTTACTTGTGTTGAGGACCACGGGCCAGTTTCTTCTGCTCTGTGTGGAGGTGAATGTGTGCAGAGAGTATCTGGCAGAAGCAAAGCTTCAAATACAAGATATTTGCATTTATGATTTTAGGGCTATAGCTTTTTGTAGGCCAAATGAGGATTCTTCTTTTAAGAGGATTTATTAGGAGCCAATTTGGAAAAAAAAAGTTATAATCTGCTATAATCTTGTTATAGTCTGAAAATATATTTTCCACAGAGTGAATCTGTTTGAACTTTTTGTGAAAGAGAGAGACTCTGTCTGGCTGCTTAGCAGAGAGGTGTTTCTGGACACTTTTGATTCCCAAACAAACCCTCTCTTGCTACCTTACTCCCTGAAAGCACATTTATGTGGGTTAGTTTTCTTTTGAGGCCTTGACTTCTCCAGTCAGTTACGTGGGTGCTGCTTCTGATTGCTTATATAGGGAGAAAAAAAAGAGTTGAAGGGAGATGACTAGTTTCCTTGCAGTTAAGAATAAAAGCTGCAAGTTAAAGATAAATGATCAGATCAAACACACGACCTGTGAAGAGGAAATTCAGGCAGAATATGCCATTATTTTTTATAGGTGGTTTTAAGGAGTTATAATCATTTATTGCTGTCAACGACCTGTTCTTGACCTAGAAAGACAGAAGTCTTTCTTGAGCACTATTTCTATTTCCAGTGATAAAAAAACTTGCACACATCACATTGTCAATAGATGGCAAAAGTGCTTCTCTTTTAACTTCTATCACCTTGATTAAATCTGTTCTTTCATATTTTCAAATAGCTTGGTGAGAACAGAATAACCAAAATATTTCTTTTTAATTGGATGTGAGTCACTGGTAATTCATGAATTATACAAATAAGCAAATAAGCAAAAAGAAGGAAAAAAAAGATCGATCATGAAATTCATTCACACATCAACGAATATTGCCTGCAGAAATGAACTAAAAAAAATCTGTGGTTTCTCTCACATCAGGAGTTTTTGTCGCCCCAGGGCCAAAATATTCCTATTATCTACTGCACCCTAGAGAACTAGCCTGCTAAAGCTGTTTTAGTATTTATACATCGGAGGACTCTGACTTTCATCCTGTCCATATTTGCTTATTGTATTGTTTCCCGATGCACCTTTGTTGTGGTTTTACCTGATTTAATTCTGTCTCTCTCAGATCAAATATTCCATTTCCTTGGAAGATTATTACAGAGGCAGATAAACTCTTGTCATTTAGGAAATTCTACTCCTAAATTGTACTCCATCCATTTTATCAAATAATTCTTTCTCCTCCCACCCATTCTCATAAAGAATCTCCCTCTGGCTGTTTCCGCTATTCAAAACTGTACATAGGTGCTGTGCAGTCGGCTATTGCTTCTCTTTCCACTAGGTGTCATTCAAGTTATTTTTTTGTTAAATGTTGAGCATACACTGAATCAACCTTTAGATATAATTTATCAATTCAGAATAATTGTCTGAAAGACTGAAACATTATATTCTTTTAGGATATTACCTTTTCCAGAGCCTCCAAGATAAAAATGTAACAGCCGTACAAAATGCGTGTATTAAGTGATCTGTGTAAATCAGATAGCTAATCACATGTTTGTGTTTTCTGGAACTCTTAGGGGTGTTTGAGGCTGTTAATGAAAATAAATATTCATAGACAATTTGGATTCAAACTGTCCTCGGGAAAATATTCATACTATTTATGCTAAGTTGTAACAATGATAGAGTCCACATGGGGAAGCTTCTAGAGAGAATCTCTAAAAGCATTAAAAGACTACCATCAAGGCAGTATTTCCCACCGCAAGAGAGTGCCTCGGCAGTTCCCTTTGCTCCCGGCTCGGTCAATCAGCTCCGAAGGTGCTCCATGGAACCCCATCATCCTGACAGCAGTCGGTGCAGTCGGTGTTTCTGTCGTGTGTTTCATGAGCTGAATGCAATGTCGGCATCTTCATGGGAAGTGCTGGGGTTGGTAAATGGAGTCAGCTGTGCCCCTCTCTGCCTTGCTCGCTTTGCCAAATTAAATGTCTCGCTCTAATGAAAAATAATTCGTTTTCTAGCTCTTTCTGCACAGTCACTGTTATTCAAAATACAATACTGTGTTTCCATCAAACAATTGCAACACAATGCTGCATTTATGTGAATGTTTTATTTAGGATCAGGATTGAGCTTTCAAAGCAAATCTCATGATCTTCTCCATTTTCCATGCATGCCTTTGAGATGAAAATGAACTGCAATATTCACTCTAGAAATACATCTGATTTGTTCCAGGTGCTAATGGAGGTTCAATACTTGGGACCAGACTAAAGATAGTCCCAAACAGCACCTTCTCTCCTTGTATATACGGCTGGATGTGGTGTCCTCACTTCCAGGTTGTTTCACTGCCCTGATCCAGCCCTTTGGGCCATTCTGTTTGTTGATACAGACATTGCCAGTGTGACAGCCAAAGAACTGTCCATAAATGAACCTTGCTTGAACGCCCTGGTAACCATGGAGTCAAGCCTGGTAAAGGTATTTAAGCATCTTTACCAGGTTACTGCGTAATAGCTGTAGTAGGATTGTAAAATGCGTGAGATTAAGTATCACTCTGCCTATTGTGGTGTTGTCCTTGTTTGAGGAATTTGGTGATAAACAAAATCAGTCTTCAGCCCCATTAGCTAAAGTCCTTCTCTTTTGTGCTTCAAGAGTTGAAATGTTGAAGGCAGGGCATTGAACTTTATGGTCACACTGAACAGTTGTTCTTGGAAAGATCAATTAGAGATTAATTAGTATCTGATGTAAAAGAGTCTATTGGAAAAGCCCAAGTGATGAGTTTACTGTGGTAATTCATTGCAGAATTTAACTCACTGTTCATAATTGATAAGATGGCTAGTTTTTATATTGCCCTTTATAAAGCTATGACTTCATAGTTTTTTGAAATAAAGCAGTCAACTCTGGGTATGTTTTCAATGATGAATTAATTTTTCCAGATGCGAGCAGCTACAGTCACATTACTCCTTCCATACTAATGCTGTATTTACACACTGTTTGTGTTGCTAAAACTTGCAGCTGTGCCCGGTTATGCTCTTTGTGCCACTGTGGACTGCAGATTTTGCCCAGACTTCTAATCACATAGGGAGAGCCACAGAAAGTCACTGCAGACAGATCTAATCCAGTCCTGCTGAATTTCTACTGCAAAGCAGATGTGTTGTCAGGAATGCACACCCCAGCTAACCATTGTAACCCAGTTAGAAGATGTCAGAACAGCAGAGTTTTCATGTGGTTGGGAGGATAGTCAGGAACAATACTCTCAAAAACTGTTACCACACAGTAACTGCGTTAGTATATGAGATAACATTGCCAATCCAAATTTTCCATTTCTCGCATTGCATCCCCAAAGCCATGATATTTGCATATTAAAGCAAAGTTGATTTTTTAAAAAAACAAACCTGTTTTTTTTTAGTGGGCTTGGTGTTTTGAGCAATTAAAGTTCACATTTTCCAAGTTCTTCTCATAGTCATTAAGGCTAGATATTACTAATGAACACTGGGATTCACCTCTAATCACGTGCCTCCAAGTGTTAGGTTCTGAAGGAAATCTTTTCTGTAGCGTGACTGTGATGAAATCACAAAAGCTGAAAATGCTGCTGTGCTAATCCTATTATTTCCTGTCACTGAATCCTAATATACGCACAGTTTGGAGAGTCAGTTTTGTCAAGCTGGCAGATGAATTAATCATATGGTCACATATATCAGGGAATAAATAAACAGTGTTCCTCTGAGGAGGACTGTAAATTCATTAAAAGATGCTGCAAGTCTCTTCCCACATAATCTAATTCTTGCTTTGCCCTCATTTGCTCCCTGTAGCTCAAACACAGTGTTGATGGCTGTACTTCAGTGAAACTTCCTACATTTAATGGAGCTAGTTGGAGGTTATTTATAATTTATTTCCACATCAGTTTTGATGAATCTTGGTGGTTTGATGTTGTCCTGCAATGACACTCACGGTGTCATTCTCTCCATGCTGACAGGCACAGAACACCTGCAGTATCTCAGCCTCTAATAGGAAAAAGCAGAGCCTGGAATGGGAGAAAAGCTCTCTGTCCTCTTTAGTCAGCAGCTCGCCCCGAGTGCGCATCTGAAATGAATCTGCACTTGCCTCAGCCCTTGGCTGGCAGCTTTCTGCAGGTCTGGCTGCAGCACCTTTATTTACACAAGCTAAAGAACATTGTTCAGGTTTTATGACTACAAAAAATCTGTCTTTTTTTTTCTTTTTTTTTTTTTTTTTTAAATGAGGAATCCTCATGTGAAGTATTCGGAAATATTGGGTTCTTTCAGATGAAAGGGTGAAGAAAGAAAAATCCATGAGATTCCCCTTCCCATTAAGTCTTTGTCACTGGCTCCCTTCAGAAGTATTTTGTACTTTTTGCTGTTTTAAGGGAGACCTTCATTATGAACTGTGTTAGTGACATCACCGTGCTTTGCCTGGGATTTTGCTTCTGTGCTTTGCTTTTTGCCTTTACTCATTGTCTGCATTCTTTTGGATGTTTCAATTTGTTTCCTACTGAACTTAATTATTTTTCCTTTTCTTCTTCCCCAAACTCTGTGGCGTTTCTGATAAATCTCTGCAAATAAGATGCAATTTATGGTAGTGAGGACACCTTTCCAGAATATATGGCAAGTTAAATGTTTATATACTACCTCTACTTTCATCATTATTGCTCAATTGCAGCTGAACAGTTTTATTAAGAATCCTAGCTTTTGCTCAGTTTGCGTGTCTGGCATTTGGGAAAAGCGTATCAAAATTCTATTAATTATTTCTTAATCTTGCTCTGAAAGTCAATAGGATGAAAAAGAGTGTTTCACTTCTGTGAATAAAGCTATCCCTGAAGGGCTTAACTAGGTAGATACAGCAGAGACAGATCCTCACCTGTGGGATTTGCAGGTGCTATTTGAGATTGGTTATACGTCCCGTATGAAAGAAAAGGTGGGGAGGAGGTTATCCCACCCCTCTGCAGCCAGGAGTATGATTAAAAAGACACCAAACATAAAAAGAAGCACTCAAGCTAGTGAACTAACACCCCAAGGTTTGGTTTTAGGAGGCAGTGCCTGTGAGAACTCTGGAACCTCAGCACTTTCTTGAGGTTAATGTCATGTGCCAATCTCTGGGTGAAAGAGGGATTGCTGGAAACAAAACCCAAACTAACTGCTAGGGCTTGGACCTGGGGCTTGAGTGGCCAGGACCGAGCTGCTGACTCACCTCCATATAGATAGTCAATAAACAGGCATAGTATTTTTAGGGAATGGGTGGAAAAAAGGTGTGTTTCCTGTGGGTTGAGAAAAATGTGAATCCATTAATTTCCAGAATTCCAAAACTACATTTTTTTCCTGACGTGTCAGGCATGGCCATCAAACCCTTGTGTTTGAAAATACTTGTTCAAGAAGCTTCTTATTTTGACTGTGATTAATAGTGGAATAAAAGAACATCCAGAGCAGTCAGCAATTTCACTCAGGGCAAAGTTCCTGACGGATATAAATTGAACATCTGAGGAAAGAAGCACAGACGCTAATTCTCAATTCAGTGAAGACTGAGATTTTCTCAGCCTTCAGGATATTGGATACAACTAATAAATAGTGCAGATGTCACCTTATTTTTAGGCTTTTATTGTTTCTAAGGAAGTCTGTAAACTGAAATTCAGTACCTGTCTTTTTTGTTCAGAGTCAGCGCATAAAGTAGTGTCTTGAAGAGGGTGAAGATACCTGTGACTCTGAACAAATGTTCTTGAGATTAATCTTAGAAGGATTTTAAAGGTCTTACTGGGGTGTTGGTATGATGTGAAGTTGCATGAGTACAGAGTTGCTAACAGCATTTGTCATTGACATGAAAAAGCCCCAAGGGCAGAATGCTTAAAATACAATGAAAAGTCTGGGCACAGTAACAGCAATGTCATTGCACAACCACTGCAGAACATCAGGTGAGTGTATAAAACTGGCACGATCTGACTGTGGCACAGGCTTATGTGGGAAACTTCGGCAACGAGGGAGAGGAGGGAGGGCCCAGGCACAGCTACCACCACATTCTTCACTACATCGAAAGAGTGTTAGCCGTGATGCTCATCACATGGCAAAAGCCAAGGAATCACTCAGACTCCATTTAGAGACTTAAGTGTATTGCAGATAAATTGATAGTAAACAGAATTTCTTTTTCTTTAGAATACCAGAGTGGACACGTAATATGCAGGTCTTGTTTGCACTTGAACCTGCCTCAGAAGCAGCTACTCCTCACAAATTCCGTATGTGGACACGTGGTAACGCAGACACGTAATAAGTGTCTGTTTGCTTTGCATTAAGCCAAAAACATTCAGCAAAGCTGAACAGAAAAAAGGCATCTTATACCAAAATAATAACCACATGCAGGAGGAGTTACATCTTACAAATCAGAGCAAATTATATTTACTTAATAGGGGAGAAAAGGAAAGTTGAACAGCTTATGCCTCTACAGTGTTTTTCTCTGAAAGCCTTTCTTTCTGGCTACGCCAGGTCTTCCTTTCAGCACTTTGCTGCTATGAGAGATAGATGTTTGCTCTTCACCACTTAGTTTTTCTCTTTCATCCTGCCATCTGTTCTACCTATCACAACTCCATTATTTCCAATGCAGACATATGCAATATGCAAATGTGTCCTGCAGGTGTTGTGCTGTTGCGGGGAGGAAGCATAGTTTGTAGAGATTAATAACCTGGTTCAGTCTTTATGTAGTTCCATTCTTTTAAGTGTTCATTTTGTGAGAGTGTGTGTATAAAAATTGTCTGGGAAAACTCAGCCATGGTTTAGAGCCCTGGTAAAGCCCATTGGCAGGGGTATATTCTAACTCATAGTCAATAAAGATGCATTCAACCTATTGCTATATCTGAACCCCAGTATATCAGAGCTTGAGATTTGGTATTTTGTATGTGGTAGTTTTCCTCAGAAGCTTCTGCTTGGTCAAAGTGTAAGCCAAAAAATCCATCTGCTGTTATTTTCACATTAGAGTTAAGTGGGAAAAAAACCCCATACCAAGGAATGAGCTTTCTCTAATGTAATTTCAACAGTATGAACAATATTTGTGTTTGAGAACTTATTGAATAGAAGCTAAGGATTGGTTCCTGTCTTTGAAATCTTCCTATTTTTCCCCATTTTAGCTAACCTAAACTGAGGCAGTTTGCTTTACAAATTAAGGGAAAGGTAGGGACCAAAAGATAGCTGCGTGGATGGATGGCAAGTTGCTGGATCTGCTGGAATCTGTACTCTAAATGATTTAGTAAAAGTTGGCGCTTGCTGACAAGGTTGCTCAGTGAGGCAACTTTGAAGAAGATATGGGAGCTAATCTTCAGATTAGCTAATAATGATAATATTGATGGTAATGGTTCCAAAGCTTACAGTTTACTTTAAGAAAAAAGGCAGAAATGAAGGACCTTCTCTGCATGCAGTTTCTGTCCTAGTGTGGAAAGGGTTCATGGGCGTAGCCAGTACTGCAGCCTGAATGCCATGGAAGCTGTAATGCCGTGAAGAAGTGAGTATGTCCTAATGGCTTCTTATAGGAAAATAAAATTGAGTAGTAGAGGATTATTGAGGTAGTCTGTTGAGTGATGCTACTGGCATTAACTACTGAGTCCAGGGACCACAGCTCTCTGAGTAGGAGTAGGTTTTGCACTACAGTTTTGAAATAGGTATAAATCTTTGGGGTTTTGATATTTCACCCGAGACTGACCCAGACTGCTGAAAAAAAGGGCAGAGAATGTGAGTGGGAATAGTATCATCTGTCTGAAAAGCAAACAAAATAAATTCTCCCCCACACCTTGACTTTGGCTATACCTCAGACAAAGACCCACCGTGAGTATATTACTCATCTCTTCAGTCAAAAATCAGTGACGAGGGCTCAATCCCTTTTACAGGTTTTAATCATTGATGCTCGTGTTTGAAGTCTCAAGTTCCTTTCAACTCTTTAAATTCTTGATATACTATTATTTTCAAGCTAGAGGTGATTTTTCTTTATGCAAAAGGAGCTAGGTGAAAAAAGAAATAAGGATAAAAATAATTTCCAGATAATGAGATAAAACTGGAGAAAGTAAAAAAAAAATAAAATTCTTTGTTGTTCAGAATGGAAGAGGCTCATATCAAACCAGTAACACAATAACATTGTAGCATAGACAATATGTAAATAAGAAATACTATGTTTGATCAGATTGTGCTAGGAGGTAAAATGTAAGTATATACCTACTACTGCAGTATAAAAGCTCTCAGGGATCTTTTTAACGACCTTTAGTTCTACATTATGTTTTTCATTCAAAACCAGATTGTTCACGTGAAAAAACACAAGCTCTTCCCTCTCCATCTCTTTTTTTTTTTATTTTATTTATCTTAACTGTTTTTTTGAAGCCTTACATACTCGGTCTGGCTGAGTTTATTTACTTTGGAATTTTACTTTTCGCTTACAGTATTTAAGAACTATATTCCCAGAACTTTCTGAAACAGTGTTGCTATTTTCAAAGCCATTTACAGTAAAATAGCAAAGGAAAGGGAGCGTTGACTCTCTTCTGCTGCTGTTGGAGTTCTAGATTATCGTTGGGAAAAGGCATCGGGACGCTTGTATTGACCTTAATAGACTGACATTCTTCTCAAATAATAGTTCAGAACACTTTTTTTCATCAGGAAATACTTACTTTCATGTTCCTGTGTTTCATATCTAAAATGAGAAATTACTAACAGCCCTAATTTTCAGGAACTGCTGACTGACTGCTCTTTGAAATCGAGTCCTTCTTAAGCTCTCTCTGGACAAGTAGATAATACAACTTACTCTAAAGCACTGATTTTGTTTCCTCTGGTTAGACAGACAAACTAAAGATCTTAGCTCTTTTATTAAGCCAGTGAAAAATTTCTTAAGTTGATTTTAAATTACAGCTTCTCTGCTACTTTATATATATATATATATATATATAGTAGCACATAAGAAAATGTCCAACTTTCTTGGATCTTAAGTACTGAAATTTTACGTTTATTAAATGAGGTGATGGTTCTTAAAGGGAGACTGCATTTAAATTTTTATGATTTGCAAGAGGAAAATAGTAAAAAAAGGCTTACTTTTTTGATGATTGTAGCATTTATTGTGTTTCTATATGTAGGTAGTTCTTGATGAGAAGGAAAATACTATCTAAATAAATTGCATTTCTATATGGCTAGCTATTTTTATGAATGCTTACTGCGGCTTAACCCTGAAGCATTGCAAGTAAGCCGTAGGTAAGAGGAAATGTAAACCAGACTGGTGTTGGGTGACAAGTAAAAGTAGTTAAAATATTGGAAACAACAGAATGGGAATTTTAAGTATCTGAAACAAGAATCACAAGAAGAATTGAAAAATGTACAGGAGAAAAAAAATATATCTTTTTGCCTAAAATATGCTTGAGGTCTACAATAATTTTTAGAGATTTAAAGAGCCATTGTATAGTCTGCAAAATGTGACGGACACTCTTGCACAATGTAGTTTTGGTAGATATAAAGCTTTTCCTTACGTTTTGTTTTATTTCTTTTTGGTATGTTATTAAAATGGTTATTACAAATAAAACATCCTTCAGAACTGAGGAATGCCAGCAAATATTCCCAGTGTTCTACAGGTCAAATATTCTCAAGCTTTTTCTGAACTAACACGGCTGGATATTCTAAAAGTAAATGTAATGCTAATGAAGGAGCTGCGTACACAAAGCAGATAAAGTACAGGCCTCCGCAAAGCAGCTTTTCCCATTCTTCCCCTTCAACTTTCCCAGCTCAGCCCTGAAAAAGCTGCAGGCTGCAGGCTGAAAGCGTAGCACTCTTCCTTCCCCTTCAATACCCAGCCCGCCCGGTACAACCGACACCAGGAAACAGCAGTGACTAGCAGTGGGTTTTGTGACCGGGGGCAACTCATTTCAGATGAGGTTTTTTTCTGTGCTAGCGATTTGCATTGTTCTCATTTAAAGTCTTATTTTAAGGTGCTGCAATTAAACCAATGCAAAAGGCTGTGTGAATAGGTTTTGTTGTTCTGGGGACAAGAAGAGAATACTGCATGTAAATTGCTTATTTCATATTTGAGTTGTTTGATCTGATTTAGATAACTCTTGTACCTTATTCAAAAACTGATTTAAACTGGTTTAAGCCAAGAGGTGTATGTAAACTTGAAGTGGATACCCCATTGGTCAGGGCTTTCATCTAGGATATGGGAGAACTGGGTTTAATTCCTTGCTCTGCATAACATGCAATTATTTATGCAAAGTGGAGCAGCTCCAACAGGAAAGATTAAGAGAACCCAGCAGGTCAGTAGTGCAATGATTAGAGAATTCCTAATGATATGGGAGACCAAGGTTAAGTCCCTACTCAATTATATTCAGTCTTCCACCTCCTGGGTGAGTACCATACCCCTGGACTGTTGGTTATACTGCAGAACTCTTGACACAATTTATATCAACAAAATAACATTCAATTTTATGAAGTCCGCATTTTCTGACCAAAGTATTTCACTGGAAAATTCCCGGTCTGTTCCACCAACTGTGTGAAGGGAATGATGTATCATCTCATCCCTCTGCCACCCTGAGGACTTCCACTTACTGGGTCCTCGCCACTCTCTGGAAGGAAGAGCTGTTAACGTAGATGTCTTGACCAAATTCATCAGTGGTATTCTTTTTATCTTAATGTGCTATGTAGTATCCGTAGTGTGGGGCAGTCTCTATTTCTGCTCTCAGTTATTATGTAGCATTGCTGTTAAATAGCTAGCCATTTTACCTTAAACATGGGTAAATAATCCTTACTGTTATTCCTCCTGTCCCACAGAACCACTGCCAGGCCGTACTGTTGGGGTGCCCCCGGTGCTGCTGCTGGCCACGGGGCTGCAGCGCGGCTGAGCTCTCCTGTGCTTGGCTTGTCCCCTTGCGCTTCTCTTCTGCTTGCTTACAATCTGTCAAGCTGTTTAAAGGTCACTCTGCTGGAATCATTCTTCGCCACAGCATCCAGTGCATTGATTTTCCACATTTCTAAGACTCCCTATGCCTGCTGTGAGCTCTCAATTTCCATAGTGATGTGCTTAGCAATCGTTACCATGTGCAGGACTCATTTCACATTCTAGGTAGGGCACACTCACTTGCCAGACTGGATTTTTTATAGTGTCAGGTCTATTGAAACGGCTAGATTATTTTCTCTTCCATTGTCTAGTAACTTTGCTTTTGTTCCTCTTTTTGTTTTGTTGGAACTTTCTGAACAGAAATAGATTTTTTCTTTCCCTCCCTCAAATTTTTTATTCGAGCCAGAATTTATTTTTAAACTGCAAACAAATTATATCCTTTTCACCCACCTGAGACGTGTCTAAGGGTGTCCTAACTTCCTGCTGCCCCCAAAGCGGGCTGCCCCCAAAGCCCCTGCCCCCTGTACACGCATATACTCAGAGCCTCGCTGCTGGTTTGAGGGGACGCACCCCTGTGCACCGAGGATCCCGGTTAGATCAGGTGGGAACTGATGATCCTTGAGTTCTTTCCCATTTCCCCCTGAGATACTTAGAGGGAAAACAAGCTTTCCAGCACCTCAGCCAAAAGAAGCTATGGAGCATTACTGTGGCCTACAAAATCCTCTGCAGGAGCCCCCCCATGGTTTTTTTACTAGTGTTGTGCACACCTGTAATGTGGATAGGACTTTTCAGTGTGTCCAGCAGTGCTCAGAGTAGGCAAAATGAGAAGTTTTGATCTTGCACAGTAAAAACATGCTCTAGATGAGAAGCATAAAGAATAGTGCTTCATTTCAGCAAGGCTTTTTGGGGTCCGAACGTCATCTGTTCACTTGGTACCTCTCACCAGTATTCTTAAAAGTCCAAGACAATTGGCATAATATGACTGATCTGACGGCAGAGTTCTGCCGATTTTGAACATATGTACCAGTGCCACCAGTTTACCAAGAAAAGGCATGTGCTTGCTGTCTTTATCTTGCATTGACTTTTCAAATGCATGGATCTTTGCTGTTGTGCTTGTCAAATACTGTTTCTGCACATGGTATGAAAAGAAATGTTCTCTTGTTCTTGTGTATCCAGTGTTTACTTCAGTCAGAGAAATAAGTGAATACGGACTGGTAAAACACAATCAGACAGGGAGATTTCACTCATGAGGAGTCGATTTCCCATGTAACTTATTGTGAAGATGGTGGGAGTTTTTTGGGTTGGTTCATAATAAATACCATATCCACTTTAGAGCACAAAGATAAATGAGAGTTATTAGAACCAAGCAGGGAACGTAAAGCACTGACACAGGTTGGTGCCCTTGATCAGGCAATGTAGAAACTGTTGATAGGGAAATACCCCTTATCTGCCTTCTGCCAGGCAGAGAACCATTTATTCTCCCAACACAAAAGCTAAGGTCAAAGGAAATAGTGAATACTGCAGGACCTGGAACTGCGAAAGGGTAGAGTCAAGTGAATGACTAAGTGCTCTAGATGTAGCTGAACAGGAATTTGTCATTACGTTGGCGCTGATGGTTAAACAGAACAAATAGGGACGTGCAATGCTCAAATTGTTTCAATAGCAAAATTACTTTGTGTTTAATTATAGTGGGGGGGCGGGGGCTTAAACACAGTATGCCAATTGCTAAGGATGTTCTCTGAATCATTCATAGCCATTTATTACTATGAAAAGTAAAACTTGAATCGGAATGACTTGTCTGCTATGGTTCTTCTTTTTTTTTTTTCCTCATAATTGTGTAAAATGCTTCCAAGGACCTTTTTGGGAGTCTATTTAGTCCTTTTGGACTGTAACAGTTGTAGTAGGGCCATTAAGTGATCTGTCAGCATTCCTGTGTCCATACCTGCTATAATTTGTATGGAAATTTTTATGTGGTATTGGCTGGACAAGGAGGATAGGGAAGAAAGAAAGGAAAATGTGACTTACATTTGCTGTTTGCTTGTGTGACAATTTATGAGCCTGTCAAAGGCTAAACTACAATTCCACTATCCTTCAAAGATCTCCAAGTGTTTATTTTCAGCAGAAGTTATGACTAGGTCTCCATAATGTTATCGTTCAACAGCAGATGCAGCTTTAGAACTATTTACAGAGTGTGCAAGAGTGCCCTATTTACATCTGTGCAGGAATAAGGTGAATCTGGAGTCTGTAACAAGGAGTTTCCAAAGATTTCATACAAATTGCTGGAGTTAGTTCTTTCCATTTTTAGTAGCAGTAGTATATGGGCCTATATGCTGATTGTTGTTATTAAGTCTGTTTCTGCTAATAAGGCAATGTCAAATGTCTTGCAAAATTTGAAATGGCTTTAAAAGGTCTTACTACTTTTTAGGTCTAAGATCTATTTTTCTTAAAAAATATAAAGACTAGTAAGCTTGGAGCTGCTTTTTTCTTGTATAAACAAAAGAATAAAGAAAACCAGGGGGTTTGTATTGCTAAATCTTTTAGTTTTAAAGGCCTCTAAATTCTAAAACAGGTTAGAATTCCTCATGACATCGTTTTTTTTCCATCACGAAATGAGATTCAGTTGAAGTGGAACAGTAGAAGTGAAAATAAACAGGTGTTTTGTCAAGGGTCGACTTTCCAGTAAGTGAGGGACACAGATTTCCCATGTTGGGATAGTCGGGGCTGCTCTGCTGTCATTTTGGTTTCTTGCTGTATATTTTCTGTAATACTCTCCTTGTTCATAATGTTACTAATGAAAAACACAAACTGTAGGGACCTTCAACTCTGTATGTATGATACTCTGAGAAACACAGAATAGCTGAGGCTGGAGCGGACCTCTGGAGATCACCTAGTCTGACTGCCGTGCTCCAAGCAGTCTCAGCTGAAGCAGGTTGCTCCCATGTCCGGTTGTGCTTTGAGTATCTCCAGGGCTGGAGACTCTACAACCACTCTGGGCAACCTGTTGCAGTGTTTGACCACCCTCACAGTAAGAAAAAAAAGAAGTCTTCTTATGTTTAGACGGAATTTCTTGTATTTCAGTTTGTGCCTGTTGCCTCTTGCATGTCATTGGATGAGAAGAGTCTGGCTCTGTCTCCATTACTCCCCCCATCAGGCATTTATAGACATTGCTGAGGTTCCTGCCCAAGCCTTCTCTTCTCCAGGCTGAGCAACCTCGGCTGCCTCAGCCACCCCTTGTATGTCAGGTGCTCCAGTCCCTTAAACATCTTTGTGGTCCCACGCTGGACTTCCTTGAGCAATTCTGAGAGGACTGTGTTGTACTGGGAGCCCAGCACTGGACCCGGCACTCCAGGCGTCCCCCCAGTGCTGAGCTGAGAGAAAGGATCACTCCCTCAACCTGCTAGCGATGCTCTACCTAATGCAACCCAGGGTGCCATTGGCCTCCATCGAGGTTGAAAGAGATGATGATTCAAGTCCCTCTTGATTCAAAGCACAGACTTGAATTTCAGCTCCGCCTTTCCCAGAGAAGTACCCTGAGTACTGGATTATTCAGAGCGACTGCGTGAAGGTGGGTCTCTTCTCAATACAGTGCTGCTGTTTGAGTGCAAAACCCCTTATCCTTGTATTCCTCCATGTTCCTCTCTGACAATGAGTCAGTCTCTCAATGGCCTATTGAATATTTAATTATTTTTCCAGTATTTGATCTTGTAACCCTGGATGGTTTTATAGCACAAACAAGCATGTTTTTTAGTTATTCCTCATATAAATTTATCATTCAGTAATCCAGTAATTCAGTAATCGCCCTTCAGATTTCTCAGTTCCACCCTATGGACATGGTCTCAATTCCACATTTCCTGACATTCTTGTCCCTGCAGGAGGTAGAATAAAACCTAGGAAATTTCACCCTCCCTTTCTACATATTCTAGAGTGCTTTTTCTTGTACAATTCTTGTCAGCAGAATCTCCTTTTCCGTAGTCAGCATTGTGAAATATGTTTTATTTCAGTCTCAGCCATATTTTTTTTCCTCTCTTCCTGTACTTTTTAATTGCTTGTGATCTCTGTCATGCTCTAACTCTCAAGAGGTTGGAAATGACTTGTACAATCAATGGAAGAATAGTATAAGTTGAGATCAGTCTACCATAACTTGCAACAATTTCCTTTTATGAAGTAGTTGTTGTCTCCATTAGGGGAAAAAACCCAACAGCAAACCTAACAATTGCAAAAGAGAAAACGAATGATAGCTGTAAATATTAATATATTTCTTCAGGGTTTGTGGCTCTTGGATTGGAGGACCTTGCCCTGCACATAAGCTAGAAGTCCTGCAGTATAAGTTCAAACTTAAGTTCTTGAGAGCAACTCATCATTCTTAAAGTTATCGCCATAGAAGTAATTGTCCAGATTTATCATTGTAATATGAAAACTTTGTTAGTCTTTCTTCTTAGTTCCCTTCCCAAATTCTGTCTTGATAAAGACACTTCCTTCACAGATCTGAACATCTTGCTTCCGTACTTAAAATAATTTGGTTAGAGTGTTCACTAATAGCTTCTGTAAAAATTCAGTTTCTTCCTCCTGCATCAGTAACACTTCGGTGTTCCCTGAACAGAAAAGAATCTGCTATGTAATTATTTCTTACTTCTTATGTCCTGAAATATTTCTGCATTTCAGGATTTGAAATGCTTCCCGTCTCTTTTCTGTCTCGTCTCAATATATTGTTGTTCAGTTCAATGGCTCCTTAAATCCAATTTTGTGACTCGAATTATTGGTTCTGTCAGTTTTATTTATATGTAGCTCCAACTAGATATGTAAAAGCAGCTCCAGCTGTATTTTCCCTCTTGGAAGGGTCTCTCCAGTGTTAACGATGTTCTCTGCAGAATTAGTTTAACCTAAGCTGTTATCCAGCTTGAGGTACAAAATGGATGCAGAGGACGAGGCAATCATTTTGCCTCCCTCACTAGAAGACTAGAAGTATAATAGCAGAGTCTGAGGCAAGACCTCCTGCATGGTATATACGTTCCCATCTTTATGCTGGAGAGAGTATGTCTTTTTATTTGTGGCATATTATGTGTAATTACAGTAAAAGTTCAGTTGGTTACTGCAATCTTCATTGAAAAGGAGGGTGCCTTAGTGGGGGAGTTGGTGATGTTTTCTCTGCACTGTTATGTAAAGGTGACCTAGAAATGGTTTCCATGGCAGTAGGATGCGCTACATGTTATTGATGGCAGGGCTCAGAGGAGGCCCCAGAAGACTATTAGGTTTAAAATGTGAGCACATTCGAGAGCGACTTTCAAATGACTCTCAAAACCTGGTGACATTTTTGGGTGACTATCAATCCTTTGGTAGATGAGTCAGTGGTGTGTCTCAGCCCTGGGCATGACAGATGTTTGTTCATAAGCAATTAGCAGCCGCAGTGACTTCTCCTGTCGTCCCCAGAGCTGATCTCTGCTGGTAAGAGCTGCAGTGCTCGCCAAGAAAGAAAGTACTGCTGCTTGGGCTGGACTAGCACTGTCAACGTGTAATGAATTTTCTTTCCAAGATTAGTTTAAAAACAAAAAAGACATCCCATGGCTATTGCATATTCTTTATTTAAAAATAACATTTTTTGTCTAAATGGTATGTTTAGGTTGAGTCTTCTCACCCTCCATGTATTTTCTCTTGTTTTCTATTTTTTGGCAATTTTCAGAGGTGGAAAATCCCTCAGAGAGGGATTAGAGAACTTTTTTTCCACTTGTAGTTGTGAAAAAATCAATGAGAAATAATCACCAGAACTATCAAACAATAAAACCTTCTTCAAGTACAGAAATTATCCCTAACTATAATAGGACAAACACTCTGGTATTACGACCTTTTTGCTTTGCAGTGAGGATGTGGTGAAACCACTTGAATACTGATAATTTTTCAATGTCACCCTACAGTCCCTGTTTACTCCTTGACAAAGATAAGTTATCTCATAGTTCTTTGAGGCAGAATCATAAAACAGTCATTTGTAATGTAATTTGTGTTGTGCTCGGAAAAGTACTATTCCTACAAAACACCACAGGGAACAGAGTAACTTGGTGGGGTTTTGAAGCCTACGCACTCTCCCCTAAGTGGAGCTGCCTGGCATGCGGGGATTATGCTGCTCATCACCTGAAATAAGTCTGTGGTCCTCAGTAGGAACACTGCTCCTAGGCCTCATCTCATTAATATGTAACGGTGTGTTACTACGTGATGTGTTAAATTAAGTATTTTATAAGCCTGACATATTCTGAGTAAGGCATGAGTTTGGAAAAATATGGTAGCCAGCTTTGTTGGCACAGACCATCTTTTGGTGGGACCAGCCCTGCAGCGCTTTCAGCCCAGTTACATACCCTGGGCTGCGTAGCCTCTGCTGTTTGCTCTGAAATGTCTCTGTTCCTGTACTCCACACAGAGCAGGACTTGTATAACTCTCCTCAGCCGACACAGACGGAAGAATCAGCTCCTCCCTGTTGCAGCAGGCACAGCGTTGTGGTGCGAGCTTGTGTTTGTGACAAATCCTGTAATTCAGCTGAATTTCCCAAGTAGTGGATGGAAAGCATGGACTTGCAGCATCATGGATTCCCATTTCATGGCATCTAAGGCACTAAGTATAACACAAAAAAGCTAACACACGTCCTTAGAAGACGTGCTACCCAGCTGTTGCACCAGGCTCTTGCCAGCTCACAACCAGCTGGTGGGGAAGCAGTTAAACTTTCATTAACAACATTTTCTAGTGAAGTCTAAACCAAGTAAGGCCTCTTGAAAGTAAAGTGTCATTCAGGAAATAAGGATGATTTTCAATTGAATTTCACACCAAGAAACACATTCTATAGCTTTTGTATTATGTAGAGTTATACATAAAATTTTTAAGCAAATAAGATAATGTAAATATTAAAGGATTCAGTGTCTTAACTTCCATGAGATTATAAATCCTAAAAGAAACCCTTTGGCTGCTAATGTGATGTCACACACATGCTGTGAATGTTTATTGTCATTCTCCGCACCAAGCAATTCTATTTTACACAGCACTGTTGGAAAGCGTTCCCTCCTTCTTATCAGTAAGATGGAAACAAAGAATGAAATCTAAACAGCCTTCATCATTGAAACGTACCATGTAGTAAATGAATGGACAGTATTATGAAAGGGAGGACATTTAATTCCAACAAATTTCAGCAAATTTAAATATACCAGTGCCAAGGATTCTTTTCTTGTAAAAAGTGTGTACAGATGCCATCAGCCTCTTGGAACAGCTCTGGCTGGAGATGGCCACACTCTTTTGGTACAAAAGTTTTGTGAATCATGTCACATCTGTGACGAGTGGTCACTGCCAGATGCTTCAGAGAGCTTCCATGGAAATAAATTGGGCAATTATTGAATAACTTTATATATCAGGTGGACTTTAATTTACCAATAGTTAATACCTCATATAAAGTAAAAAAATAATAGGAGGAGGAAACTCTTCTTGAAAAATATAACTTGTGCTAGAAGCGTGCGGACCCTCAGGCTATCTCAGCGAGAAATATGCCAAACGATAAGTGAGAGGGGCACTGGGAGGAGAAAGTGGTTTGAGAATGAAGTCAAACTGGAGAGCTTGTCTTGTGGAAACCCGGTGACACCCGTAGAGGAAATGTCCCAGCTTCCTTGTTAGGACCAATGTGCACTTTAATAGAAAATTAATAAATTAAGATGGTGACTGCTAAGAAAACGAGCTTGATCACAATTTGTGGAGATTTTATGTTGAACCACTAAGGCAAAGGGAACGCAAACACATTACACGAGCAAAGTCTGTGAGAGCTACACTGTTGGGTTTAGGGGATGCGGGCAGGAGAAAGGGCACATTCCTGGAAGCTTGTAGGGGCGAGGGTTAGGAGTGCTGAGAACACTCCAGGCAGCTCAGCTGAGGGAAGATTGGACCCCAGCCTTAAAGTACAAAATCTGGGAGCCTGAGGGATTTATTGCTCTGCAATTAGCAATGAAGGGGGGAAGGACATATAGAAGAGGGGATGAAGAATAGCTTTTTTGCTGGGGTCCCCAGCAAAGCTGGGGAGGAAACAAACTGCCCTTTCTGTAAGAATGGAATTATTCTTGAGAAAAAAACCAAAAATCTACTAGAATGAGCAATGAGCATGCTGGGGAGGGGATAAAATCGCAAGCATGGTATAAGGCCAGAGTTCAACCAGAGTGCCTCAAAGCCAGCATAATTAGGTTGCTTTAGGCCTTTTATAGATGCCCATTGGCTTTCTAACTGAAAATCAAAGTAGTCCAGATCCCTTCTACAGACAAGACCTAAGTAACCCTTACCAGTTGGAAACTGTACAGCAGGGCTCTGGTCTCACCTGGTAACGTGTCACATGAAATCCTCCAAACTGGTTTTCCTACTGAACAAAGAAATGCTGGGAAGGCATGCTCTGTGGGCCTTTGGCTACGTCTGCAAAATTGGAGATGGGCAGTTGCACTTGTGTTTATAGCACATGCATTCTCTCCTTGATTTTTTTCTTCACTGAGAAGTCAACATGCAAGCAAATGGCCACTTCTTACCATTTGGTAAACATACAATGGAATAAAGTGTTTGCAGAGATTTGAGACCCTGGATTTGGGGTTGTACATTTTAAATGGAAGGCTTTTGAGTGTGCTGTCTTATCTTCTCGGGTTTTGTCACATAGGGATTTTTTTTTTACAAAGACAGTTTAAACTTGGTATGTGTTCCCTGTAGAAAAAAGGTAGCTGAAATCTGCAGAAATCACTTGACTTAAGGAGCTAGGTCTTTAAAAAACCCTAGAGATTTGGGTTTGCCCCCCAGGATTACTGTGCAGGCTCTTTTGAACATGTTCCACATAGTAAATCAAACTGTGGAAGCCTCCTTGCTTTTAAGGCAGAGCAAGAAATTTCTCAATTACATTGATTTAAAATTACATATTTATACAGGTGCATATGAAATGTTTGTCAGACTCAGCAACGCTGCCAACAGGCTCAGTATAAAACGTTAAGGTAAAAATATTTAAGGAAAAAAAACAATTTTAAGGTCACCAAAGAAGGACTGTAAAAGTACAGTGCTTTGCTTTGCCTCTGATTTCCATCAAGAATTTGACGGAGGACTGTTTCTTGATCCGTCCTGAAGAACAGATTCTTCTTCTGGAAATACTGCAAGTCTGACTTGCTCCATATTAATTGCTTTCTGGAGTTAAAATAATCAGCTTATATTATTAATCAGCATATGCTGATGTATCAAAAATTATTCTGATATAGACATTTCTTAAAGAAATAAAAATTTTACAGTATTTGAAGCTAATTTAGCAAGATAAGATTTTGCTGCTTCTTATATCAGTTAAATGCTGTTTATTTATTCACAAAGGCTTCCTTTTATCTCAACTGTTTGCGTCTTCCTCAACACCAGTTTAGGTTTCCAGTGACATTTTCTAGTTTCTAATTACAGTTCAACTGTTGTTTGGATAAGCTGTGCAGTACTCACAGTGCTCCCCCCCCCATTTTGGCATTAGGACATCAGTTTACTTAATAGTGTAGGTTTCTAGAATTGTATTAGAAAGTGAAGTAGAAACTTAGTGGTGAAAAAGATACTAAAAGTATACAATTAGCATAATAATCTTAAGATATACAGAAGTATGTATAATACAAATACACATATATATGTGTATATAGACAGAGTGGATACAGTAAATAATATTAATTCAAATGACAAAAGAATCCTGGAGTGCATGAGGGCATCCATAATCAGGTATGTACTCGCATTATAATCCTATTCCTGAAGTGTCTCTTCTGCTAACTGTGCACACAGATCGCGCTTATTTATTGATTTGCTGGCATTTTCTCTCTGTAGACATCTACAGTATTCCAGGGTTAAGTCTAAGAGAGCTGCACGAAACATAAGCTGATACTTGTTCTTGTTTTTTTAGAAAATGATCCTGAGCAGGGAACAAACCTCTGCTCATCTTGATTTTTATCTGTGCATATTTAATATATAGTTTTTGTAGTATATAGTATTAGCATATAGTTTAGTATATACTAAATAATAGTATATTATGCTAAGTATTACGATAGTGTTCCATTTAGTATTAGTATATAGTTTTCATTCTTACAGGGTGAATATTGCATTATGTATGTCTAATTTATCTTTATGAAAAATCTACATTAAAAATCTATATCTATTCTTAAAATCTCCCTCTGTTAAACCAGAAAAAAACCCAATAGGTAAAACACCATTGAACAGAGTTTGTTCCATTGTTTTCAAAACACCTTTTTTTTCTTCCTTTAAAAGGAAATGAAAATACCTATTGTAAATTTTTGTTACTGACATGGCTCTAACTGCTAAGTAACGTATCACAATTTTGGATGGAGGTTTGTGGAAGCAATATAGTGTAATTTGAATAGAAAGGAATAGAAATCTTCTTATTGCCCAGATTGCATTGTGTTACGGACCTTATTCCTGTATGAAAACCATTTTCATAGGAAAAATGCATATATGCACAGTTCTGAATTCAGTGGTCTTATTTCATTGTTGGCATTATCTCAGGAAAATAATTTCACATTCTTAAAAGATCTACAGTGCATTTTTTAATAACGTAAATTCAGTTCAATCATTGAAGAACTCCACTTCTTCAGTTTCTGCGTTTGATAGTTGAATTAAACAGCAAAAGCGTCTTGGAAGCAACCTATTTTTTTACTTTTGCCCCCAGGAATTATTTTATTGCTGATTAAAATGTTACATGGCACCATGATTAGGCCCAGCTTCTTACATTAATTTGTCTGCAAGTGGGGCCCAGTTTTGTATCTCTATAGTTGCATTGAGGGAAATTAAATGAGAGAAGAAAGTTGTGTACTGCACGTGTTGTTTGCTAATGCGACAACGGCAGCTGTTGCAAACTGAATTTTTCAGCCCTTCCTTTCCCTGAGAGCCTGGGAACCAGATTGCTTTGTACCTTCTGCAAGCAGTTAAATGTAACTTTTAAAGTAAAATCTAAGTCTATTGTCGGGAAAGACTGTTGCAGATTTCTAAGACATCTCTATAATTGCAAATATAAAATTCAGCAGAGCAATAACAAATCTAACTTCAGAGTTAAATAAGGTGAATAATTGAATCACAGACACACACAAACACATTTTATACATGAGGCCTTAAAACTTGCACTACAGGCATACACTCGTGTGTATGGTTATGATACAGCTGTTTTGACACTTGTAGGTTAGGGAAGCGTTTTACTTGCCAGTGATAACACAGGCTGCCTTTTGCTTTTGAACTGAGCTACCACAAAAGCTAGAAACTGTGCCCAGCCAGTACGTAACCAAGGCTGTAAATCTAAATAGGTCAGGTCAGTGTGTTTGGAACAGTTTTTATTTGGTTAATGGGTACAGTTACGGGGCCATCATACAAGGATGGTTTGGCTTCCATCAGAGACAGACACTGCTACGTTGTCCTTACGTCCTGTGAACGCTCATTCAGGCGAGGGAGGGCTTTGATGGTAGCTAAGGGCCTGGTGCTCTTCCCAGAAGCAGCATACCTTTGATGTCATGGCTGAATTCTTCTATTACTCTTCTCTGTTACTGAGCTCCGTTGAACTGGACAAGTCTTATCCATTCATTGTGTTTGAAGGAACAAGGGCTATTGTCTGGCTGGTCGTGCAGGTTGGCACCGCTGCTCAGCACGAGATGACCAGTGCGTTAGACAAGGACTGGCGACTCTGCGCCTTCTCCAGAGGCTGGCTTTGTAAGAGTTCACAGGCTGTCAGCTCATGGTAAAGCGTATCTAGGACTTCAAATAGGTGGGCTTTTCCTTTTAAAATAAAATGGCAAACATCATAATTTGAACAAAGACAGAAAGTTGCAGTTTAACAATCATAACACAAGCTCTTTTTTTCATAGATGCTGTTTCAGGTAATTATCAGAAAGTGTCTAAATTTTGAGACCAAATAATGAATTCCCATCCCTATAAAAAGAGTGGAAGTGGGTTCAAGGACTGCTTTCTCTACTGTTTCTCATGCTTCATTCACTGCCCACTGAGTTCTCACATACTTGTGTGAATGAAGACTGTTTCATGTCACAATAAAGAGTTGCCAGTCCAGCCACCTACTTAATCTTGTCAAAGAGGAAGATGATGTTTGATTACAAAGACTTAGGAAAGCTGCTTAAGTCATATCAAGTGCACAGTCAGAAAATCGAAAGCAGAGAAGATGAGCCATTTATGGCAATGATGATGCAGACAGAGAGCTTCACAAAGTTCCTTCACTTCTTGGTGTCATTTTAGGAAGCTGAGCTGTGCTGCCACTTCAGAGGGAGGCACTTTGTTCCTGTGCAGGATAAGCAGTAGTACCTTCTGGACACTTGTGTGCTGCGGATACTAACAGTCTCTTCTCCTGTGCTCACCAGGAGAATATCTGACCTGTGGCTCAGATACGGTTTCTCTCTGTGTTGGTGTCCCGAAGCCAACAAAGGTCTATCTTTGCCTTCTTTTCTCTGCATCCTCTGCAGCCGTGCTGGAACAGCACAGCTTAGCTCTGGGGTGCCCGCGCCCTGAATTGCTGGACTTTAGTAACAACAAGGCTTTGAAGCTGCAAAACCCAGGATGGTTTGTATGTTATTCTCCCTAAATCACTGTTATTAATATTCTCCAAAACTAAACCCTCAGGCCACATCTAGTCTTTTATAATCTTGACTACTGCCTGCACCTCCAAGCCATGTTCTTAGGCTTGGTACAAGATGTTCGTTTCTTGAAGGTAAGTACAAATACCCTGCTAATAGGAACAAAGTAATCAAATCTAAACCCCTGGGCTGTGATCCCTGTATGGTTCCTGCAAAGGCAGCTCTGGCACATCAGGCCATTGTCAAGGGAGAGGAGTTTGCAAGTTTAATTTTCGTAAGAGGAACACGAAAGGCTGTTATTAGAGGAGTGCAGGTTTGATCCAGTTTCTTTACAGAAATACTCTGCTATATTTGTCTGTTTTGCAGCAAAGGAATACAACACAGTGGAATAGCAAACCTGATAAATAGGTGCCTTACGTATTTAGTCATGTTTTCCACTTTTTCGTATCTACAGACGTTGGTGTAGCCCTGCAGACATTAGTGGGATACTGAATTGTTCCCCTAAGGCTAAATTATAATTAAAATTTGGCTTAAAAAAAGCCCTGGATATTTTCCTGTTTCTGCTGTGTCACAGACTAGGAAGTACGACTTCCTGTAGGTAATCTTCTTGCACAGCACTTCCTTCTCCCTAGTCTGTGCCCCGGTATTTGAAATATCTTTTTCCTACTCATCCATTCATTATCTAGTGTTTTTCCCAAAAGGACACTTTACATGTTTCTTGGTCTTTATATGTGAATTATTTTCTTACCAGGTTGGGGGTCACGGCAGGATTCCAAAGTGCTCAGCAAGATTTTCCCCAAGGCTCGCTTAGATATGTTCTTTAAAAAAAAAATAATGTTATGGCACAAATATGTCTTTCACCAGTTTAAATTATGCAAAAAATTGTATCCACAGTATATTTGCATTTGAAAATTAAAACAAAATGAAACTGAATCTGATAACACAAGACCTGATATTGGCTTTATTTTCAAGCATTTTATCTTAGATACTGCTCAAATAATAGCAGTTTGTGGGGGGCTCCAGTTCCTTGATACGGCTGTGGAAAGACAAATAGCAGTTATTCAATGGAAAATAACAGAATTTTCCAGCGTGTGCGCCTAAACAAATCTAGTTGGTAAGGACTGTAAGCAGGGCGTGCACAAGAAAAGCTCGTTCAGTCCTGTGCTAGGCCTGTGTTGAAAGGTGCATGGGCAGAGTCTGGGGTGTGATCTCAGGCCCATCTGTTCTGGGAATCCCTGGGAACCATTTTAGGTATAAACAAATTAGAAGAGATTGTGTGTGTCATGCGGTGGGCCCACTGTACATTATATATTGAGATGTAATAAACATTAGCCAAAGTGAGAGGGTGAGAGGACTGTAAAAACTACTTAGGATTTGGATGCTCTTTTTCAGTTGTAGTTTTATATTAGAAATCTGTTGGGATGTTACAAATCTGTTGGGATGTTACATAATGTGTTTGGAAATATAAACTCTCTTAATTTGCTGTCGAGACACTAATGCATGCTTTCTGGGAGATGGTCTTGCAATCAGTTTAATTAGCACTTAGAGCGCCCGTATCTGCAGGGACAGGTTGTTCTTGTTAAAACTTCAAGAAGTGAAAATAAATGGAAGCTCTTCTGGAAGAAGGACGGTGTGTCTGCCAGCAGCTCTGGCACTACTGGCCTTGCTTACTGACGCTGATCATCTACCTCTGCGTGTCTGCCCCGGCAGGGACTGGGGCATAGTGGAAAGCAGTTTGCAGCGGGCTGGGATTACACGTGACCTCTGCAGCACAGTGTGAGGTTTTAATAGTCCTAACGTTTTGCCTTTGCACAGTCATTGCTTTGTAGTAGATTCTGTTGCAAATGAGATGCTGGGGATATTTAAGACATGAATGTGAATATGCTGGGGAAGCGACATCTAAAACCACAGTTTCTGATGAATAAGCTTTATTTTGTTTGAAGTATATCCCATCAGGGATTTAGGGGATCTTTGCTGAACTCTGCTGGGAATGCTGTAAATTATCCTGTTCGTTGACAGCATCGTTGCCTGTATTGGTGCTATGGGAGTTGGCAGCACACGGTGGCAAGTTCCCAGCAATGATTAGCATTAAGTGCTATTATCACCGAGATATGGCACATTGTGTGATGGATTGTGTCCTAAGCAGAAATAATTTGTAGTAATACAACTGACCAGTAAATGACATGTTGAAGTCTTGACACAAAAGATTATTATGCTTGTTGTCAGTTAGTCTTTACTAGTTTAATCCTTCACTGGATTGTTATTGATGCATATGTCAGACTTGCAATACGAAAGTAGAATTTCCACGTCAAATGCTGAAATAAGTTACCAAATTATGAGATATTGCACTTGTTCCCTAGACTCATCAGTGGAACACGAGTGTACTTCAAACAAAGTAAAGTGATCATCTGAGGAAGCATTCTCATCTCACACAGATTAGGCAGAGCTTTGCTGAAAATTGAAGAGAACCCTCAGTCATTAGAAATTAGCTCCTAGCAGTCCAGTGCGGCTCCCAATGTACTCTGCAGATGATCCAGTTCACCCGTCTTAATTGGGTAAGAAACTTCTCACAAAAAATACCTTTGTGGTGTACAGGAAGGAATTTTATCCCTTTAATACTGACTCAGTGCCAACTGTAGGATGCAGTAAATAAAGTCCTTTTCTAGAAGGAAAAAGGAAAAATCTTTCTGATTACTAGCATTTTTATTTTCCTTGTTTCCTCTAAAATTTTGTTCAGAGAGAGGATAATGAAAGCTTGGAGATCTAGATCCAAGGAGATCTCTAGGCGTCTCTTAGAAAGTCAGCCGTAGAGTTCTAAAAGCTTTCTGCAATCACCAGGCAGTTCCCCAGGCAAACACCTGTAAAAAGGACTTTGTAGTGAATAGAAAGTACGAACATCCTTTTTAGTTTGGAAGGGACACTATCAAAACCCATTTTAAGTCTCTGGACTGCTTTCTTGTCATACCAAGTCTCGAAGTTGTTGAAGCAGCTGTAAAACATCCATGAGCTTTTCTTCCACGAGGGACAGCCTAACTCTCTCAGTCTCCAACATCTGTAGCTCCATCTTCAACAATTCCGTCTCCTCCACCTTTTGCTGCAGTTCCCCTAGCAATGGGCCTTTCATCTGCACAATGACACAGGAAATTAAAAGCACTGGAGCTTTTCACTTTCTTGCACAATAATTGCAAAGCTAATTTCCCCCCCTTATCTGGTAAATGTCAGTTCACTCCAGAAGATTATTTTGAAAGGAAGTACATTTCTTTAGCGCACTACATAAAGTGAAGAATCAATAGTTGCTAGGAAATGCATGCTTTGCTCTTGCACATAATGGCAGTTCATTCAACACTGGATGCACGCAGATAATTCAGAAATTTTAAGTACTAGCATTACTATTTCAGTTTCCTAATCTTTTGCATTTCTGTCATCCTTTATAAAGCATAACTAATTTGTGTGCCCTCACCAATGCGGTCATATTTTCGTCTTGCAACTCCCACATATAAATCATCGGTACATTCAGTGAAACAAGAAGGTAAAGAGCTAATTTTTTTCTAAGTATTTTGGTTTTTAACAAGGAGTTGTAAGGAAAAAAAATAAATGAAGAGTCTGGTTCTGCAAAACACTGGCATGCTTGCTTGGTGAAGCACTGATTTGCAGGTAAGCACAGAGAAGTCCAGCTTCAACGAGACACTTGAACACTACAGAAAGCATGGGCAGGAGGGGTCTCCTCAGACCTGGCGCACCCAGAGATGAGCTGACCTGCCAGTTGGCTCAGGCCTCCCTCTGGAAAAATGTTCAGGATTCGAAATGTTGCTTTTGTTTCAGTGCAGAAATCTAAGTGACATATTTTGAACTACAAAGCTGCTGCAGCATTTGCAAAAGTAAATCTCTTTGCTTGTCACAGACCCAGCCCTGCTGCAGATACATGGCCAAGTTGCTAAAAACAGCCTGAAAAGCACTCCCTGGAAACTGTGTCACTTAAATATTCATTTTGGACCTTTGAGAGTATGGACAGATTTCAGGTTTATTAACAAAAGTAAACATTTCTCAACCATTAGTGTGCCCAGCATTCTGAAATGTTATCATTTTTTGCAATTTCTTGTTGCAAACACAAACTAAATATATTTATTAATATTACACTGAGAAACAAAATCATGTGGGCTAAATGCCAAATTTGCTGGCTCTGTTGAACTCGAGAAGCTGCAGACCTTAATATGCACACTGCTTAATAGATTTTTTTTGGTGGAAATTTGTATCCTAATGAATTTTAATAGATGGGAAGGAACTTCAGTTCCCTAAAACACAAGTGTCAGACTGAAAAAAGAAAACAGCCCCTGATCACACTGCGCCTTCTAGAAGGTCATTTTAGTTTGTGACAGTGCTAATAGTATGTATTAGCTGGCGCTTACTCCCCCATCAGATGGAAATCAGCCTGTTCCATTAGCTCTCTGTGAGCCCGGTGAGGTGCTGCTCCTGGGAATTATACAACAGCCACAGAAGTTTGGATCACTAGATCTGGTCTATCTGCCAAACAATGATTTCAGCAGCCCTGTCTGAACACCCCTTTTAGGTGAATATACTAACATTTTCCTGTATGGAGAGCCAGCTTTGTTACCCCGATGTGGCAGCAGTCCCACTGAGACACAACAAATACTCTAGAGGCTGTGGGAGGTCTTCAATGAATTGAACATGTGGTTTGCTTTATTACATTGCAGACTGCCCCCACATTGCAAATACCACCTGGCACAGCTACGTACTGAACACATGGAGTAGTTACGTTCCCCTGTACAGCTGAAGCACTGTCATAGCAAATAACAGAGAGGTAAACAGGTCACTACTTTTAAGTGTAAGATAGACTTTTCCAATATGCAGTTGGAGAGATGCTGATGGAAATTCGTAACGGGTGCCCATCTATCCTGGTCCCACGCCCTGTCAGGCCCCTGCACCCCTAACATCACTGATGGGCTGCTTTTAGCCGCTGCGTTAGTCGTGCTGGCCAAGCTGCCCTTCCCGGGAAGCTGCACAGGGACGCCTCTGTCCCCGCTGGCTGCTGCCGCCAGCCTGTCGGCTGTGCGGTGGGTCTCCCATACAAACGTGAATAGCAGAAGCACAAGCTTTCCTCTTCAGTATGCGTGCCACTCCAGTTCTCCGGAGCTCTCTACTGTCATGGCCAGCTGCTCAGTTTTCACAGAGAGCAGAGGCAATACGCTCAGCTGAGTGCCACTAGTCATACTTGGGCGTAGCATTTGTTGCTGCTGCCTCTTTCTGCCCTTCATTTTGACTGCTCCTACAAAGCCCTTTTTGTTTGTTATTTCCTATGCTGTAGCTAGTAAACTGCTTTCCATGGCAGCTATACCTTAACAGTCACTTCCTCATGTATCAGCACGATAGCTTCCTGATACCTTTATTTCATTTATATGTATGGGTATGCAGGTTTTTTGTCTATTTGTGCTTGAAGACAGTGGCTCAGTGTACCATTAGAACATTTTCCCACATTGTTTTCCCTAGCTTGGTTACATCTAGCATCTCTTCTTACCTTAACGTTTGCAATAAGATAATGACGATAGTTAAGCATAACCTATTTTGAAATTTAGGAGGGATGGTCATAGTGCTCAGAGGAGTGGGCTTTGGTTTTAGCTCTGTCAAAGTCCCTTGTCGTAGCCTGATTTTGGAGCTGTGCATTGTCTGTGAAATGGAAATATTCTCAAAACTGGTATTTGGCAAGGCAGTAAGTCAGCTGCTGATGTCCAGCCCTCTTCTAAAAGGGAGTTAATGCCACGGGGAAAATCTGAGCTCTGGAATAGTGTGTACAAATACATCTAGGACAATGAATAATTAATATGCAAAAATCCCTTAGGCAATGTAAGAGAACCTCATTCTGTTGTATTTTCTACAAAAGTTAAGGAGGCTCTCATATTGGAACCATTTTTACAATGAACCTGAGAAACAATTTTCAAAACAGTACCAGAACGGCAGAAGGAAGTGCTGAGCTGTGTTGTGCAGGTTATCTTTTAAATGATTTCACGCCCAAAGGCCTGGAGGGTGGCAACTGTAGCACCAGTTTTTACGAGAGGCTACAGAGGTGATCTGAGCAACAGCAGATCACCTCAAAAGTATCAGTAATGCTGTCAGGCAAAGTGGTAGGAGCTGTAATGGAGAAGGGACTTGGTGAATACATAGATGAACACAGTAAAGAATCTATTAGATTTCTTTGAAAAGGTCTGTGAATATATAGGAATAATGTTAATTCAGTTGATAGAGTGCATTTTCAATCTGCAAAAAGCTTTTGATAAGATTCATCACGAAAGACAAAAAAACCCCCAAAAAGTAACTGGCAGGGGGCAGTAGCGCAGATGCTGCTGTGGCCTTACAGCTGGTTCAAAGGCAGGGGTAGAGCATGGAGGGACATAATCCTTAGGGTCTCCCTACGAGCTGGGTTAAGAGCTGACCTGCTCAGCATATTCATAAATCATTTTAAAAAAAAAGTGAATGTCAAAGTGTTTAAGTTTGCTCTCAATACATTTTTGGGGGGTAATTGAAACTAAAGCTGCCTGCAAAGAATTACAGCAGGAGTTCATGATACTGAATAGCCATGGATAATAAAAGATCGGATGAAATTCAGTGTGAGTAATGCCAAGTAAGGCATGTAGGAGAGGTACACAACGCCGTACATATGCAGTGGTGATGGCTGCCACTCAAGAAGGAGATACAGAAGAGCTGTAATCTCCTGAAAATAGCTCAGCGGTCAGCAGAGATCAAAAGGATACGTGCTAGGAGCTATTAGGAAAGGAACTAGGGACAAACCAGAAACCATGATTATGCCGTGAAGGGCTTGCATTTGGATACTAAGCACATTTTCAGTTCTTCTCATTCAAAAAGGGTAATAGAGCTTGAAAAGTACATGGAAGAATAAAATAGAGTGACAGAAGTAAGGAACGGTTTCTATGCCAAGGAGCTGAGGGAGAGTAGAAATGGTGATAACCGAGACAATGTTTCTGGTGCTAAAAGTCTGTAAAATGATGAGGAAAAGATCATTTGCTGATTCCCAAGCACACAAATGAGGTGACAGCAGATGATCAGGCTGCAAATTTAAAGCTAACAGAACCAAAAACTCAAAACCTGTTCCTTTCTAACTAGTTTGTGGAGTCCTTGTCCTGAGATACCAAAAGCATAAAAGCTTTAAAGAAAGGAAAGGTAAATTCATGGTCAATACCTCCAATACTGGGCATTAAACATGATACTCCCCACAACATCCAATTCAAGATGCTCCTGTCCCTTGTGTATTGGGAAGCAGGCGAGCAATTCCAAGAGGAAGATCCTCTCTACTGTTTCTCATTGCTTTTCTCTAAGCAGCTGCTGCTTGCCATCAGGCGTGTGGTATGAGGGTGAACTTTTCATTTGACCCTGTATGGCAGGTCATAAACTAATTGTCTTTTCAATTAAGCTGACAGTTTGTATGCGAGATTTTCTAGAAAATCATTGGCATTCTTTTGCAACACTACTCTTGGCAACCTATCACTTTATTTTTAGAATTCACTCATGTTTTCTCCAGCTATTATTCCCAGGTCCTGACACCATCGTCACCCTGTCTGCAGTAGAAACTATTTTTAAATGTTCGGTTGTTGGAAAGCAGAACTTCCTAGACATGACAGATTTCAGAACTGTTTTATCCCCTGGCTTTAGTGTCTTAGACCGAAGCAATTATCAATCACTATTTGAGGGTGTTGCTTTTTACTTGCCTGCTGAGTTTTTTACATTTTAGCTTTGTTGTTATTTGTCTAATTTTCAGCACTAAGCTGGTCCAAATAGCAGTACATAGAGCAACGTATAATGTAGTTTTGTCAGGTCATCGGAGAAAGTAGTGTTGGTGGTTTATTTGTTAAGCCAATATATTTATTTGCAAGTTAGATGAGAGAGAGCATTTCCCAGTCTCCCAGTTTGCTTTGTGTTGATTACAGAACAGTCACCTTTTTGAAAGCAATTACTTATGCCTTGTCTGTCTGGTTTGTAGCATCAGAAAACCCCCAACAACCTATAATTGCACACAAGAAATAAATGTTGGCTAAATAAAAGTAAGAGAGTTTAAGAATAAATTCCCCCTATGGGTTTTAAATTCATGTCACAGTGAGTTGGCACAGTCTTATTCACCTCCCTGCTTGTCTTTAAATCAAGAGCAACAGATTCCATTTTTGTCCTGGATTTTGTGTTAATCTCTCGATAATGGCACATTTCTGAACAAGGTGCACAGAACTAATATCCATCATCAGAGATTAAAAAGAAGGCAATATGATACTGCAGAAGAAGATGAATACCTCTGAATGGAAAAAAAAAAAGGAGAAGAAAACTGGCACTACCTACAGGAAGGTAGTTCCTTCCTATAGGCAAAAGATTAAAATTAGTCTTTTCTGGGGGCTGATGTTAGGCAGTATGGAGGGAAGCTTTGTGTTGCTCTAAGGAGTATTACAGGAATAAATTGACATTGGATACTGCAAATTGTGCAAGACACAAGTATGGTTTTATTCTGTTTTTAAATGTTTTTCCTCACAAGTAAACCCTTTCATTCAATTTAGGCAAGAGGGAAAATGATATGAAATACTGATAAAAATCAAAGGATGGCAACATGTAAAGAGGTTGAATATTTTACTCTTCCTTTAAATAGTTTACTGATTAATACAATCCTTCCAGAACTACTGAAATCTTTATGCTCCTTTTAAAGAAGGGATATAAAATACTGAACAAGCACTAACTGAACCTTCAGACAAAGCAGACCAGAGCAATGCCTACGGTGCAGTATTTTTGTTTCCCAGAAAGATTGCTAGCGTTGACATCTGTGCCTATCAATGGCTGAAGTTTGCAATGCTGAAGTAGTAAGATCACATGGGGCTCCTAGGATGCTGCACTCAGGCTTTTAACTACTGTGGTTATAACCTCTGCTGAAGGGAAGTTCTCAGTTTTTTATTTATAAGTATATTGGTCTAAGCCTGAGATCCAGCCAGAGTAAACTGGATGATTTCCACTGCGGGATTCCAAAATGGTGACCCCTGCATCTCAGCCAGCTGGAGGGATTTCTTGGAAAGTCACTGTGCTCCCAGAGGAGCTGGGTGTCTGGGACACGTGGAGGGTTTCATCCACAGCTGAGGAACCACTCAAAGCTGCCTGTAGTAACCCTCTGGTTAGTGCGCAGCTCTTTAGTCTGCGGTGGTATCAGGCCAAACAGAACATCAGTCAACATCTTAGGCCATTTAAATAAAGGGTAGTGTGTGAAGAGCCTGCGTCTGACTGTGGCCGGTGTACAGTTTGTCCTCCAAAGAAACGGAGGTTCAGGGAGGAACCAGACTGGAAATGCAAGTGTTACAGGAAAGCATGAGATGTTTAAGTTGATGAACTAACGTCACGGTGAGAAACAACAGCAACAGAGAGCAGAATGGCCAGAGTAAAATATAAATGCATATGGACATAAATGCAGCTACTCAAAGACACATAACTAACTCTTTCACCCGCTGCTTGGCACCTGTTACCTCTTCCATATTTGTTTCCAGTTTCTTCACTTCGTGCCCTTTAAGCTCAAGCTGCTGAGTTAGCTGCGTGACTCTCTCTGCGAGCTCCGCAGGGGCTGTGTCATACCCATCCGCGTTGGTGCCCTCCGAGTGAGGCATTAACTTTTTCCACATTTTTTCATCACATCTATAGACACATAAAAAAAAATAAAAATCAGTGAAAGCTCACAATGTAGGTCCATGTTTGTAAAAGCCAGTTTTTCTGCACAACTCTTGGCAGGACAGATCACAAATGGGTGTCCCAGCTGACACCGATTAGGATTAGGTGGGAATGGCCAGCACGTTATTTCCCATGTGCTGTAAAGGATGAGCAAAGGGGCCTTCTGATTTTGCTATATAGTCTTAATGCTTCTTACGGAAGCCACAGTGCCTTCAGGTCATGAAATAATCTCTGCAAAGAGCTCAAATGGCATTAATCTCAGAAACCTACCCGCTGCCACAGCAAGGGAGCTTGGCCATTATTTTCTTCATTTGGTCCACCTGGGCTCGCTGGTCTCCTGCCCACTTCTCCTCCTCTTCATCAGAGGCAGCCTGGCCCTCCACAGAGCGGAACAGCTGATCCTCTGCTCGAGAAACCAACAAAATCAACAGCCCAGATGTGCTGCAGCTGTGGCATTTTACACTCCTGAGACTGAGCAGGAAAGAAGTGAGATTTTAAAACCCCCAGTCAAACACAGTGCAGGGTCCTTCAGCAGCCGTGGGGAGGGCTTTAAAGCCAAGCCAAGGGAGCCACAGCAAAGATTGTTATTTTAAGAGTCTTGAATACTTCAGCAAGCTTTTGCAGGTAACTTGTAGCTGCTTCACTTAAATGTCTTCTTTCCTTTAAGCAACTGTAATATAAGGATAAGTGTGAAGGATCAGTGTGTTGTTAGCGGGGGCAATTACTTTTCGTGTATACAATTAAATGTACGCTTTCCAAGAGGAATAAGAAACAGTTGCACTGGGTAAGTTTTTTTTGCCTAGTCACTGTAGCAGTTGAACACTGCTACATTCCGAGTGTGGGAATTTGATACAAATGTTCTCTAATTCGTTTGCTCGGTGGTTTTGTAGAGACGGTGATTTAACATATAAATGTAGTACTAGGTGTACAGCTAACTAATGTTTAGTTATGTCCTTTTTACCTAAACCTAATGTCTCCTTATATGCCAAATAAATTGTAAATGAACTGTCTACAATATATCTAAATATACATGTACAATTATAATAATATTTTAATAACTTTTTTAGCTGTATCTTATAGAAACTAGTGTGTTAATGCCCCTTTATCACAAGGAGATATTTACTGGGACTTAAGGGATTACTATGATGCTTGTAGCTTACAGAGAGTCTTTTGAAACAGCGAGTATGTGAAAAGCACTGGTCACATCTTTTTTTGGAACATTTATTTTGAGTCGACATCAGGTTAAGCTAATGTCAACATGATTTAAAATGCTATATTTATTTACCTTAATCACTGTCAGGCAATTAAACAGGTTTAATGAATTCTAGCAGAGCGATCAAGTCAAATGCTGTTATTTCTTCAAATCCTGAAACCCGTTTGCCCTGAGGTGGCATTGCAGGCGGTTGTGTGCGTTTAGTTCCCCCGCAGGGGCAAGGGGGGGCTCACGGGGGTGTCACCCAGCAGAGACTCTCCGGGAAATGATTCTCCGTCTCGCTTCAAGGGCGCGAGCACCCGCAGTTCAAGCTAAAAGAGCCCTTTCAGTTGTCGCTGTGAGCAGGGCTAGCGTGCGGCCCCGGCCGCTGGCCAGGAGCGGCGGCTCACAGCGGGCTCTTCGCAGCGTCCCCTTCAGAGGGCGGCCGCGTTCCATCCGCGCGGCGCCACGCTCCCTCCCGGGCCGCTTTGCGACCGAGCCAAAAGGGGCTGGTGATGGTTGGGTTTGGATGGTTTTGTGTGGTTTGTTTTTCCCCCCCCCGCCGTGGTAAACACTCGGCATGTATTTTTTTAACGTAATTTTCACTCCAGTAGCATTCAATGTGCCTAATTTATAGGTTATCATGTTCAATAACAAAGCTCAGCTGCATGCAGCATTGCTCTTTAATTAGCAAATGAATGTCTGCATTTTCATGGCAATCCTTACACTGTACAAACTAATTTATTAAAAGCACTTTCTTTCTGTGAGGCTGTGCACTGCCAAAACAAAAAAAAACTTCCTATTTTCGATCTGTGATACATTAGTAATGACCTTCTTCTATCATCATATATTTTCTTGCCATAGGAGTTCAAAGGGATAATCAATTACAACTCTTATGGCAGCCATGAGAACCGATCGCCCAATGCTATGGATTCCTTGAAGCGCTTCAAACTGGTATGTTTAATCCAGTAAATTAATTGCAGCATCTGGTGTAGCGGGCACTCAGATTAGGCTTTTAAAAACGGAGGAAATCTTTTACATCCCCCCTTGTAGGTTATGATTAGCAGAAAACCAGAGAGGAAAAGCAAAACTTCTTATGCGTCTCTCTTAACATTAAGCCAGTATTTTATTAAAATTCTTCTACTAAGCTAATATTTAAAAAAATAAATCTGTCGTTAGAATCAGAGCACTTCAATATTGTGATATTTAGGCATTAGTTTGTAAACTAACTTATCAAATTCTATTGATGCAAGTGCTCTTCTGCTCCAAGAAATTAGTATTTATTAAAGTATATATGAAAAACAGAAATAATTTTGCATCTAGATTTATTTAGTATATCTAGGTTTATCCCAGATGTTCACGTGACCTTTTTTATTCATTCAACTTTCTTTGTTATTTTTCTCTTCTGCCTTTTCATTTGATGGAACACCTTTTCACATTTTTAAAGCTATAAACCCACAACTTATTTGTTTGTAAAGCTTTTGCTAAAGAGCTGTTTGTACTTGAAGTACGGGTAGCATAGGTTAGACATGGGAACTGTCTTTAAACTGGCAAAGTGTGTGATTTGATATAAAATAAGCCTACTTTTAGAAGTATTTTTAAGTCTAACCACGTGGAGAATGTGCTACAATGTCAATTATATTTACATGTCATTATTTTTAGCATTCCTGAGCAGCTGCTTGACAGCTCTATTCAATACATACCTAAAATCTAATTTTTTGCAAGCGTCCACAGCTCTTCAGCCTGAAGTAAAGATGCCTTGCTGTTTAGAGTTACTTTCAGATAAATGTTTTTGTCTTCTTTGAACTAGATTTGTTAAAAAAATCAAATATAAAAATCATTGAAGGTAAGTCAAACTTGCTGAACTTTGCATTTGCTGTCTCCATGGCATGTAAACCTATCATAAATGTGTCTCATTGTTAGAGCAGCTAAATGATGATTCCCCCCTCCCCAGATTGCTGTCTCTTTGAGAGCCCTTGTAGCTGTCTGCTCCACAAAAGCCTAGTCAAGTTCACTGGCAAGAGCCACCCTTGGCAAACCCAGTGATTTTTAGAAGACTTTCAAAGAATGCTTCATGCAGTCCCACGAGAGATCACAAGTGTGCAATGTTGTGGCAGTAGTTAGCGCTACCTGTGCTAAACAGGTTGGGTGTTTTCAGAGTTATTGAAGTGGCCAGGGTGCTTCCAAAGAGTGTGACTGTACAGAATATTAACTGCAAATGGCTTCCTTGGAAATGATTTTAGCTGAAGTTCTGAGTTTTATTTACAAAGAAATGAAAACTTTATATTTTTAAGCTGGGAAAATGGTTTTGTGAGGTGAATCATATGGGAAAAAAAGCAGGTTTAAATTATAGCTCTAAGTGACTTGTTCAGTCTTTCATTAAACATAAAATTAAGTGGCGAGTGGGAAGTAGAAAGCTGGGGTGTTACCTTTTAGGTAGGTCTAGGATTTCAGTATTCATTAGGATTTGTTTGTGGCTTTGATGGTTTAATATCTGTATTAGTTTTTCTGTTGAGGATCTTACAAATCAGTGAGGAAATAAAGTAGTTGGGTACTGGGTTTGATACCGTTCTCAGAAATCCCAGCTCCACCAGTGGGAGATCGTCGATCTTGCTGCACAACAGACAGGCCGTATCTTCCATCTGCTCCAGCGGCTCCCGCTTTCTGCTCGGGGCTGCTTCTTGAGGGGAGCTGAAATCTCACAATTTCTGACCTGCAAGAAAAGGGCAAAGTAAAGTGGACTTGTAGGAAAGCTGACAAACCAGGATGAATGCACACAGCGTAGAACACGAGTGACTTTGGTTGAATGAAATTGTTCAGACTTGCTGTAGAAGAACAGGGGTATCTATCTTCAGACCCTGTAAAACTCTGAACCCCTGAGGGCTGTGTTTGGTTGCTTCACTAAGAATCAAAGGAAGGTAGATTTCAGCTCTTCTTTAGGTAATAAGAACTAAACATCACTTATAGCTTTTAGTTCAGGTCAAAGACAAATAGAAACTATATATGGAAAAAGTCTACTCTGGCCATAAACTCTCCCTTCTCCACTGATGATGATGCGACAGTGCACAGCTCATTTTTACCATGGGCATCATAACCCCATAGCTTGGGTAGCAAGTCCTGCATCTGGTCATTTGGGCTGGTACTCAGAAATGTCAGGCAGATCTGATCTAAGTCTTCCCAGTACTGGAGATGAAGCAGTGTCAGAGACTGAAAAGTCAAAAAGAACGATATGCAAGAGCGACACACCTGCAAACCAGTGCATTATAGGCAAGAAGCATCTCGACAATGGGCTTCTGAACTGCTCACAATCTCATTTGAAATTGTGTATTTTTATGAGTGGAATGTAGAGTATATTACATCGATGTGTTTTAATGGAAACGGCTTTCAAGCTGCTTCTTGGGTATGGAGCTAAATGAACTCTTAAGTCAGTCCATTGCAAACTTGTGTGTGTTGTGTAATATTATAAACTTCCTATAATATTACCTACACTAGGAAATATATATGCTTCCTACTCACTTCCATGGCTTCCTCTTTTACTATTTAGAAAACAGTTTACTTTCAATGGTTACATCAAGATATTTTCCTATTTAGACCATATAATAATGTGGTTATATTTTTCCCAGTAGGAGTTGTCATGTAGTTCACAAAGAATCTCTATGCAGAAGAAAGCAAACAAAATTCAGGAGTTTTGTAGTAAATTAAGTTCCCTCCAAATTCTTCCTAAGATTAGTTTTGGTCTGGTGAATATTGGATATTCCTTGTACTTAACACATTAAATATTCATCAACAAAAGCGAGTTAAAACATTTAGCAAATTGGTTCTGCTGAAACAAGTTGTATAACGTGATCTTTTTGTACAAATCTAAATACTTCCTGCCTGTAAACTCAACTACTGCTAGGAACAGGACTGGAGATGTAGTAATAGAAAAGCTGATGCCAAGGTAGAGAGAGGCAAGTGTTGCAGAGAGCTTTTGTTTGATCTAACACAGCTGCTGTCAATTCCTGAAGAACCACCCCAATATTGGTTCCCTTGTTGCTTGTGAAAGTATACTAAGTAAGTAAGATTGTGACGTTAACAACAACAGTCAGTATTTTGGAATATCTGTAGGGACAGCAGCTGAGGTAAACCATGCTTAGGGACCAGCACTTCTTTTACCCCCTTCAGTAGATCCGACTGCAGGAGAACTAAGGACATACTTCGTTTACAATTTATGGTGGTGTTTAGCTTAGCAACAATTGGATTTCCTGTACAGTCAAGGGAAATAGCAGTCTCCAGAATGGAGCCTGGCTCGTCATTTAGCTTCATTAGTTCTGGAAAAAATAATTATGAAGTAGTGCAGAAATAGCAAGCACTATTAAGCTTAGGCATTCAAAATGGGGGCTCCTGGGAGCATCACAGAGCTTCACTGTTCTGGACAATTGCTCTGGAATACAGTAGTGTTTCCTTTCACAAGAATGTTACGTTTTCTTTTTCTGAAATGTGCTCATTTGCTTCATTTTAAGACAAAAACATTTGGGGGTCTGGTACTTGATAAGAATCCTGTGCAATCTCTTGAGGGCTGTAGCTGCTGTTGTGCAGATTGTTCTCTTAGTTTTGAGCTACAGTGTAATTAAGATCTGTTTGGATTTCAGAGATTTCTAGTGAGGTCACAGAATACAGAGAGGTTGACATTTCAGTGAACATTCTTTGTCGTTTCCAAGTTGGTTAAGATTTTTAACCCATAAAACATCGGGAATATTCAACTATTGTGAAAACCTTTTCTAGCAGAAGTGGGTCAATGCTGTGATGTTTAATGGGAGATCTGCTGGTGGTATGAACTTCTTACATCTGGCAGCCTGGTTTCAATTTAGCTTGCAGTCCAAGGAACATTATGAGGTTTGGTGGAAAAAAACTATCCTTGTAAAATTCAGGACTTAAAATAGTGAAGTCCCTCCACTTAGATGACACTCAAGACAGACCTAAATAATAGCTTTCACTTCTCTGTAGTTCTTGGGAGGGAACTTATAATCAGTTAATGAAATACAAAGTGCAAACTCTGATTATTCTATAGTAGTTTTCTTGAGAGGACTTCATCAGCTCTCTCTTGGTGTGGAGAAATTAAAGGAGCCATACAGATGACATGGTTTGTTAGGTCTTTCTGCCCAATATATTGCTTAAAGACAGCCCTGTTTGTTTTCTCTGGAGGTGTTCATCTGGGAAACTAGAAAGACATGTAAGTTTTGAGACCTGGGTGCTCCAGAATTTAAATCTTGCTTCTGGCACGGGCCCTATCATTTGCATCAAATCCCATTGTGCCTCAGTTTCTCCAACAGAAGAAATACAGCAAAGTTAGTGTACCTTACATCCTAAATAAAAAGGGAGTACAGCTTAAGATACAGCCTGTTTTCTAGAACTGTGCAAGGAAATTACTTCAAGGTGTTTAGGAAAGGGGTAGATTTTAAATGTGCGTGAAGGAACGTGTGGCCAGACAGGCTGGAATTTCAGAGCTCATTCATGCCAGATAAAAATGAAGAAAAAAAGCAAGCAGCAGCATAAATATATAAACAAGTTTAAAAAAAAAACAAACAAACAACCAAGAGATTTTATAGTTGATCAGCTAATATATAATGTCAAGGTTCTGTTGGAAATAACAAAACGGAAATTAGTTGTTTTGGTATGTCCTGCCAAGACTCCAGTATAATGTGATGCTGGGCACTGGTTTATCCACAGTGGTGACCAGGGAAGGTGGCAGGAAAGGACAGGACCAACAGCACAGTGACAGAGGTGAAGGGAGGGGGGAATGTCCTGCACCATGGAGTTCCAAAGGAGGGATGTATAAACACACTGGCTTTCATTCATGTCATCCAAAACCAGCTTAGGGTAATAATCTGCCAAGCTTGGTGCCAAAGATGAGGAGGCAGAGCTAGAGATCTCTCTGGTTTTATGGAAATGGTGAGGAGGCGAAAGAGGCTGCTGATACTTCTCATGGAGCTGCAAGGGCACACTTTGCATTCCTTTAAACTATAACTAGAAACTAAACGTGAGATGGGCTGAAGAAGGTTCTCGTCAGAAATATTGCACAGAACTAGAAGAATAGCATTAAGGATACTAAGGAATCTTTGCAGCAGTCTAATGGAAGAAAGGGGCTGCTTTTAATTTTGCCATCACTACAAGATCTTACATTCACTTTGGAGAATATTTCAAATTTCTGACTGGATTTTCTCTGGTTTTTTGACTTTAAAGCAGATGTAACCAAATAGTACGGAAGGTTTAATTTCTTAGGGTTGCTTCATGTTTATTGTTGAAGTACACAGCGTTTCATCCTCCTTCTCAAGTGAGGTGGTAAAGGCACAAATGGAGTCGTGGTGGTGCTCTTGTGTAGCAGAACAATGACACACCGTGATCTCCTGATTTCTCATGTGATTTAACCACTAGGTCACTTTTTCCTATCTGGGAGCTTCTTATTTTCTTTAATGCCAAATCTGCACTCTTGATTTTCAAGTGGCGGAGGTTAGAATTTAGAGAGCAGCATAACTGGTATGCTTTTGCTGTCATGGTAAATGCTAAAAGGAGGAATCTTCACTTTTTCTTAAACATAGGTTTAATTCTTTTCTCCTTAGTATTCATGCAGCATCAAATGGGGCTTCATAAACGAGAAGAAGAGTGAATAAACAGCACATTTGTTTAGGGCAAAGATCAGAGGGGCAGCAACGCTGAAGATGCCTGGGAAGCATTTGTGGAGGGTGCAGTGTGGCCAGGCTTCCATGGAGACGGGCAAACAGTCCACAGGCATCTTCAAGCCTTTGTACTGGGGATAATGGGGAGCTCCAGAGAAGGAAAATTGAAGAGGGCAGAGTTTGCAAAGTACTGGACCTTAAAGTAATGTCCATGACTAATTGGCTTTTAATTGGCACTCCTGTTATTGTTATGGAAACTTCTAACTGCAGCAAAATCCACCTGCTTCTGGCACTAAACAAATCTTTAACTTAAATAATTCCTGACTAATCATAAAATAACTCTGAGGCATTGCTTAGCTTCATGTTCATAGGCCTTTAACTAGTCTCTTTTAGAGACGTGTGGAGCAGATCAAACAGCTGTGTGAATATGTACATTGCCCTAAGTATAGTTATATAAACTATGTTATACTTTAGTTTAAAAGTGTGTGACTTGTGTTTTTTAACCAAAATGAGGTGTGATTTTTATTTTTGTACTATTTTACCCAAACTGTCCGAGTTCAGGGAACTTGGAATACTTTCAGTTTTGGCTTACTCTCCCTACAGGGAATGGAGTTTGGAAGGTGTGGATATTTTTGTTTTATTTATGACTTTTCATTTAACGTTCAGATCAAACATGTTTTCACTCTGGAGTTTGGTGTCAGTGTAGGTTTTCTGAATACATCTGTATTTAGTTGTTTGGTCTGTAAGCTGTGAACCTCTCTCCAACAGAAATTGTATGAATGAACTTTCTATGATCAGTTCAGATTTTAATTTGCTTAATCTCAGGTTTTCAATTGCTTGATCTGTAAAGCATTAAATATAAATTTTTAAAGTATGAATTTTTAATAGCTATAATAAAGATGACTAAATATCCTGGATTTATACTGAAATCAGTAGAAGTTTGTAGCTAAAGAGTCTCTATAATAGTGATTACAGTTCTGGGAGGTTTCCTGTTATTGGCTGATGATTTTTATTTTCTTGCCAAAATCACCATCATCTAGGGAAAAAAAAAAATCCTTTTGCTGATGGCAACGTGTTTTCTTGTGGAATCTCTCCTCCTTTCTCCACATTGTATACAAAGAGGCAAATCTTGCAGTGGTACTGTTAGGCCTTGCTGCCATGCAGCGCTCTTCCTGTGATGATTTTTAGCATTTTAGAGACAACACAAATCTTTGTGCAGACATAGTGAAATTGCAGAATAGAAATGTGCCTTTTACTGTCCACATGGTCCCATTCCAACGAGGAACTTCTGGAAGCACAGACTGTTCAGGTGAAATTGTTTTTCAGAAATTAGCTGCTCTTAGTTCTTTATTGTCATTTGTCAATTGCTTGCTTGTTACTTAACTTCTAAAAAAAAAAAATGAGATGAGATTAGAAAAATGTGTTTCCTGGGAGGTAACGCTGGTGTTCCTGGCTTTTTTGATTCTCAAAGATTTAGATGCAAAGATCTTCCATTGCATTTTGCTTTCCATGCCTTTTGGGTTGAATTTCTCTGATCTTTTAGGCTTCAGGTAAGCAAGAATAACAGAAGTAAATGCATTTCCAAAAGGACTTGTATCTCCTTTGTCTGGAGCACTGACTGTTTTTAAGTGCTTCGAAGTGGTGAACATGCTCCAGTCCATGGCCATGAAGAAATATCTAAAACTTTCCCAACAATTGTGAAGCTGTGTTTCTGCTGGGCAAGCTGGCACTACCGACCAAGAATGCGGTCGGGGAGATTTTCCCTTTTGCCCTCTCAGTGCTCTCCCTGGCAAGGACTCTAGCTCAGGCAGTGGTGGCTTTGACATATAGAAAAGACCAGAGGAGCTTTTTAGGCCTGAAGGAGTAGTTCCAAATAAATTTGGAAGAAAAACTCCCTCTTTCTTGCCACCTCTCTCCTTTAACACCTTTCTCCCATTCTGCTTCTTCTCATGCCTGATCCCGTATGCTCGGAGTTGTGCAAGCAATGTGCTGCTATGAACTGGATTTATGAAATGAGGTGTGTTTAAAATCTCATCCTTCTCACTTTTGAAGAGAAGCTAAAAATTTGTATCTATGCATAGCCCTAAGAGTTACATCTTTCAGGAGATGGCAAAACACAGGCTGCGACAGGAGCAAGTGGGTGGAGAGACCTGGGTTTTACTGCTGATGGAAACACACGATTGAATTCCACCCTGCGTAGGGACCATGGTTAAAGTGAGAGGGAGAATTACAGCAGCAGCAGGCTTGAACATGGAGAAAGGAGACAGGATTGGGGTACAGATAAAGAGACAGAAGATGAAATATGCAGGGGAAAAAAGTGCTTAAGGGCCAAACACACTCCCTGACAAAATTTGGGATGTTATCCAAGTTCTTGAAGATTGCCATTACTGTCCTAGCAGTAAATGTTTGGGAAAACCATCCAAAAATGAGTTTCTCCTCCCTCCCCCACTGCAAGTCCACATGGAGGATGATAATTTACTGTGCTGTCAGTTGCTCACTTGACTCAGAGCAGAAATCTATGCAGAGAATGTAGAGAATCTGACCCTCTTGGTAGAAAACATAAATGTCATGATGATGCTACCTGGTACAAATTCTTGTGTTTTGAGTGTATTTGGGTTTTTAAGGTTCTCAACTTAAAAGATGTTAGGAGGTTGCCTTAACCCATGGAGTGCGTGTGTTACAATATAGTTGTTGTTTGTAAAATCGCAGTCTGTTTTTCCTGTGGGTTGTTTGCCTCATTCAAGGCCGGGGATGAACGATTTCTGTGGATGGACAACAAGTTTAGAGAGAGGGAAACTTCTGCCAGGAAGTTCCTTTCTCATCTGCTGCAGAAGCTGTAAGGAGCAAGTCAGGTGAGACACAGGAACAGAATGGATAGTGTCCTTGTTAAAGCAACTAAATGCTCCTTTGAGGAAGTAGATTCTTGTCCTGTCTCTGCCAGACCCCCTGCATAATGCTGGGCAAATTACTTTAGTTAGGCTTTCTACGCATAATTACTGTGTTATATGTGTATAGATAATATTGGGTCCTGATTATTTTTTTTTTGGCATGGAATTTGAGACTATGGTGCATGAGAACTGCAGCTTGAAGCATGGGATTGTGGAAGTTATGATTGGTGTGGTTTGCCCTGAAATACTAGGTACTGTGAACATTTAGATAATTCAGAGTGGGCACCTAAAATCAGCAGAAAAAATGTATGATAATCTTTCTAGTCTGGTATGGTACTGTGAAGAGTATTCTAAAAACCTAATCATTCATTTCCAATGAAACAGTTAAGGCCACATTTACATTTAAGGTAAGTATCAGTGCATTGAGCAATACCCACACGACTACAAAATAGAGCTCTTATGCATGGATACACGCATTGATACATACATAAATTTCTTGCAAATAAATGACTAATTAAAACTGCATGGGCAGGTTTCATTCTGTGACTTACACAATACTGTCCTTTCAGCTCTGAAGTGCAGCTCACGATCTCAGAGTCTCACTGTTTGGGTTTTTCCTTAACCTTTTTTGGCCTTGAAAGTTTAGTTTACCGTTATTAATAAACTATTACTCATTTGGCTGCTCCGTGGAAGATAACATTTGATAATTAGGCTAAACAGATGAGGTAATTATAGTGTTTTTACAAATCTTGTGTCTAGCAAGGGATTATATTGCACAGCAGTAGTTCTTGAGTATATCCTTGATGAATAAGACTGCTTTTTGCTCTGTGTGGGGTATTTTATGGTTAATAGCCACTGCACTATCCAGGAGAAATATACATCACTTCGGAATTATGTCATTCAGATATTCCTGCCCCTTAATGAATTCTTTTGTGACAAAATAAAGGAAATGATTTCCAGATGTTGTTCCACTGGAATAAAGAACTCTATTGCCACACCCTGCTCACTAGAAATTCAGATACTTGCAGTGAAAGTCTAGAGTTTTGCTGCACACAATGCAGATCTAAGTAAAGCTAGAAAAATATAAGTATCACAAAAGCTATTTGCTAAAGCTTGCACAAAATTTCTTGGAAGTCTAAGTTAAAAACCTGGATTCAACTTTCCTCCTAGTCATGGAAATGGAAGTCACAAACCCGTTACTCCCTCTTATCTGTTACACAGCTCGGCTCTTGAGTTTCCCTTCCTTCCATATTGGAGCAGTTGTTTTGATTTGGTATAACTGAAGTTTGTGTTAAGCTGGCGATGTCAGAGTTATTCCAAAAGCCCATGAGCCTCAACAGAGTGTATGTGACTTGAGACTGGTGCTAGACCCCACAATAACGCGAAGCAGCACAGCAGTCTGTCTTAAGAGCTGATACGGAGGGATAGACCAGAAGGGCTTTATTCAGTATTGTACTGACCCACTGACTAACTGCTGGTTAAATAACAGCATTTCCCTGTTACACCAATGTGGCTAAACCTTTTCAGCCCAGAGAGCCAAATGGTGGACCTTCCTAACAGGCCATGTGGTACAGCAGTAATTCAGAGTAGCTGGCTATGTGCAGGTGAGTTAAGATGACTTCTGTTGGTCCTCACACCATGCCATAACAGCTCTTTCTGAGCTACACCAGAGGAGAGGGACAGATGGCATTGTCCAGTGGCCGGGATCCAGCCTGCTGGTTGCCACTGCAGCACTTGGATCTGAGCCAGCCTGCTTTCCCCAAGGAACTCCATGACTTTGGGGTGCCCTTCCTCAGGTCAACATCCTCCAACCCTGCTCCAGGACAGGACCTTCTGGTCCTGGATTTTGCTGAAGACTCTGTATTGGCAATACGTTGCAAGTCCATTTCAGGCAAGCAGTGCCAACAATTTACTTCTCCACACTTCCTGAGAAGCTGGGGCTCAAATGAGGCTGCAGCTCGTGTCAGAACAAGTTCTCACTCAAGAATTTCAGCCCTCTTTGCTTCTAGTCAGGCAGTCTCATTGGCAAAAACCTCTCTCTAGGTATTTTTTGATCTCCTTTTAGCCTAGCCTGTAAGGAATAGCGACAGAGGTGTGTGAAAACAAACACACAATGCCCCAGCTATGTATGCATGAGTCGTGTGTATGTGTTCTAAGTCTATTTGTCCTTCCTGATCTCCAAACTTTTATTTTTAGAATTCTCTCTCTCCTGGTATCCTGACTTGTGTTTTACAGAAAGATACTTGAAAGCCTACAACCAAACACCAATAACTAAAGCACCATGAAATTCTAAACCACTGATAGCTGTAGCCAAGACACTTGATATAAGGCACATGAGCCGGATAAAGAAGAGCAGCAGAGCTGTGCTCCTGTAGATAATTTCCTTCTGCCATTGCTCGTATAACGAACAAACCCCTTCATGTATTCCTTCACGTAGACCTGTGCTATTTAATCCCAAGGAATCCCTTCGTTATCTCCTGTGTGCTAGAGTGTATGTCAGTAAAGATCAAATAGCCAGTGATCCTTTTAATGTCTCCTAGATAAAGAAAAGTGTTCTTCCGAAACAGAGTCAGGGAGTACTTATCAGCGGGGTGGAGATCCTACTGAATTCAACTCTTAGAGCTTAAAATGTCTGACAAAACGCTGTTTTTCAGTTCTCTGTTTGATGTATGCAAAACTTGAGATATTACTGAGTGTGGTATAAACTCTGAAAGTACTTATTTACTGGCATGTAAATTCCTTCAGGACTTATCTTGGAACCTCATAGCTGTAGAGCCTCATGGATTTGGAGTGACAGCAAAGGAAGATGGCTCACTTAACAGCAACGTCATGCCTTAGGCTGGCTGCAACTTATTTCTGACCAGCTCTTCCTAAGCCTTTGGGAAAATATGACATTAATGTATCTTAATGGGAGGGGCTGCAACCTTCAATTTTGCATCTAAGTGAGACTTTCTGAAGCTCTCACAGGACAGTTGCAAAAGGCCTGTCTAGTCGTGTGGGCCCTGCAAGTTGCCAAGTGCTGCACACATGAGAGGTGTCCTGTGACTACTGCTGAGCGCAGGCCCCCAGAGTGCAAAGGGGACGCGCAGTTACTGCGAGACCTGAAGTGTCAGTGCTGGCAGCCATCTGCTGTGAACGTGGGGAAGTCGCAGCTTCCATGTTCCTCAGATCCTGTATCAGGAAACAAGAATAACAATTACCTCATACTGTTGTGTTTTCTGTTTCACTGATGTTTGTAAAAACATCCTTGGATCTTTAGGAGAGCTATTTCTCTATAAGGCGCTGCATAATTCTGCAAGCTTCTTCATTTTGAAGCTCCATGCCTGCCATTCTGATGCTTTCTTTGAAACAGTTCAAAGTTTCCTGAAAGCAGCCTGTCCTTTGCTTTCTTGAAGCCTTTATTGTTCTGGTAGGCGACTTGCAAAAAATAATGGTGCCTTTACGGTAATCCCAAATTACTTACTTTCCTTGCAAAATGTTCATACATTATTTGCCAGTTCACAGAGATCAGAAAAGATTGCCTGGTATTCCTGCATTTATTAGGGTCCTAGGTATATTTTGACAGCAAATACAGCAGCTCTTCTTGAATCTTTTATTGGTAATATAGTTGAATAAGGAATGTTGTTTGGAGGTAGAAAAGCCAATGGCAGAAGTGTAACATCACTATAAGTAGCTGCTCCCTGCATGTGAGAACTGCTTCCTGGCACTGTATTTTTAGCCCTCTGCCTCATATGCTTTCTCCTGGGTGGATCTCTGCTTCGCTCACCAGTAACTTGTTTCTTTCTCTGATGAACCTCAGTCCAAGCAGGTTTGCATTGGATTTATCACCAACTTTACTTAAGCTTCATTTAAGTTTAAACTTTACAGAATCTCTTTTCTTCTACAGCAGGGTACCTAAGCAGGTGCATAATTTAAGCAAATTTGCACTCATTGACAGAAAATCAGTTTAACTACATCTTAGTTTCACTGTATGAGTTGCAATCCTTACATAAAGTTACACACTTCCCTAAACTTTTTACTAAGTAAAGATTTTGGTCTTACCACTTTGAAATAATTGACTTGATTCAAGTTCAGGTCATGTTTTATACAAGTTCATTTAACAGCTTTCCTCAAGCTTTTGCTTTATAAGCCATTTTTCAGCTTCTGTAATAGGATTATATTGCATTCATTTCCATGATATTCAATAACATAAAGTCGAGATTCATGTGGGGCTCAGGCAATCTTTAATATTGCCCTGGGAAAAGCACCCTCTTCTAGCAGTCAGAATTGCCTGGGATTTGCCGGGTGGCCATACTAGTCATTGAAAGCTTTTAGGAAGTCAACAGAAATTAATACAAGGAAAAGGAGGAAAAAAAGTATGACTAACTTGTTTCTCTCTCTCTGAAAAACTAGATGCCATAAATGTAGGACACGGGTAAATGGGCACACATAGGCCAGCAAAGACAGAGACTGAAAATGTAATCGTGGTCATATTAACATTAGCTGCGTCCCTGGCAGCGGACTGTGCTGCTTGGTACTCATGGATTATTATAGGCCAGATCTTGATGGTTTCTATTAAGGCCAGTTTCTGACACCTTCTTCACATGCATGTATTTTTATAAAATATGGTTGTTTTTTTAGACTATAGGACTGTTGGCGTAGGATGTAAATGCTGTACCTCACTGTCAGTGTATATTGTGGCAGTGTAAGGGAACTGTGACCTAACCTGTTTGAAATGAGTACATGTTACTGGGATAAAACCAAGATCAATAATGGTCTCTATTAGGAAGAGTAAAACCTAGTGGTGTTGTCGTTTATCCAGCACAGATACTGTACAGCTGGGATAATGTTCTGAAATTGTGTGTGCGTAGACCCTTCAGAGCTGCCCAGGCTGAGGTGTGTTCCCTATTAATTAGGACAAAGGTACAATGAAATCCTGACAGGAGCCCTTGAAAGATAATAGGACTTCTTTTTGCAGGACAAAGGAGCAGGTAGATTTTATTAGTAACTTAAAATAACTCTCATGCCATCCCTGTCCCTGCCATGCCCCCCCCCCCCCCCCCCCCCCCCATTTTTTCAACTACATTTTAACTGAACAAGCAGAAAACTTGATTAAGCAAGTAGTTACTGCCCTGGAAATTGCATATTGATTATTTAACAAGGGTATGAAAAATTGAAACAAAAGCACCTTCCATCCTTTAAGAATGCCTGCAGCTCAATTTCTCTTTGAAACGCTCAGCCATCCAGCAGAACTGCCGTACTTAGGGAGTAAATTTCATCCAGATTCTGTGGAGCCTAGCAGGCTCTCAGAAACCAGAGTCAGACACTAAATTATGTTCAAATACATGAAGTACACTTTCTGCTTTTGTTTTGGATTTTCTAGCTCCACAGTCTAGAAATTTAGATGTCTAAAGCAAATCAGAGCTACCTTAAAGGTAATTGAAGTGATGCAAAAAACATTTCTCGGAGCGATTCTGTTTCCGCAGCTGTATACTTAAGGTGTTGCAGAACTTACTAACATTAGCTTATTAAAAAAGGTACGTTATGTAGGTAAGATCTTTAATCCCACATGGCTCAGTGCTGCTGTGTCTTCCTCCCTGAACAACAGCTGCTGATACGTGGACATCACAGACGGTAGTGCAGCCCTACGGTTCCTCTCAAGTAGCAGAGCTAATAAATGAGGTGAAGGAGAGGGGGCACATGGAAGCTGTTACTGGGAAAATTCTGCATAGGAAGGTTGGGCAACCAGGATCCATGTTTTCCCAATCAAGATTACCCTAAATTATTCTAAGAAAGGACTCCCCTCCATGCAGCGGGGTTGCTGCCTCTGAGCTGGGTGCAGCCTGTGTGAGGGCTCACAGTTACCCCCGCAGGACATGGTGCTGCTCACATCACCTGCAGCCCCTGCCCTCAGCAGGAGCCCCGCGGTGGGTAAAGACGATGCTTTTGGACAGCCTTACAGGTATTTAGAAACAGATACTTCCTTTTGTTTTCATAGAGCTAGCTTCCTCAATAGATTTCCACAGGAAAAGAAGGAAATCTGTATGAAAAACAGGAAGCAGTTCTCAGAAGCTCTCTGTAACATAGCACCAGGAGGAAGACTTAAAATAAATGCAGTTGTTTGAAGCAGTAGGTGATACCAGTTGTATTATCTTACGGTAAAAACAATGATTAAATTTAACATCATAGGGCTATAATAGAAATATAAACCTCCGGTATTTATAAGAATGTATTTAGCCTTTCATTTCAATTAACAGTAGGGGACTAATATTTCAACTTCGGCAACCAGGTTTTTACACCATATTTTCTATTTCCACTTTGTTGCCCTGGGCAGCTATTTTGGAAAACTTCTCATCTACCTCAGCATTGGGTAAGATCCCAAACTTGAAATGCTGAGCCATTCCTCTTGCATCCAATATGAGACTTCATCTTTTCTCTTGGCTTTTTGACATTCTACAATACGGTTTCAAATCCTGAGATTTATGTATTAGAAGAAGGAAGACAGCTTAGGATAACATTTGACACTTCTTAATGAAAACATTCTAGAAACTTCACACTGAAGTTCCTTTCTGATCCATCTTCAAACTCCTGTGAAGTTCCAGGTGTCATGGAGAAATTGTTCTAACTTTTACTGTGAGTGCTGAAAAGGAATGGGGAAGTTTGTAGCTCTCCACCTTAAAAGCAGGTATAGTCACATGAGGAAGACGTTCCATTTGACTGCTGGCTCCGTTAGGAAGCTTAGTAGCCTCTGGAAGCAGTCCATTAGAAAATGGGGATATGGTATGTGGGATGACAATTTTTGAGGAAGAAGCCCTTAAATTTGTTAATCTTTCAGATGAAATTTGAGACGAATTCTACTGTCACTTTCTATATGTAATAAAGCTGAATTTCATGAAGAAGATGGATTTGGCCTTCACAGTATGCTGTTTATATTTGAGAACGTCAGTGTTCATTTCTAATACAGAAATAGGTAAAAAATGAAAGCACAATGTGTTCCTGAGTTTTACTGCCAGGTTCTTAGTAATTAGCAACATCGTGTTACAAGAGATGTATGAAATAAATTCAAAATGCTCATAACCCAAAAACATCTAAAACAAAACCCCTTTTACCCATACTACTTGGCTGTCAATGCTGCTGTTATAATTTTTAAAGCATAATTTTTAAAGCTATACTAGCTACATAGAGGAATTTAATGGAAACATTTCAGGCATGGCATATTATACTTTTAAAAGTCTCCACTAGAGCGAGTGAGAAAGGCTTTGTAGATCTGAAGTAGTCCCATGGAAATGAGAGCAGAGACGGGACTGATATGCCGCAGTGTTGCTGGCTTGCTTTCAGCTTAGTCCCACAATAAAACCTGATGGCTTTTGTTCTGCTGGAGTCACAGCTATTGAACAGACTGGAGTTTGTCAATATACCTCACAGAATCTACAGATGCTGTTTAAGTCTATAATCTCAGATGAAACAAAAAAACCCAACCAAACAAGAAAAACCCCAACACACCAACCCCGAACACTAGCAGGTCTTTGTAGTGAATGTGGATTTTTTTTCTTGGTCTTGTTTTTTGTAGATACTTTGAATGGGGTGAATCAATATAGTATTTGCAAAGTACAGTGCTGTTGCATCATTAAGCCTGAAATCTACCAGTAGAGCCCCCTTCCCCTCCAAACCATCAGTTATGGGTCTTAAAATGATCCTGATTGTTCTTATTACCTGAAGGGACTCGCCACAATCTTTCATTACAGGGCTGTTTGCCGCTCTGTAGCGTCCCATGTTGTTTACTAACTGAGAGAGACTAATAATCCTCTTGGAGTGAATTTCTATGTACCACAGCAATTAGGCTGGCAACAACAGCTAAAGGTAGGACTTAACGTGCTGTGCCTGCATTTTTGATTGTAAATTCCTTGAAATAGGGCATGAGTACATTAAACATCATATATCTGGAGGGTCATTAAAAAAAGATGCTGGCAGTAAACTAAGCCAGATGTACGTTTATGTCCTCGAAGGATTAATGACAGCATCCCCTGAGCATGCAGAAGTCTGGTTTGCATTAGCAAAGGCTCATTGAATTGCATTCATCCTGGCCAGAAAACTGGGATATTTAGGGTAAATACTGTTTATTTTCGGGTCCCCATCTGACTAGGAATAGAAATGACCTTAGTTTCAGATGTAAGGGCCACTATTAATGCTTGTTTGAGAAGTGACAGGTTCCAGATTTGATGAAGGGTCCAAGCTGGTAAAAAAGCCAACATAAAAACCATGGTGCATAAATTTCATTTTCTAGCACAAGCATTTGTTTAAAATGCCAGATCATTCCCAGATCTCTAGTTAAAACCCAAACACATCATTAGTAACAGAAAGAGAGGATATATCACGTGCAGATCTGTTTTAGATGACTTTAAAACCACGTCATTCGCAACTGCCTCAAGCAGCCTTCAGGTGTCTATACTGGTGATGACAGAGCATATCTTGTGGTGAGATTTCTGGCAGCAGCTTTAAAAATTGTTATTTATATACACTTGTCAGAATAATGGGAATTTAGGCCCTTGGGTCCATAGCAGTGTGGGAGAGGCATGATGGTCTGCATACAAGTTCCCAGTATCCCTTAAGACCGCTGTTTACTTCAGTTGTTGGAAAGGCCTTGCAGGATCAAAGGTTGCTTCGGAGTGTATCATTACTGTTTAGTAACGGGCTTAGCAAAATCTTGACCTACGGCGGAACTTCAATGCCTTCCCTTATTTCAGAAGAGTTTCTTGCATGCAGCCTTTTAATCAGGTCCAGGCAATTTGATTCTGTGGAAATGTTTCAATTGCTGAATTTTCCAGCCTAGACTGTGCAAGATTCTAGGAAACAGTTTTTTTCCTGGCTGTCTTGGTTTGAGGATATTGACAGTCTTATTTTATATGTTCAACTGAATAAAAGTACTTTCCTGTTGCAAGTGGTAGCTAGGTGTAGGACTCTGATAGCTGGGCTGTTAAAACAAGAGCTGCTTGTTCGGTGTGTCTGCTCGGTGCACGTCGCACTGTTGATTGTGACTAACCCATGTTTATAGATGGAGACAACTGGAATATTGTTCACTATATCTTACCTCCCCAGTACGTATCTGGTCGCTCTGCAGAGCCATACCTGTCACACTGGAAGTTTAGGGGTTTGTTACCTCTGCAACCAACTGTATTTGTTTTCAATACCAGGGAAGAGGGTCCATGGTGACACTGTTGCTCAGGAAATGAGGTTGTGCCAGCACATCCCAGTCTGAGGGATCTGTGCTACTGGTGTGGACAGGATTTATGTGACTTACTCATGCTAACATCAGCGTGACTCCCTTGGTAAATCAAAGGGGGAACTGATACCTCTGTGCTTAAGAAATTGTAATTGAATTCTGCTGCTGTCATACTCTTTTGGCTCAAAACCTGGGAGATCAAATAGGGTTTTATCTCCATTCTGCTAGTGCTACCACTTCAAAGAAATGTATTATTTTCCTGTATTTCACATCGCCTATGTACAAAAAGATCAAAAATAGTTAGCTTAAGTTGCAGAAGTACTGAGGATTTCCCTTTACAATTCTAAACCCAGAGACATGACTGTAATGTCATGTAACCACTCCCTAAACTTGTGTGTTTAGAGGATTTGTGAGCACATTCATAGCAAATGTGCCCTAGTTTGTTTGCCCACTCTTCTGCCCGTTAAGCAGATACAAGCTGTGTGAAAGTTAAATTGTGTGATCAAATGGTTACAAAGAACCCCAGGATGATGTGACATTCACCTTGGTCCGGGTTTTATTGCATTCTAAAACAGCAAAGAGAGTTTTTGGAAGGATTGATTTGAATTTTAGAAGTGACTTGAAGCTGAGGTCGTTTATAAAGTTGAATGAGGCCCCGATTATTATTGGGACTTTTAGTTGCTCCTGTAATAAAAATGGTAATCAACTTTACATACCTTCTTACACAGAGGTAAGCCCATGAGTTGGAGCTTCATCATGTAGAACCCAAATTTGAGCTCATGAAAATGATATCAGTGGCTTGATTTAAGCCACGCAGAGCCTGATTTGAGTATGAGTCATGTTGTTACATCACCATTCATATAATAACAAGTTGCAGAAATCCAAACAAAGCGTAAGGCTTACAAGAATGTATTGAAATGGATGTAAGAAGATAAGAACTTAAGAACAATCACGCTATGCTTCCAGTTTCATTTTGTGCGCCGACCTGTCCGTAACAGGGGGCTACCATGGATGCTTCAAAAAAAGAAATACAGGCACAGAGCAAGTCTCGAGCAATGTTTTTACAGGTTCCAATAATCAGCATTTGGAAATTTCTACGCACAATGTATGCACATGGGCTTCTGTGGTGTTTTAATGGACATATAAAAGCTTATCCTTATAGATGTGTAAAAGCTTATCTGAGTATTTAAACAGTTTCCCAATTTCACAGAACCGTATCATTAATTTTGGTGGCGTTATCCCTCCCCATTGAGAATGATTAGCACCTCTCCAAACTATACCTGATGTTCTCCAAGACATTCTCTAACCCTAAATAAGAAATGCTGAAATCAAAGTATTGTCATTTTGATGCAACATATTTGCCTTTTCTACAAGAGGTATAAAAATAAAATAAAAACTTAAGTGTAATGCCAGTACAGATCTCAAAGTGCCATCAAACCAGTCTCATCTAGTGCATGGGATCACGTCCTGAGCAACAACTCTGGAATCCAAATTTAGATTATTTTAATTAAACGCTTTTCTGTTCCCTGTGGCCAATTGGAAAAGTGCTCTAGAGATCGATTTTTAGCATCATATATAAAATGTAGCGACAAACATATATAAGTTTTAGTAGAGCAGCACATGCTGTTATGTATTTATACTTATTTGCCAGCATATCACCTATAACAATGGAAGAAAGTTCCCTAAGTTAAAAGCACAAAACAATCCATAAAGGAAAATTTTGTGTGGATTAGACGTGCAAGTTTGTAATCTGATAAAACATGGTTTATTTTTAAAAATTAAATTTCCTGAAGCAGAAAACTACAATGTGGTGTTTACAAAACTGGTGAATTCTCCTTGTAGGACAGAATGGTTCCGTTGGAGGGGACCTACAGCAATTATCTAGTCCGAGTGTAACTCTGCTAAATTGTTGTTTGCTTTTTAAATTGTCTGTATTTGATATTCATGATGGAGTTCTCTAGAATTCCTAGCATGCGGTCTTCTCCAGGACATACGTTTATGTGAATAGATTTTAAATTAGATTTTTCTTAATAATCTAAAAAGGTAATTTCATCATGCTCCTTTATCACATATACATTTATCTAGGACTAAAATATTCAGGATACAGCCTGCATTTTATATTTTTGGTTCTGGCAATATACAGTAACCTCTGTAGTAATAGACTTCTGAAATAACTTCACTGTCAGAGTTCAAAATATACCCTTGGCCATATTTGTACAGAACAAAGTAATAACATCTATTAGACAAAGTTACTTTCTCATCTTATTATTTAAAACAGAATAGTTATTATTCTGGTAACATGAATTATTAAAATGGTCGAAATGTGTCTAACAGTACAGTTTGAGTGGTCGTAGTATATTTATCAATGAAAGCCTACTGCTGTGGGGGCAGCAGTACTGCTTACAGTGAAATCCATTGTACTTCAAAGCAATGCTGTTGGTCTTAGTTGGGAATGACTGCTTCGCGCATGGGTACTGACTAATGCAAGTAGTCCGAATGTGTGCCATATATTTAATAATTTGTATCATGTAATCTACTTAAGCTTTCTGTTTTACAGCCAGCCATCTCAGTCTGATTCTCTTCCATTGTATAGTCAGGCTGTACCTTGTAGGGGTTTTAAGGGAAAAGAGGATTCCCCATTAATATGTTTTTAGAACATCTTCATTCCTCTTTTTAATGAGATACAATGTTGTATTTCTACCTGGACTAGAAATGAGAGATTCCCTCTTTCTAGGGTTATAGAACACTATTTTCTCTCTCTGGCAGCCCCAACAGAGTGTGAGAAACCATGCTGGACGTGCGTTTGTGGGCGGATAGGGGTGAGGCTGTTGCACACGCGTGGTGACTGTAAGGTATCGCACAGCCCCCTAAATGATCAAACAGAATCTTTAATATTGCATATGTCTGCACATACCAAGCAACTTGGAGTGAGGTGAGAAAATGTAAACAGAGGAGTACCAGCGTATGTCCATGACAGCTGGAAACAGCACAAAGGCCAAATAAAGGTAAATGTTAAAGTACATACTCTATTTCTGATAAACACACAGTATTTTGAAACTGCTCTGCTTGTGCCCGGATCTCAGCCTGTGCTGGTAACCACTGGGCCAACACTCCTACAAATGATCTTTTTCAGTTATGTAGGAAAATATTTGCTGTGCCAGCATGTCAGAAACTCTAAGCCTAGCTTTGCAGATTAAATTTTGCTGTAGGCATGAAGGGATAAAAAGGATCTTTGCAATATTGGTACGGCTGTCTCTTACACAAAACCTGACATCTACATGGAATGGTGTGTGCTGGTTTCCAGCTCAGCGGGGAACTTCTGCGGTTTGAATGGAAATGAATTAAGTGATTTGAGATGGGACAATAGGCATCTGTTAAGTGGTCTCTCCAATGTGAAATCATGACCTAAAGGCAGGGACTTGTGCAGGGTTTTGTCATACTAGATTTTAGTTAGACTCTTCATCTATCTAATTCTGTATCCTACTCATCGTGACCTGCAAGCAAATGCTTATGAGGAGTGTGCAAGAAATCCTGTGGTAGGTTGTTAACAAGGGAAAGTTGCATCTAAAGCTGAGAGTCAGTTTGGCGCCCACACTGAAATAGGGGGTTCAAAGATTTTCCAAAATTTATCACTGTAACTCAGAAATTCTTGACGAGTAAGAGTTCGTCCATTTTAAATCCTGGTAATATCCAGGTATCAGGGATATTCCGCAGCAACAGGACTTTGCCACCTCTCCTTTAGATGCAGAAAGAATTAAACAGCATCTGTAAGCTTGTAGTCCATCTTTTGCTATCTTAAAGGTAATTGTAGAACCATTAACTAAGGTGGGTAATAGCCACCTGCTTCTGTGGTCATTATAATCTTAACTTTTTAAATAGGGAAACTGGTGTGAAGGGAAAATGTCAATGATTCTTCCAAAGCCACGGTCTTAAGTCCAAGTCAGGGCTAAGCTTAGAGCATGGATCCTCTTCAACTGTAGGTGTGTGAGGGAAGCTTCGTTCTTGGAGCAATAACCTAGGATTCTTGCAGATGAAGACAAGGTGATGTCACAGACAGTCCTAATATCAAACTATATTTTGTCATTTTATGTGTATTAAAAGTTCAAAGAGAATACTTATACATCCATTTCCCCTGATGCTCATGTATCCTATTGCACCCTTAGTCCTTCCTTGGCCTTTCACTGCCGTACGTGCGTAGATTTGCTTGGTGACTCAAGTAGAGATGTCACCTTTCTATTTAATACCTGCTATGGTTTGGTTGGTTATTTTTAAATCGGAATTTTAGTTGCTTTCTTAATTCAGGTAACTTTTCATCAAGCTAAGCCCCTTGCAGGAAGGTACTCCACAGCTTGCTTTACCTGCTGTGTAAGAACCACTTTTTTTTTTTGTCTGCTTTGAACCTGCCTGCTGCTTTCATGTGATGACCCATGGTTCTTGCATTGGAAGAGACTGAACAATTCTTCCCTACTCATCTTCTTGATCTTGATGAAAACTTTATAGAGCTTTTTTGTATCTTTCCTCAGCTATCTCTTTTCCACTTCTGCAAGTGGCTAAAGTAGTTTCCATGCCTTTTTTTTCTATGCTTGTTGCCTTTTTTATGCCTCTTCCAGTTTTATTCTGTTTTAGGTGGAAGGATCACAATTTCCTTTCTCCGATACAGGTGTTTTGTGAACGTGCCTCATTATTTTCTTTGTCTTGTTCTCTATTCCTTTCCTCATACACTTGGATATTATGTTTGCTTTCCTCACTGCAACTCAGCATCTGAACAAATACATTCCTAGAGTTATAAAGCTCAAAGATATAATTCCTGAGCAGTTGTAGTAAACTCGGAATCCACTGAAGCTGGAACTGGTTTTTGGGTTGGTTTTTCTCCCCCTACCTTGCAAAGTGCATCAGTTTTCATTAACAAAGTAAGTACCAACTGCCATCATTCAGTCTCTCGGTATCGTAAGATCATGCCGCAAGTCTTCACAGCTGATCCTTGTTTTTAACATCTTGGATAATTAAATAATTGTTTAGTTTTTATTTTCATTATTATTTTCTCTAGAAATCAAATGACAACCACAGTATTGTAGCTTTCATTACCATGTGATATAAAACATATTTCTCCAAATAAAACATGTTTTCAAGTACTAGCCAAGGCAGACAAGCAGTCATGGTTAGAATTAGAATAAAACTGAAGTCACATACCCAGCTCCCCCTCAGACAGTGAGTATTCTGATCTGAATCCAAGCTTTGTCATTCAAATGCACTTTTAGTTGAGACATGAATCAAATCACTGAGGTGGAACTTTACTGCTTTTAATTCCAGAGATTAATTCAGACTCTCCTCTGAACTATAGTGTCTTCTGCAGTGTTTTTAATGGGATAGAAACATTTTGTGAGATCATGATTTTTAATGTATTAAACCATTCTCCTTCCAACACAGAACTTAATTAAAATTAGCCATTCTTGTTGCCATTATTAAAACTTTATTTTGAACCAGTGCTCTGACCCTTTCTGAAGCCTGAGTGATGATAGTTGAGCTCTTCATTACACTGCTCATCCTACTAATCCTCTTCTCTTTGAACAAAGATCAATATCCACACATTCCAGTTCATGTTACACGTGCAGGATCCTTCCAGGTGGTGTTTATGGATGTAAAAGGAAGGGAGTCTGGCTTCCCACCATGTCTGTTCAAGCACCAGCCTCTCTCGTAATGAAATCAAGGAAACCAACAGCTGGGTGTTGTCTGCTGCCTTTGGCTGGGCCCCATTTTTACCGCTCTCAACAGCCTCTTGTTTTGTTTTGTACAAACTATGCGGTTTCATCATTCATTCTGACTGTTTGATTTAAGCTTCCATTCCCTGGGTCAAAAAAAGGCTGGCGAGGGAGGAAGGATGAAAGAAGGTGACACTTTGACAGCTCCTTTTTCACGGTAATGAGCAGAACTGCTCTTTCTTTCCCTGCTCCTGTTCACCATGGCCTTTTCTTTCTTTATAGAGCCCTGGGAAGGGAAGGAATTGCCGGTCCAGCTCTGCCTTCCAGGCACTGACTAGATAAACTGGAGGGCTCGGAGTGTCTTTTGTGGGCTCTGCCTATAGAATCAGTGCTTTGTTTAGGGGTTGTTTTCTGTTTGTTTCCTGTATACAAAGACAGGTAAATGCAGATTAATAGAATTAAAGTTTTGACTTGAATACATGAGGCAGCAAAGCATCATCTACTTCCTGCTGACTTCTGTACTGTGCGTCGCGCTCCTTCGCGAAACAGAACCCCATTAGTTTAGCTGGTCCATGGGAGTCTGCCACAGGAAAGTGCGCTTTGCTTGGAAGAGGAAGAAATATTTGCTGCCTCTCCGGCATTAATAATCCTCTGTTCCAAGAACAACATCATTTAATAAAGAGGCAGTTTAGATTACAAGTAATCTGTCTCCTAACTAGAAGAAAAGACTTCTCAGTGCTGTTGCAGAAGCAGAGCCTGAACTGATCAGGTTGGAGAGCTGCGATTTCAGTATAAATGATTTTTAGCACTTCACAAGTGCCACACCTTAGGGATTGACAGTTTCTCTGGTTTACATAAAGTACAGATCTAAACACCTCAAAACTCTCAGGATTTTAGATCTTTAATCATGATTATTTGATGTGAATTCAGAGCTTAGTTCATATATACTTCATATTTACCAAAAAAGCTTTAAATTTATTTACTTTTTAAAGTTTCCTGTTTTTTAAATGCATTTGAAGCATCATTCGGAAACTGTAAATCACAATGAACAAAAAAACCCAAACTGAAGAAAGCAAAGCAGGTTGGTAACAACAGAAGAGAGCGAACAGAAGAAAACACCACACAAACAGCAGGAAGGACATCACACTACAAAGAACTCTTGTTTTAACAAGGGACAAAAAGTAGCAAGTGTTAGACTGACAGCACAAGAATAGACCCAGTATATAACTCTTCTGCAGAGAGATTAATCATAACTTTTCTGAAAGATATCAACCCCCTGGCTGCACTGAAAGGTCTTTTATTCAAAGTCGGTGCATTCATCTGGGGATGTTCTGCCGGTGCTGGTCATATTTCCTAGCCAGAAGACGTCTCCTTCTGCAAACCATCACCTCCCAGCCGGGGCTCCGGCAGTACAGAGATACCAAATTCAATTCAATGACAATTTCAGCTAAGAGCTGCCTTATTTTTGGTTTCCTTGTTCTTTTTCTCTCTGCTAAAGGTATTGTCCCTGGGGACTGTGGATAGCATTGGAAATTAAGCAGAGCTATATACGTTCCTTAATGGAAACACAGATCTCTCAGACTAAAGACCAGCTTCTCTTGTCACTTTTACTTAAACTGTTCACATATTTTCTAGTGGTTTTTTTTTTTTGATTGGTTGGAATCTTGAGTAAAAAATGTTTTGCATCTAAAGAAACTGCCTCTTCAACGTGAAATGAAATATTTAATTTTGGTTTAATTTATTTTTTTATGTCTTAAAATGGTACGTTGACATTTGATTTAGCTACACTGATTTAATGTTATTCAGATAGGAAAAATCAAAATACTCCAACAAGAAAATCTCCAAATAAAAGATCACCATTTTTCTGCTTTTCCTTTTATTTTCGTCTGTGTGAAATCTTGCCTAATGTAAACTAAATATGCAACCAAACTGTTTCAAACCATGTTTTTGGAGGATGAACTATTCATCCTGGGTATTTTGTCGGGGTCTAAATTAAATCAGAGCAGTCGCTGTACGTGAAAGTGGTCCATCTGGTTACCTCATTCATGCCAGTTCTGTCAGGCCACCAAATTAAATCACTCTAAGCAGCCCCCTTGATGTCCCTTTGTTCTGCACTAGAGAATATATCTGAGACCTGTGCTTTTAAGGGTGTGCCTGTGTTGCGCAGTGTAAAAGCTGTTGAACTAATTCCAATTGTGCAGCTCCATAGAACTCAGATGTGGGATGCTCGGATGCCCTCAGCTCCAGAGCAGGCTCCCTGGGAGTCAGCACCTTGACAGCAAAATACAGCTGTACCCCCAGCTGCATATGTGCTGTTGGGAATCCCACCTCTGGATGTCTGCTGAGGCAGAAATGGGTAGCAGAACCTGATTTTCTACAATTTTCATAAGCATTGGCTTTGCTTTGATTGTTTGTTTTTCTGTTATGTGTCATTTTTTGCTAAGCAGAGTGCTACTGAAATCTACCGTCTCCGGGAGCGTGAAAATACTATAGTCAGAGCTCAGCTTAAACCTGACAATGTTCTACTTTAGACTTGGCCGACCTCACCACGTGCAGTTCCAGATACTTTTATGTTAGGTGAACTAATGCCAAGGACACGTTGATGGGGTCAAGTACAGCGAATAAAAGCAGAGCAGATGTGCTGTGAATACCGGATTTTTCAGTGTTATGATTAATGTGACATCGTGAACATTCCCTGAAACATTCTGCTGTGAAAAGAGACTCTTCACAAAACAAAGCATAGGGCCTGATTTTATTCTGTAGATTTACTGAAAGGTTTGGGGTCTTTCCACTGTAATCTGATTCCTAACACTTGGCACCTCTTTTCTCAAAATGGATGGTGTGTGATGTGATGGCAATTAGTGCTTGAAGCTGAGGCACCCTTCAGAGAACTTTTTTTTCCACATACAAGGAGGGAAAGCAACACACAGTCAATCACAGCCTCCACACCTTATTTTTCAAGTGGTTTTAAGAATGATGCTGTGAAGGCTGAAGTTACTTGTTATACAGAAGTAAATTTCTACAGATGCCTCATGCTCAAAGCTTGTGTTTGACATTTATTTTCCAGCCAGTTTTTTTTTTTTTTTTCCTGAAGTATATTCTTGTGTGAAATGGCATTGGCAAACAGAATACATCAGCATCCTCTGATACAGAGCTCTGCCATAATGGTCAAGCTTCATTCCATGCTTTATGTTTTCAGTCTTTGAGCTGCAACTTTGTGATCCTTTAAGGACACATATATATTCATTTTTATCAGAATTTGTCAGATTTTCAGATGGGCATTATCAAAAGCTATAAAAATGTATAAAAGTTCCTTTTTTCATAGATAAAGAATTGTCTCTGTAAGTAACAACTAAAGCCAGCCTCTTGATATATCTTACAACTTTCAGGATGCTTGACTTGAGCACACAGATAGGTTTAACATCTGGAATTGTGGAAAAATCTCCTCTTTATGATGGACTGAAGCAAATACTTTGACCAGGTGATCCTCTTGCCCTTCTTCTTCCCCCCCTGTACCCCCCCAGAAATCTCAGTCTCTGTTTGAGTTTCCAGTTTGGGAAACTCAAAGATTCAGAATGTGAACCTTTAAGATCAGATGCAAAGAACATTTAATCAAAGTTTTACTTATAGTGCAGGGCATTCTTTTCTGGCTTTTTTCCTAGTTTGAGGGCAGCATTTTCCTTAGGTTGTGACTGCCGTTTTTCTTAAGTTTATTTCAGTGACTACAGTTCTGAATAGTTGAGATTCAGACTGCCAGGCAAATCTGGCAAATAGAGGAAAATAGGCTGAGCAACACAAAGAGAATATCCCAAGCCAAGCACTAGGGAGGCAAGTATCGGTTTGGATTTTAATCATTCTGCTAAGCAGGCAGCCAAGGTGCTGATAAAGTTGAAAAAATGTGCTGGAGAATGAAGGGAAGAGAACAGTACCGCTAAATGTGGCCAGTGATTCAATGGGAATTCTGACTACAATTAGAAGATGGGTAAACAGAACAAACTCCAGCAAATATTTGCAGTACTGATAAATAACTGACTCGTGTCACTGAAAATACAGAAATTGCTTATATTGTATTTCCTAACATCAGTGATGTTTATTAGCTCATCCCCCAGCCTGCTTGGAGTCTAGGCAGTTTTAAATACAGATTGAATATCCACCCCTGTGCCAGTGTCCCTGGCAGTCTCCTAAGAAACGTGATGGTATTTCAAATCTTTGGATCTCGCCTGTGCTATCCCAGGGATGGGCTTTAAGAACTCAGTTTGGCTGTGGGTTTGCATTATGGCAAGCTAACAGTGAAGTCATGGAGTCAACTAATTTTATTTTTTAGATACTTCCCCAGGTCTCCAGGTAATTTAATGTTTATATTACATAGAGGAGGTTTTTGAGAATTTAAGTTAATGATGACATAGAATGGTTGCCTGTGCGTCTATTGAAAGGCTAGATTCATTTCTTTCTCTGGATGGCTAACTCTAATAGACAACTAGTTGAAGAAAGCTGCTGAAACAGAGTATATTTCTTGCAAATCAAAGGACAGGTTTGAGTGGGTTGGTTGCTCTAGCATTTCCACATTTCGTGATTCCATGCTTTTTTTCTGGTGCATAAATGAAAAAGGCTTTTTGTTGAGTTTGTTTTTTTGAAGCATAGCATACACAAAATTTCCCTTGAACCATTCTAGGGTGACTTTACTTATCTTGCCATATTGTTGTCGGTTTGAGGATGTATTCAAAAGACAAGGCCTCCTGCCCTGTAGATCATTAATCCTTCCATATTCTGAGAGCAGACTATTTTAGCAAAACAAATTAATCTGAAATTTTGTGTTGTCAGCATCTGTCTTACAAACTACCTTGCCTAGTTTGTATCCTGAAGGAAAGTGAGATGAGGAGCAAAGAGTAAATAATTGCTTCTTTTTGCTTTAGTAGAATTCCTCGCCTCATTTTCATGAAGTAATTTTCAAGTTTTATGAAGAAAAAATTAATTTTCTTCCGTTTTTATTCTTCCAGCAGAATAAGAAACTTAAAAGAATGCAGAATTCTCTGCTTGTGCCTGAATGTAGATGATCAGCAGTGTTTGACTTTCAAAGTAACTTATGTGAATTGACAGCAAAAGTGACATGTGCTAAACCCACTTGAGATACGGTTGATTGGCTTGTTTTAATTTTATCTCTGGAGAGGCTCAGCGGAGTTGTTGGGTACTTTATACTAAATGTGTGTTTAAGTGCCTGACTGAAGCACTTGTCAATGCTCTGGTCCTCTCAGGATCTTGTCACTGGTGTTTTTACTTCAGATTTTTGTCCAGTATCTTTGACATCCAGGGAGGTAAACATAGAAGCCCTGAGCTTGGGCCACAGGTTACACTTTGAGGTTATATATTACTACTTTGTCATACAAAACTAACCTGCAGAAAAAGTAAATTTTCAAAATACTGCTGGCTCTTCAAAGCATCTATTAGGGAGGATTGGCAGATTTCCATTCAGTAAAAGATTTACTGCCCAGTTGTGGTCTCGTTACTCCTGTAATGCTCCTGATGAATTCAAGAGGTCTGATCACAGGAGCAGAGAGCAGTATGGTGGGACCTGGTCATACGCAGACCTGTTAGCCAGGTGGGGAAAAACTGGAGTGGTCTGGCAAGCTTCCTTTCCTGCAGGTGCTTCTTTGACATGGAAGTGGCTACAACCTTGTCAGCTTTGCGCAAGAAACAACTGAGAGGCCGAGTGCGTGACTGTAGGCAACACGCAACCGTCCTCCTGGCTCCCCAGGGAGGTGCATAACGAGCTGTAACACTTTGTGACAGGAGGCTACAAACGCTTGGCTTACGGATGTGTCATAAATAATGGTTCTTTTTGTGCAGCTTTCCTACACTGATGTTAGTTGGCTTTTAGGTCGACAGAGATGCATAGATCCCAGTCTTGTCAAGCGGATAAACCCCAATGCATGGAGTTTGCTGTGCTTGTGTCTGCATGCACTGGGATCTGAAGTGTCAGGATCTGTCAGCAGGATGATATCAAGGTTAATGCAATTCTAAGGTCTGTAAATTGAGCGCAACAGCAGTACAGACAGTGATGTCCTATCACCGGCGAGCTAGGCCCACCAGAAGGTGCCTAGGAAGCCTTTATGGCAGAAAGTGACATCCTGCTAATATTTGATACAGAAAGGTGCTGTACAGGAGCTCACCCAGGTAATCAGGAGGAACTGAGGGCTATTTATGAGCTAGGACCATTCCTGTTTGATTTTGGTTCTTGCAATGACAGCGAAAATCATAGAATTGTCTATGTTGGGAGGGACCTTTAAGATCATCGAGTCCAACCAAGAAAGTGACTTTGGTGGGTGTGCTTTCAAAGTGGTGGACCCTCTGAGAGGGAGTCCAGTCTTAAGAAATTATTTGAAAGGGGAGTAGGTTTTTTCTTTAAATTAAAGTTATCTTTGTGTATGAAACTAATCTTTGATTTTTGCTGGCATAAGAAAAGACAGATAGTATGTTGCATCACCTAGAAAGTTTGGGCAGTAAAAGGTGTCCGTTTTCTTGGGGAAAGTCTATAAAGGCAGACAGGTGTGATGCAGCTTGCCAGGGCAGATGAAGGAGGGAGGTGCACTGTGGGGCTCCACCAAGCTGCTGGTGGAATTTCCAGGCACCTATTCAAGGGAGAGTAGCTGCAGAAACACTGCCTGCACATCTTCTGGGGAAAAAAATAATCCCTCTGGTATAGGAGGGGTTGGAATGATTCAAATTAGGCACAGAAGGGCAGGAGACGGCTTTAAAAAGGCAGCTGCATGTGACAGATACTGCGTATGAGATGACAAAACTAACTCCTTTGCCTTGAATTATCTTTTCTGTTACTGCTGACAAGTGCAGGGCTTGTAGTATGCTTTAATCTCTCCGTCCCCAGGAAGGTATGTGCAACGGGGGCTGCTAAGTGACAGCTACAGCGAGTTGGACAAACGTCCTGCTCAGAGCTGTGGGAGGAAGCCTGGGACACGGCGAAAGCACGTTCACCCCGGTGAATGGGCAGCGTCCACATGTGTGGCATTGCCATTGTGCTCACAGTGATTTACTCCCAACACAGCAAATAAGGCAAGCCAGATGAAAAGGAGGATTTAGGGAGAGACCGGGGAAACGTTCCTGAGAGTAAACGCTGTGTAACTAAGAGCCCAGCACTGAAAAAGGCCAGAGAACTGGCTACATTGCCAACATCGGAATTAGCACCTAAGTACAAGCTTCCTTGAGGATAAATGCACTTGCGCTAATTTGAATGGATCTGAAGTAAAGGTTTTGCTATTATTATGAGAAGCAAGTATTATTAATGTTAAAAAGAACTGAAAGAATCATCTTGCATTTGAAATAAAACTAGCCCTTCCATCGAACGAGATGCTATATGTTTTCTTCAATGTCAACTTAACGTATTTGAATTGCTCTCTACAGATTTCTACCACGTACCTTCTACCATAATAATAACTTCCATTATCCCTTTTTGTGAAATCAAAATATTCCTTTAAAGTTTCAAACGAGTAGTAATCTGATTTGCTTGCTTAGCTCATGATTCTTCTATGACTAGAGACATGCCAGTAGTCTAAGATTCACATGATGGGAACATACCTGTTACTAACTTCTTGAAAAACATAAAGTTCTGAATTTTTTGCCAGACTTCTGTGTAATATATAACTTCTTACAGTCTTAAGCAGAAGAAAATATGAGGTACAAGCAGAATTAGAAAATGAGATGACATTGTTCATGCAGAACAATCTGGTTGAGTGCTCTTGCAGATGAGGCTCTGCAAAGTAACATTTTGTTTTACCCCCCGGGAGCTCAGTTCCTTGACTGTCACCGCTCTTACCGAGTGCCGCCAGTCATCGCTCCCTGCCTCTTGTTGCTCTCGTCTGAGAATTCTCTGCAGTTGTGGCCACTCTTTGGTGTACTCTACCACACATGCACCAACAGTCTCTGTTCACGTTTTGTGCCATTTGAAGTAAATTGCCAAGCTGCACTTCGCCTTACAACCAGCAAGTAGTTGATATTGATGACACCAGACAAGCAGAAAGTTGTCCAGATTTTCTTTATTTAAAAATGTCTAATTTTTTAAATAGAAGAACAGATATAGGGTACCTAAACCTAAAATATGCATTATCATTCAGATTGGAAATAGCCTACTATATACACCTCCTTTTGTGGAGTAGTGTTTCCTTCCTAGGGCTTTCGTTTCTTCACCTAACGGAGCTGACTCTCTATCGCTTAGGAATATTTCCATGTTCCTCTGCTGTTCTTGGATTATTGATTTGGATCTGTTTGGTCCATCTTGTTCTATTTTACAGAGTAAATGATAACTGGAGAAATTATTGAAAAGATCAGGACATTGCCTCCTAGAAGAAAAGAAAAATTGCGCTACTTCTGATATAGGATAACCTAAAGCATAACTTTTATAGAAAAATTAACACTGGTGACTTTATGAAATAAATAAATGGGGGAGATTATGCTAGAGGCCTCCCCTTTCATATTTATAAGAGACTATGAGGGATGAAATGAGCCCCTCTCCATTCCATGTAAAAAGGATTCCTACTCATTAACACATATAAATGCTGATGGATAATTAAGTAATTTAGGAGACAGACCATGCATATGGGAAGCATTTTTGGTATTTTATGACCCCTTCCACTGACCTATGTAATTACTGTGCTGCTGGCTAACACAGCAACATAAAACCTCTGTGAATATCTCCATTATGAAGTCTGTTTCAATTCCGAATGACCTTTCTTTGCATTTGTTACGTTGGGATCAAAAAAAGGTTGTTAAATTCTGTTACTCCCTCCAACGCTATTAAAGAGAAAAAAAAATCTGTAAACTTTATTAAGTAATCAATTTCTAAGCCACCTACAACGTAGTATAGAAAAGAGAGCCAACTTATATTTGGCAAGAACAATTCATGTCAAACCAATCTAATTTCCTTCTCTGACAGGGAAAATGGCTGAATGGATAAAGAGGAGTAGATGTGACATTTTTATTGTAGTAACACTTTTATATGTGGCATTCTTATAAATAAAATTTATAAATCATAGGACTATATTAGAATGGAGCAAAACTTACTGAAAAAAATGAGTTTTGGGAATAGCTGTTAATGATTTTTCTCTCAGATAGAGAGAGTATATCAAGCGGAGGTGACCAGAATCTGCCATGGGACCTAGCTAGCACGTTCATTTAGGCTGCCAGCTTTTGACAGAGAAATTATAAATGTGCAATTGACACCAACCTGGGAGGGAATAACAGCAATTTGGAGGTTAGTCCCAATATAATTTTGAAAAACTGGAAGGGTAGTCCAAAAATCAAAAAGCTGAGCTTCAGTAATAACAAATGAAAGGTCCTGTAGCTGGGAAAATGAATCAAGTGCGCCAGTACAAAATGAGAATAACGCTCTGGGCAGCGCTGCATAAAAAAATGGGGCTTGCATGACTTCCTACACTCTTCTGTATATGGACACGGTGAGTTACGCATTTTTGATATAATAGCACTGATAAAGCACATGATTTCTTGTTACACTTCTTTTTCCTCTGTAATGAATTTAACTCATGCTTTTCAGTAAGGAATTTCTTGGCGTTTACCTGTAAGGTATCTGAGCTGACTCATTAAATTGACAGGGATTAAAAAATAAACAATAGTACAAGTTTCTAATGATGGAGAAAATAGGGAACCAAACCCTTGGACATTCATCCAGTGTAGGAAGAACAGGGCCTGCACCTTCAGACGAGAAGTATCTATAAAGTATTTGGTCACTAGGTTGGCTTAAGAGCCTAATAACATGACAGGGACGTTTCCAACCCTGATTCGGGAGCCTCTGTACTCAGAAAAAGTTCATGTTTAAGTCATACAGACTTCATCTGGCAAACATTTACCAGAGATGTTGATAGTAACGTTTTGCATTAAATTTGCAGGAATATGCATCTGTGGGCAGAAAAGGCAACTGTAATTAGGTACCCCAGTTCAGGAAAACATTTAATCACTTGCAAGTACTTAAACGCTTTCCTGAATAGATACAAACTATGTTGTTTCCTGAGTTAGGGATTATAATTTAAGGTCATTGTTGTGATTCCAAGTCTAACTGAGAGCAAGTTGGCATAAGAGGAAGGTCTAGAAATGGGATTTAGATGCTTAAAGAGCTTTGAAAATCTGAACCTAAAAGAAGAAAGCATTTTCTTCTCTACTTTAGAAATGCAAAAGCACAAATAGGAGCAGCGTGAAAAACTCATAGAATAGTCTCGTGCTTGAACATGATCCTCTCTGGAAGAAATCTGACTTTGGCTGAGTAAAACAGTGGCCATACCAAGCCAGCTAAGGTGAATTCTCGGGAGACAAATCTGCAACCTTAAATGCTTTCCGCAGGAGACTCAAATCCCCACCCGTTTCTTTCCACTGCTACCTTGCAGCATTAATTCTTGCCAACCCTCAATCCTCCTTACGTGCTTACAAACTTTTTGTGGTACTTGAAAACGGAGAAAACTGCTTCATCATACTTTGGAAAAGTAATTCTGCGGGACAAGAACTTAACGTCTTTGGTGCTTATGCCAGGGAGAACTTGACAGACTAGACAAATAGTGTGATCTATCTCGGAACTAAGAGTTGTATCGTTCACCCAGATCTCCCTGTAAATGACAACCATCTTGGACACCATGTGCCCTCACAGTGTTTTTAAAATCCTATAGATGTTTAAATAAATACTTTTATCTTCTGCAACCACACAGGTATTAACATACACAACACTTACAGAAAGACACCGGATAAAATGATTATTTTTAGAATTTCCTCCCTTCATAAACCAGTACAATGGCTATGATGCTACAAATAACTCCCTATGAATTCTTCTTATAAGCAAACAGAGGAAGTATAAGTTTAGGAAGAGACTTGGTGTTCAGAATAGACAATATATTAAAATACTAGTTTTAGTACAGTTAGGAAAAAATATTAAATATTAGCTTTACTTTGGGTCAGTAGAAATATAAACAACATTTCATTCCATAGGTCAGTTTGAAACAAATTGCCTGGCACTTGGTAACCATCAATGAGTCCAAGTTTTGTCTGAGATAAAAAGCAACCACAGCAGTGAGCTATTAAATTTGTGACCAACTTTCTGGGTTTTGGAAGCATATATTTATTTATGCTATTACAAAAGCAAGGTTTAGTTGGATGACGTATTTTTTTTTGGGGGGGCTCCCTCTATATTGCTGTGGTTTTAGGAAAGCGTTTTAACTTCTCCTATCTGGAGCGTGACATATTCTGACAATGAAGAATTGATGAACTCACAGCAGAGTTTAAAACTGCTGGCCAGAAGTTGGCCTTGTGTGTTTTTCTCCAATTCGTATGACAAGCTGAACAGCTTTCATAAGAAATGGAGTATCAGCCATCCGATGACGGCTGGCTTTGTGTGTGTGACTTAACTAGCGGGAAATGTCTGAATTGATAATAGTTAAGGTGAAAAAATAAGCGTGTTGCAAGCGGATGCTGAAGGATTGTCAGCAATTTCTTTTGAGGCTTTCTTGAAGGATTGCTACATTGAGTCCTATTGCTGTGTGTCTGAGGAGTAACTTCAGCTCTCTGTGGATCAACATCCTTATTGTGCCCTACCTTCCACTGAATATGCCTGGTTCCGTTATGGATCCCTACCAGGAAAATTGATAAGTAGCTCCTGATTTCCTTCTGTCTATTTTAGAACGTGTATTTGGAGACATTTAATAAGCTACCATCAGCGATTGTCAAGCTAACTTGTGTTCCGATACCGTGATTTTATAGGCATTTTTTGAGGGACTCGAACTTACCTGTAGTGCTGCAGTTCCGATTCTAGCTGCTGAATGTAAACTTGCAGATGTGGCACTTCATTAGCTTTCACCTCTAGCTCCTTCACCTTGCCGAGACTGTTAAGGACGGCGTGTCTTGCCTCTTCAACCTTCTTCCTCATTTCTGCTTGTTCCCTCTTCAGGTTACGGTTGCAGTCTTCCAGATTGACCAGAGCCTCCTGAGAGCTCTTCAGCTCTCTTTCCAACTCCTGATTGAACCTAATTGCTTCTTCAATTTGCCCATCCCTGGAGCTCCGGATGAGTTCCACTTCCTTCAGAATGCTTTGAAGGCACTTGGTCTGGGAGTGGTTCTGTGTCAATTGTCTGTTAGTCCCTATAAAACAGGTCCCCTCTTCCTTATGGTTAGCGTGGCTTTTCCGCAGTCCTACCTATAACAGAAAGCAGGGAGAAATTCATGTTTTTTAAAGCAACTGACATATCAAGACTGAAAATAGCTGAATTATGTTTTGTTGGTGTTTTTTTAATGACATATAGTTGATCAGCAACTAATAAGCTACTTACCTTTGGGAAATACAGAGACAAGGAAACAATCTCTGGAAAGTAGTTTTTAAATATGTATCCATACATTTAATTTAAAACTACTCATCAAAGTGGAAAATTAGGTTATTGCACAGGTTTCTGTATAGGTTTAATGTCATTACTTTAGTCTGCCCTCAAAAGGCAAAGTAGTATGCTGAAAAAAAAAATATTTCCAGTTTGTTTTTTAAGTTGCGTTCAGTATGAGTGAACAGGGAGCAGCTAGTGGTGCTCTGGACCTCTAATCTTTGTCATCCTCCACATTCTTTTTGGGCCTTTGACTGGTGACTTCGTGTTTGCTTCTGACTTCCTTTCACTTTTCAAATGAAAATGGTAAAAGTGGCTTCCACCTGCCATGCCAGGTGTTGCAAAGCTGGACAGCCAGCTAATGCCAATGTCACGCGTGGAGCAGTTCTGTGGGTGCTGTGTTAGTATTCAACCCAACCACACTGGCCCAGCCGGGATGATCGGTGAGCCCAGCCCCGCGGCGCCTCGCCTGCTCTGTGCTGTTTCATGCCAGAGTAATTTAACTGCCCTTAAGTATGCGTGTGTTTCGCTTGAGCTAATACAGCAGAAACAGGAACCAGCCCCAGAGTTAATGGGGCTCTGCTCCGGAGCCAGAGACTGTTCATCAGCCCGTTCGCAGAGCTGGCTCCGACCCTGACCTCGCATGGCCACGCTCTGAAGAAGACATGCTTCTCATGTTTCTGAGGTAGAGCTCAGGCGTTTATAGCTGAGTCACTAAATGTGCTGGTGCAAGTAAGAATCAAAAAGTTCGTTCTTATGTTGGAAAAAACCCCACAATGGTGCATAACTGGTCTATAACTGACTGGCTGCGTGTGCAATAGGAAAAGTGGCGTTATACACTTAGATTTGTTAAACTGATGTTTTCTACAATTTTAGCAGGGTGGTTTTCAGTGCATCCCTTAAATAGATGTAACGTTCCACTGGTGAACATACAACATTTCTCCTTAAAGACTCTATGTAACCAAACTTTGCTAAAAAGTTGATGCTGGAGATCAAAGAGCAGCCTCGCTCTATGCCATACTCCTTTTATAAATCGGTCTGGTGCCACAGAGGTTGTTAACACCGGATTTTCTGAGAGCAGCATCTTCCCTGAACGCCACTTTAATCAGGGATAACTTGATTAGCGGAGGCTCCACAGCCCGGGGCCGAGCCGCGCACCCACCTGCAGGGCCAGGCAGCGGGCGTCGCTGCTCTGCAGGGCGGCCCGCATGTCCTCCACCAGCTCCCGCAGGCTGCCGTTCTCCTCCTCCAGCTTGGCGATGCGGTCCTCCGCCTGCTCCAGCGCCACGATCTCCTCGTAGCACTCAGCCGAGCAGGGCCCCGCCGCCCGCCGCTCCGCCGCCGCGCCCCCCCCGCCGCCGGCCCGCCCCGCCGGCCCGGCCCCGGCGGTCTCCCTGCGGCGGCGGCGGGGGCTGCGCAGGCGGATCTGGGTCTCGATGTGCTCGCTGTCCCGGGCCAGCGGCAGGCGCGGCGGGGCGCTGCCCGCCTTGGTGCTGAAGTAGCCGCAGAGGCGGGCGTGGAACTGGCGGAAGGTGAGCTCGGCCGAGAGGCCCTCCCACAGCCCCGCGCACTCCTCGGGCTCGGCCGCCGCCGCCTCCTCCAGCCCCAGCACCTGGCACAGCGTCCGGAAGTCCTCGCCGGGGATCCTGCCCGCCCCGGCGCAGTCCAGGTGGTGGAAGATCTCCTGCAGGTACTGGTCCAGCCCGGTGGCCAGCACCACGATCTCGTTCTCCACGCCGCGGTCCAGCCCGTAGTGGTAGGCCAGGGCGCTCACCAGCCACTGCGTCCGCCGGGCCGGCCGCCCGTACGGGTCCCAGCCCTCAGGCGGCTCCATCGCGCCCGCCTGCCCCGCCGCCGTCCCCGACCATCCTGCCCCCGGGCCCGCCGACACGCCTCGCAGCCCGCCCCGCCCGCCGAGCGGGGCGGGACCGGGCGGTGTCCCGGGGACGGAGAGGGGCCGCCGCCACCCCGGGGGCTCCGCTCATCCCGGTGGCGGGGTCTCTTTCCCCACCGACTTCTTCCCCCTCAACGGGGGCCGCTTGTGGCGGTGGCCCCCTGGCCCTGCGGGGTTCACCGGGCAAAGCGGGCAGGTGCCACCCCCTCCCTGTGTTTGTCAGGGAAAGCCAAGCCTGAGCTCCGAACTTATTTCTAACTTCTCATCTCCTCCTGGTTCCTTTCTCATATGAGCAAAAGGATAACGCTGTAGAATGCAGTTTGACAAGTGACACTTGTGAAAGAGTGAGTAGTGCCATTAAATTCATTAAACTAATATGCTTAAAAGTTGTTCGTCTTTCTGTTTGCTCAGGTTTTTTTTCATCTCCGTAGATGCGGTGTCTTTATGGTATAGGTATGTGTTTGCTAAGTTGTTGTTTGTGATAGAGATAAAAAAAAAATAAACTGGTTCAAATGTCTGAGCTTTCCAAAGCAGTGATTTTTGTCACTTTTTGGCTATGGAGTAGGACCTCTTTGAAAATTAGGTGTGATTCAAAAGGAGCACCCAGCTGTAACCAGTTCTACTCGAGTGCTTGAAAACTTTTCCTGCGCTAGCAGCCCACTGATTTCAGAGGGAGCCTGTGTGCAGCATCCAACCATAACTTGTTGAATGCAGCTACAGTCAGGGAGCAGCATGAGCAGGGCTGCTCCACTGGCAGGGACACACCACGGGCCAGCGGTAACCATGGCACCAGCGTGCCCGAGGTCTGAATAGGGTGGCAAAGTTGAGGTGGTGATAACAGGCTCTATTAACAGCCCCAGACAAGGCAAGGTGGTGAATGAACCAGGTCTGGGGTCCATCAAAGAAGTCCCGTCAAGAGCAGCAGCATATAGGGACAGAGAGAGCTGGTGGAAAGGCTCCAGTGCAGGTCCAAGGTCCATCCAGTAGACTGGTCAGGGACCAGAGATAGGTACACCTACAGCATCACTCTGGGAAGGACAGGGGGCTCACTGCTGGGTACCAATGGTGCTCCTGGGCAGGGGATGTGGGTGAGGGTCCCACCTGAGGTTGTTCAGGGCAGGTAAGATCTGCTGGTGCGCTCAGGGCCTGGACGCTGCTTGTACTTCCCACAGTTGAATGGGAATATCAACTGACTTCTGTGTGCCGTGCATCATCAAGAAAAAGCATCCTTTAGAAGGCCGTTGACCTTCCTTACTAAAAATCAGATTTCTGGTTATTTCTATGGTAGGCTGGCAATATACAAGGCTGTTTTGCTGAAGATCTCCTTTTGGCTTTTATCTTAAAAGATCCAGGTTCCTCCAGGGCACTCCGTGCTCCACAGGATCAGCCTTCTTATTCTCAAGGGCTGAGTTTTATCCACTGATGATCTTCTGTTTATTTAGTATCCAAAATAGTAGCATGTTTTGTGATTGGGCAGTCATTAGGAATCTCCCGTCCAGCTCATGGATTTACTTCTGTTTGGTTTGGTTTTGTTGTTTTTTTGTTTGTTTGAGATTTTTTGATGTATTCTTGTACCTTTAAAGAGTGTTTCTCCCATCTTCCTCTTGTTTGAAGTGATGCGTGTAACATTTTTGATTGACTTGAGGAGTGACTGGATGAACTGATAGTGTTTTTCCATGTTTAACATATGCGTATATATTCCTTATTGTATGTATATGAGCCATGTATACCTATAAAACTTCAGCTTTTCTTAGTCTGATAATGTTATTAATGCAAGAACTTGACTTGGGGTCAAAATGTCCCTGTAATGCAGTACCAGAGGGATATGGAAAGACAAAAACATAAACCTTGAATGTTTTTAGCAGATACTATGGAAATCCACATCTGTTACCGCACACGCCGAACTGACTGACCCCAAACATGAAATAAAAGTATCAAGGCCCTGGAGCTGGACAATGCAACAATCGAAACTGGTTTTGGTCTAGCTGGTTTCAATTGTAAAAATATTTATCAAGTGGAAATAATTGATTTAAAGGCTGCCAGAATCTTTACCAGGCTATAAACATGTCAGCGTAAATCTTACTTTAGCACCTGTGGTTTCCAGTTGGGTTTCTTGGGGGTGTCTCTGGGTGGAAGAGAGGGATCATTAAGCGCACTGGGGAGCATTTGGGCCTCTGGTGAACTCCCCGTTGCCCATCTGCTGGGCTCCTTGTTTGCACAAGCAAAGGACATAAATGGCATGGCAAATCCTGGGCTTTCTGGTGCCAGTTCACGTTCACCAAAACTTCATCTCTGAAAACAAGCAGAGAGTTGATACTAGAAAAAACCCCAAACCTTTGGTCATTTGGTGTATTCTTTAGTTTTTCAGGAGAAGCTCTGGCTGCCGAGCAGTTGGCGTTTGCATCTGGTTTTCTTAAAAAACAACCACTTGACCCCATACTTTTAAACACTAGAGAACTGCGAAAACAGTTGGACCAGAGAAATCTTCAATGTCCCTGTAGCCTCCCTGTGACAGGGGGGCTGGGTTGGGTAGAAGAAAACTTTCCTTTTGCAGCCGGCTTTTCTTCAAAACCAAGGATGAATTGCTCGACACTTAACCCTCTCTCCAGTGCCGTGCTTTGGATATCAGAGGAACAGAAGAGCCTGGGCACAGTGTAATTACAGTCACTCTCGTATTTGCTCCTGACTATAGCAAGACTAAGATTTTACTCCTGACCCAGACAAGGTTTGCCTGTTCCTTGACTTATACTCTAAACCTGCTCAGAGAGATGGCAACATTTTATTAAGTATTCAAGGACTTTTTCTTTACTAAGTTGTCCCCAGTTCTGGCAGTACACTCCAGTCTCATTTGCGTGGCAGGTTGTGGTTCAGTACACAGAGCCAGCCATGACTGCGGGGCTGTGGAAAATGCTCATCTTGCCGAAAGATCACTTCATTACAGTAGAAAAAATATTTTATTCCTTCCAGACTTTCTACTACCGAGGAGAAAAGTGAAAATGTAGTGCTAAGTACCTAAAATGTGTTTTCCAAACCCTTTCCAACAAAGTCATACTGTGGTGTTACTGATACTTTTAAAATTGTTGTTGCCGAAGCAGTTGTTTTCCTGAGCTTTGGAGCTGAGTTAAAATAATATTAGTGGTGCAGCGTTGTTCTTGGCATGGTCTTGAGTTTACTTGCAACTCCAAAAATGTTGGGCGTTGTCTTTTTGTTTGTTAGATCGGGCGCATTGGGCCAGCTCTGTGTATACAGTGAGACAAAGAAGGAAAAATGTGATTGAACATCCCCATCTGTGATGTAGTGCTGCTCCTGCCTGCGGCATGTTCGCATTTAATACTTGCACAGAGGAGACGAAAACGTCTATGTTATAAACGGACAGAAACTGGTGTCTGGAGCCTCTCTTGCTGTGGAGCTGATGGGAAGTCACTGGGGTTAACAAAAGCCCTTACCTAACTGCAACTTGGTTTTTATCCTGCGTGCTATTACTAATTACATTGTGGTCTTTCTCTCTGTCTAAACTATTTAAAGGGAAGAAACGATGTGTTAGGTAGTCTGCAGAGGAAACAGCTGCAGCTCTGAATAACCAGGTGTTGTATTTGACATTTCTTAGCTATTCAGCATCTGGACCAGTTTAAAGGATCTTCTACAGTAATTAGAAAAGAGAAATCTACTGCTTTCAACTTTTATTCAGTGGTGCTCATGGCATACATGTTTCTTATGAACAAATTTTGGAGTAAATGGAGGAGGAAAATTGGAAATTCATCATAGCATAAGTCAGACCAGCATTTGGCTTGTAGTGCTTCAGTGGATATTAGTCCTGGCTCTCCGTGTCTCTGGGTGACCAGTTTGCCAGCAGGTCCTGCGCAGGCTGGGGGGAGCACATGTGATCTCAGCCTCTGCTACAAGGTTTTGAATCCTGCTAAGAGTGTGTATCTAAATTATTTCAGAAAAATATTTTCTTTCTTAAGATATGGATGCCATCTTAATTTCTGCTGTAAATGAGACTGTAGATTCTCAGGATAAACGTGTATTATTTAGATTTAGCCTGTTTAGAGCAATTTTTCTCCTGGATATTCCTGAGCACCAGCGATTACTATATCTGTGTGCACAGGTGAGGGAATGGAGGTACAGTGACTGTAAGGAGCAGATCCAAGGAGGGTGATGGAAGCTGCAGCCTTGATGCTGAGACCCATTTTGTGTCTGTCTGACCATTTCCATGGCCTGTAGAACCTGAAGTCTCTGGAAGATTGGAATCAGTTTCCTTATGGGTAAGTTGGACATCTTAGTGAACATTCCCCCAAAACGGCATGCTGGGCAGGGCGCTGCATAGAGTTAGATGGCACAAAGATGTGGGTGTCCCCTATTCCGTGCTATTTATGTGTTACGTGCTTTGCTGAGGATCCACAGCCCAGAGCCTTTGTCTGAGAGGAGTCGTGAGTATGAGTTTCTGGCCTGATGGTTTGGGCTCTGCCAGCGAGTGGGGAGTGTGTCCCGTTCGCTGCTTGGCTGAGACTCTCTCAACAAACCCTGTAGAGCTTTTCCTGTGGAGCTCTGCAAATCTTGAACTCCTTTCACAGTGATACAGCTTCAGCAGAAATAGTGGAAAAATGCCCCCATGCTCTGCCTAGTGTACAGCCCTGATGGTCAACTACATCTCACGCTTGGTGGCCAGAAGATGCAGGTGCAGCAAGGCTCAGGGAAGGGAAGAAGTAGGTATGGGGCTCCTGCCTGCAGGCTGCGGAACCAGTGGTCCTGAGGAAGGTACGGCAGAAGGTATGGCACGCTCTCTCTGCAGCCTTTTATTTCCCCACAGCTGTGTTTAAACCAGAAGCATTGCAGTTTGGATGTAGCCCAGGCTGGTAGGTACCCAGTGGGTCTATCTACAGCACTTTGGAGCTGTGGGCTGAAGCGGAAGACTGGCATCTAGGATTTGGGTCTTGACCTAGTGTAGGTGTGAAAGGAGCACCAAACTGTTGAATCATTTTAAGATTTGGATCGTTCTGGGCTTTATGTGCTTTTCAGTTTCATGTGAAAAATTCAGGTGCTGTCATTGGGTTTGTCTTGATTTCCCAAACCCCATGCATGAAGGCAGCAGCAGGTACAGGAATGGTGTACCACGAACTTGTGTGTTCTTTCGTTCATAGAATACTCCCTGAAATATTGAAGCTTTCATCTGTCAGGAAAGTCTTTCATGACAATCGTGTTTTATTCTATTGGCATTTTAATTTCCACTCAACTGCTTTTTCTCAGACAATTGAGATGTCAGCCTGGGTTCCTAATGATGGGTTGTGAGACATAATCATGTGGGAAAACAAAGAGAACCAAAATCTGTGAAATTAATCACCCCACCCCTTTTCACACACCCCCGTGTGAAATATTGTCAAACTAAATGGACTAAAGTGGGCTTAAATACTGAGCTGTTCCTATGAAAAATAGGACGTATGGTTTGTGCAAGGAGACAACATATTTAATTATTATTTGGTATATAATTGGTGGACTAATCCTTTAACGGTTTTGCTGCGGTCTAAGGAAGAGAGAGCTTGGTATGTAAGTTGTGTGTATGTGGAATGTTAGTTATCATTTAGGCAATCTCAGTCTCTGAAAACGGAGTTGGTGAGGAATAACTAACATGCCTGAATTCACACTAGGGTTTGCTGCTCAGTGGTTCGGTGTGTAGATAGTCCCATGTTACTCTCTCTGAAAAACGTATCTCCCTTTGTTTCTGTCTGGTTTATTCTTATTTCTGCTGAGTCATTTGGATGATCGTGCGCTTCAAATTAGTGACAAGTGAACATGCTTAGACATTTTCTTGATTTGTTAGCTGCATGCGTAATTAATTACATACTATCACTTGTAGACAATCCTTGTCTCATTTCTTTGCCCGCTCTACCATAAATACCATCCACGTTCAAGGCAAAAAAGACACATTTATCTAGTGGGAAAAAAAAATATTGGAAATGTTTGAAAGGGAATGGGGTTGCATTTTTGGGGGTTTTAATTCCAGGTTTATGTGGTAGTGCTTACTAAATTTTCAGATTCATACCAGTTGAGATGTGGTTTGGACAGGTGCTGTGCAGGTAGCAGACTGATGGCCACGAGCGCTCTGTGCTGGTGCGGGGTTGCTGCCCCCACTGCCCGGGGAGGCTGCTGGTCCCATCGCGGGCGGCCCAGCAGCCTCGTGCCCTGCGCCTTGTTGCGTCTGGTGTGGGTGGCACCGAGCACCGTGGGTGTGCAAGGCCTGGAGGAAATTATAGAATCATAGAATGGTTGGAGTTGGGAGGGACCTTAAAGATCACCTAGTCCCACTCCCTGCCCTGGGTAGGGACACGTCCCACCAGCCCAGGTTGCTCCAAGCCCCGTCCATCCTGGCCTTGAACCCCTCCAGGGATGGGGCAGCCACAGCTTCTCTGGGCAGTCTGGGCCAGGGGCTCACCAGCCTCAGAGTGGAAAATTTCTTCCTAATATCTAATCTAAATCTCCCCTCTTTCAGCTTAAAACTGTTACCCTTCATCCTATCGCTCCACTCCCTGATCAGGAGTCCCTCCCCACTTTTTCTGTAGGCCCTGAACTAAAACAGTTTCAGTTTGAGCGGGTGGCTCCCGCTATTTGTTAGGACACGCAGGCTATTCAGAAATGATGGAAATGGAGAAAAACATTTTAAAATGAAAGTAAGGTGTGAGTGTGTCGGCAAGGAAAGCCTACGCCGTTTAATGGACGTGAAGAGTCAGCGCTGAGAGGGGCAGATGCACCGGGGAGATGTTTTCACTGCAGCTGCTAGGACAAACTACCCTGGTATGTGGCTGCGGGAGCCAGCAGCCACGGACAGCTTTTGGAACATCCCTTTGCACTATGGCTTGTTCCGCTTTAGTGCAGCCTTATAAAGAACCAACACCCCGGTACGAGGAGCGTGCTGTACGGAGTGGTGCGGTGGCCAGCTCGCAGCTGCGGTGGCCACCAGGTGTCTGTCTGCCCCCGGGAGGGAGCGGCCGGGGCCGGGCTGGGCGAGTCGGCTGCCGGCGGGGCGGGGGAGGCGGCTCCTGGCGGCGGAGCCGGGTGTTGAGGCGGCTTTGGTGGCTCGGGAGCGGCCGGTCTCCGGTAGCCAGGTCGGCAGCCGAGCCCCCGGCGGCCGTTGGCGGCCGCTCGGCCCGAGCAGGCGGCAGGGGCAGGCCCGTGTCTCTGGGCGCCCCCGGCGCTCCGCCGCAGGGGCTACCCCTGCTTCCTAGGAATAAACTGCTTCCAGAACGCAGTTTTCCTCTGGGACCAGGCAAGAAACCGACGGTTTGCAGCCCCAGGTGACATCCCCACCTCTCAGTGTTTTGCGTTGCTGTTTGCTGAATGCATTGATGCACTGTGACCCTGGCTTGTCGCTTGGAGACTGCTGTGTGGGTTGTCCCTGCGTCCAAAAATTAATCTGTTGGCTATCTGCATTACATATTTTGAAAGCGTTTTTGAAATGGAAAATTTTGGACCTCCTCATGCTATCCTTCCCTGCTCCTGCTTTGTTCTAGTAGGAATTTCTATTTCAGCACTAAAATAAAGCTGTTTGTCTTGTTCCGTAGCCTCTGAGTCCGTCACCCAACTGTGTATCAAGATGGCAAAGCAAAAGCATAAGAATTCAAATACAGTGGAAGAAGAGGAGGTGGAGGAAGATGATAAAGACGACATTACAGACTTGAACACATTCTCCCTTAAAAGCACTTTAGAAACTGAAAACCCAAAGGTGGTTGGGGGTGGTGGCCAGCTGACCCCAGAGGGTGAAAGCAGCAGGCTCCTCCCATCTGAGGGAAGTTCAGTGGCACCCGATGGCTCCCATACTGTCACCTGCACATTCACAGTCTCACTGGCTGTCCCTGCCCTGCCTACAGGTAAGTACCTGACACAGGTTTTCCTAAGAACTCTTCTTCTATTACTTCATAAATTTGTGTGGCAGAGTCCTGAATGGCTTAAGAAGATAGTGTTAGAAATGGTGTTAGTCAGTTTGAATTTTCCTGGGTAGATTGCTCAAGAAAGTGGCAGTGGGACATGGCAGCCTTTTATCATTGGGATTGTCACTAGTGACTGAAAACATTTCCTGACTCCTGATTCCTCAGTAGTCACAGTTATTCAAGTTCATGATATTAACTGGGGCTTATTAATCAGTCCCTGCCTAATAATGAAAAGAAAGGTGCGTTTTGGTGTATATATTCAACTTCGCTAACTATGATTTTGGGTAGTTTAAAGGTAGTATTTTAATTTTAGGAGAAGGTAGCAGCTGTTGTACAGATGAGTTGTGATTCTCCTGTGGCAGAGAGGTGTTTGGATATAGCAGGAGCAGGTACATTCAGCCTTTCCCTGAGCAGTGTGGAACTCAGCTTTATGGAAGTTATCTGGGTAACAGGAGAAATGTGTCTTGGGAATTGCAGTCACTGGATGTCATGCTGCAGGAACAGAGGATGAAGGGAGGGGTTCCAGGAACTTTACAGACCATTACGGTAGTTAAACCTGGGTAAGAGTTGCAGAGTTGGGCACTGGGGCAGGAGTTTCACGTTTGTCAGTCATCCGTGTTCAATCGGTCATTTTTCTGTTGTCACACTGGAACGCCTGTTACAATTTGGTCATTGCAGAGAGCGTTAGTTCCCCCTGAAAGGATCATCTTTGATAACATTTAACGCTTCCAAATAATTCTAATATTCTCTCTAGGACAAAAACGAAAGAAATCCAATCCCTCTGATGTGCGAGGAAAGAGAGTTCAAGCTGATGAATCCGGAGCCGTTTCAAGAGCACAGTGTTGCTATCACATCGAGTACTTCCTTCTACCAGATGACCTCGTACCTAGAAAACTGGATTTGGTGGTGTTTGGGGCAGTTGCAAAGCTATTTACAGAATCTAATTCCAAGGTAAACAATATCGTAAAAAAAAAAAAAGTAATCCAAAATGTCATATATAGAAGGTGGGAGAATGTTTTGAAATATGGAGTGATGTAGTTGCATATTGTTTTAACAGCTGCTTGGGCCTTACCTGCGCACACAGATACAGAACAAATAGCAAGGACAGAACTTGACTCTGCTAGTCCAGATCATCAGGAACTTCTTACTTTTGTAGTAAGAGGCTGATGGATTTCAGAGTATTTTACTTTTATTTTCCTCTGGATTATCAGTTTAGTCAGGATTATAGCTTTTTTCTTTCAAGAACCAAGATAATAATATAATAATTTGAAGGCAACTATCCATTTTATTAACAATGAAGAAAAAAAATGAAATTTATGCCTCTGATCTTTGTTGAGGATAAAAAGATTTTTAAGGTACTTGATGAATTTTGCAAATTTTGTTTTGTTTAGACACACGTCTGATCGAATCCTGCACATCCTAATCGAATTCTCCACAGGAACCTAAAAATTGGATATATTGTTTAGAATACGCCTTGGTTTGTTAAGAAATTGTTTCTAAAAAGTTGATTCTAAATTTATCTATTTATTTATTTATTTTATATATCTAGAGAGAGAGTGTTAGTTTTAAAGCAACCTGTATACTCTCAGGTTTTGTCTTTGCACAACAGTCCATCTAATGGCCCTCTTTCATTGGTTTCCACTTCTGAGTATCAGCTGGATGTTTGTGTTGAACAAACTGCACTGGCAAAGCTGCTGACTGAAATGTGTTCTCTTGGCAACTCTGATGAGTGCTTTGTTCTTGCAGCTTACTAGCATGTACATCATAGAACCACAGAATGTGTTGGGTTGGAAGGGACCTCTCAAGGCCATCTAGTCCAACCCCTGCAGTGAGCAGGGACATCTTCAACTAGATCAGGTTGCTCAGAGCCTCATCCAGCCTGGCCTTGAATGTCTCCAGGGATGGGGCCTCCACCCCCTCTCTGGGCAACCTGGGCCGGTGCCTCACCACCCTCAGTGTAAAGAACTTCTTCCCAATGTCTCATCTAAAGTTTAAAACCATTGCCCCTCGTCCTATTGCTACATGCTCTTGCCAACAGCCCCTCCCCAGCTTTCCTGTAGGCCCCCTTCAGGGACTAGAAGGGGCTCTAAGGTCTCCCCTGAGCCTTCTCTTCTCCAGGCTGAACAACCCCAACTCTCTCAGCCTGTCTTCATAGGAGAGGTGCTCCAGCCCTTTTATCATCTTTGTGGCCTCCTCTGGACTCCCTCCAACCGGTCCATGTGCTGAGGGCTCCAGAGCTGGACACAGTACTCCAGGTGGGGTCTCACAAGAGCAGAGCAGAGGGGGAGAATCCCCTCTCTGGATCTGCTGGCCACGGTTCTTTTGATGCAGCCCAGGGATGCCATTGGCCTTCTGGGCTGCAAGCGCACATTGTTGGCTCATGTCCAGCTTTTCATCCACCAGGACCCCCAAGTCCTTTTTCACAGGGCTGCTGTACATGTGAAGTTTAGTGCTGGTGCTTTAATTTTAAATACCAATTCAGCATTTTAAAGTGTATATATTTGCTTTTACAGTATTCTGTTAAGCCTTTGGGCCCCGATCTCATTCTGAGCAACAGCTTAACTGCTGTTTGTTCTTACCTCTGGTCTTTGTGTCAGACCTTGGCTTGATAAGACTACTTCATCTCAATCCAGCAAAATATGCCGCTCTGACACAGCAAGGGGGGGTTCATGTAAGACCCAGCACACGTGGGAAAAATAAGAAATGTGCAGTTTGAGAGCAGTGGTGGTAGCGGTCAGCATGTGATACAAGTTCTTCAGTACTGATCAGCTCCTGTAAAGATTTTAATCTTTTGTTTTAATAGGCCATTACACCGTGGTTTGAGAATGACAAGATGTGGATATCATGGAACCATAATGTTGATATCGATGTCACTAATGAATATCTAATAAAACTAAGAGATCACAAAGTAATTTTAAAAATCTGGGATACCAAGGGCAAAGCGAAGCTTAGTAAACCAAATATTATTTCTTCACTAGAAGGGGATGAAGAGGCTGTTGGTAAGTTTAATGCAAACAGGCATGTTATAAAACATACCTTGAAATTGTGACTGCACTTGCTGATAAGTTGTCGTTGAGCTTATTTGACATTCGTATGTCATTCCCACTAAAATAACTCCTACTTGTTAGTGTTTTAATGAATGCATGAGTCAGTTTCTGAAAATTTTGATGGCAGGAAAATATAATTAGGTTTATAATCTGAACCTTTGAGAACTAGCGAGTTATTTGAGGCTGTTGGGTAGTAATGATAGTAATGAATGTATTCATTTTTCAATGATCGATTTTAGTTTTTGTTGACCTGAGAAGAAGCAAAACTCATACAGCCACATTGTTATGCTGTACATCTTTTCGTTTTGTCGTCTTCCCCTTGTTGTCTCCCACAACGCCATAACTTGAATCTATCCCTAAATTTTGACCACACTAGCTTGAAAGTCAGTGGTTTCACAGACAGCTATTTTATAATTTATAGTTAATTTTTACTAGTTGAGTTAATTTAATCACAGGAGTTACACCTTGTTTGGGCTCTTATAGACATGTATGAAATGAGATCTGAGTCCTTAATAAATACCAGAGAACTAAGCATGAGATGAAACCTACAGGAAATGTGGTATCCTTTGTTCTGATGGCCTTCTCTTCTCTTGGAGAAGAGAAGGTTGAGGGGGGACCTGATTAATGTTTACAAGTACCTAAAGGGTGGGTTTAAGGAGGACAGAGCCAGGCTCTTTTCAATGGTTCCCAGTGACAGGACAAGGGGCAATGGGCACAAGCTAGAACATAGGAAGTTCTGTTCAAATACACGGAAAAACTTCTTTACAGTGAGGGTGACAGAGCACTGGAACAGGCTGCCCAGGGAGGGTGTGGAGTCCCCTTCTCTGGAGATTTTCAAGACCCGCCTGGATGCAGCCCTGAGGGATGTGCTTTAGGTAATCCTGCTCTAGCAGGGGAGTTGGACTAGATGATCTCTAGAGGTCCCTTCCAACTCTGAAGATTCTGTGATTCTGTGAAACTACCGTTAAAATTAATTTTTACTATTAAAAGATGCATAATTTGTTAGAAAAAAACCTGTATTTTTTCTCTCTGTCCCATGCGTATCAGAGGATAGAGATTTGGTGAGGTTATAAGATTTCAAATGCTGGTTAATACAGGGTTGGTTTTGCTCTTTAAGATAGGCTGAGCACCTAAGTAACTGTTGTTGAGGAACGGAGACTTGTTTGTAGTTCAGCATTTTCTGAAGAGCAGCCTTACGTTTTCACCAGAGGAGGAAGGCAAAAGAAAGGTTTGAAAGCTTTCCCTCCTGAAGCTGCGTGCTTTCGGAGGAGTCTGTGTCAAAGTCCCCGCAGCTCACTGCCGGGCTGTGCAGGCGCAGTATTCCGGGAATCCTCACAAGCCTCAGCTGCCCCAGTATTTTCTTCTGAATATGTATTGTTGCGCAGTACACAGGGAGTACGTTTAATGCTAGATTCTTCTGTGAGCTTTGAGGTAAATCTCAGTAGCTCTTGTGATTTTCATCTCCAGATGAACAGAATTGTAGTTTAAGTGTGGCTTTTTATAGATAGTAGGAAAATGGGAAGCGGTGGCATGGGAGAATCATTGCTCAAAATTGAAGCGGCTCAACCAGACTAAGAAATTAAGTCTAAACCAGGGAATTTATTTTATTTTATTTTATTTTTCCTGATAGGCGGCGTAAAACACACAGTGCTATTGCAAAGGAGATTCTTTGAAGAGAGCCAGCCAGCACCCAGCCGTACAAAACTCAAAGCAGGAAAGGAATGCAAGGCACGGGAGGAGTCTTCAGCCCTTCCTGTTGCAGGTATAGCATTATGGAAACTGGAACTGGCTTAGGGGTGAAAAGGGAGGGGCAGTGCAAGGGCACCTGGAGTAATGGGCGAGCAGGAACAGGACTGAGGAATCTACTGAGGGAACAGGGCGTCGCAGGAAGACTGAGGGTATCATAGTTAGAATGGGTTCTTAATAGCTTTGGAAGAGAATTGGGACAGAAAAGAGATTTAACTGGCTCACAGAGAGTTTTTAAGGGACCACAGAAAAAAGCATTGTCATTTTCTGTTGCTTCATGTTTCTAAGTGATTGCATTAACATCTAGAGCCCCGACTAGAATTGAAGTTCTCAGATTCTTGCTGTTTCTCTGCTGTTCACCAATATCTGGAATCCAGTAGCAGAATGCCACATTTCCCTTAAATTGCGAGTTCATGGAAAAGTCTGAAAGTTTATTGCTGACTCTGGTGGGATCCCAATTGTATGCGGCTTTGTAATCTGGCCTTGCCTTGTGGCAGTTGAGAACCTGCTGCAATACTGCCACAAATAACAACAAAACCTGGCCTTGTGTCCAGTTCTCCATCCAGTGGCAGTGTGATTGTGGCCTCATCTTCTTAAATGCTGCTGCTAGCTTTCCTTGTCCCTTTTGGAGCCCTGCTCAGGTCTGTTCCCTGGAAAGCTGGGGTTTCCCTGCCCCTGGGCACTGTTGAACTGAGCAGCCTTGCAGAGCGCGCTGCTGTGAGCCCATGGCACCACGACACAGTGCCTGGTGGAGAGCTCACAACAGCAGCTGAGGTCAAGAGCAAATGAACCAAAACTTCATCAATGAAAATTAAAATAAATATATAATGCTGAGAATTCGGAAATAATTAGGCTTTCTAGCTGGGCCACCAAGGTTAGTGGAAATGTTTTGCCTTATTTTTTTGTACTTCAATTTTCAGTCTCCACAATGGACATAACATTTGACATGTTCCAGAAAGTGTTAAAATAGAGAAAGCACAAAGATACTTTAGCAATGAGTGTTACAGAACTCTCAGGGCTTCAGTAATTCTTTTGGTACAGGGTTTGGATACTTTGTAAGAAATGACACCGAGACCTCCATTGTGCAGTAAGAAAAAAGCTAACTTTTGAAATACTCTTTCATTGAGCAACACAATGAACAATCGTGTGCTACCTGGGGCAGAGGAACATGTAAAAATGTGTTTAATCGTCATCCGGGGTCTCGGTTGCATATAGGTACCAAAGGGCCAAATTCTAGCACCTTTTATTTTGAAAACTTCTGCATTTAGGCAGTTGGTCTTGCAATTTAAATGGTTGTTATCATAGGATGTTTGCTTGTTTGTTTTTCTTTGTTTGTTTTCCTTTGTTTTTTCCTTAATTTTAGATTTTTATGCTGAAAACAAATCTAACAGCTAGGTCCTCCCTCTGTGTTATGTCTGTGATTTTGTTAGGTATACAAACAAAAATGGACTTGCCAAATATTTAGATAGAATTATCCAAAGGGAAACCTTGTTACTGCAGCGTGGTACTGGGGATTCAGGAGATAATGTGATTGCCTCCTATGTTAGCATCTGATGTGGGGCTGCTTACATTATGTTGAGGAGCACTGTGTCCCCAGCTTTGGTTGGTTATCTTTTTACAATTTTTTTAATCTTTTGACCTTACTAATGATTAATGATATGCACCATCGAAGGAGGAGTAGATGAATTCCTGCTGTAATTAGGCTGGCAGAATGCATCGGTATTTTGGTGGTAGTGCCATCTAGTGATGGGCCCAGAGAGGATCGATGGACCAAATACTGAAGTCTGCAAAAGTAGAAAGTGTGTTCAAGGAGATGAAGGACAGGAACAGAGCTTCCAGTTCAGATGAGTGGAGAAATGCCAGCGTTTTGCCTGCATGCTAACCCAGTCTGTGTTAAGAAAGAAAGGAATGTCCTGAAGGTCTCTTTATATTTCTTTTCATTGGCTTTGAAAAACTGTGTGCACTATTAGGTGTACAAGTACTTGTGCTCTGTAAAACGAGGTAAGTAGTTACAGTTTCTCAGTGTCCTGCGTATAGCCAGGTGAAAACCAAATATTCCATTGCTTCAGCTTTGCCTACTTCCAGATAATGGCAAGTTTTGTTCTTTGTTGTGTGGAACATATTCAGCTATTCAAGTGCAAATTCTACCTGCCATTCATACAATGTTGATTTGCTCTAATCTCGCTGTAATTAAGACCTACATCTCACTGTAATTAAGGCTGATACATTGTGAGTCCAAGTGTTAAGTAATTAACACTGAAATTTGTGACTGTGGAGTGTTATTCTGTAATTAAATGACATCTGAAGACAGGTGTAATATACATATATAAAACATTGGAAAAATATCTGGACATTTCTACACATTGTGTAAGGGGTCTGGACGCTATTAACATTACTGTTTTTGGTAAATATTCACTAGAATAGCAATTGGAACAGTTTATTAAAATAGATAAGCAAAGTAATGTATTACTTCTTATGTATGCAGTCTTCCATGCGTTAAGATTGACATCAGTACCTACTTAAGTATGGGTAGGACATTCAGCGCTAACAAAACAATATTTGGGTATTCTCACCTCATTTTTGTTACTTGTTAATTCATAGTTTTGTTTTAAATTGCAGCATGATAATTACCACAGAGCTTATTTTTCTAGGAAATAAAGTATGACTTCATAATATTTTAATTTCTTTGAATCATCTGTCAAAGTCCCTCAAAATGTATTTTATTTTATATATTTTAGGCTAATTCAAACTCATCCTTGGCACAGAGACAAAAATTAAATGGATCATGGTTTTGAGTTACAAATAAAGCTTGTGTAAGACTTCCCACCGCGTTTTCCTGGTGCTTTACAGATGCATATTCTTAGTCTTACGGGAGTTATCAAAACATAGAAATACTTAATAACAAATGTAAAACCTGTAACCTGTTTTAATTCAGCAGAAGAAACTGATCTGAATGGACTAGCAACATCTAATTGTGATTTGCCACATCCGTCAAGGACAGATGACTTAGGTACAGTGAGGTAAGAATGTTACGCTTGCATTGGGAAATTTCATGTGTTAAAAATATAGTTGAAGATAAGTAATTGTTTTTGAGTCTCTATGGGATTTTTTAAAATGTTTTATAATTATACTGTGGTTTCAGAAGCGGTTAACTACTGCTTTTTGGACCTGTGCCTACCGATGGTAGGAGAGGAACAAAAGCATTAAGATCCCCTTTGATACATCAAGCTTCTTGTAGTATATTTGGGGCAAAGAACCTGTTTCTGAAAAAAATACATGAAATAACCAACTTTGCCCAGCTTGCTTGTTTGTGCATGTTTTTTCTTCTGTTCCCTTGTATCCTGCGAGGGCAGATTTGTGGGATAAGACGGCGTCATTAAGACTAGACGGAGGAGGAGCTAGGAGTTATTCTGCTGCTCGTTGCTCAGCTGGAAGTGTGAGGAAGTGGCAAAAGTGAGGGGTGATGTTCAGGGTAGCTCATTCTTTTGGAAACATTGAAGGTGGTGTCAGCAATAAGCGATGCCAGCAGAGCAGGCTTCGCTGCCTTGGGAGCTCAATGAATCAACTCTGTAACTAGGAATTTGTGTGGGGTCAAATCACCGTGAGGTAATTTTCTAAAGCAATTAAGGTAATTCTGAGTTCACGCTGCTGCAATAGCATAGTTCTGTCTTTGTTCTGTTCTGGTTTTAGGAACAGTTATCACACTTTTGGTTTAATAAGTCATTTCTTTTAATAGTTTTCAGTGGTAGATTTCTAACAATGAGCATGTGACTTTGTAAAATTGTAGAAAATGTTAGAGGGTTCAAGACTTGAGAAACATTTAAAAAAATTATTTTCTTAGGTATTATTCATAATGGAAGACTTTTCACTTGAAATACAAAGGAATCATGAATAGGCTGTGTCTCAGATACGTCATCCAGAATGTCATCTAAAAAATATAAACTCTTAAATTACTTTCTCAAGGTTCCCATTTTGCTTCTAAAAAATTAATTGGTGACACCACAAGATAACAAATCCACTCCTGAATTCTGTGATGTGCTCTCTCATTTTACGCTGTAACGCAAGTTTAAGAATTTCTCCTGAACAAGAGTTAGTGAGATTGGTGCTCTGCTCAAAAGGTGGTGAGGTCAATGAAAGGCCTCTTAATGCTTTCAGCCCGAATTTATGAACTCAGCTTTCCAGATGGATGTTTCTGAGTATTTTGTACGAAGCGAGAAGTCTGTTATTTCTGATGAGTGCATCTGTAAGGGAATCTTGCTGTTCAAATGGTGTAGGGGTTTTGTCTGGCAGAAAGAAAACATGCATTTGTAGAGATGAAGAAAATCAGCAAGGATGTTGAATGGCACATGGAAGCAAAATCTTTAGTTTATTTCAGATAGTTCTAATTTAAGTGAAAAGCCATCTTTAAAAAAACTATATCCCAGCTTTTAGAAAGTCCAGGCACCTTGCTTTAAGTTCCTGGCCGGTATTCTTTTGAGCTGCTACAGACCGGATGCTTCTTTAACAGAGGTGCTGTATTGTAAGATTTGATGGAATCTTGATTTTTAATCAATGTCTTGCTATATCATCTTGTGTAGTTCTTGGTTTGCTGCCTATTCTGTTTTTAACAGTTCTCAGTTCCTGGTTTATAGGCTAAATAGTCACTTCCACTTCATTTCACCATTTTACAGCCTTTGCTAATTGAGCTATTTCCTTCTGCATTGTATTTTTTAATATGAAAGTAAATACCATGTGATTGCGTGATAAAATGAGGCCCTCTGAAGCTTCGTAACTGCTAGAATCAGTTGGGTTAGTGTGTTTATATCTTACATATCTGTTTGTGATAATAGAAGTGGAAAAAACAACCATCAGAATGGAATTTTATTTGTTAATGGCTTATGGAAGGAGATACTTGGTGCAAATGCAAATTGGTGTTGTTGAAACTAAGTAGGGTTTTTACTCCAAAAATAGCACTGGTGAAATCTTGCTCTGTTACTCAGAATGTGAATTGTTGCGACTCTGTGTCCCCTGAGCACATCAAGCACGTCCTTTCTGCTCAAACATGGGTGTCCATGTTGTGTAAGAGTTACAGTGGAACTCCAGGGCATTACCTTACTTTGGACTTGCTCTGCATTTCCTAAGCATCTTTATTCTGAAGTGTAAGGATCTTTGTTCGGTTAATTCGGAAAGCGTAGGTCCTTACGCTGGTGCTGTTCCCTTGCATGCATTTATATTGTCTGTCATGCCAGGAACAAAATTCTGGTGAAACCGGAACAAGTTAGATCAGTATTTTGCAAAATTAGGAGCATGTGTTTAGTCTTCATGCAAACATAACTTTCAGTACAGATTAAAAGAAGTCCTTTTTAGGTAGAAATATTGTAATAGTTTTCTAACACCCCCCCTCCCCCCAAATCATTATTGGAAACATATTTAGAGGTCTTACAGTCTAATGACGGAAGAGCTATGTGAGGATATTTATCAGGCTGTTAATTCTTCTGGAAAACTTTACCTCTTCAAAGTGAAGCTCAAACAGGATAAAATGCTTTAATGCTATATCCGTATGTACATCGCTGTTGCTCTTTCATATACCTGAACATTCCCAATCCACTTGGATTGTGACTGTGGTGATGTTTTTTCCTAGCTTCATGTCCAAAGAGCTATTGTTATTGTAATGATCGTTCCTTGCGGAGGACGGTGAGTTACCTGACAAGCAGCCTACATGTTTATTCTAAAAGCAAATCTGAGATTCAGGAAGTTATATTTTACCAATTTTATTATTGGCAAAGTTTTGCTGCTCCTTTGTGCACCTGGAAAATAATCTTTTTTTTTTTCTAAAGAATCAGCTTCCTTCTTCCCTCATTTTATGTCAAAAGCCTACAGCCAGGAAGTATGATAGTCACAATAATTGCGTGCTGCATTTCTTCTCTCAAATTGGTTCCAGAAAAATTGTTAATACTGCTGTAAATGCACACATATGGTCTGATATCCTCTACGCCTTTGCAGTCTGCAGTGGGGAGGTTTCCAGCAAATCCACCAATAAATTCCATGTTACCTCCGTGAACTCCACACTACGGTTTCCTTCATTTATTCCCAACACCTGGAGGTTCCTATATATAGTGATGGTCTCCAGGGCCTCTGACTTTTTGCAGTGATTTTTCTTTTTTTTTATTGAGGCGAATAAACCAGCCTGGTTTTAGTTTTAGCACGTCTGTTTTTTTTCTTAGAATGATGGTTTACTTATAAAACCACATGTAAATTTTTTTTATTTAGATTTTTTGTTCCCCAACCAATTATTTGGACAGTCTGTCATTCACTACTTCATTAACCATATATTAACAATTTTGGCTGCGTGTTTTTATAGGAATACAAAGATCTCAGAAAGCTGTATGTTTAATGTTGATCACTTTTAGTGCTGCAAAACCACGCAACCAACCTTCTCTCTCCCCACTCCCAGCTGTTACTACCATCCTTTTTGAAACATCTCTGAGGACAGGTAGAGTCATTTGGGAAATGCTTGGCCTAGTCTGCGTAATGAATTATTATTTTTAGTGCTATAAATATACATTGCTTCAAGCTTCACGGCCACAGTCTTGATTCATTGCTCACTGCATGGATGCCTGTTGGAATTAAAATAATGTTTGTGAAGCAGCTGAGGGACTTGGACCTCTGAGATTAAAACTCCTGGGAGGAGGAGGAAGAAAGGATGTTTGAAAGATTTAATGCCAAGGATCAAGGGAAGATGTTGCACATATTAATAAATCTGAGAGAAAATGATGCAGGTGGAATATGATAATCTGGAGACAATATTCAGCACCAGAAATCCTTAAATAATCATTGTGAGAAGCTATAAGGGCAGCAGTCAGGGAGAGCTGTACTTTGTGTCCCAAGCATATAATACTAGTCACGCTCAGAGATGACGGGGGGTTCTTGTAGTCTATGTTATTAGCAATAAAACATTTGTTACATTAAAGTCTTAAAAAAAAAAAGAATGTTGTAGTATGTGTGTAAAAGAGTAGAAGTAGACTCTATGCATCTGTCTATGTGTATTGAACTATAGATATTTCATTATTAAACATTGTACCTCTCAAAACATCATCAAATGCCTTTATTTTCAAACTGCTATTAGTATAAATCCCGCCTAGAAAGCTAAGCGAAACAGTGACCAGTTTTTGTGACTACTGATGTAAACATTTCTTGGACAGACACTGTATTTCCTGGAACTGCATATAAAATTCTACCCCCAGTTCTGTCGCCCCCTGGTGAGGAAACTTTAGGGCTGAATGCATTCTTCACAGCTAAAACAATTTTGCTGTGGTATGTCTTGTAGCGCTGCCCTCCAGGTGCAATATATAACGGTGACCTGAAGACAGGGACGACAAAATCGTTTATTCAGGAGATTTAAAATGCAGTGAGATTCATCTCTGTTAAACAGCGTTTTCTATTGTTTCTGATGAATAGTCATTTTTCAGCAGCAATCCTTTACTTTAGGGAATAAAATGTGTGATGTCTTGTAAAGAACCGTTTACGGCAGTGGCCGATGTTACAAGGTTTGGGAAGCTTGTTAATGTGAAACTAAGTGACAGCATTCCTAGCTGCATCTTCCCCGCAAGAAGGCAGTTGGTCCTTTAGTAGAGCAAAACTCTATTAATTATAGATTTCTGGTCTCTCTGTAATTGTGTTACAGTGTATACAAAATGCGAACAGTAATAGAACAGACATAGTTCTCTTTCCTTAAAAAGCACAGCAGATGTACAGAAAAATCTGTACATAAGGTATTGTTTTACTTTATGCATCTCTTCAGGCACTTGGTCTCTTGCTTGGAAGAGAAAGCCCATGTATCCTGTTGATATCCTTCTTGGATTTCCTTTACATTTATATTCTGGCAGTTAAGCTCTTTTAGACTTGAAATATTTTTTTTAATGAAAGAAATTGTTTTAGTGGAATCATGAGCATGGCAAGGATTTTTTTTTTTGTTTTATTTTCCGCTTTTCTAAAATAACTTCAGATCTTTTTAATGTTTCCAGAAGTGTGATATTTGCAAAAAATGGATTTCTGGATAAGGCCCAACTGCTGAAGCAGAAAGCAATTGCTGGTCCACCAGTTAATTCAACTTCAAAAGAAACGGGGAAAATATATGATAATGTGGGAATTCTGACATACGAAGCAGACAAAACAGCCGCCATGAATGGTAAGTTCTGGATGGAATTATGGACCAGATTTTAAAAGATAGGCACAAAATTCTGTTTATCTTCTTTTTTTTTCTTTAAAGAATTCAAGGTTAAAAGAAAGAAAAAAGAGTTATGGGACCTGTGCTTTAGTCTTGGCTCTGCCATGAACTTTCTGTGTTTGTTCTGAAGCTAATAAACCTTTCTTTTTCAGTTGCCTTAGATAGTAGTGTGAGCCAAGGATGATGATGTCGGTCCTTTTCTACCACTTGGAGTGTTCCAGGGGTGAAATGATTGGGTACACAATGATGAAATTTGTAATATGGTTAGGGTAATGTTGGAGCTAAAATAATTATTCCAACTGCAAAATTACAAAGCCGCGGTTGTTTCATATCACTTGCATAGCTTTTTCCACTAGAGGCCAGGTTTTGATCTGTGATTTACGGTCTGGTTTTATTTCCTGTGCTTGTTCATTACGTTAAATGAAAAACCACAGCCACGAAATACCACAGAGTGAGATTTTGCTCTCTCATCTGTAGCTTACAATTGATAAAGCCCTATGAAAGATGGGAGATGTTGCAGATGATAACCACTGCAACAATGGACACTAGAGCATGTATTAACTCACCCATGTTAAATACCGTGCTCGTCTGGCCCCAAACTAGCGCAGCATCACAGGGTTGTGGGACACATTGCTCCTAGGACACATTATAGAAAGTACATTTGCTCATCAGTAAGCATCACCGGGCGTAAATGATAACATTCAGTTGTGGTATCCTTCTATCAACGGAAGTGAATGCACTGATAGTGTCAACCAAATCTTTACTGGACAACTGGCTTCTGCTGCTGTCCACTGTGGCAGAGTTCGGTGCTCCTGCTTTTACGGACAGACCTTCGGAAGAGCAGTAAAGAGTAATGCAAAGCAGGGCGTGCAGAGAAAGAGGCAGGCGTTGTGGAGCCCTCCCGTGCGCTGCAGATGGTGGAGGCAGCTCAGGTCGCAGCGCAGGGGTGTGTTTGAGGCGCTTAACCCGGGCCCACATCACCTCTCTTCACCTTGTGGCTCTGCTTTGGTCTTTCTTTCCTGTCACTCTGGAGACCCCTGACCTACGTGATCAGTTCTACGCAATTATCTCTCAAACTTCCACACGCTATTTGTTTCAAAGGTAAGGCAGTTGGAATTTTTCATTTACGAGCTGCAGATGAACAGTTACACACTTTGTGGGGACTTCTCCATGTAGGTTGTCATTTTGCTCGTGGTCAGAGTGGACTATTTTCCCTGGTGTAATTTTGGTACTGCTAATAGTTCTTGTCACATTACTACTGTTGTTAAAAGATAAAACTTTAATAGTAAATTGTGTGCCTCTCTTTCTTTCCATTTAAGTGTTAAATTTGTGCTTAAAACATTCTGCCATTCCCTTTATTATAGGAATAATAATAAACCAGGACCAGCAGCAGTAATATTTCTGCAGTTCTTTTAAGCTGCCGTGTTCGCTCGCTACATTTTTTGTCAAACTTTAACTACTTGTGCTGAAATTCAGTGCTTGCTTAGTTAACTGATGGCACAAAGCATCTGAAGCTAGGATTTAAATACTTGAGCGGGGACTGACTGTGCTTTTACTGCTTGGGTAAAGACTAGATCTGGGAGAAAGGAACTTTGGGAATAATTGCTCGGCATCTAAGAAAATGGCAAATATTAATGAGTTTATCTTCACGGTGTCCTTGTGAGGTAAAGGAATGGCAATATTCCTCTTATAAAATACAGGTTTCTGGAAACAATGGAATACATATCAGAAAGAGTACCATATATGTGTCATAATGTATATAAGCAAGGGAAAAATAATAAGGTGGCAAAAATAAATTTAATTTTGGTAATTCCATGAACTTCTAATGCTTGTTGTTGCAAATTTAACTTTCTTGTAAAGTAGGGATTTTATGCATAGTATAGCAGACTGGCAATGGAATTTCGAGCATATGGAAATACTAGCCTAAGTTGGTGTTAAAGTGTTTAATCGACAACTTTTTTTAAGGATGATACTGAATTGTGCCGCCTTCCGCAGTAAATTTTAAATTATTTCTTGCATTAATTGCAACAAAATGTTTCCTCCTTCCTACTCAGTCCAACTCCGCCTTCCATCAGCAGGTAGAAGAGGTTCTGGTCGTAAAAGAGACATTGATTCTACTGTGGCAAAGAAATCCGGCATTGCTTCCCTGCAGTTAGAGCTCATGCCTCTCCTCTCAGGTACTGTCCCGGGCAGAAGGGAGCGAAGTGCTGGGTGTCCTCCATGGCTCCTCCTCTGAAAGACCTCTGCTCTCCTGGGGCTGCCTGCTGGAAACTGGCCTGAAAGAGCCAGAACACGAAATTCCCTAGGGATGAAAGCTGTCTGGTTAGGGAAGACATGGCATTTGGGTTTGATATGGGGGAGGCTGACAGGTGCTCAGAGGTCTGAGCGCTCTGAAGGGCAGGATGTCAGAAATAACTCTGCGCTGTAGTTCTCCATCAGCATGTACACCTAAGTTCTTCTGTCCTGTTTGGTGTAGAATGTGTTGAAAGTGGGATATTGGTCAGAGTAGAGTGGGTTATTTCTGTGATTTTCTGACTGTAACTAGATTAACATTCATTATTAAATTTGTTGTCTTATGTGTGTAGGGAGTTAAATCCCCCCTTGGTTCTGTGCACGCAGACTGAAATAGTGGTATGTCGAGCGGCACTCACTCAGCTGCTGAGTCCATGGATGCGGCAAAGCTGATGGCAGAGAAGCCAGTTTGTTTAAAGGTCCTTGTTTACCTTTAACAAAGAGTTTAATTACGATGAAGAGTCTTGGAACTGCTTTAATTTTTGTGTTTATGTGAACTGTATATTTGTAGCTTCAAAAAGAAATAAACTTCTGTATGCTTTCGGCAGTCAGTCCAAGTGGGGGTCCTGACACTGCTTTGGGGACTATTGTAAAAGATAATATTTGAGGCAGTTAAAGCAATACTTTTATTTTAATACAAATTCAGTGGAGATTTGTAATTAATTGCATCAAATATGGATGCCTTAATGAGTTTGCTTCTAATGGTATTTGATCTTGCATGTTTAAAAAGGAGAGAAATCAGTGATCGGTCGTCTGGCAGGAAGCAATCCTAAAGTTTTGGATGCTTATGTGACTTTTGCTGTGGAAGCACCTCTTCTGTCTGAAAGACAAAGGCATGAATTGAATCCACTGATTATAAGGATTACTTCGGCTACCTGCCTCCCAAACACACCGGTACCAGTGGAAGTGCTGCAGGTAACACAGACTGCTACTTCTGTCTGAAAGAATCTCCTGGTTACCCTCTAGTAGCTTTGCTTAAAATATGGGCATGGTTTTAGAGGTAACGTTCCTTATTAGTAGAAAATTGGAGAATATGACTAACGTATTCCCTGGAAAAATGTGTGACCAGATTAGTGCCCATGTATCACTGTGAAACAGCAATCCTTGTGTTTTCCAAGGGCAGTAATTCATATATAGTCATCCCATTTTGATTTCTGAGCAGTGGATCTTGAGTAAACCAGAGAAGATCTAGTTCAGTCTCAGCGCAGTATTGTTTGAAACAATTTGCTGACAAGTCAGGGCAATATTGTCTAACTTAACAGCAAATGCTTCACATCTTAAATAAATGCTGTGCAAAAAAAGTTCTATATTGGTGAGCATATCTAGTTTAAATTTTTGGTGTTATATTTGTAAATTTTGAGGGATGAATTAGAAAATATGTTCTCTTGTCAAATGATTGCATTTTTAGGCTTGAAGAAATGCTGTTTTAAAAAGACACTTTTCTGAGTATTTTATATGTTCTTGATGTTACAGTGAAATTAAGGTCAGAGACCTTTGATTTCAGGAGCTATTTTGTTGATCCCTGTCTGAGGTGGAATTATAAGAAATTATATGAAAGATCTGGTCCAAGTTGCATCAGCATGGTTCTTAACATTACTAGGATGGTTTGTTATTGGTTTTGTGAAAATAATATGGTTCTATAAAATAATAGGTTAATGATACTATGTCAGGAACTTTATAGTGGCACATACAGTTCTGTGGTGGAGTTTTACACTGCAGGGCGTATGACAGACTGATTGGCTTAGCGAATTGGCTTAGCATTTATGAAGAGAAACAGGGGAAAAAGTCAGTAACAGCGTGACATAATAAATAATGGAGCCGAAAGCACTCTGTAGCTTCTAATGGAATTTGCAAAGTGAAATAATGAACTGTTTCAAATCTGCAATTGTCAGGCTAGTCCTTGACAGGTAGCCCCCACTCCGTGCAGGCTGCGGGAGTGCTGATGGACGCTTGCATGGAGGAACCGCAACAAGTATTGCGGAATGAATCCCCCTCTGCTTCCCCAGATTTGTAAACAAATGGCTAATGATGGAGATCATACAGTCCGTTCTCTACACTATCTCTGGATACTTCTTGAATTTCCTAACCTCTAGCTATAGGCATTTTATTTTAGGCCTTGAATCCTACAGATGAATGTATAGGGAGAAACAAAAAAAGGTCTCGAAGTCATTGCAGTCCCCAGCATGCTTCTTTAATGATCTGGAATCCATGAGAATTTTTCTCATGTATTTGGAAAGTCAACAAATTTGAGGACAGGCAAACGAAGGGGACAGTATATTCCCAAACCCCAGGATCCAGGCCTGTAGAATGGCTTCTTTGCTGCCTTGGAGGACCGTAGTTTGTGCCATGAAGTACATCCCTTATACCTTCTTTACTAGAAAAGCCCATTGTTCTGTGAGGTTAAAAATAAAAAGATAAAAGGTTAACCCTGTAAATATCTGTTTCTCCTTATCTTTTTGTTCTTTAGAGATTGTGTATTCCCACCTACTGCAAATACAAATTTCATAACTTTCCACCTCATCGAACTCATGGACAAGTCCATGGAACTCACGTCTACTTTAAGGATGTTAATGTACTTCTAACAGGGATGATGAAACCTGGGGAATTACAGAGGTGTCTTAGAGGTCCACCTTTGGAGATTGAAGTTCACGACCGGGATAGAAACATGGAAAACAACACAAAAAAGCCCTGTTTGTTTGGGGAAGATGAAGCAGATGAACACATGGGTAAGGTGAGCTTCCTTGCTTGCAAATCCACAATCAGTAATTCTTTTACAAGGAACAAAGTGTGGCATCCACATGGGGTAGCTAAAGTCAGTCTAACTGATTTATTGCTGGGTAAAAAGTACTTGACTATTAGCGCTCCCATTCATAGCTGCTCAGCTCCAAACACACCTGCTTTCAGTGAGGAGGATGAAAAAAAGACTGTAACAGAATCAGTGAGTAGTTCTTCCCTGCTGCCTATGGGAGATTATCTAGAATCAGACTCGCTTTTGAAAGTAAAAGTGGAAATAGCTGTACCGTTGGGAATGCAAGCAGAAATTGCTGATTCTCAAGTCACAAGTTGCCCATATGGTTGTATAATCTACATTTTTGACTACAATAATTCATCTTTATTACATGATTTGGTGGAAGAGATTACAGAAATCAATGCTAAAGCCCTCCAGCTGGACTGCTATCTTGTACACTTAATCGGAATGGCTCTTGCTGCATCGAAACTGAAAACCACACTTGAGAAACTTTCTGAGTTGGATATTGTTACTGGTTTTCACTTACTGGATGGAGCAACTCATCTCTTTGTCTTGGAGGGATTAAAAGACAGAGCAATCAAGAGACTATGGGACAGACACTTTGAAAGGTAGGAGAGTTTGAGGTTTTTCATCGGTTATTTCCTTAGATTCAGAGATTTTAATTGGATTTATACCTCCCCCATCCCTTTCTATACAAAGATATATAGGCAAGTACATGGCTGCGACTTTCTACATGGTTTTAGTGGAGATGAGTCCCAGTGGCTGCTTCACTTGAGCCATAATCTTCTATTTATCATGTTACACATGTTACACCGCCGATCATCTGCCTAAAGTTGAAATGAGATGGATGACAACGTGTACTTTTTTTTGTTAAGCTGCTACTTGGTTTGTGGAAACAGCACTATAATCTGCCAATTCTAAATAATAACAAAAATACTTAATGGGATCTAAAGCAAATGTAGTCACAATGAGGAAGCTGGACTTCAAGCTGTTTCTTCTTTTGAGCTTAGGGGAAAATGTGACAAATTCAAAATGAATGTCTCCCTCAAATTTTATGCTTAAAAAATAATTGGTATTTTTTCCAGCACTGTAGCATGTTGTCAAAGCTTTCCTGTGGTGGTTTGCTGGTTTGTTTTGTTTTGTTTTTTTTTTAATGCAAGTCACTTCATTGCAGTTACTGAAATTATTTATTGCATGAAAAGTTGTCTCTTGACAGTGCTCACCTGTAGCCTAAATTGAAGCTTTGTTTTACTGCTGAAGTATGAATTTTGGTAGTTGTGGTAGAAATATTTCTATAATGCTTTTGTAGCTATAAGGCAGCTGTTAAGGGCACAACACTGGTGAAACTGAGGTGAGCTTCCTTTCAAATGTTTGCCACGTGGCTTAAAAAGGAAACATATGCAACTCAGTTTTGTCATGAGAGTTTTGATATTTTCTTTGTAATTTTGTCCAAAATATTTTTTTCGGAACAGTTTATGTGAAGCGAAGGCCACAAGAGGTTCCATCTAAAGGACAATAGAGAGAGTAATTGTGCTGCAGAATTGAGGAAACCTGAAATACGGGCTGATAGTTTTAACCTTGTCATTGGGGTACTTTGTTACAGGACTTACAGAGAGGACGACGGACAACTGGAAATACTGTATAACTCACAACTGTCTTTCCATCAGCGCCTGTATACAGACCTGGAAGCTCTCTTTTATCGTTTCCGCCTCTGTCAGCCCCTCTTCGCTATCACAAAACAGCCTCTGCTCTACGTCAGAGGTACCGTTCCTTGGGCGTGTTTCCAGGCCTTGTCCAGGTATGACTCCTCCAGATTCACAGGCAAGAAATTAAGAAATGAAATATTAGCAAAATAAGAGTGAATATTTGAGATAAAAAATAATACTCATGGATATCTTTTCCTTGATGAAAGCAGTCTGTGGGCCTGGTGGGTAATTTAGATTTTAGATCAGGTAGGGTAAGGCGGAAGAGCATGGTTTTCTCACTGCTGATGCAGTGGTAACTTGGTATCGGTGAGCTCACTTTTAGTTTGGGCAGGAGTTTATAATTTTTAAACAAGAGAGGTGTATCAGTAGGATAGTGTATCAGAAAATATCTTAATATAATACAAATAGAAGAAAGAGAAAATTGCATTGTCAGAAGCATCAGCTGGGAAGGATTTACTTCTCTGCCCTCTTCTCATAGAGGTGGCGGAGGATGGAGTAAAGGAAGAGGCCAAATAGGACTTGATAGAGCCAGAAAGTCACTTGAACTAAGTGGGGAATTCTAAAAACTGTCTTCCTATGGTAACTAGAGAAAGGAAGAGTCTTGTGAGAGTTGGGAGAATATATTTCCTCTTCCTGGCTTTTTGTTTGAGGGTTTTGTTGCATGGTTTACTGCTGGAACTCCGCTGGGTTGCTCACTCTGTCAGCGGGCAGGTATTCACAGCTGTTTGCCTTAAAGCATCTCTGACGTTACGTCTCCTAGGATGGGTTAAAGAAAGTGTGTGAAGTCTCATGTGCATACAGCTCTATCTATCTATCTATTTTACAAATTTATGAAAAAAATTCTGGGTGTGTTTCTTTGTTTGTTTATTGGTACATTAAGACACATTTGTTGAGAGGTGGGAAAAGCTACCATCCATCTCTGATACGTGCAACCTAGGTTTAGAAAGCAGAGATGAACTGTGATTGCTTGCTTCCTTACTAGAAATAGACTGGCTTGTGTGGATGAACTTCTGAACTGAAATCCTGCAAAGCTTGTTTGAAATAAATGGGGACATTTGGTCCTGAGGCAAGAATGAGTGAATGTCTTCTAGACATCAATCTGATTTTATAAAAAATTCTTGTTAATGTGCAATAACATTCACACAGTCTTGTAGCAGCCTTACCCCTTGCCCTCCCACATGCTTGCTTTTTGGTAAAACACACTCGGTAATGTGTAGTACGTATGGATGGCCTGTCTATGACAAGTTTTATTTTGCGTATGCCAAGCTGCCTAGATGGTACACCTCTGATCTAGCAGGCTGGTTTAGTGGCTCTCTCTGTGCCCCCTTGTTGGCTGGCCCATTCAAGTTCAAGAACTGTTTATTTGCTGATGACTAATGAAACTTAACGTCATTAAGCTAATGAAGAGCAAGGCCTTTACACTTAAAGTTCTGAAGTATATTCATTCTAGTGATCTGCAAGTAATTTGGGTACCTCTTCACATATCTGTAATTTGTTTCACGTTTACTCTAGAGATGGTGAGGAAAAGAACACAATATGAAGGTGGCTGGTGGCCATCACTGTGCTGTTCTTCAAAGTCCTTTTTTCTTTTCATTTTTTTCTCCGATGATGGTTGGTAAATACCTTTCTTCCTTTAGCTATGTGCTGGCAATATTTGAGGGAGAAAATAACATGCTGCTGCATGTTTTAGATACTTGTTAGTTAATTTTCTGGTGAAATTTTATTGTAGTATCTCCTGCCCAAAAAAAAGCACATTAAATCAGCAGGTTGGCTGCTGTGCACAACTCGCTAGAGAGCTGCAGCTCAGGTTCCTGCAGTCAAAGTGAGGGTTTCAGGATGGCTGGGATGATTTTAAATGCAGGGGGTTATTTTTCCACTAGGCAGAGGTGAAGCTGCAGGAAGGATCACTATATTTCAGAGCAGTCATTGCTATAAAATCAGAGAGAACCTCAGTAAAAGCATCTTCAGTGGCTGAGACAATGTCCTTGTAGGCACCAGCTCTTTCCAGCAGCCCCCCTGCGAGGAGTGACTCCCGTCTGCCAGCCTTTGGGTGTTAGTCCTTTTTGCCATCCCCTCATTCTGCTCTGTGTAGTTATTCAGAGAAACACAAATAAATTCTTCACGGAAGTATACAGGCTGTGACTGGGTTCAAAAGCAGTCTCTAACTTGCAGAACTCCTGGGTTTGGTTTGTTGTTGGTTTGCTGTAGTCAGTCAGTGGTTTAGTGTGTGCGCAACAGAAACTGCTGCCTCTCGATACATTTCCTTCTGCCAGAACTAGCCAGGAAAGTAATTTTAACTGTAGAAAAACTAATGCGCATGATCCATATGCACAATGTCTAATTTAATTTTTAACATAGCGATATAAATTCAATTTGTGTCATTAATGCTGATGCAACTTTGAAATTAATGTCATTTATCGGTTGCATGAATTGTTCAGAAGTAATGATAAGAAAATAATGTTGCAGTAATTTTACAATCGAGCTCTTTTACCATACTTTGTGAAGTTACTCTCCTCAAATAAAGAATAACTATGAATAAATGAATTAACAATTTTCCGCTTTCGGTAAGGAATCACAATACCGTGTTTGGCTATCAGGTAAGTTGCTTTATTTCATGGCCTCTGCTCTGGCCTGAGAATCGAACTAAGCGCGTGAGTACAAAGCGTGTGTGTGCTGCTCAGTAGCTGGCGTGTATTTGGAACTGCTTTTCCGTTGACGCTAGTCTTTTCAGGCCAAATTTTGTGAATGAAGAGAAATCAGATGTGAGGTAAACATTGTCATGAATGGCATCCAGGGTGAAAGTTGATCAGAATGAGATGTGAAATAAGGTAAGGCAGGATGGATTTTAGTGGGTGTTCAGCATAAATAAGGGTTATGCGCTAGAACCAGTGTGCAGGAAGGGAGTTTGCTTTATTGCCTTTCCAGCCAGAGGCTAGAGAAGTTCAGCAGCTAATCATTAACTTGCAGCTAAATCCTCAGGGGTTTATTAAACTGCTAAACTTCTTTATTGCTGCTAAATGCCAGCATACAGGAACTGACCTGAACTTCTTAGTAAACAGATGTTTCAAGAAGGTTTTATAGTTTATCCACAGTATTATTAACTGTGATGATTTGATTGCAGTAGAGATTTTGTACGCTAATAAAATGTTGATGTCTATTTGTAGGCTCAGTTTCCTGTGTCACAGTAAGAGATTGAGGGATGTAATTCACAGGGATCTGCTGCCCTCCGCCGAGATGGTCACCATCTTGAGTCATGAGTACGGAGCTCCCTTCACTGATGAGGATCTCTTCATTCAGAAACCTCCTTTGCTCTCATTTTCCTCTGATGGTTATACAGCGCCAGGAAAAGTTAGCGGAGTGAAACAGGTGGTACGTTCTTCATTAGATAACTCCAATGAAGGGTACGTGCAACGGAAGAAAGAAATGGCAGACAAAATGTCTTCTGCGAGAAGCCATATTGGGGTGAGTAGTTTGCCATAAGTGAGAGGCAAGCCTCATAGTTGTAAAACTTCATAGCCGTAATCAACACCTCCTTCATCTCCTGAAGTAATGACTCATGAGACTTAAAAACTTTTAGTAGGGTGTTTGTAGGTATCATACAAACATAAAAAAGTACAGGGTAATTTTATTTTGTGAAAGTTGAATTGCAAATGTAATTGCTTCTCAAGGGGAAGGACAATTCTAATGGTTGCAGGTAAACAGAGGAGACACTGCGTGAGTGGTAAAGAAACTGATTATCTAAAGGACTTGTAATTTCTTTTTACGTTTGGTTCCTATTTTTCTTTGTCTCTTTATTCTCCATAGCTCCCGCATTGTGCTTTAGCATGTCATCCAGGCTTTGGATGCTTGCAGGGCACCGAGTCAACTTAAGCTCATGTGAAAATTGTGCTTTCTTCTCTTGCCACATGAAAGACCTACTTGCCTTGGAACAACCATGATGGCATTTATTCTTAACTAAATAAAATCAACAGGTTCAGACAGAGCTGAGCTGAACTTTAAGGAAATGGTGAAGAATTTTAGAACCTCTTCTGGCTTGTTACCAGCATCCATCTACCCCTTCTGTTGCATCAGGGAAAATGCGTTGAAACCAAATCCTTTCCTGTTAATACAGACATCACAGAAGGGGTGTCCCACATGTTTCCTGGGAGTCCGAATTGTTTTTTTGGAGTACATTGCTTAGTTGAGGACTCTATCCAGCCTGTGGTTTGTGAAGAATAGTTCCGAATACTTTTTCCTGTATATATTTTAATACGAAGAGGTTTTGCCTGATATGTGGAAATCTGTGTTCCTGTATAAGAGTACTGTCTTGGAGATACTGAAAGAAATTGAGCTCCTAAGTATTTCCTTTTTCAGTCTTAGTCTGATGATAAAGGAGTACTACGTGAAGCTAGAAAACAAGACAATCTTAAGTAATTGTTCCTGGTGCTTGCATTTATAACATCATAGGAGGGTGAAAGCAGCAGAGCTCTTGAGCCTAATAATTATATAGATTAAGTGTAGGGTTATTTTGTTGTTTATATAAAGTTAGCAGTGTACATGTTTTAACCAGTTTTCGTTTTATACATAATTTTACATCAAGAGGCTAATAGAGGAACTGGGAAGTCCTCTATGGAAAAGGAAATACGAAATTCTTTTTTAATAGCAGGTAAGGTAACCTTTCAGGCTTTTGGATTAAAAAAAAAAAAAGGAAAAAAAAAGAGGAAATACAATTTTTATTCTCTTGCTGTAATTACCTATTATGGCCGAGTCTGAATTGAAAGCCATAATTACCATAAACACACTAGAATGACTTTCTTAAGTCAGTGAAAAGGTACGAGGGTTTAATTGTGCTGTGTCAGTAGAGAAATTGGAAGAGTTCTAATGAATGATGCTTCCCATGTCACGTGTATGAAGATGACCAGCACCAGCTCCCTAGAACAAACATTTAGATCTGTAAGTAGAAGTCGTTCTCTGGTGAGTGCTTGCCTCCAGTCGGCTGCCGTTAGTCTTGCACAATGGCATCTGCAAGGGTGAAATGGAGCTGGTTCTTTTTAATAGTCTTTTTGTGGAGTATTTTATTAACAAGCGGCTGTGTAATAAATCTATATATAAATACAGATTATGTTTTGCTGAGGGTTTTTTTTTTAAGTTTTTTTTTTTTGTTTTAATGTTCACAAAATCATTTGCTTGTTTATAATTTTTCGTAACACTCTGAATTCCCAATTCAGACAGAACTCGCCTGTAATCTCTCTTTGCAGGCTAACATTGGTGCTGTACGCCAACTCAAAGGAAAGACGAAAAAGCCAAAGTTTGAAGCTTTCAGGATTTCTCCTGTTGATGGCAAATCTGTCTTTAACTACAGCTGTCAAAACCTGAATTCGGCAGAACTTGCAAAGAAGCGTCTTCGCCAGGAAATGGCAAAGGTAAAATGAGACACATAACTGGAATATCTTGGCTTGCTGTAAGTAGTCCTTAAAGAAGAGAGATTAATTAAGTAGTTTTACAATAGCAATTTCAATTTTAGCACATAGGAATTTGGGATCCAAAAAGATCTCATTCTGATAGGTATTTTTGTTGCTGTGTAAAGTTAATGCTGCTCGTTACAGTCAGGTGGTCTCCTCTCCGTGAGCTGGGCTGTCATTTTGAGTGCAGACTTGGATAACCTCAGAGGTCACTTCCAGTTCTGCGTCCCACGCATAAATAAGTGGGAGAATTTGAGTAATGGCAGCGTCAGTGTATGCAGTGTTAAGTGATTTGAAGAACACAGTTAAGAACACATCTGAAAAATCACATTTATCTGCTTTTGTCTGAATAGCTGGCTTGAATCTTAGTAACAAATGCTATTTTCCTATCAGCTAGTGGAAATTACTGTAGCTCCGTGAAAACAGTTCATGCTGTACCGTGAGCACAGTATGAACTAGAGTTCTATTTTTGTGCAAATAATATTGAAGGTATGTATTTCTGTAATTATTTTACTGACATCCCGTTATATCACTTGTAATTAAATCCATCATTGGATTCTAATAGAATGAAATAAAAAAAATTAATATTTAATGATATATATATTGTATAATTTTGATCTGTGATTACTTGCAGTCTTAAGGAAAGAAATTATACTGGTTCTGTACCTTGTGGGCTGCTCTCCCAGCAGAGGGGAATTCACATCAACAACAAAAAAATGTATTTTCTTTTGTGTAGGAACCAAAGAAGAGATTCACTTATTGTCAGGAGTATCTGTCAGCCACATTTGACCCAGTGGATGCGGTTGCTGCATGTGAGGAATTCTTTGCAAAATCCAAGAGCCTGTGGCTGTCACCAGATGGATTTGTATTTCCTGGATTTAAAAGCAGCATTGAAAGCAACCTGCACCCTCAGATGCCTGATGAAGCACGTCTGGAGGAGTTAAGGGAGGTAACAGAAGACTTAAATCAACAGTCCCAAGGGAACTCAAGCATTTTAGGAGACTTGAAAGAGGCAGAGTGCTTTAGTTTATGGAAGTCTCTTCTGAGCGGTACAGCCAAGGCAGCTCTTCTGAGGGTGATGCTTATATTTGCAGTTTGAGTACAGCAACATCTAGTTTACCCAGGTGACGCTTTGTTTGCATACACAAGTTCTACCCTGAGCCCATACAGAAAACCTGTTTACCAATATTAATTGGATATTAATAGGTATATAGAGTATATAATAGGTATATAGAGACTATATAGTGCTTTGTTTTACATTTACAGCTGGGGTCTAGTGTCAGAAAAATCATAATATTGCATTCCGTGATGAATGGGTTCCAGGCTGTTCTTCATGAGTTGCCAATCTAGGCATACCCTTCCTTCATGTTTCCGAATTCTCTCATGGCTTAGTTTTCCTCCATCTTTCTATTTATGGTTTGTAGTTACAGTTTTATGGAGTGTTTGTCCTCCACCATTGTGTTCTCTGTCAGTTTTGTTCTGCCCTGTGTCCTTCTGCTCTTTACTATTTAGCTTCTGGTTTCCTGCCATCTTACTTGGATCATCATCTTGACTAGTTTACAGTTCCATGTTTTGAACAGTTTTCAGCATTGCGCATACTCTAGTGCATGTGGTCTGCATTAGGAAGAAAATTTGTATGTTATTAGAATTGGCAAAATGAGGAAATAAAGGGAAGAGAAACGGGGCGGGGTGGGTGGTTGTGCAGTATCAGTAAATTCTATCAAATGCATTGAACACAGTCACAGCACGGAGTGGAACAGGCTTAGAGGCTCCTTATTGTAATTTTCAGGCTTTATTTATCTTACTTTTTTTTTCATACAAATTAAAGTAGTTTCTCAAAAAGGTTAGAGTATAGCTGGAGTGAAATGGTTTGTGAAAACAAAGTGCTTTTCCCTGATGATGCTGGAGAATGTGTGTTCTCGTGAAGGAGCAGAGAAGGTTCACTGACCAAGAGCCAGCCAGTACGGTGTAAGTGCTGGTGCCTTTTGCCAACGAGACAAAAAAGAGGAGGGGAACTGGGCAGCGCAGGCTCAGAAACTGCCGAGCTGAAAAGGGGTTGCAGCTTCCAGTGCAGCGGCTGGGACTGACACCGGAGTCACCGCACTGAAATAAATGGGGGGCTGTGATGTTGGGTGTGGGAGCAGCAGCCGAGCAGGGTGTTGTGTTGAGCATTGGCACCTCCCGATGGGATGGGAGCGGGGAAGAGCGCTGACAGCCTGGCGGTACCCATAGCTGGGCAGCATCAGCGTGAGCCGTGGAGCTGAGAAAAGAGGAAGGAGGCTCCTTCCGCTCAAGCAGGGACCTCACGGGCATGACCAGCGTTATGTCGGGTAATGGAGATTGATTCTGAACTCGTGTTACCTGAACGGTGGAACAAAAGCAGAAAGCCATTAGGATCCCATTCTGAAGCAGGCTGGTTTTGACACACAGCCTCTTTAACCATCCTGGTGTTCTTTTCAAGCGCAGAATTTGACCATCTTCTGTAACACCATCCCTTGGCAGGCTAAAATGTTCTTGGAGTTCTTCTGGATTCCTGAAATATCTGTACTGTTTCAGTACAGTAACATATCCGTACAATATGTATAATAGTACTGTAAAATACCTGTGCGGTTTCTGTACTGGCTCAGCTGTCCTTTAACTGCACAGTTTTAGGTAAAACAGTGAAAGTACAGGACTAACAACAGGCAGTGGGGGTTAATTTGGAGCTTAGGAAGGATAGTTCTGTCTGAAAAAATCTAATTGGTATTTCAGCAGTGGGTAGTCAGAGAACCACAAAAAGTTGAACTCTATTTCATAATTGTGATGATGAATATTCCTGCCATGATTCCACCTGCTTCCTCGGGACACCTGGGCTCTTGGCCCCAAGAGTTTAATACTAATAATTGTATTTTTAGAAGCACCGGGACGGTTTCTGCTTTCTAAAAGCACTGTGCTTTACGATTATCCTTGAGATGATGTATAGCTCTCACTGTTCTGGCAATTCTGTAGTCAGCCCGTGTCTTACCGTTGGGAGAAGATAAATAACTAGTTAGGGTTTGGACTGGGTCTGTCCTCTCAGAGTCTCATCGCGTGGAGGAGGATAGTGATATGGACTCATGTAGAGGGGAGGGATGGTCCACATTGGCCTGCAAGTTTAGCAGCTGTGTATGAAATACAGCAAATGCGTCAGACCCTTTATATCACTGCAGAGAAATGTGACATAAATATGAAACTGAATCCCCTGGCAGGTATTTCTCAAGTGTACTGTTAGTGCCTGTGTGTTAGGTACCAGCTCCGTGCTAGAGTAGCAGCAGCTTGCTCATAAAATGGATTTTTGTTCTTACTAATGTGTATCAAACACAAAAAATTGGAAAGACAGTCTTGCGCAGTGAAGTCTGGACTTCGGTAAGATCCTATTATGGTAGTTGGTAGATCGCTACCCAAGAATCTGGCTAACTTCATTTTGTAACTCCTCCCTGGTGATTTTGGCCTGTCCTCTTAAAGGGATTCAATTTTCATTTAGAAATGGCAGGAGAATGCTCTGCATGCTAACATGGAGCCAGTGCTGTCACGAGACAGATGGAGCTGGGACAAACGGCACATTGATTTCGATCTTTATAAGAAGCCACCTGAGCTCTTCATGACAACAGCCCCACAGACTGGTAATGGATCTGGTAAAATTAACTAATCACAAAGCTTTTAACTTGACATATGGTCCTGAAGCTTGTTGAGTTCTGCCGTAGAGGAAGGGAGTTTGAATGCAAAGAGGTTTAACAAGGAGATCCACGTACAGCAAAACTGTTCGTACTTGAGCAAATGAAGCATCTTAGGATGTAAAACCTTGGCCATACTGCAATTTTACCCCTCCGTTTACTCAGCTTCTTAGTCTTACTTCGTCTGTAGCAAAATATGACAGGGAGGACATCCTTCTTGGTTTATTCTTCTGTGAAGCTGGCTTTATTGGCTGCCTGATCGTCCTTTGTACAGCTTGATGGCAATCAGCTTTAGTTACCAAGGGCAGACAAAAAGCTGCCTCGCCGACTGTAAGCAAAACCAGATACTGGGTCCAGAGGTGGCCTGAGAGGAGCCAGTGAAATCTGCACACTGCAGCGGGCCTTGGTGAGGTGCTCAGCGTATAACCTCAGGTTCTCCCACAGACAGTAACAGGCAAAGTTGTATTGCATTATGAAACGGTATTTTGAAAAGTGTTTCTTTTTGCACAGAACCAACCGAGAGTCACTGTAATATTTACAAGCAGAAAATAATATATTTATTGTGGCTGCTGGAATCTTTCATCTTTCTTTTACAACTTTTCTGCTGCACATTACCCTGCAACTAACAAAACACTTGCTTGGTGCCGTTCTTCTCAAGTGCTTCTTAGAGAGAAAGGCTTTAGGAAGCAGTCAGGGTAATTCCACACTCACATGTGTTTTATGGAGCCTCCAGGAGAGTGCACTGCCTTTGCTGGGGGCACTAGCCGTTGTTGTGACACCTTATCATTTCTTCCAGTGGAATCCTTGGGAGAAAGGTGGTTCTTTGCAGTAGAGGTTTTTAGCCTACTTTTTTTAGTTCAAACAGCCCAAACTTATCTTTTCTGTCTAACTGGTTTCTATTGCCTGGTTTTTCTTTTACAGTCTGTTGTTGGCCTTGTGAAGATGCTACTCGGATTCTGCAAACTAGCTTTGATGACACCGAGCCGAAAGCTCAGCAGCGCTGCACAGCAGCCCAGTTACCCACGTGTGGGCCACAAGCCAGGTTTCAGCCTCAGACGCTCCGAGGACTTCGGAAAGATGAACCTCTGAAATTCTCACTCAGGAAGGCAGGACCAATTCTGAAGGTAAAGGGTAACTGAGCCTGGCCCCCACCTTGGCGCAGCAGCAGCAGCAGCTGTCCTGCGCTTTGGGGAAGACAGATCACGTGGGACACTCTTCGTTTAGCACAATACTTTCTGAAGTAAAAATATTTGTTAAAATTGGTGTTGGTAGCGGTGGTTGACTCAGTCTTACAAAGCTCTTAGAAAAACATATCAGCCCAGGCACAAAATGATTTATTTTTTTTTTTAGATCCTTGCTTTGATGGTCAGAGATAATGAAGGAAGGGGGAGAATTTCTGTTCAATTAACTAACTTGCCTGTCAGTGTGCAGTGGGTGAGAAAAGAAGAACAATTTTTGGCCAGCTGGCTTAGCAGCCCCAAAAGAAATTGTAATGTCCCCTGATGAAATGTAGGGGCCGAGGCACTTGTATAGACGAGATGCCAAATGTCTCACCATGTGTCCCCTTGATTACCATGGTGCTGTAGAGAGCCTTGCACTGCAGCCTGTTGGTGCGAAAATCCCACACAGACACCCCAGTTTGCAGGACTAAAGGATTTGTGCTCATTAATATGAAAAGCTGTATGGGTGGCCTGCACCTAACTGTTCTTTTGTCGGCTGATGATAGGCCATGGGGGCGTATAAACTGACCCAGCCCCCAGCGTCCTTTTAAAGCTGATTTGATCAAAGGGGCTGAAGCTCACTCTTGGCTACAGACCTCCAGAAAAACAAACACAGGAACTGCGAGAATGTTGTTAACAAAAGCAGAGTTAAACCTTGGAGACCAACCCACTGCCACCCACCTGCCTTTTTTTTTGTTTTTTTTTTTTTAAATATTCTGAGTGCCAGGTTTTGTATTAAATGGCCACTGGGCAGCACGCTGCCCGGCCTCCGCAGCTCACACTGTCAGGCTTTGAACTGCGCAGCCCTTTGTGCTCCCTGTGCTTGGCCGCCTGTTTTGATTTGGCTGTTCAGACTGTGGAACTTGGCCGTCTTGGGCTCTTTGCCTGGTTCCTGTAGTTCCAATACACAGCCCTTTCTGCCAGACTGCCTATAAATACGCGTATTAATTTATTAGCTACCTTAACATCTTGCACTTCGTGACATTCTAATTATGGCAGTCAGCTTTGCCTCGGTCCTGTCCCAAGTCTCTTGAACGCGTTTTTCAAGCCCATGGGAAGAGACTTCTGTCTCGCTACTCTTTTGCAAAGACAGCCCCTTATAAAGGAGCTGTTATGGGCATTAACTTCCGAGGGTCTGCTTTGGATAAAAGATAAAAAGAAAAACGAAACCACAAAACAAACACCACCCCCGCCCTGACAAAAAAAGCACTGTATTTTTAGTTGTTGCTTTTAATAATTTCCAAACTAGCCTCCTTTTCCAGTACAGTGTTTTTCCTCTGCCAGAAAAAGAAAGCAAATGTCCTTGCCGAATGATGTGCCTTGCTGAAGGAACATCGAATTTAAACGTGATGGATATATTAAGGCTAAACATCCAGAGTCACGTTATCACATCATCATTTATTTTCTGCTTATTTTTATGTAAGATTGTTTTCAGAAGGGGGAACCCGATATCTCGGCTCCACGAGTGAGTTCAGTGCCGTTGCCTTCTATTATCTGCGCATTCTTACGCTATTGTGCTCTCTACCGATTTGTCTCTCTTGGATTGACTCCTCCTTCACCTGATTTATTTTTTTTTTTAAACCTTCTTTGCCGTAGCAGCGTAGAGCCGGTTGCTGAGTGCTGTGGCTTTTCCTCCACACTGTCTAAGCAGTGGAATTCTCAGCGGAGGGTGCCTGGCTGATGCCAGCTGGTACCAGCCGTGCGGGGCTGGGCGTTGCTGGATCCCAGAGGGATGGTGCGCTCCATCCATCCCGCCGGCGCTCCGGCCCCCCTTCCCCAGGGCTCATTGCTCATCCCTGCAGTGGGGTCCAGCTCCACGCTGCCCTCCCCCAGCTGGGAACCGACACAAGGTCGTCTTCTCTTAGCACATAGAGGGAAACAGTCTCTTCCTAGGCACAGGTGTTGTATCTTGAGCAGCATTTACTTTTTGCTATAAAAGCAAATACAGACTTTGTTTAAAAAAATTGTAATCAGGCTTCCTGTACCTGCTTCAAATGCTGGACTGGCCCTCAAACCAGCTGCTTTATTTGGCCTTCTGCAAGTGTAAGCTGCAAACTGAGTTACGGATGCTCACTTCTCACCGTCAAATCCTGCTGCCGAGTATATTTAGTCTCTCAGCTCTTGTCTGGTGCAGCTGTTTGATTACTGGCACAATTTCTGCTATTTCTACTCACTTGTGAGGCAAGCAAACCCTGAGTATGACAGCTGTGGGCGCTTCCAAGCTGCAGCTTTATCTTTGCTGACTAACCTGCCAGTTGTGGGGCTTGGCTTGGTTGTTTTTTGTGTGTTTATTTTGGTTTTTTTCCACTTAGCACCAAGACTCAGCTTGTGATTTATATCAGATGTTTTTGAAGCACAAAGGTTGTTCATAATGTTTTTTTCTTTAAAAGTGATCTCAAATCCAGACTGTAAGCCCACAGGAGTTTGAGCACTGCGCACTTTAGCTGTGTATATTCCAACCTTGTAGTTTGCCTGTAAGGTAAATGCTCTGGGGCGCATTTATGTGATAATACAAGTGTGCAACAGCTGTCGTGGTCTTGTCCATGTTTTGGGGAATCTGTGCTTTTAAAAAATGGCCTCACCTTGGAGCTCAAAGGCACCCACAGCTTTCTGTGCAGGCGGACATTCCTCATCTCAGTCTTTTTTTTTTAACACCTTGCTGGCTGAGCACCTCAACAGCCGCTATTTCCTTGTCCCAGCCTCTCCCGGCCCTGCCGGCGTTGGACACCCAGCCCTGTGACACCCCTTGGGATGGCCTCCCGGGAAGCAGCAAGAGCATGGCCAGGGGCTTTGCACCAGGTCCTGAAGACCAGCACAGCTTGAAGTGGCACAAGAACGTTATCCCCTGCCACACCAGAGAGCACGAGACGTTTGGAAAACTCCCAGGCGCAGAGTTCAGGTACGATAACCTAACTGCTAGAAATAGCAAAAGTGGGCCCACATCATTTCATATGGTGTGTGTCAAAGAGTTACAGTATACAGACATTATAAACATAAATTACTAGGTCGATAAATTAACTTCTTGGAATGTATCCCAAGAGACAAACCAATTATCCAGGCCAGCTTGGCATTCTTGGGAGGTCTCCCTTAGAGTTAAGGAGTTGGGTTTATCACTGGTAAATACTGGCCCTGGGTGTCACGATATATCACCTGTGTGGTCACCGATGGAGCTTCCCACAGAGCTGTCAGACACTGACACTTCAGCCATAGGCCTGGCCTTACACTGGAAAACGTAGGCTGCAGTATTTCTCATCTAAGAAGCATAGATTTAAGTTCCTTAAGAGCAATTTTCACCTTTCTGGTTTAATTTACCTGCTAGAAATTTGGAGAAGTTTCATGTTACTTGAACTTCCAAAATTAACCGGTATCAAACAGCAAATCTTGCATTAACAGGAAACTTGTAGTTACTCTCTCAGTTACATATGGAGCAATGTAAAGTGGTTTCATTGGTATCTTGTTCTTTGTTGTGAGACAACTTCTGGCCTTTATTTTGCTGTCATGCCATCACATAGTCTAAGATGCTGCTTCACTTCATTTAATTATTCAGTTCTTGCAGAAATGAGATCTTTCAGGATCCCACACTAGATATAAATTGTGCTTAACAAGGTCAGACTTTGGCCTTTTGAGCGTCAACTTGTGAAATGATGATTCATCAGCGCCTGTGTTGAACCTGGTATTTTACTGGGTTGACCGCTAGATTTGCCATTTCAGGCCTGGCCTCTTTTCTTCCAAAGATAAGGCAGAGCTGCATCTAATAGAGGAGGGCGTTCGCTGACACAATTACTGTCTGTGTTCGTTAGCCCATTCACAACTACTAAGCTCTTAGTAAATTTTGCCAGAGCCCACACCAAGCTCAATGTCACTGCACTCGATGGTCAGCATTCCTGCTTCACAGCACCCTTCCCCCAAGAGCTGCTCAGCAACAGGAATGAAGTAACGCAGTCGTAGTAACTGATGAAAGCGGTGAGCTCATGGGCTATTACAGTCAATTATTTTACAGATTCAGTGGTGTTTAGTAAACATCTTTAATTGAAAAATTGCAACTCTAGATGGAATTTGTAGATAAAGTCATACAGCTTACTCTAACTCCTTTTCATCCCAGGTTGCTTTGCTATAAACAGTCATTAATTCACCAGAGAGAACAATCTGCAAGAGGAGGACGCACCACCATCCTCACACAACACCAAGACCCTCCCCAGAACGATACGCGAGAGCAAAGTTATTCTGGATACAGGTGACTTGGTAGACAGATAACTGGTAATGTTTACCTGGGACCCCAAAGAACTGCCTTCCTAATGAAATCTGGCCAGCAAATTATCCCCAAAGGCAAGCATGGGGACACTGCGGAATGTGTCAGTGGATAAAACTGACCTTGCGGGATAGGGAAGAGGTAGCTAAATTACATTTCGGGGTTAGCAAGAGGGTAGGGGAAAACAGGTAAACTGCCATCAAGTCTGAATAATGCTCATGAAAAAAAATCTACTGTCTTGCGAGGCTGTCTTTTAACAGAGCTGACAGTTTTTATTTAAATAAAACCCCCTATTTATTGTTTGTAAAAAAACAAAACAAAGCAAAGGGGCCAGTGTAAAGCTTAAGACCAAGGCCAAGAACAGAACATGGAGAAGTTCTGTTTAAACGAAAGGGAAAACATTGAAATGGGAACTCGGAGAGACAGTGACACCCCCACCTCAGGCACACTCAGACCTCCCCTGGAGAAGGCAACGCTGACTGGAGAAGGCAACGCTGACTGGAGAAGGCAACGCTGACTGGAGAAGGCTGCTGCCCACACAAGACGAGCTCAGCAGGTCCCTTCCAAAATAAACGCTTCTGATCCCACAAATCTTTCCGTGCTTCTTTACACGTAAGTACGTACCTGATTTAAGCTTAAAGATACTTACAGAAACACCCAGTCCCTTCCCTGGGAAGACACATCTCACCGTCCGAACCTCGGCTGTCTTTGCTTGGCTCCAAGGAAACAGACATTGAATAAGACAACTTGAGATTTTAACAAAATTTCTTTATTTATCCTCTTCATATGAAGTTGTGCTTAGAAATTTTATTCTACACAGTTACAGCTAATTACATTTGGTAAACTCATTAAACGGTTATTTTTAAGGTGCAAATACTTGAACTGCAGAAAATTAGCCACTGGTTTACATTCATCAGGACTCGCTGCCAGGGAAGCGGTCAGAACGTCCTGTCCAGGGGGTGAGAGCAGGTGTACGCTCTCTTTTCCAGTATCTGCTTTGCAGCTTTTTTAATACAGTCATCCAGATTTTCATCTGCATCTGTGGAGAAGCAGAAGGAAAGTTAACTGAAGTACCAAATGCAAGTGCCAGGAAATAATTCAACATTATCTTCTAAAAAGACTGATTATTGCAGACTGAGTTTCACAGTGCAAATGCCTAATTGGTCAGTACTTAACCAAATAGGTCAAATACCTAATTGTTATCTAATATTATCTTTACAGGAGTATTTCCTACTGATAGATTTTTATATTCCTCCCCACAGTTGGGAAAAAAGAATCACTGCAGGTTTTTTTATCTATTAAATGAAGAGTCTATTTCCAGCTGGTACCAGTTCTGTTCCTCATCTGAGTTAAAAGCAGAGCAAAACTGTTTTGTTGGTCACATCAAAACCACCTACTTTTGATTAGAGTCTGCGAAAGCCCTGAGAGTAATACATGCATTTTATTTTATAGAACTTACATTTTTCTAATTGAGCCATGGCGTAATTATTCTTGAAATATGCTTCTGTGCAGAAGATATTTGTAAGAAGCACCTGAGAAAATAGTAAAACTCAGTTTAAAACTAGAAAATGAATTTCATAAGCAAAACATTGTAGCAAAAATACAGTAATTTAAACTTCTGAAAGTCTAGTTTTGCCTCTTGATAAGGGAGCCCCGCGAGCTGGTCGTGTGGGCTACAAGCTGGTGGTTCTTTTTCCCCCACAGCTGCCCAGTGGCAGAGCTGGGGTGACCCCTTCGCTCAAACTGCCCAGAAGACATTGTTGGGAACGAACCCCGAAGGGGCTCGCACGCACAAAACGAGAGTCTCAAGGGCCGCGGAGACAAAGGTTCATCACTTTGGATTGGTCTGACACTTAATTGTAGCAAATTTACTTGTCCTGTAGCATAACCGTTACAGTGAAACTTTAAGTGACCTCTGTGACAAACGGCCACTTCACTGTCAATAAATTTGTTGTCAAAATACTGTTGATATTAATTATTAATGATTATATGGGAAGACTTTGGGAAGAACTGCATGGTATTAGCAGGTTTAAGAGAACATGCACATTTGTAATTTATTCATAAATGTGCACGTACATGTCAAAATATTTAAATACTTTGATGGCACGCAACCCCTGTGTTGGGAGCACCCGAGAGGCGCTGGTGTGGTCACTGCACTCCCGCACCAACCAGCTTAGGAACACTGTGGTGCACTTAGGGGAGTTTGCTGTGGTAGATACAAATTCGTAACAAATGCAGAGTGTACTTTTAAGTGTACTGAAAGCTATTTGTTGTTGAGGTTTTCCGAAGGCTGAGCCATTGGTGATGCTGGCTTAGAGCTCTCTGAGGGCAGCGTCCTGCTCGGGCACGATTCCCAGTGGAGGGGAAGTCGCTCGTCCAGGCGAAGGAGCTGGTTGGAGCCTTGCAAAACGCAGTCGGGCTGCAACGCTGCAAGGGGAGGGCTGAGGTGGGACAGTGCCTCTATTGCACAACGCTTGGTGAGGCAGAACCGTAATAAATACAGCTTGTTAAGCTACACGATCCAAGGAGTGCAGAATTAAATGTGTACAAGTGCTAACACTTACTTCATGGTCGTGGTTTCTGAGCCCGATGCTGATGGACCGGCTTGCTCTGGAAATGGCTGCGGTCATCGCGTATAAATTAATGACTATATCTGCCACTCTCTTCAGAACCAACTGCTCATCCACTATTGTCTAGAAGAGTAAAAAAATTATTATTAGCTTGTAGTTCGTAAATTGAAAACTTTAACCAAACACTTTTTTCATAGTTTGTATGTAGGGTCATCCTTATTTAGCACAGACAGGTAAGTTGTTACATAGAATTTCTACCCTAAATCAGAAAGTTTTGGATTGATTTATGCTCTGCCTTTTGGATTAACTACGTTTAAAGTATGCAGTTTTGGATTAACTATGTTCCCCCTTGTAACAGTCTTTCTGGCTGCAGCCAACAGTAAAATTACTGTGTCTTGAAACAGCTTTGGTAAACGCCCAAATCACTGCAAATTAAAGTACCAAATAGATTAAACCTGTTCAAAAATGCAGGTAAAGTAGAATGTGGTGGAGCCTGGTCTGATAAGCTTTCTCAGAACACATCAGATTAACTAACTGGCACAAAATTGAAAATCCAGGGTATTCCAAGTTCAGTCTCTCCTATTTTATGCCACCATTTGCGTGGCATCCTTGGAGATTTGTTTGCTGTACAATAAGGATGACGAGCACAAACTGAAAAGCTGCTGGCACGGCTCTTCCTGTGGGAGCAGGGAAATGGGGTGCCGTGGCTGCTCACAGCAAGTACTTACGATAGTCACTGGAGCTGGCAGGACTTGTGCTTACAGAGGAAGAAGAAAACAACTCATTCACCAAGACTGCTGGGGGTTTTTTGTTTGTTTTTTTTTAAATATAAATTGTCCATTGCATTGTGTATAAAATGTCAGTGTGTCTTCTCATATTGAATGGAACTGCGCTGTGTAAAGGAAGTCCTGGCTCTTGCCATACGCACCGTCCACTCTAGATTCTAGCGAGGCCAGTTTGGTTGAAGATAAACTATTCAATAATGAAGGTAACAGTACAAAACAGCAGTTACCTTGCCAAACCTAGTGAGCAGGCCTCTCACGGTAGTTCCAAAATAATGAATGTTTTCTTCAAGTTTCTTGCCACTTTCCTATAAAATAAAAGAGGAAATGCAACAATTTGAGTAGTCTTCTAAGGGAAAAAACAAGCAGACCCTCAGCCCCTTAAAAAAAGGACACTGCTAAACTGCAAGCACAGGAATGGTATCAGAAAATGTTGATTCTTTTCTGTGGGGAAAAAAATCATCACTGTTTCGATGCAGTTCTGGTATCGTGACACCCAACTAATACGAGATTTTCTCTTGGCAAACACTGGTTTTTTTAACGTTCATCCAGTTTGCTGCTGAAATCTAGATAGGCAGTTTTTTCTCTATAAAATATGCCTTAAAATTTTCTATATTTTACTTTTGGTAAGTTCTCAGTATAGTCTCTATGCTTATGCAAATAATAGTCTGAAAAATTCTTACGCAAGGTTTAGTTCTGCCCACCAAACCTAATTCTAATTCTAAGCATGGCAGGTTATGGAAACCCTGAAAATCACCATTATCTGGTACTACTGTGTGAATTCACCAATAGTCTCAAATTCTGGTATTAAATAGGAAAAAGATTTCCAGTGTCATATTTGGCTGTTGTTAATACATAAACGTAACTAATGCATTGTGCTGATTCTTGTAATATGGAGGCAAGTGAGTGGGTCTGAAGCTGTTCAGAGGAAACTCGAAGGTAGGGTTCCAGCCAGGCGAGGATTGCTGTAGATCCCACAATCCCCCCGCACCGCGGGGGCACCGCAGGACGCAGGAGGAGGGGCCTTATGGAACAGCCCCCCATTAGCCAGTCCCAGCAACCCCCCCCCTTACCTCTGCGCCTGAAATACCCGCCCCGGGGGGCAGGGATACTGACACAGCGGTACAAATAATTTTCTTAGTTTTTCAAATCACTAACTAAACATCATAGGAAAAACATATCTTCTCTTTTTTCTATTAACAGAACATTCATCTTCAGTCATAAAAATTATCTACTGAGTGATTACGCAAGTATGTGTACATAGTTCACAGAAATATTCTTGCCTAAAACTGTGCTAACTATTGAACAGGAAAAAAATACCGTGTTTTGTAACTGAGCTTATTGTGAGGGGCAGCAACAGACCATTACAAACAAAGACTCTAATACTGCACAGGCTCCATTTGTACAAATTACTAAAATGGCTGTAAACCCGGAATTGGTATAAATACAAACTTAGAGCAGTCCTGACTTTACCTTGATCTGTACCAGTATCTGTAACTAAGTCCTTACCCCTGAGCAAAGGTATAAGCATCTGCTTAACTTCCTAAGTCTCTGTTCCTAACAGGCATTTTGCTTTGCACACAGAGGGGACCAGGCTGTGACGAGCAGCGAAGGGAATCGGGTACGAAAGACCAGCGTCTGCACCTGCTGCCAGAGCAGTGTCACCCCCCCACCCCCCCGCCCTTACCTGGAGGCTGGGATGCACCACGCCGCGGTCGCCAACTAGCCCGTAATCCACTTTTCTGCCCATCATGTCCCGTAATTTATTTAGAAATTCCCCCAGCGCCACTCCCACGTTTCCTTTCTTGATTTCTCTGAAAGGTTGGGCAAACGGCAGCAGTTACAGGCTGTTTCCTGCTTTGCCAGGGAAGCTTCAGCAGGTTCAGGTAACCGGGTGAAATTCTAAATGCTTTACCAAACCCCTCCAGTTTATGAATCAGCAAGTCTTTTGCTCCATTTTACCATGAAAAGTCTGGAGAACAATTATAGGGCCCTGGAATTATACAACGTGATTCACTTCCTCTCAAAAATGCAATAAATTCCAGAGACCGATATCTGTACTCAATACACACAATACAGCCGTCTCACCAATAAAACTTCATCATAAAATCTGATGTTACAAAATTTTAGCTACTGGTCTTGTAAAACAGAATTTTACACAAGCTGGAATTGTAAGATAAAATATAATAAGGCCAAGATTCCTAAATCTATAAAAACATCCAATTAAAAAGAAAAAAGCACCCTATAACATTGATCTTTTAGACAGATAATAATACACTGAAAGGTACTGTGGGTTCTTTCCTACAGTTTCCCCTCTTAGTTATAGTTAAACAGGTATCAGATTCTGTTTAGTTTAATAAAAATATTAGCAAAAAAATAAGAACATACTTAATTTTGTCAGTTAAGATTTTGCCTGCATATTGCATACCCGTCAAAGCAATATACAATCGCAGAATTTCATTTGTTCCCTGTAAAAAAACATAATATAAAGTGAAGTCAGTATCAAGTACAAAGTATTTTCAGTATTTACAACTCTAGATATGCTGTGCTAATGTTTGGTATATTTTTTTTTTCCTAAAATTGCTTTTAATGTCTAAATTAAAAGGGTCAGGGATATCAGAAGCAAGCAACACAGACTAAACACTCTATTTTTTTAAAGTATGTATGTAATTTTGAAGACAGGTTCTTTAGTTTAGTCTCCAACATTAACGAGTGTTTTCCAAGCAGGTCTGTTTTGCCAGGCTTCCCTTTCTGCTCTGCTGCTATTAAAAGATTACTCTTCAGCCATCCATAAACGTTTGCTATCTTTTGCTTTATCTCAATTATAAATTCTGATTTACCTGTGAAGAAGCTGAGCCTCTCTTTATTAACCATACCTATGTACCACAATGAAAAAGAAACCGACTAAATGCATTCTGAGCAAAATCGAAGTTCTGCGTGTTCCAGTAAAGGAACAGTTAAGCGGTTGTGAAGCTGCTCGGTGGGCCTCTTTGGCTGGAAGGCAAGCGCAGACCGAGGCATTAAGATGATACTGCACAATTGGACGTCTGGGAATCCATTATACGATTGATTGGTTTAATATGGGTGGCTGAAGAATAAAGATCCAAACACAGAAGGCTGAAAAGCACCCCGAATATTAGGTCAGTGTCAAAACGGCCACAAGGCGGGGACAGGCCAAGTGACAGAGGCTACAGCTCAGAGGAAGTGTCCGGTCTGGTCCCGTGTGTGTGTGTGTGTGTGTGTGTGCATACGCAGCCCCCAACAGACGCAGCTCTGGGACAAGGACGCTGCCCCTGCCCGCAGCAAACGGCAGTCAGCTCATCCGCGGGCAGGTCCCCACAACCAGGCCAAGGGAACCAGTGAGGTTAAGCACAATCTCCACTTTTTAGCAGAAAAGCAACTTTATACAATTGTTGAGATCAGTGAGAAAAATGAGCTGAATGACAGGAATCCCAATGGTGTGCTGCGCTGCTTTTTTAAACAAGACTTACTCTAATCTGTCCAATGTGAAAGGTCTTCCCTGCTTCAGCCAGTCCAGACCGCGCTCCTCACATCTCAGTTGGTTTTGCTGCTCAGAATTCATAAACGTCCCACCCCCCAGCACGACAACCCTACAGGCTGGCTGCTCTTGCTCTTTTATCCATGCTGGAATTGCCCCTTCCTCCTTACAGGAGCTAAACACAGCCGTATTTGCAAACTGAACGGCACGCTGCCTGTCCTTGCTGGCATTCACGTGCAGCTGAGACGCTGCTGTCCTGACACCGGGAGGCACACGAGCCTTCCTGAACGGCCCATCAAGAAAGATCAAGTCTGTAAGTCTGACTCAGAGGTACAGATGAACGGTCACTGAAAAGCCAGCTTGGAAACAGAATACATTTCACAGCCAACAGTTTTTAAAAAAAATAAATGCACATCAATAAGGTAATTAAACTTCTAAATTAATCTTCTATGAGCTTCCCTACTCCGCTTGTGAGGAGCGCGCAAGAAGAAAGGTTACTCAAGTCTAGGCACCAGCAGAGCAGCTTAGCCACGAAATAAAAAAAAAAAAATCCTATTAGAGAAATCTGTTTACAGATTAAAATTTGCCCATACCTCTTCCCAAATCCCATCACTCACATTAGTGTGACTACAGGAGAATAAAGGCAGCAAAAAGCTTCCAAAATGTGCTTGCTGCAAAGCAAGATGGCCAACTTCCTTCTCACAGGGCTCCTGCTCAGGCAGCCGCAGTGCTCTGACGTCAGCCTGCGTCAGCGCATGCAACCAACACCATTTACTGAATGTAAACCGGTGAGTTACTTTTGTCAACTAAAATAATTTTAGGCTTTTATGCTAATTTAGACTCCTTTAGTCTGTTCAAAACAACAACAAACCAAAGCCATGAACAGGGACTGATTTTTGGCATGACAGTGTGTTTAGAACAGCTGCATATTGTGTTAAAAATATTCAGAACGTTTCTAAATATTTAAGAACCTGTATATACATTACCAGTATCTCTATATAAAATTATATATATATCCCACCATGTATACATATTACCGGTTTATTCCTTTTAGAGGCAAAGCTGGTGCCAGTTCCTACTGTAATTCACACTTTGTGGTTAGTCCATAGGAGCCACCACAGCGTCGTGCACTCTAGGACAGCATCCACACCTCCAAACGACACGAGGTTCGTTCTTTAGTCTTATTCTAACTATTATAGACTTTGCAACTAAAGGAACGAAGGCCTGTTCAACGGAAAACTCGGGTTTCAGCTCAGGTTTACAGAATGTGAGAGTGTGAAATTTCAGTTCCCAGTAAAACCAGTATACTGGTACTTGCCTCAAAGATCAGCAGTATCCTGGCGTCCCTGAGGTAGCGCTCGTAGGGGTAATCTTTCATGTAGCCGAGGCCGCCGAGAACCTGCAGTGCTTCACTCACGCAATGCCAGGCACCCTCAGAGCTGAACACCTGCCGTTGAGCAGTATTTTAGTCACCACGCGACCCAGCGAATCCAGACGAGACGGTACAGCTGCGCGACACCGCTGTAACGTTTGGTACTGCTGTTACCACAGCCCTGTTAAAAACTTGCCTCAAATAGCACATAGGCAGGCTCAGGGCGCGTACTTCAGTCAAACTTAAATAGCTTCCTTGCAATGCACAAAAGCATCCCTATAAGGAAACATTCCCGGGAGCGTCAGAGCCAGGAAGGGGAAGACCAGCCGTAGCTGCCTGGCTGGAGCCCGAATTCACCAGGACAGGAGTTCTTTTGCACCAACCACACCGTACAGCACTATCGATGGGGGCCGACAATCCGTGCGTCCTCCTCAAGGGAGCACCAGCCTGTGCTCCAGAAACGCCTCCCACGGCGACGCTCCGGCAGAGAGGGCCTGGCGCCAGCTCCCTCTGCCCACGGCAGGACGGACGGGGCCGAGCCGGGCTGCAGCTGGAGCTGTAACCCCCTGCCCTTTTTACTCCTCCTGCCCCGTGAGGCCACAACAACTGTGTTCCAGAGGAACACGATATTCCAAACCGCTTGTGTGCAGTTTTTATTTGTATGGTGACAAAAGCCTGAAGCACAGGTAATCAACAGTACCTGGCACCTAGAGAAAACAGTTAAGATCTATTTTTTCACTTAGCTGAGGTTTTTGTATCATATGCGTAAATGTTAACACCTGAGCCTCGCAGCAACATGGAATGTAGACAGAAAACCTGGAGCGGTGTTAGCCTGCGTCAGCGCGAAGCCCCAGGCAACTCTTCCGATGCAATGAGTTACCTTGACCATGGCTGCCTCCACGGAGCAGTCCGGAAAGCCGGGCCTGTCCATCATCCCTGCGGTGAGGTAAGCCATGCTCTCCATCACGTACGCTTTCACAGCCATCAAACAAAACTTCTCCTGCCAAACAGGAGCGAAGGAATCATACATAATTCAGATGCAAAATCCCACACTCAAGCCTGAAACTTAAAAGCACAACTGCAGTTTTCATGTGTTTAACATGTTATGAAATACTAACTAATAAAAAGTACTACTGCAAAACAATCATGAAAAATCGAAAAACATACATTCTTATTCATTACATTTACCATTCTAGACATTTAAAAGATCAGTGTACAAAAGCCTGTGCTGAGATTACAGAAATGCAAAACCTCTAGCCATTTCTAAAGGAGTACAGCCAAAAGAACCCCAACATAATCCTTGCACTTCGCCAATACAAAGCACAGAGATTTAGTTTATTACCTGAATTAATCCAAATTCACTCAGTTTCTTATTGAATTGCTTCCGGGTACAAGCATACTCTGCTGTCATTTCTTTAAAAAAAAAAAAAAAAATCCATCTCAGACCAGCAGAACTGGGAGGGAGCATCCCTGCCAACAGCCGCCTGCTGCTGACGGACTGTCACCCGCCAACCCCCGCCCCGGGGACCCCCTCGCTGCCGCAGCGGCTGTACTTGGTGACAAACACCCCAAAGTGATGGTGCTGCTCAAGGCTGGGAACAGCGCGCCAAAGGCTTTTAACCAACAACCTGATGGGGGAACCTGCACTCTCAGAGAAGGCACGTTTTAGTGCTATAATTGGTTGCTTTATACAGGGATTTCTGTTACCATTTTGGGTAGAAATCAATTTTATTACTTATTGCTGCGTATAAGCTTTGAGCCAGTTGTTCAAGTGGGAGATGTTACGGGAGATTACACCTTCTCAAAGCAACAGTATATAGGCTGTTCTCTTAGTAAGAACATTTTACCTCAGAAAAATGAAAGGCAATACATTTCCACATATGAACTGAAAAAGCTTCAGTGTTAAAACACTGTAAACAGGCTTTTAATAAAAATTTTTAAAAAAAATATTTTAGTGTTTTAAAGAAGTCAAAGCATGTTATGACTGACAATATAGTGATGCTGTTACGAACAAGACTTGTGTTAGTATTCTGAATTAACTGCATTACATGCCTTGGGGACATCAGTTTTTGCACGGCATCCAGCAATCCAGAACACCCAATTCACCCACCTATCAATTTTTTAATCATTCCAGCAGATGCGCTGCCCATGCTAAATCTTCCACTGTTCAGGATATTCATGGCAACCTGTGAAGGAAAGGAATGGTTTTCAGGCAACGTTGTTGCGCGACCCTTCTCCTCGGGCCACGCTGGCTACTGCCTCTTGCTGCATCTTCTCGTGCTTTCCTGGATTTCGTTTGTCACTGGAATGTGCTTCCTGCCCTGTGACCCGCCTCACACCGGCCTGCGCAGCATTCAGCATCCCTGCACCAATGCTTCAAACCCAGGCTTTTAAGGTGACCTACCACATCCAATTTCATATGTGAAATAGCTTTCAGATGCTGATGAACCAGTGACCTGGAAGTAATCCTCTATTCCAACCGCATTAAGGTAAAATGCGGATAAAAATGCATTTCTCTGCAACTAGAGAAACACCACGCAAACTAGACAGCACTAATGAAGTTTATCAGAGGCAGGAGAAAAACAGAATATTGTTTAATGTTTGTACACAACACCAAAGCTAAACATCTCTGCAGCTGACCTGCGAGAGACGCTTTCCTGCTTCAGATACCTTTCAGCAACACAAAAGACAAGGGAACAGGAATGAAATACAGATCCATAATGTACAAAAATAAATTCTGAAATCTAGCATTACTGTTTCTTACCAAGAGAAACCTGGGTGACTCAGTTCAAAGACTGTAAAGAAATTTAGCAGAAAAGTCAGCTCCTACATTTTAATTTGTGATAACTATCTGAAGAAGAAACCACAAAGATCTTCTTTTAATACGACATTAAAGAGAATTGTTGCATTCAGCATTTCGCTCTGGACTTGCCAGCGACAGAAGGAGTGAGAAAACCGAGAGGGGCCGCTACGAACAGCTCTGCAAATCCAGACGTCAGAGAAAGGCTACAACAGCAAAGGGCCCGGCGGTAGCTTTACTGCCATCACTCTTCTCTGGCGCGACCAAGAGGAGCCAGTGCCAGGGGAGCCTTTCCGTGTTCTCCCCCCGTTCTTTTCCTGTGCCATTACCTAATGCTGGAAAAGCACCTGACAGCCACGGGGCCTTGGACAGGATCTGCACTTCCCTCCAACCGCTTCCCATTATACTCATGTCTTTCCCTCCCCTTCTGCACACTCCACAATTCTGGCTGTAGGAAACAGCAGCAGACATTTCCCTGATTCAGTTCAGGAGTTCTGTTGAAAAAGTTGCTCCCTTTTCTAAGAGAACAGTACACCATGAAAAACAATAAAAAGTCAAACAAGTAGTGGAACCAGCTCTGTAACTGTACTGAGAAGAAATACACACAAATCCGAAATTATGCTATTTAATACAAAGCATATAAGGTAAAGTGAGAAGCGCGTCCTCCAATATTCTTCAGCTTGGCAAGATGTTACCAATAAGGAAACTTCAGTACAGAAAAAAAAAAACCACCAAAAGTCTCCTTCAGGCTTTTCAAAATCGTCAGTAGTTGTATTTACTGCTTACCTTAAATCCCCCTCCTACTTCTCCAATGACATTCTCTATCGGCACTTTTGTGTTTTCAAAATGTACTTCACAAGCTGAAAGACAGAGTGAAGAGCTGCTGAATTATTATGTAGAAACATTTAAAAGACATTCAGGACACAACTGATTCTTTTTGTAACACGTAGTTTTCCTAACGCACTGTTTATGACAGAATTACATGTGCTTTGCCAAAGAAGTTAGAATTTGGGAAAAGCCTGTAGCTGACATCAATTACTGATGTAAAATATTCAAAATGTAATTAATGTACATTGTGTAAACAGAGAACTATAGTTTTGTCTCTGTTTTAAGGCACTGACACAGCAGCCAAGTCCCAATGATAGAAGGTGAAAAACTATAATCACCGGAGAGCTTAAGGAGAGCCTGTGAACGCTGACTTCTAGATTAAAGCCACCTGGTCACTGAATCTCCCCAGTCATTTGTGTCACTGCGTAGCTGGGGACGCTTCACACGCACAGGAAGGAATGCTACGCCAGGGATATCTTACTGCAGGCCCTGCACTAGGGGAGGACTCATAGGAAAAGCATGGTAAAGAAACATGAAACTGATGCTGTTACACAGAACAGATATCAATTTGCCTCTGAATTAGGATTATCTAAACAAATCAAAACATTAAAATAATTTCTGTTAACAATTTTAAGTGATTCTTACTGTTGGATCCTCGAATGCCTAACTTATCCTCTGGTTTGCCATGAGTGACTCCACCAAAATCCCGCTCTACGATGAAGGCAGTGATTTTGTCTTTGAGTTGCCCATCTTTATCAACAACCTCTGTCCTAGCAAATACTGTGAAAATATTGGCAAGGCCACCGTTTGATATCCACACCTGTTTTGAGAGGAAAGATGTGTAAGAAATACATTTATTCTGATTTTGTGAGCGTTGTTCTTCAGTGTTTCCTAAGAGACTAGCAAAGAACAGAGACAAATTGCTGCTGCTTCCCTTGGGTTCTGGTGAGCGTTCTGCTGCTAGTTTTGCCTCTTGTGAACACATTTCCAAGGGAAGTTGATCACAGAATGGTAAGTTTAGAGCAACTATAAAAATAGGTTGCAATATAGATTGGAATTAAATTAAAATCCATAGTGCATTTTCACAACAGCTTGTATATCCTGCTGCTCGCGGCACCCGAGGGATACGAGGGTAATACAGGCTGTAGAACCACTCTGACCAAAATCATTTCAACTGTGATGAGGAATTCTCTGCATCAGGCCACATACGTACGGCCTCTCCCACAGGACGGGTCTCCTCACATCACAGACAAATGATCAACAACCAGCGATGAAGTCTGCAACGTAACAAATACTGCTGAACCCAGTACACCTCTGCCTTTCTTAAAGGTTTTATTTTGCCGTTGTTTCTTTCAGCAGAAATGTTCCGAGCAGCTCAAGTTTTCTTTCAAAAATACTTACAAAATCCAGCCTGAAGAATGAAGAGGGGAAACCATGATTTCAGGTTTCTTTTTGCCTATGCTGTCACAGAGGGGGCTAATTAACTAACTAACTAACTAACTACCCACCCCTCCCTGAAGCTGAGCACCATGAGCTGGCGACGCAGAAGGAACCTGGGAGAGGCTTTTCCTGTCCTTACCAGGGGGCTGGTGAAGGTCATTCCCTGCACAGCGTGCTTTTCTCTTCTCTTTGGCCCCAAACCAACACAGCTTCTCTTTTCGACACAGGCATTCTGCACTAGCTTGGAAACCTCAAAATTCTGATGCCGCTGCCCAGCTACCTTCTGACTCAGCAAAACTGCCTGCCTGCCATGCTGCAAAAGGCAGAGGTGATTTCTATAAACTCGTAACAAACACCTGTCATATTTGCCGTCTGTGAGCGGATACCTTGGAGCCATTTAATAGGAAGTATTTCCCATCTTCACTGAGGGTTGCTCTTGTCTGGATGGACGCAGCATCACTTCCACTACAAGCCAAACGAGTTATTAATGTTTAAAGAAATAAACACGCTTTAAAAAACAAAACTCCATCTTTTCCCTCTTCCCATCCTTCACAAAGGAATGTTTACAGTAGTATTAAATAGTAGTATATAAATTTAAGTTTTTAACTAACATGGAAACTTACTAGATTTAACAGCTCTAAAGAAATCTGCCTCAGTTACCTGAGGGGACATTTCTGCCGATTAACACGTACGTTATCAGTTTTATGACACGACCAGAATGTGCAGAATGGCACATAACCAACTTTTTTGAGATACACATTGAGTCTGTCATCCTGAAACACAAGTTTAAAATGTCTAGGTTTTTCCTCAAAAATTCACACCCTGGGTTTATATCCTAAGCGAAAAAAGGCTCAAGAGAAATGAAAAATAAACACGTGACCATCCCTCTCAATGAGCACCTGGGCACATCTAAGACTTTCTACAGGAGCAAAATCAGCAGGTGAATTACAACAAAGCCGTGATTCTGTGATTCTGTAAAAGTTCACGCCTCCTCTCCAATCACCTCTTTACTGCAGAATTAAGCAGCAGCACACCATCTCCCCCTCCCTCTTCCATAAATGAAAAAGCCCCAACAGCTCACCTCGGGCCTCCAGCTGAAGACAGTTGTTACGTTTTTGGAACAGCCAAATCTCAGCTGGTGTTTTAATAGGGTCAGATTGCTAAAATCCAGTTCTAAAAATGATTGTTTCTGTGCACGAGAACTAAGGCTCTAAGAAGACTGAAGTTAAAGTTACTAAGATCAGCAATCTTTTAAAATATTACTGGGCTAAATAAAGAAGTTAGAAGAATTTCAGAACATGGTTAGCCCTTGGTTTTTGTCCTGTGCGTTATTTCCAAGTCCCTGCCATGGACCACTGTTGAAGGATCTGCACTAGTTTAAATGTGACCTGCAAGTGGGATGGATTTTAGAGGGTCAGGACTCAGCCTAGGACTGTTGAATAAAACCCACGACTGATGGCTGGGAGGTATCTACATCACAGCAGCGTGAAAATCAGCAAGTACATCAAATGCTCACTGTGGGTCATTCCAGCAGACAAGAATTCAGAGAAGACAGTTTTAAACTACGGTTTTGTATGGACAAGTGAGATCCAACTTCAAACACCCAACTGGTCTCAGTCCTTCACTCAGTTTCCTTCACAATGACGTAGGAAACCTGCCTGGGTGTTTTTAAGAAAACTACCTCTTCTGCATTAACAGAATTTGCAACGTTAGCAACTGTCCATGAAAAAACATAATAAATGTAACTTTATCTTTGAAATGAAACTGCTGCTACAAAGGTGCCTTTTCTAAACTCTAAGGAAAGACCAAAACTTCCTCCTATTGATTTTGGTAGCTCCTTCAATGCAGGCTTTAATAATGTTGAAGGAGAACTGAAAGCGTCCTCGAACAGTCACAGCACATTTTTTCTAACCCAGCTCATAGTATCCTTTCAAGGCATATTCAGTAATGCCAGAAATAAAGTGGATGAATCCCTGGGATGGGAACAACAGTTAGTGATTTCTTGGAAACTGCCATAAGCAGCACATTGGGAAAAAATTAATTACATGATTTGAAGTGTACCTTTAAAAAAAAAAAAAAAAGACTGACCTGTATACTGAAGCCATAGGCACCAAATAATAAAGATTGAATATATTAACTGATCACTGTAATGAAGATGAAAATAATAAAAGAAACAATTTTGGTGTTTTTTTGAAGCTTTTATGGTTACAAAACCAGTACCTTCCAGGCTCAGTGAGACAAAAAGCTGCAATGTGCTCCCCGGATGCCAGTCTCGGCAGGTACTTTGCTTTCTGCTCATCAGTGCCAGCAATGAGGATTCCCTAAATAAAGAATTAATAGAAAACTTTTCAGCATCAGCCTGTGTAAAAAGAAATGAAGCAGAGAAGCTTAGCCAAGTTCGGGAAGCTTGATTTGCAAGTTTTATGGCATAACAAAAGACGTTTTAATAAGCAACGGACATTATTATTTATCAGACATGAAAAGACGTCAGTTATCATCACATATGATATATGTTCAATGCCCATAAGCAATGGGCTACTGTTCAGACCGCCTTCTAGGGCAGGGTTCACTATTTATGCTCTAAGTGAAGACTTAACTGTTGCTCTGAAAGGCCCTGAGATAGTCCTGTCTTTATAATTTGTCATACCTTCATTACTGTCACTGTAATTTTATTTTAATAACCTCAAAACCAGCAATTTTCACAGCTCCTAATGAGAGAACAGAACACATGAGATTTTCTAAGACTTATCATCTCAATGTTGCCTGGACTAACGATTTTCCTGTGTACTTTGTATTTAGTCTTAATGCTGCACAAGTCTTACACCGAGCCACGGGCAGAGGATGTTGGGGGGCACAGCGGGGGTTGGCGGGCACACCAACAGCCAACCTGACATCAGAATGTTCCACCTGAGCTCTGCTTCGCCAGTAATTCTTAGTTGTTACTCTCACACTCCACATTTAAACGAACTTCACCCCACCTTCTCTATCAAGTTGTGTAGAACTACTTGACAGGAGAGCAGAGCGTTACCTTCAGCCCAATAGCCTGATGAGCTGCCAGAGTGACTGCGATAGATCCGTCTAACGAAGTGATTTCTCCCAAACGTGCATACATGGTATTTGATAGACCGAGACCACCTGCAACGAATACTGTCTTTTATTCAAAGTAGATACCTTAACATTCAACTTGCCAATTCCCCCAAGAAAATCCCTTTCAAGTACAGAAACATCAAGAATATAACAGTCAGCTGGGGAGTGTCTTGGTATAGACAGGACAGAGTATGTCCACAAACAAGTACTGCGTTGCCGGAAGAATGCACTGTGAAAATGGTAACTTTTTTTGATGAGCATGAGTTGTGCTGGACTTAGTTCTATTCAGAAAGCTGTGTTTGTGTTCAAGTGTGTATCTGTTATGTGAAAAGGGTAAAAGATTCAGTATAAAAATTGCTCTGGTCTGAATTCTGTGCTTAGAGATAAAATGAATTTTTTGGTGACGTCTCCACGCTACGTTACCAAGCCAGACAATTAACCCCCGTACAGCCCTGGGGCTGACCAGCTGCAGCCAAGCAGCAGAGGGAGCGGTGCTGGACAAGTCCCAGCACAGACACAAGGACAGGCTGTCCCCAGCCTCAGCAAACACGGCACAAAATGACCTAGACAACAAAACCGCCACGAAACAGTCCCCAGGCAGTTTCCCCCCCTCCAAACTGGTACTAAGGGAGGATAAAATACAACACTTTGATGTCCGTCATCAAAAAGTATGAATATATCAAGCAACAAACTTGACACCAGCACATCCGTTTTGGAGGAATTTTGTGATCCGCTGCTGCAAATGCAGAGACTATTTGTAAGGAGCTTGAAAAGAACATAAGTAGGATAAACCAAAGCTGCATCTGTCAGAGTCTAATGATCAAGAATTTTGTCATCAGGACTAGAAGTCCCATTCCTTGTAATTTAAGTCTATTTTATATATTAGTTCTGAATAAATAACTTTATCTAATCAAGATAGTCTTATGTCCAGGTTAATAATTTTCTACTTGGGACAGTGGATTAAGTCAGGATAACAAATACCTTATTTCAGCAGATGTCTCAATAGTCCTGCTATTTTACGTGTAATGAATAAATGCAAGAACAACAAGTCTCCCCGATACCACGCACACACATCACTGCCTCTTAACACCTTTCCCCTTCAGAGCACGCTTCCATGGATTAAAACTCCCACTCCTCCTGTCTATACGCTCGTCCTTCTTTTCCCGTTTCTAAGTGGTGCTGGGCTCAGCATTCAGCTACTGATGATGTGCAGAGTAATTCCAATGACGCCCATCTTAAAGAGCGACATTATTCCATGATTTACATGAGCTTCATTTTTCCCATTAATGTTCTGCATTTTAATGCTTCTGGCAAATATGCCACTATTCCAAACCATTATGAAAAATACCATGCACTGCACGAAGCACCGAATACGTGTGACTGAAGTATGACAAGCACCACCAATGAAAATACAGCAGGTTTAAACTACAGAAAATGGGAAATAACCTCATTAAAAGCATATTATTTGTAGTGCAGAAAAAAGTTGCTTTCTTATAGCACGGTGATAGCTTTCCATCTTCTGGTTTTTATGCAGCATACAAGAAAACAGGACTATGATTTTCTACGAGTAGGCTGAATGGATTGTGACCTTTTACACACTGGAAGCTGAGAGAGTATTATTTCACAAGCTTCAAAACAATGCAACATCAAAACAACAATGACATTTTATTAAAGTATGAATTCTATGTCAAATACATCGCCTTTCAGACTCTTTAAAAAAAATTAACAGGGTGGGAAACTTATTTCCACCGAAACCATCTTCTGCAGATGGTCAAACATAGTTGTGTCTTCCTCTGAGTTGTTCTCTTTAAAGTTATCTTCTTTTATACTAGACAATAGATGATGCAAGGATATAATTTCTTTATAAATTTCATGGAAAATATTAGTTTCAATCCAAATTTTTATTTTATGCATAAGATTACCGTTTTCTTGAAAATTCCTTTGCAAGTTTAAAGGTTAATCCACTGAGGAACTAATGGCTCTGATCTCAATTAGCACCATAATGTCCTTTAAGACATAAACTTTTTGTTCAGTATTGAATAGGAAAGAGTTTTTACAAAGGCTATACTTGTAATGAATAGATATTATACTTTCACACTTCTCTAAGGTCAAACACATTCCCATCTGCCAACGACAGGCGACAGCTTTGATTGATCAGTTCCATGAGACGCCGTAGTTTGGACCCACTGTCATTTTAGGAACCATGAGCAAGACCTGCAAGTCCCGCAGAATGTCAAGCTGCTCTACTGCATCCAAAAAAAGCACAACAAGGAAAATGCTCTGCCAAGAGGAATTTACACCATCTAAAATTAGTTATCTAACTTAGGCACCCAAGGTAGGAGCATGCAGAGCTCCCTACAGAGCCAGCAGACGAGCTCAGTGCCCTGCAGCTCTTTATTAACTAGATGAAGCCTCAGCTCCTAATTTAGACGTCCAAGGCAAAGGACTATACACAGGACATTTTGCAAGACCCAAAAATGCATTACTTAATGCAGACTACTGGGTTATCCTTCTGTGGTCATTCACTCACCATATTCCTCTGGAATCTGCATGCCAAAGAGACCCAGGTCCTTCAGTCCTTTTAAAGTTTCAGGTGGGATTTTTGCATCTTGATCAATCTTCTTAGAGTCCACTACAAATACAGAAGGTTTTATAATTTACAACTCTGTTTCTTAGTACAGAAAAAATCTCTGAGACTGCAGCATTCCCACATCGGAGCCAAGGTCGCTGTGTACTATGAGTGAGCACTGTGACCTCTAACCTAATAACGCACAGGACAAGGGGCTGCTGGGGCACCATGTCCCTCCCTGCTGTCCCTCTCGTCTTCTCAAGACCCTTTAGAACAGACATAATGCTTGCTGCAGCAGACACGGGCACACTTCTCATCCTGAACTTGACAAGAAGTACTCTTTCTAGCTTCAGCCTGACGTTACTGTCCTCTTTGCCCTGCTCCCACTGTGGCTGGAACAGTCTCAGACCCTGAACTGGCTCCTGTAAAACTAATAACGCCGTGGGTTGGCTGGGGGCTGTTTGCGGCAGCCCCACACCCCAACCCGTCCTCCTCCCTCCAAGTGAAAAACGATCATTTTCTTGCCTTTTGACAACGATCTCATAGACAAGTCCTAAACATCACAGCGGGAGGTCTCAATTCTGTTTCTGAAGAACAACGCCCCACTGAAGTAGCCCACGTTATTACACCATCAAAGTCAAAATACAGAACCAAGTGGAAGGTCCCAAGAATACCAATTATGGCTGTAAAGCCACGACATCCAGGAAAAGGACTTGAAAGTGGGAAAAACGGTTTTTATTTCATTTTCTCAAACATTTCTATGTGGTTGTGCACATTAGCAGATTCCATGACTAGAATAAGTGAAGTATTTCCAGGATTTTCAAACTGAACTACGTCTAGGTCACGATTAAAAAAACAAAGGTACGTAAATGAGTTAATTACAAAAATCTTGTTCTTATGAGTTATTCAAATTCTTGGGGAACTACAAGAGCTGTTCTGTGCTGTAACAATGAAAATAAACAAGAACTGTATTAAGCAGCTCAGGAAGGCTGTAAGCTGCAGCAAAAGGAACACAAGCCAAAAAGTACACAAAAAGAAGTAATTCTGCAAAAGCAAAGGTATTTTCCTAAAAGAATCTGAAATGACGATGCAAATTCTATATTAAATATAATAATGGGAGGCAACTAAACATTCTGATGCTCTTCTAAGAGACGTTATTCAAAAAGAAAATTCATTTTAAAAAAGACTTTTCATTCCCCACACTAATTTTTTAGCTACATAGTGCAAGACACATATTTGTGGTAGCCATCAGCTGTTCTGGGGAGAGACAGGGCATTTTTTTACCTCTTCCTCCGTTGTGCCCACACAGACCTTCCTGTGGTGTCTGGACACTGTCACGCTTCACAATGACTGTGCTGAGATGAGTTTCCTTACCTGGTGCCAACCATACCAAGTTTCTGACTGTTTTAGGCTGCTCTCCTAACCTATTTTTACCACACCCATAAATTACCCCGGATAACTAAACAGGAGTAGCTGTGAATTCAAACAAAGATGAGCAATTTCCACCTTCAGTTAAGATTCTGTAATATGACATTTTTTTTCCTCCCTTAAATATCAAGTTTTTTACTCAATAAATGATGTTCCCCAACAGAACAAAGAATTAAAAAATGTAATCTGCATAAATTCTTAATTTACTGCTAGTGAGCAACATGACAATTTTATCGTTAGAATTACCTGAATCTCATAAATTGTTATCTATGACAAACATAGGCTTCTTCGAACTCCTGCGGTGTTTGGCAATCTACACCTAGTATCTTTGTCAGCGGGAAATGTGAGACGATACCATTTAACTGTCCCACAAATTGCTGTCTGTAAAAACCAATTTTCTACAATTGTTCTAGAATTGGCTTATCTATTGCACCGGTAATAGAAGAAACACCCTGCAACTCTATCAAGAGTGTATACAACTAATAGGACTTTTCCCAAATAGAATCACTTCTCTAATGCTGAAAAAACATAAATGCTTTTCATTTTTCATAGCTTCTTAATGAATCATCATATAGGAATATCTCTGCTGAATTTTGCTAAACCCACTTTTAGTACAGCAGGATAGTTAAAAAGTTTCAGAAAAATTTCACAATACATGAAGCCATAAATAGCGTTACTCAACTGAGCTAAAAACAATTTCAAGTCCTACCTCTACAGAATTCTTTTACTTCCTGTGTATTTGTGGTTTTTTTTCTGTTTCAAAGATTTATTTCTTCTCATCAGCATCCAAATACTCCATATAAAAAACGCCACAAATGAACATGACTATAGAATCAGCAGCACCACATGACTGGCGACAAATGCATAAGACAACTTGAATAATTAAAGTATAATAATCTTACTCAACGGCTATAGTTAAATCAGTGCAATCACTAAATCACTTGCATGAATAAGAAACCAATAACTATACCTTCTTCACTGAAGAATTTTTCTACAGGTCCTACGAACTGGTTGATCTCCTCTAGTTCTTCATTGCTAATTTCTGGATAAGGAAAAACTTCTTCCTAAAATACAAGGCAAATTTTTATTTTACTTAACAAAAAAGCATGAATCATGCAATTGAAAGAAAAACTCAAGAACATATGCCTTTCAAATACTAGACTCTAAAGAACTGTGAAAATTAAGAATTGTGGAAAACGTTCAGAAACAGCCTTATCCACAGGGCTCAACCTTGCTACATACCAAAATCAAATCAGACTGTCATTACCTGAAAAACAGAAACAACAGAGAAAAACGGAGAGCCTTTAAGACTTAAGAGGATGCAAAAATCCTTCATCAACCATGAATTTTGTCAGTGTAATCCCACTTTGGGGTTAAAAAAAAGTTAGTTAATTTTAATTTGTATCAGAATGAATGCAGTGTTCTAATGTTTTCAAAGCTCAGCCCATAAACGCTGTCCCATGGAAACTCACAGCACATTCCACCTGCTCGGTGTCACTGGTACAAAGGTTACCGAGTTCCACATCGCTCCTTATCACCACCCTGGGATTTTGGTCATTAACTGGGAGCTGGATGACCTGACAGGCTTGAATAAATAAAAAAATCCAAGCAACTAACACAAGAAGTGAAGTAAAAACATGAGATGCATGCTCCTAATTTTTATAATCTGCCCTCTATTAAATAGAAAAGTCTCCCTCTACCCAAAGAAAACTGTCCACAATAGTCTGAAGGATCATGTTAGCTTCAAAAATTCCGTAAATCTAGTAAATGCTACAGTTTTTCCGAAAACTATTTATATAGAAATTTGAGAGGAAAAAAAGGGAAACATGAACTGGGGTTTAACGTGATGGAGTCTGACTGCAAACTGTCATAACACTTTACTTGACAAGGTCTGTTTTGGGAGACTTTATCGCTCAACTCATTTCAGTGGATTTGAGTTATTTTTTCTTTCAATTTATTGAACTGTAATTTCTGATAAATACATACTCCAAACCTTGCATTAACAAGCATTGTTTTAATACAGTGCCACATCTCAAATTTGTAACTTCTTTGTCCAGTGGCATCTCAAGACACAAGAACTACAACCTTTCCTGTAAAAAACTGTAAGCAAAAGTTTCCATAAAACATTGTTCCCTGAAGCAAACAGAGGGCAAACTGACACCGAGCTGCGGCAGGCGGCTGCGCCCAGCGCAGAGAGGAGCGTGTTTCTGTGGGGATCTGCCGGGCTGGCAGGCTCAGGGGGCCGTGGGCTCAGGGGGCCGTGGGCTCAGGGGGCCGTGGGCTCAGGGGGCCGTGGGCTCAGGGGGCCGTGGGCTCAGGGGGCCCGTCCGCCGCCGGCTGTCCCTGAGCCTTTCGAACTCCACGACGCGCTCTGTCTGCACAGGTGCAAACGGCTCCGTTAATTACACCCAGCTCCAGCCGCGGGACGGCTGACACACCTGAGAGACCAGGCCGGCCGCAGGGGGCCGCAGCTGTGGCCGCAGCCGCGGCCTGTCTCTCCCTCCTCTCCCCAGCGCTCCCTCGGGCGCCGCGGGGCCCCCGCTGCCTGTTACCGGTGCCCCCACCGCGGCCCGCCCGCTCCTCCCCCAGACCCCGCCGGACGCCCCCACAGCCGCGGCCCGCGCCCGCCCTCAGGCGCCGCCCGCCCCTCACCTTGCGCAGCGACCCCAGAAAGAGCTCCTTGGCGAAGGCGGGCCGGGGGACGGCGGTGCGGAGGCGGCGGGCGGCGGGGAGCGCGGCGGGCAGCGGGAGGGCGGCGCGCAAGGCCCGCAGCATCACCCCGCTCATGGCCGCCGCCATCTCGCCTGACGCCGGCGCACGGGCACGTGACCGCGTGACGCCAGCACGTCCCCTCCCGTCGTCCCCCGCGGGGCCGGGGCTCGCCAGGATCGCCGCGGTAACGCGCCCGCCCGGCCTTCGGTCCCCCGGCAGGGGCACGCACGGGCCAGCGGCATCCGCCGGTCGCAGGCCGCGCGGTGGCCAAGAATTGCCATAGAAACGGGACCCGCGGGGAACGAAGCCACGCACGGCCCCAGCGGGACCGGCCCCGGCCCCCCGCCCTGCTGGAGCCCCTCACAGCCCTCCGCCAGCTTCGGGCCTGGCGACCCCCCAGCAGTAGCTACAGACATTGAGTCAGACAATAAAAGTGTTTTTTGGAACACGCAGGATGTCTCTGAGTCCCCTCCCTGAACCAACACGAAAGCATCGCTGCAGCGCAGGAACGCGCGCCCCCGCCAGAGACCGGGGGGGGTGGGGGGGTGTCACCTCCCCCCCGTTGCAGATGTGGCCGAGGTGCTGAACTGCACACCAATTCGACAGAAATCACCGCAAAGGCTCCATCCAAACCCTACTCGGCCTCGTCTGTGTGTTCATCTCGGAAGCTGACAGCCCCCCCCCGCAGTGTCCCTTCACTGGTGCTGCTGTTTCCATCGGTAACCAAGTGCCAAAGACAAACCACCACGACCCAAGGTAAATACTGCGCTGAGGATGCTCTGACCCCTATTTCTTTGGCTTTCATCTGCCATGCCTTTGACAGCAGTTCTTGCTTTATGAAAAAACCCCAAGTGTCAAACCCCTGCAGATTGCGGCACTGCTGACCCCGATACCGACCGCGGTTAGGAAACACGCACGGCTCCGTTTCTGTACCAGAGGCCACTGGTCAGGGTTGTTGCATCACCGCCCCAAGCCTAGTGTTCTCAGCTGCAGGTGGGTGAGAGCGCTCACTGACACATAAGTATTTTATGAATACTAAACTTCAGTAAAATTAATGTGTTTGAAATATTTCTTTCAAGTCTTTTAAAGGCTGTCTTTACTGCCTCATTTTAAGGATCACCATGTCCTGCTGCCCTTCATTCTTCAGCTGCCCTCTTTTTGTTTTGCTCTGTGAAGAGACTTTCAGAATGCTAGGGATTTAAGAAAATGGCAATTAACAAAAGAACAAGTACTAAAGGTAGACACAGGCCTAATGAACCGATTTACTTTGCTTACTTATTTGCTTACTTCACTTATGACTTGTAAAATGTAAATCCTTTAATCCTGTAGTCCAAATGATTTACCATCTGGGTTGCCTCTCAGGCACCATATAGCAACTTGGGGATAGGAAAGGCCTCCGAAGGTGACGGGGAAAAGAAAGAAAACGTATCTGATCTCCAGCAGCTTTGCTCACTGTTTTTTGTGTGTCTGAATATATGTATTCACATTGTGGGAACCCTCAGATCCCGAGCATTTGCAAGCAGACGGGTACGTGCAGAGCCCTGTGCTCACTGACCAGCCTAACTGAAGCCAAAGGTATCACACAGGTATGGAATGCTGTACACCAGGGAGGAGGTGACAAATACTTCACTCGGTTGGTGAATCAGCCAGTGTCGAGTCCAAACACGTGCAGAACTATCTATTATAACCATTAGTTGTGGGTAACACGCAACTGCTGAGTGCTCGTTTTGTGACAGTCTCTTGAAGGGTGAGTTATTGATGGTCTTTGTACGAAACATGGATACCTTATATTTATGGGAGAAAAGCCAGCCCTCTGCTAGCCCTTTGATAAGGGCAATGGGCTGTCCTAAAAGGCAGATAAAGATAGCCCAAAAGGCTACCTGCAGGACCCTGCCTCTCTGTAAGATTACAATACTTTCACAGTTTCGCGGTTGCAGGAATACAGGAGTACCGACGACCAAAACTGATCCTGAGCTTCTAATCTCACATGTTCAGTTCTGGTTAAGTAAAGTTGTCCAACTTCTTTTAGTTTTGAAAGGTGGAAGACCAAGAGATGATGTCTAGTCCTATTGGGGAAATAAAAAAAAAAGGGTGGGGAACAATGCGATGGCACCAGCACTTTGCAGTCATTGGGGTGGAGTGAGAACACGTTACTGCCTCTACAGCGTGCTTGTATCTAAAGCTGGCTGATGGTATGGATAGTAAGAGTAAAAAGCCTGCACTGCTGCTTGGCCTCATGACACATCGGGTTAATTGCGCAGAAGGCCTTGCCACGTGACATCACTGAGAGGGAACCTGCCTGGCGCTGCGGTGAAGTGGTGGGCTGCTGAAGAGAGGGTGACGCCCCACCAATGCCACATCTGGGTTCTGGACAGAGGTGGTGGCAGCTAAGACATCCTCCAGGGAATCAGGAGAAGAGGTGTGGGTCCAGTGACATCCTCCTCAGACTAAAGGACGCAAGTGCCAAAGCTGAGGCCACCCTCTACTGGGACAAGTCAGACCTGTTCTGGTCAGTACAAAAAGGGGTGATCTGGCAACTTCAAAGAAAGGATAAAGAAAGAGCACAGTAAAAGACTGCTTGAAGAAAATAATCCAAACAGTGAAAACAAGGCTAGGCGGTTGGGAAACAGCAGGAAAATGATGCCTCATCAGGAAATTGAAAAGGACTGAATGAGCAGCCAGCACGCTCCACCCTGTGCATGCACTCACTAAGCATGAGAATGGGATCCTGAGCATATCCTAAAGAAATACCTGATTTTTTTTTTTTCAATTGCAGAACAAAGCACAGTGGATGATAGCATATCCGCAGCACAAAACTACAAGCAGACTAGCACTTGCACATAGAGAATCCGCTTTGTTTCTGCACTGACACAAATGGTGTCACACCATTTATTTTGTCCCATGGTGTCACAATGGTGTCACACCATTTGTTTTGTCCCAGGCAACTCTTCTTGATGTTGTATATAACTACAGTTGAAAGCACACTCCTGGCAGCTGCAGTTCTCTGCAGCTCTCCGTAACGCTTAATTCCACTGCTCTGACCTATAAACAACTTCAAACTGCACTGCACAGACCTGCACAATGCTGCTAAAAACAAGTAATAGTTTTTGTTTTCTGCTTCAGCAACATGCCCAGCCTTTTTTTCCCCTCACTTTAATTTGCAGCCCACCTCTGCTGTCTCTGGCACTCCACATTCATCCACATGTTCCTACCATTTCAGCTTCCTTTGGAAGTGTTAGACCACTCTTCGCTACCTTCCTGGACCAGCTAATCCCTCTGCTGTTAGACAGCTCTTCCTAAGTCACATTTTGTGATCAACCATGACTACCGCAGTGACGGTCTATTCCACACAGAATTGCTTCCTTGAGAAGGAATTAATACAAAAAAGATATAGATCCATAAATGAGCATCATTAAATTATCCTGCAGTTTTCCTTTCGCTTTTACTCCACCCTATTTTTCAGTAGCTGCTTAAATAATGGTATTCAATAATACAAACATCTGATAATTAGCACCTTGAGACACAGATATTTTACTTACTGAAAAAGTGCCACTGTGGGTCTAAATTACTTTATAAAAATATTCACCAGTCTTTGCAGCACTTCCAGGAAAACAGACAGAATTCCTTCAGTAGCCTCTCCTCCCTTTATGCAACTGTTGTTTTCTCCTTTATAATCAGACAGATGGTAGGAAAGTTTTGTACTTGAAATTCATAATTGTCTTCCCCGTGGGCATATGATGATGTGCTCATTGCATCATCTCTCCTGTCTCTGAATATTTAAAAAAAAGTTGGCTTACAAATTAAATCTTGGGAAAGGTGAGAGCAGGAACTGGTATTTCCACTTTTGCTCCTGGTCACATGCCGTGGAAGTGATGTGTTTGAAACACAGATGTTAACACGGTCACTGTATAAATACATCTGTCCAGGCTAGCGTTCATACAGAATGACTGTGCTGTGCCTATCATAAGTACCGCCTGAAAAAGAAACAAATACGTACTGTTAGTGACAGGGATTCCTCACAACTTAAGGTGGCACTTACAGGCAAATTGTGAATTAGCTCTGTCAGATTAAAAGGAAGCACTGAATTATTGTATGTTTTGAAGTATTTTATTTTCTGAAGTATTTTATTTCAAATAATAGTGTTACAATTTTTTCCTTACAGTCAAATAAGCTTTAATTTTTCAAGAGAGAGAAAACAGACCAAACATTGTCTTGAAATCAAGTAAAATTCTTGCTCTGTGAAGGAGATAACCTAAACGCTCAATCTGGGCAATAAGCTGTTGCTGCGGGATTCTGTACGAGCACATTTGTGGATAGAGAGACACAACGTGGATAGTAGAGGTTCTCTATCACACAAAACTGACAGTGATAGGGGAGAGAAGCAGGGTGGCTATAAAACCACCTCGCAGACACTGCACAAAGCGCATCTTGGCAGTACTAATGAACAGAGAAGGGAAATTGGCCAGAGCCTCTTTGCCAAAATACATTTTATTACACTCTGATGCAGGAGAGCAAGGAAGGAGCTCCATGATCCCAGGAACATTTTATTTATTTTTTTTAGGCCAATAATTTGCTTCATCCCAGACGAGGCATCTGTTCCTCCCCTCTTGTATATGGAGAGAAACAGATGACCCAAAGTGCAAGTGCTTTTGCACCAGCTTTTTCTTCAAGTTATTTCAAACCCACAGAGTGCGAGGAATCATTCCGGCTGCCTCCCCTGGGATTCATCGCTAATACACAGACACTTTTTTGCATGAAGCCATGCTGGCAGTTTACGTCATCAGGGCCACGAAATAGTCCAATAGTCCAGGAATCTGAATGCCCTAGTAGCAGAAAAAAATTAGAAAGAGTACAAACAGTTTCCTCCACCTTTAGGTATAAAATATACATGCAAACTATTTTGAAAAATTTAAAAATTGCTATAGCAGAAGAGTCAGCATATAAAGAAATTTTGAAAAATTGCTGAAATGCTGTGAAAATTCAGGGCTATAAATACCTAGGATGCTTAAAGTCCTACTTCGAATACTCAGTATGCATTTCTCATTGGGCACGTGAAAATGTTACTTCTTGTGACTGCTCTACAAAACTCAAGTTTTGAAGCACAATAGAAGCATCTCACACAATGGCTACTGCGTTTGTTTTTTTGTTTGTTTGTTTGTTTTTAAATTTGATTTTTAATTACAGCAAAGGCATTTTTGGAGGCTGCGGTAAGGGCTGAGGCAGAAGCAGAGACATGGGATTACCAGAAAGATGGAAAAGACAACATATAGGATGAATCATTAAATAAAAATGTTCTTCTCTTGTTGGAGATGGACATAAAGGAATATTAGCCAGTAAAATGAAAATAATAATCAGTGAAGAGCATATGATGAGCTTATAGAGGAGGAAAATGCTGCCAGGAGTTGTACCCACTGCATGAGCACAGTCCTGCCAAGGCCATGCACTTGGCATGAGACACACTCCTTGGGTTCCTTCCTCCCTCACCCCAGTGTGGCATTTGCCATGCAGCGCTCCCAAAGGCACCCTGCTCCTCTTTCCTGCCCCCTGTCCTGCTTCAGGAAACAGAGTGCTCCTGGCCAAGGATCACGTGCAAAGGAATGGCCACACGTACTCAGCACAGCTGGATCCAGTGCAATGCAACTCCACATCTGAAAGTCAGATTGTTCATTGAAAAAAAATTAAATAATCGTAATGGCAATGATTAATTAATTAGTTTCCAGATTTGGTTTCTTGTGATACCATTGCTAAATAACAGCCTCCTAACCTAGAAGATCTGCATAGTCCTTGCTTTTTCCATTTCCCTACATAGAAAAAAATAAAGCCCATTTCTTTGTCAAACACTTGTTAATGTATTATTTTGTAGCAGAAATGAGTCGTTGTAGAGAGAAAACGTTTTTCACTATGCATGCGTAACATTTCATTTGTGTTAGGATGAATTTACCCTATTCATCTTATTAAAGACAGATTATTCTTTCTTTGCCTATTATATATACCTATTTAAATCGCTTTGTCTAAATATGAAGAAAAAAATGAAAGCTGTAGTTGTGTATGTCATTTTACAACGGAGCTGATTAATTGTACGCTTCTGTGATTTGTTTGAGCTGGCTGTGTCTTGTGAACCATGATGCTAATTTCACATCTCAGTTATTGCAAAAATGCTAAATAAAGAGGATATTTTTCATAACATTTTATCCCTAAAAATATGCATTTATATGTATGGTAAAAATAATAAATCTAACCAGTTGAAAAAGTGATGGTTACAAGACAGCATCACCCACGCAACTTTCATTTAAGTCTTATTTAGCCTAGGAAGTACTTCAAGCAAAGATCTGCATTTAAGCATTTCTTAACGTTCATGAGCAGCCTCATCCTGCAGTTGATTTAGTTTTGCCACATAATATAGGATTTGGCTTTAATTCTTGAAATAATAGGAAACAAAAAGAATGTCTGCTAAAAAGCACACCTGAAATGAAATATTTTTCCATCATTTGTGAATTTTAGATATTTCTATCAAGTTATCTGTGCTATGTTCTCCTCTAGAAATTTTATATTAACAAAATATAGCAGCAAAAAATCACTAAGAGGCCAGTAAGTACGCTAAAAATGCAGTATGCTTCCTTTTGAAAAAAGCATATATAATGCAGCTATAATACCAGTAAAGATTTACTGTGGGATGTAACCGTAAGTACATTGTTCATCTTATGCAAATAGGCCTGCCAGTACATACGCATGCTGAAATGTGATTTATCACACAATGCTAACAGCATCATAATTCTGATATCCTGTGACCGTTGTTTGAATGACTGCAGGAAAAACCCTAGAAGTTGGCTTAATATTTCAAGCTCAATCTGAAGTGCTGAGGGATACGCAACAGTGTATGGAAGATACTCCGGACTCTGTGTGACCAGGGCCTGTGATACCATGCAAGAAATTTAAAAATCATTGAGGATCCCAAATCTTACCTGTGCACAGGTTGTAGCTGAGGAATAAAACATCACACAACTATTATATATACTCCAAATAAATATATGGTAAAACATCTGTTGTTATGAAATTCCTGAATGAAAAGCAACCGTTGAGGCCAACTGGAAAAAGAAGTTAAATAGAACTCAAGACTTTTAAGCCAACAAAAACCTGACGAGAGATACAGATAAAACATAACTCAGAAGTAAAAGGTATGAAGTTCTTCAGGTCATTTTCCTGTCATTTCAATATTGCATTGCTTTATTTCAACGAAAATAATACAGAAAATACCTGGAAAGTAACCCCCTCTTAAAACAATACTGTCTAGAAGAGCCTAAAGTGACTTGTTTTTGCATGAAAATTCATTCATGCAATTAATGTGTGGACTGATACATGCACACAAGCACCTAAGATGCACAAACATAGAGCAAAATTTAGGAAAAGTTTTCAAATGTTAGGACTTCTGACTTGCAAAATACGTGATTTTCAGTTACAACTTTTGACAGAAAACCTTAATGTTTTCCTTAGTATTAGGGTTAGATTGCCTATCCTCAGTAAGAAGGCAATACAGCTTCGCAAATCAAGGCATCTTTCACTAGTTATGTACGCACAAGCTTTATCAGAAACTCAAGTAATGCAAATCATTAAGACAAGCATCTAAAACAAATAAGGATATTAAAATTCAAGAAAAAAGCATCAACAGCTGTGAGCTATTAGACTGTCACCTGCTTAACCTACGTAGAATTTTTTTTAATTAAGCTAAAAGGCTTTGCTGCAACCTATGGGAATCTATCACACAAACAATTGCTGCTGAGGTTCTTTTGGCTATTTATTTTCTTCAGTAGTGCCAGATCATAAATGCTTTCAACCCAGCCTTAGTTTCGGTAGGAAGCAGTAGCATTTAGACATGTTATTTAGGTCCTACTTCTAAAATGGATCAGGGAAAAAAACAGATTTATAACAACATTTACAGGCTCTTAAATTAGAGAAGACAGACTCTTTGCCTTCTCAAAATGTTTATGTATCAAAATTCTTAAAATCATAGCTTCTAAAACAGGAATACAAGTATCAGTAAAGAACGTCACTGCAAATTCCTCCGTTTCCATTAACAGAATTGTTTCTATGGCCATTGGTTATCTTCTAATGTGCACCACAGCTCAGAGGCATGGCACGCTGGGAGTATCTCCTGATAAATGCACACTTACCTAGCAAAAAAATCACTGATCAAGATGTACATCCTGAAATTGCAGCCATTGAGAAATAGGTCATAGTCGACTAGTCCCATAAAATAATTCAAGAATCTCCTAAAAATCCTAGAAAAAACAAGCAAATACAGTATTTAGTTTAAATTGATAGCTAACCAATAGTTTTAATAGGCTTTACAGGCACACTATAATCCCCTTGAAATCTAGGAAATGCACAAAAATAAGAACAAAACTGAGTATGCCACAGGTTATTATCTAATTAAGTAATTGCAGGAGTGTAACATCAAATCTTGTGAAGGCCCTGTGTGGCAAATACGCCTGTGTAGTGATGCTTTTGGGCTGTAAATTAAGACACACAGCAAATAAGTACATGCCCAAGTGGTAACGGGGTCATAGTTACTGAGTGGCATCACTTACTGCAGCATGCAGCAGGTTCCCCGGCCCTGGGCACACAGCAGCAATGGATCCTCTCCCAGCTCCATCCAGAGAGTGCGGGTTACGTGTGGGAAATGAAGGACCGCGTGCCTGGGAAGGACAAACTAAGAACACTTATGAGTCAAGGGCAGACGGTCACCTGAACACGAGCTGCCAAGGCACCACCACAACCAAAAGATTAACGGGATCAGTCCAACACACCAGACGGCTCATGTTTAAGAAGATTCAAAATCTGGTTGCTGTTTTTCAACATTGGAATGTTTTGACGAATAGTACACCAAAAAGCCTCTACAGCGTTACCGCTCGTCGTTTGCAGCTCTAGGTGGGGTATTTCTTGCTCTTTATCGTACTTTGGAACTAAATAGATTTACAGCACTACCAGACAAACCAAAACCTATTGAGAAGGGATGACAGTCTCCACAGTACCGAGCATCAGCTCCACCAACTTATCTATAATTTAAGATGCAGACTGAAATCTCGGCCCTCTGAAGTGAGCAGCAGAAATCCCATTGACTCAACAGGGCCAGGAAGGAATTTCCTGCATTTCAAGCCTGTAGAGTTAAAGTTCTTGGATTACACAAAATGAGAAACAAAGAGTTTTAAATGATTTATTTGATTTCTCCACATGATCACAGTTATAGTTTTACATCAATAGGGTCTGTTACTACTTACAAACAGAATGCATATTAAAATGAAAGCACTCCTTTCTTCCCCGTAGTTACAAAAGGGGTCTCAAGCCTCCCCAGAACAGAAGCTTCTTGTAAGCATAATGTTTTTTTTGAAGTCTTTAACAGTCTGCATTCAAGACCTAATTCTAACAGTTTAATACAACTCAAAGCTGATTTAAGTTCCTAGCAGGAGATAGGCAACCTCAAAGTGACTGCAGACTTATAGTAATACTAATTTACACACTATGTACAATTTAGAGAATTATCTATTCCCCCTACTGGTCCCATTCTCACCACCCCCTTTTCTCTTTTCCAAATTTAGTCTTGTTATTGGTTCCACTTTTCTTTTAAATATATACACAATAACCCATTTCGCAGGCAAGAAGTGCGATGGTATTTTACAACGGAACAGCAAAATGCATGCTTAACTGCAGAAAACACACAGCTTCATATGGAACAGCAAGTCAACATCTAGAGATTCATTGTTAAATATCTGCTGACTGTCTCTCAGCTCATTTTATCAAGAAACAAGAGGCTTCTGCTGCATGCAGTACATGATGGGAAAATCATTCTACACTGTATGTTAGACTTGGTTTTTTTAGCAATACAAGACGCACATTATATTAGGATGAACTTTGTTTTTTGTTTTTACATTGTTGTACAATTCATTCTTAACTTAAAAAAATAAAACCCCCAAATATATATTTGATTGTTGTCCCAGAAAAGATTTTTTTGTTGCCACACCTTCATTCTTTACGTTTCCCTTTCATTTTTTCAAATCAGCATTACCACTTCGCCACATTATTTATGGGAAAAGAGAAACACGGCCACTTTGTGCAGCTCTGTACCAGTTTTTAATTGGCAATGGCATTGGAGAAAAAACCCTCTCGATTCTACTCCTGCTTGCAGGTTGAAAAAATTAATTTTCTTAACCCCAGGCAGTGTTACAGTACTATCATTGTCCTATTGTAGGCATGATCCACACTGCTCTAAGCAATTGTTAATCAAGGATGGAATCAGAGAGGTTATACTACAACCCTAAACAAGCAGCAAAGTTCTTAAGACTTATGCTGACACCAAGACACACTTGTTTAAAGTACATACAAACACACAGTCTAAAAAAAAAAAAAAAAATCCACTGTTTCTCCTCATTGACTTGAAATCATAGAGTTTACAAATACTGTGCTCTTATATGACCAGTTTTGGTTTATAAACTAGCCTCAAAAGGCTCTGTGATTTTACACGTGCACTTATTGCCCCTAGAGCATAGGCACGAGCTCTTTCCCCACGTGTACATGAAATCGTGTGTCAATGGCTTTTTTTTTTTTTGCATGCACATTTGTGACATCTCCTGAAGATTTAATTGATCGCACATGGAAAATCAGTGGTCAAACATTCAAATGTGGCTTACTGTGTAAGTTTAGGATATTTATATGTAACTCTAATTTAAATGAATGAAAGGGGTTTATAAACATAAAGCAAATGCAGATCTGGGAGTCTGAACATCTTCATTGTTAACTAACACAGCTAGAGTCAGATTTTCCTCTCCACTGCTACCGCATACTCTGTTTTCCATACACAGGCAATTTTACTTCCATTATAACTCTGCATCTGAACCAAATACAGATTCCGTCACTCAGTGAAGAGGAGCACTCTTACCTCTGTTTTAATTAAAAGATGCAGTTTTTGAAAGATGTTTGTACCTGAATGGTTCTTTATCTTTTCTGGAACAACCTATAAATTACAGTTAGACTCTACTATTGGTACAGATGTATGAAGAAAAGTCTACATATTGAAATATGTTATCACTTTACTTCAACTAATATCAACAGTAACACTGATATATTTTGCAAATATACAATATGTAGAGTGTAGCCTCACACTAATAACATTAGATGACATGCAGACAGTTCTACTTTCCCTTATAAGAACAGTATATATTTTTTTAAAACTGCAAGGAACAGAGCCTCAGGGGACCCGTATGAGCCCTCTAAAGGTAAGCCGCAGAATTTAGTATGAGTGATACTTAAAAATAATTACTTGGTTTTTTTTCTTTTCATGAAGATAATTTAGAGGAGAAGGAGCAGAAGGGGAAAACATATTGCACGTGTGAAACAAACGTGGACAGCTTCAAACAAAAGGCTAAACTCTAGATTGCTGTATTTGCTCTCTGTGGAGGTTAAGAAAGTGCTCAGTTTGCAGTTTTGCTGGTATTGTGATATCAATGGTATGAAAGGGAAAAAATTACTCAGCCTCTCCCCCCACCCCCCAAATATTAAAGATGCCATGAGCAAGCCAATATGAGAAGTCATTCTCTTGTTCTCATGTCCTCATTATTCCTGACAATTTTGCTAGTTAAACAGAAAATCGACTGCTTGTTATTATTATTACTTTTACCCATCTCACACTGGAACTTTTTGCTCATCCTCTTCAAGGTTTGCTTTTAGGCTGGTACAGTTTTGCAGTTGTGATTCCTTTGTCTCTACTGTTTAGGTGTAAACTCCTTGCAGTGGCTCAAAATGCTGAAACTACAAAGTAGGCGCCATGTATAACTTTGTACAGGATTTTGGGATAAAAATTGTATAGAAATTTGCAAATGGTTTGATTACAACACATAAGCAACAACAGCACAGCCTGTTTTTATGTGATGTCTTGCAACTAACTGGACTATGAAAGTGCGGGTTTGAGCATAAACTCAGCCTGCTGAGTGCTGGGTACTTCCAAACTAACAAATGTGATGAGTAAAAATGGTGAAGCCACTTTGTTGCTAGCACATGGCTACATGGAATTACATATTTTGTTTTAATATATATATATATATATATATCTATAAAAAAACCCCTACACTAAATTCTAAAACAAACCTTCAAGCTTTAGAGCACTTCCACCGGGAAACACTGACTAGAATTCAGCTTCATTGGGGGTAAAAATGAGAAATTATGGTGAAGAGGAAACAAAGTAGCTGAGAAAGATGGAAGTTTGCCATTTTCATGTTTGAGATGAATGTTTTTGCAGTGTGTACATGCACCTGTCGTTAACTCTTCATGTGTGTTCGTTAAATCATAGGCATACAAAAGAAATGGGGATCATGTAAATTCACAGTTATCACAGCCTTTAAAGTGTCTAAGAATTTGTGTGACCAATGCTCGAAGATGACCAGTGGTAAATGGTCATCCTACATCGCTACGGTATAATTACTGCATCTTAACGAGTTTGCTTACCTGAAATAGCAGAGCAGTTATAATACTGATTACGTATGATATTATCGTGTTAATAAAATAAGGATTTATACAAAGCAGTATTCGACTACAACATTTAAATGCTATGTTACTTGGCACATTTAGGAATGATTGCTTAGAAATCTTAGCAAGTCCAGAGGACTTCTTTTAATGAAAATACTGAAATGTCTGAAATTTGTTTCTAACGTTTAATGTTTTTGGTCTACTCTTTCATATGCTATTCATCTATTATACTGTCCTATCAAGTAAGTGGAATTCCTTGTAAAGTCTATATTGCTAGTTCTGTGGACTGAAAAAATTTCTTTCCAAGCACAAATGTTAACTATACAGTATATATATATATTTATATGTATATATTTATATTATATAAAGTTTACTTACGTACTTTCATCAACCATATCAGGTCTACTTATTTTTTTGCCCATTGACAACGAAAGAGCAATAATGCAACACTTGGTTCTGTATCACTTTTTTCCTTTTTTCATAGACTAAGTTTTTATTATGCATGTAAAATTGTCAAGGGATTTGGTGTAAAAGGTAGCTTTACTCATATTCAGCAAGCAGCATGTTTTCAAGGCAGTTTGGAAAGAAGAACTAACCAGATGGTAAGTGTCTATCGAGTAGATAAGTAAAACCAGTATCGATTGCGCTAACTTGAATTATTTTATTTAGTAACAGCAAGCCTTTAAGCTCACACAGCTCAATTAAATTGTGTAGTTAAAAACTGACAATTTTATTTGTTGCTTCCTGTAAGTGCCTTTGTAACTTTGTTTAAAACTACAGTTATTAGGAGGGTCAATACGTTCTACACTATTGTGCTGATGCCACTGTGTTTGGGCTTAGTGCTGGCTGAAGTGGAGGGAGGTGGCGGCGGTCCATGGTGATGCTGAGAGTGTTGGGGGTGAGAAGAGTGCCCTGGGTGTGGAGGAGGCAGCGGGGGGTGAGGAGAGTGGGAATGCTGCGCGTGGGGGTGCTGCATGTAAGGAGTATGCTGGGAGTGTGCCGCATGCTGGGAGTGCGGCACGTGTTGGTGATACTGGTGGGGGTGCTGGATGTGCTGGGGAGGGTGGTAGTGGTGGTGGTGGTGGTAGGGTGGGGGATTCTGCTGCATATGGCAGTACTGCGAATGGTGAGAGTGCACTTGTGCCTGTGTCTGCCCCTCGGCTGGCCCTGCGTGATGCATGGCAGAAGGATGCTGTGAGTGTTGCTGATGTGGGATTACTGGAGGGTGCGGAGGTTGCTGGGATGAGCCAGATGGTGGATGGCCTTGGGAAGGTGGCTTTCCCCTTTTACTACCAAATAAGGAACCTAGGAGTGAGGAGGAGTTAGGCATAGTCTGGTGAGGGCGAGATGGACACTCTCGGGTTGATGTAGCTCTTCGGCGCATGTGAGGACTGCTAATGATGGACCCCTAAAAAGAAATTAATAGAAATAAAAATTAAAAAAATCTTAAAATGTTTAAAAGAAAAAGTTCACACTGACCCACAAACTCCTCCTTCAGTGTTCACATGGGTGGACTATATTAAGAGTTCTAGGAAAAATTCTATTTCCACCTTCTCTAAGTTGCCAATGAGGCGTTCATGCCCTTCTGGGGATATTTTAAGCATTAAATGTTTTTTCTCTCAGTATTTTAATATCGAAAGCTATGACTTTAAATAAGAAAAATGTCACGGAAGAGTAATATGACGTAAGATCTAGAAGTGTGTTTTTAAAGGAAAAATACATTTTAAAATATTGTAAAAAATACCATACTTGCGTTTTTTACAACAAAATATAAAACTACATTAAACTCAACCTAAAGAGTTAAACACACAGCAGCAAATATTACAGTTACAGTTCAGATTCCAAAACAGTATTTTAAACTTTTTTTTTTATAGTAGTTTTCCACTACTATATGCCACAGTGCTGCTTCTCAAGCCTACCTCTGAATTATCTGTTAAATGGAACCATACCATTTTTGCCACTAAGATTTCTATGTGATTGTGTTCTTCTGACCTGTGGTCCAACGCTCTCTATTATTTAGCCTGGAATGGTGTATTTAGTTTCTGGAAGTTTTGGGTTTGTATTTTTTAAAAAGAGTTATGGGACACAACAGTACTTAGGCAAAGTGTGCTAGATTTAAACTGCAATCTACCTAAAGCAAACACAAAAAAAAAAAAAAGAGAAAAAAAAGAAAAAATCTGCAAGCTGAATTCAGAGACATGAACAGTATATATATAAATGGTTTGAAGATGAATGAAATCTCATGAAATCCACATTGAATTCACCTATCTTAATAATTTTTTTCCTCCCATGCCCTATCTGTGCAATTCCATGGTGTCATGACTGCATACATTTAGCAATTTAACTCGAAAATAAGCAATGGGAATGGTCGAGCATGAAAGTCAATAGTTGTAGCTAAATATCAAACAGCAAGAACAGTGTACTTTGTAACAAAGAGCAAGTGGGCTTTTAAGCTGGGACCAGACTGAAATGGTGGCAAAAGGACACATCATGTTCATTTAACCATGCTTGCAGGAACAAAGGGAACAAGGTTAGCTCAAACCAAAAATGGCATTGGTCTAAAACAAGCTGTCAGTGCTTTTTAAGCTGGAAGAATACGGAGTGAGTAGCCTAGGCATGCATTTTATTTGAGGCAGGCAGGTTATATGTTAGAAGAAAAAAGAGCAAAAAAATATGTATATAAAAGAAAGGTTTGAAATGCACATCATCACATCCAGCTAGACATCAGTAACTTCCTACTTACTTCCATATTGCTGTCTAGCGATCCTGCACTGCTGCGTCGCCCACGCTTGCCTGCCCAGGACATGCAACACCAGAGATTAGAGACTGAGACAAGACCCGGGTGAAAAACAGCTGCTTTCCCTGAATCGCTAGAGGAGTCTCTAAATGCAACTAGAGGGGCTGCAAGGGGGTTAACATCGCACTGGACTGGTACAGCAGCTACTAGGGCAGAAACTTAGATTTTTAAGGCCATTAGTTGTATCAAGTTTCTGTACCTGACTAATTTTTAAGAGGTATTGTTGTTGTGAATCAACTATCATTAGCGGGGTGTGATTTTTTTTTTTATTTGTACAAGTCTTAAAATACATGTATTTTAGCATCTATATTTAGTACTGTGGTTATGATGTTGACCGGCAACAATTTTCAATTGTTTGATTTCCTGGACTCTAATTGTCTATGAAGTTAAAGACTGGTAGCATATATATATATTTGTGGGGTGGTATTAATTTAAATACAATATTTAATATCGGCATATTCTGAACTTCAGTGTGGGGGATTGGTGAGGGGCATCAGTTTCATCTCATTTTGAGTTTTGAACCTCAGTGGATTTCATATAATCTTCTTTCATGAGGTTTAAAAAAAACTAAACTTAATTTTTTATCAGTACTCCGGAATCTGTCTTGACATTATGGCTAGATTTTGTTTGTTTAGCTGTGCAGTGCTTTAAGTACGATGGATTTGTTCTCCAATATTCTCAAATTGCCAAAGATGTTTGCCTAAAACTACACATGAAACACCAGACTGTTTGCCTAAAGAGCCAGAAAACTTCAGTGGCTATATATAGGACACAGGATCCCAGATTTTCTCTCTCATTTCGCAGGAGAGAAAATAGCATATGGCTGCAGTGGAAATAGACGTTTTTGAAAAGATAGCTTGTTGAGCATTGCTTTGCAAAGGTTCGAAATACTTTAGTGGCAGGGTGTACAAAAAAGCTAACCTCTGAAGAGCAGCCACGTTCTCAAAGCTTCTCTAAAATCTCCATGTTTTTAGAAACCTAAATTTTCTCAATGCTTTAGTCCTTCCTCTCCTGCAAGGCCAAGTATCAAAGACAATCTCCACCCTGCATTGGTACATCACTGCCTTCAGAATCTTCTACTCTAACAGGTGGTTTTGGAGAGGAACGTGAAGATTTCAGCGTCACTGAACCTATGAGCCACCTACCCTCATCTTTAGAAGCCCAAAAGGCACGTGGTATCAGAGCTAAAGAGAAGAACTTTGGGACTGGTTTGGAAGTGGGACACAACTGTGATTCCTGTGAGGTTCACCCTTACTTCTTGATACACCCTCTCTTAGACCAATTTGGACTACCCATAAGTCTTATAAGATCAGTCCGATCTAAAAATACCACTGGTTGGATCCATAAGCATAACTTTGACCTGGTTGGTCATGGGATGCTGCCGTGCAACACAAGTTTCTCTTAAGAGCTATAGTTCTCTTTGGACTCCTGTAACATTTCCCCCTCTCTCATTATCACCAGGAGTTACTCCCCAGTACAAACCCCTCTACATTAACATTAAATCGAGGGGACAGCGTTTGTAGTCAAGGTGTTTTGTTCGCCTTCTTAAATTTGTTGGAACTTTGAACAATTCTCCTAGACAGGCTCTTTGTCAAAAGCTTGGCAGTTCATCTCTTGCTGCAGATTTAGCCTCATCAAAGCCATAACTGTGCTATCTTATGAACCCCCCAAGAAAAACTAGTTTTGATAATCCCTTATTTTTACTTCTAGTCAGGCTTTGTTATTTTCCTGCTCTGCTAATGGGATTAGTACTGATTAACACTCAAATCACTCTTGCGTGCTGATACAAAAGCACAGAGGAAGGTAGCCATCTCAACTTAGCAGTCAATATTGCAAATAAGACTGACAGCTGCCACAAGTCATTAAATGTGGCCAAAAATGACGGCAAACAGGAAAAAATAATGCCTTTTGCATATGGCAAAGTCTCTACGAAAATAACCACGAACATGGTATATACAAAGTATATATGGACAGAAAGAGACAGACGGATTTTTGCTTAGAATAACTTCAGGGCATAGTATTACTAGCAAAGCCAAGAATAAACAGAAAATCCTACTTAAAATGCCTGTAATTTCCCTCAGACACGCACTGTCACGATAAGGAGCGCTTTGTTTAATTTCTTCAAAACAAATCGAATCAAATTCTGTATTACCCTACAGAGTGATGTGAAAGTTATTAAGTAAATCCTCTAGAGCATCCCCCCTGCCAACATGTGCTTATCCAGGAGAGTTCTCTGGTCTTTGAGGTGACATCCCATCTCAGCGATGTTTCCCTAGAGCAGCAGCATTCAAAGGCATTTCAAGAAAATGGTGACTCGACTAGAATTGTATGTAAGCATAATTATTATGCAAGTACAGAGTTAACAGCTGTGATATAAAGCAAGGTAGTGTGTATCAAATCTGAAGATCAATTTTGCTTAATATATTCTGATTTACTTGAAATTTTTAAGGATGTTAGAGTGGTTTTTAATTTATTATTTTTGAATTAAATTTTATTTATTTTATCTTTTCTGATTCATTCCAGTAATTTTTTGATGTTAGGTATGAAAATTCTTTGTAAGAAATATCTTTAACTTACATCAGTATAGTATGTCCCATATATGTACATGCATTATATGGGACTAGGAATATTTCATATTTATACTGAAAATATTAAATGATCAATATATTTTTACGAACTTAAAACATTCCAAAAGAAAATATAATTTCATTAACAAAATCCATTCTACCTAGCAGAAATTGATCTCACAGGTGTGCAGATCATTACAGTAAATGCAAATATTTCTCACTGCTACCCTCTATTTCTTGAAACTGTTCTACGCCAGTGAGATACGTTGATATCTAAACAATGTACTATGATCTGGCTTTGTATGCCTTTGAAAAAAAAAGTTTGGAAAAAAGTTCTAAAGTAAGGTTTTGGTAACGCAAACTAATGTAGCAGCTCTTATAACAATGACTTGTTATACTAGCCTCCAAAGGCTGTGAAATTGATATTGCCAGCAGCAGCAGAGTCTGTAGCCATCTTGCTACCGAGCTTACAAATACTACCCAACCTGAATGGTTCAAAATTATCTAAACAATATGCTCCAATAACTTTAAAAGACCACTTTCCAGGGTGAAAGGACTCTTTGTAACCTTCATATTTTCGTCTTGTTTTCTGGGTGGATCGGGTATAGTCTTAAGATCACACACCAATTGTGAAAATAGTTTACTGGCACCTTCAAACAGATTGTTCTCAAGAGCCTGATTAAGCCCCAGGAGATGAGCAAACAGCGTAACCACACCTCGCGTTGCAGAACAACGCCACTGGAAAAGCAGTGGCTCTTCCGTAAGACAGAGAAGTTGTTGATACAAAGGTGTTTCTATACAGTGTGGGGTGGTTTTGTGTAAGATACTTGTAAAATGGTTTGGTACTAACACACGCATGTCACAAGGCTTGATTTGTATAAGTCTGTTTTATTAAAAAAAAAAAAAAAAGGGTAAATTCTATCATGCCCATTACTGTTGCTATTCCATTGAAGAAAAGGAAATATAACAGCAGTGACACAGCAAGAGATGGGAAAAAGCTCTCCCTACTTGGAAAGCTCTTCTAAGAAGGAAGAGAAAGGCTAGTAGTATCCTCTGTCCTATATAATGCAGCAAAATCCATAGGAGAGGAAGGAGAAAATAAGCTAGTAACCCTGCCTGCACCGGGTGAGGGAGGAGCCAAGGGACTGCACGCCCAGCACTGACTCAAGCAACAGGTTAAGGGATTCTGTAATTGCATGAACTCAGAGGCTTTTTAAGGGTTATTACAGTGCTGAGAAGTTCCACAATCTCTTCCGTTACATTTTGGGACATAGGAAATTTTAAAAAATACACGCTGAAATTGTTTAACAAAAAAGAAAAAAAAAAGCTTTTTTGGAAGGTAGAAAGAAACATTTAAAAAGTTAAAAGTAGACGACTGAGATTATATGCAATATACAAATAGAATTATCTTAATTCTTGAACTATTTTATGGTTGGGGGCATTCTTTTGTTTATTTGTTTTGTTTTTTTAAAAAAAGTAGTCTCTACTGGTCTGTAGTTGTTTTGAGATAGCTCAGGAAATTATAAAATAAGCACACCTTATATTAATAGTAACCATTATAGCATCCTGCACTTCTATGCACATTCCAACATTACACGGGTATGCCAGTTGGGTATTACCAAGGCAAACCATAAAATTACAATTTTTAAACCAGTGCAATGTGTAAACGTTATTCCCCCCTTACAGGTTAGGGATGGGGGGAAGAAAGCTTGATTTCCACAGATGCTCAGCACTGTAAACACAACGTGAAAGTACTGAGTCCTCCAGCAACTCAAAGTCCCTGGAATTCAGGTTGCCTAGCCTAAAATCAGCCAAGAAACCTGTGAGAGATACACAATCAGAAACGCAGCCAGTCTAATCCTCCATGCTCTGCTCTAGAGACCAAATCATTCTTCTCGCGTACTAATGGCCACAATGGGACTTCACACCTTCCACATCTTTCTGTAAACCTACCGATCACGTAACTGAGTATGCAGTAAGTTGTAAAACATCCAAAATTCTATCGGAACCCATAAAACTCAGCTTTAACTGCATGAAAATTAGTCTGTCTTCTGATATTTTTATGTCAAATAAGAATTTCAGAGCCTGGGACAAATAAATTCAGTTCTTCCTTGACTATAGCTCAAGAATGTGTAATAAAAATGACATATTTTTCTTTTGAGAAAAATAAAGCACTAAATAATTTTGACATATTCACATTTTGGAACAGTTGGTTGCCACATGCTTTTTATTCCACGGAAGGAACTGTCAATCCACAATGAACACTACTACCTTTAAAATCAAGAGACGCTCATGCCCATCCTTTTTGCAATTATGATTTAAGCTATCATGGCAAATGCATGGAAGAACAACCATCAGGAAACAATTCCTGACATTGTTTCTTGACAGAGAAATCTTGCCTTTCCTTATGGTTTACAGCTTGGGAGTCACAATCATTCAGGGTATAAACATTCGTTAGATCTAAGACGCTTATGAATTATCATTCTTTTCCAAGAGAGAAATTTAAAGTAATTTTCCACAGCTGCCATTTACTACTGTGCTACCTGGTAGAGAGTAATTGAGTGTTTTCTTAAATAGTTTTGTCATATACCTGTGCAACTGAAATGCTGTTCAATCAGATTTCCCCTTCATTGAATAAAAATGTTCAACTTGTTTTTGCAATGTTCATTGGACAATTATCAGCCTTACTGCATAAATATGCAACCAGGCAATTTTCTCATGTTTATTGGAATTATTTCTGTTTAAATGTAGAAAGGAACTCTCTAAAAATCCACTTTCATCATGCCTTCTCCTACAGAAAGACACACATCCATGCACAGTCCCACTACTCTTGTTCCTCCTCCTTTTTGATCCTGTGTTTCATCCACAAAAAGAAGAATTGAGGCAACCTAACTCAGTACTCTGTTTCAGAAGCAATTTAATATGATATAATCACTGGGATGCAGTATCTTGCCAACTGAAAGAGATTTCTTTGTTTTTCTATGCATCATCTCTCCCATATTAAAACAAAATCAGCCTCACATGCAAGCTATTCACTGAGAAAAGGCAGAAAAGACATGTATAACCTCATTAAAATTACAACAAATAACAAAGCAAATAACAGGTATGTAATTTCTCAAGTCAGTTGCACTGCACAAGACCAAACAGAAACTCTCCATAATTCTCAATTCATTAAAGTTAAAATTAAGTTTAGTTGGGTTTAACAAACTCATTGATAAACCCTGCAGTCTGTGAGTGATTTCTACTGTTCATTATGGAAAAAAGTTATTTTCAGTAATAAGCATGCCAATTGTAGGCATGCCCTGTAGAAACATGAAATGTTTTAATGACCACAAATACTTGTTTATTGCATAAAACCCATAACATGAATTAAATACATGGCAATGTTTGATAGACTGGGATGAAAATTCCTATGGGATGAAAAAAATTAATCAGAAATCACATTTATGGGTACAGATACCCACTGAACTCACATATTCAACAATATGGTAGTTCTAATTCTAATGAAATAAAAACAAAACAACAAAGAAGGATGACGGAAGTATCCTCAAGTCTGAGGTAAGAGTGGTGAAGACTAGTGGCTTGATCTAAAATCCATTGAAGCCAATCAAGAACCAATATTCAACTTCAGCCTGATTTTGGATCAAGGTCCTAGGTCTTTTTAATGTAGGAAATGGACACATGAGTATGAAAGCCTAAACAGAGAACAAAATAATTGAAAGAGCTCATTCTCTACTTATCTGTATGCACATACATATACCCACAAAACACAGGCTATAACTTCAGTTTACAACACCTTTGTTTATTGCAGCATAGCTAAAATCCCTTCTTTAGTTAAAAAAAGGAAAAAGATAAGTAGTGTCTACTACCAAAGACATACATAGTACTGAAATTATGACTATACTGTAAATCATCACTGCAATTAAAAGAACAAATCAGAGCATGTAACACAGGCTATGAACTAAAAAAAAAGATCAAAAAAATATACTTATAGTTGCTACTATCCTCAGAAGTACTTTCTGAATAGTTGGCATGGTGTTCAGATGTGACTTCTCGTAACTGCCAGGAATCACGTTTAACACTGAAACACAAGGCTACTACCCATGGCAGCCTGTATTACATGGGTATGCCACTTGGGTACTACCGAGGCAAGGCATAAAATAAAAACATACCAGACTTCCCCTGGCTTTTCTTTGGCTAAAAAAATCACACCACCACTCCTTTCCAGTCTTTAGCTATATTAATCAGCTAACAAATCTTAAGACACATCAGTGGTTTTGTGGGATATCAGTATTCTTGTCCGCTAGGGCTTCCTTTATTATATTGGCAATAGTATTTCACAACAACCTCTTTTGCGAGAATTGGAAACTGTATCTTGAGTTACAAAATAATAAAAGAGCATCAGGGACAGACTGTATCTGAATTACATAGCTCTAGGCAGAATTTAGTAGGGCTTCACTCAATTTCATTCATCAATGTGGTCACACAGGTACACTTGAGCACAAAATGCACAGAAAGCGGTCATTACACACAGACCAGTTTCTTTTTTTTCTAAAGCTTGTTGTATGAAGGGGAAGAAGCAAAGGGGAAGAAAAAAAGAAAGGAACACTAAGCGGGTTACTCCTAGCACAAGTCAACCGTTTCTTTTATAAAACACTTACAATTTTTCCTCTGTCTTCACTCTCCGTTAAAAGTATATATAGCAATCTACAACAGTTTAAATGCTTTCAAATAGTGGTTGCTTAATAGAACAAGGGTAAAAAACAAACAGAAATTAAACATGAACTATGAAAGAGGAACTATTTAAAAGGTTTGAAGTTTCAGTATTGCTACTTCTGGAAGTCCACTGTGAGCTGGGCTTTCTATGCATCATTCCCACACCTCTGCATGCACAAGTCAGAGCAAGGGACTAAAGAATAAGGGGAGTGCTTACCTGCTTCCGACAGGTCCCGAAGGGAGCTGCTCAGAGCGCTTCTCTTCAGTCCCTCCCCGGTGGCATAGCTGTCATCCAGGCAGGCTCTGTTCAGCGTCCCGTTGCCAGAATCTTTTTTCAGGCTGGAACACTGAGACATGCTTGGCCGCACCACACCCTTCTGTTTTTCTAGCTCAGCTGAAACAAAGAGAATCATTTTGCAATTCATATTTATCGACTACAGTGCAGGACATGGTAACATCACAATTTCTGTGTGTGATCATGTGTTACTGTGAATAATAGATAAGAATTCATTTTGGCACTGTTAAACGCCAGAGAGGAACTTCACCCCTGTACTAACAGCTTCATATTACAACGTACAGGATGGAAGGCTATTCCTCTTCTGGAAAAACAGAAGATAAAATCCCACGTTTAGACAGTCCTGTAACTTCCAGCAAAATATATCAAATTGTACTGTGGCTACCTAATTGAGAGAATACAGGAATATCAACATGGAAATGAAGAAAAATTCAGTGACACTTATTTGAAAGACCATCATTGAGAATTTCAGTGATGTAAATTATCCCTAAAATCCTTACTGTAATTTATACTACAAATTACAAATCCATCTCCCCTCTGTCCATTGCTATTTCCAGTTTGTCCAGGCTAAATTTCCACCATAGCTACACTTCAGTAAATGACAGTCGATGAACTCAGCTGGGGCTTAAGATATCATTGGGTTTTTCTCCTCTTTCTAGAATCAAAGCCATGAAAAAAGCCCACATTATTTTGAACTTTTAAGGAGTTTTAATGAGTTATACACATATTTGAGATTTTCTTATTTTCGTTAGCTTGAAAATGCTCTATTATATGTACCTTGGTACTTACACTCTATTCTGTGCTTTTCCATTTCTTGAACCTCTGCAATTGACTCCCTCAAGTCATCTGTAAACTTCTTCCTGTCCTGAGGATTTGGTGCATTGAAATTTATTAGTACTTTGATATCTGCTCCCGGAACAGCTGACGTGAGCCGAATACCGTTGGGATAATCTGGAAGAAAGAGTCAAGAAGAACTGAGCTCTGATTATTCCAATTACTTTTCTTTTTATAAAAAAAAAAAACAACAACCCCGAAACTGAAGGCTTTTTACTAATATTACCATATAAGGGACAAAGTCAGAGAAATAAAAGTCTGAAGGCACAGAATTAGAATGATAATCTCTAAGATACATTGGAACTGCTTACGTGTCAAGATGGCTAATAAATATTGAAAGACAGTCTTTATGCAGCTGTTACCCTTAAGGTACAATATAAAAGAAAAATCCCAGAAAAAAACTCAAAAAAGTAAAGGGGATAATCTTTATTTCATGGAAGAAATCCCATTACTTACCTCAGTTGTGACCAAAGTTTTGCTGAGTACTTGAATACACCTCAAGTACTAGAAACTGTCTTACAATTCTAACTTAACATTTGCAGGAAGACAAACACGCTATCATGTACAGCTTTTAGTGCTTCCTATTAAGTTGTGTTCTCTCTACTTCCCCCTTTTTTTTTTTTTTTTAAAGTTAAAATTATCTGTGAAATTACATACTGAGGAAGTAAAAAGGATGGGTTCCCCCCTCCTCTTTTGGCCCATATTATGGACATCTCCACAATAAAAGGCAGATTTTTCAGCAAACTGTCTTTGCCTTTTTTCTAGCTGCACATCCGAGAATGCAAATTTTAACAGCTGGTCAAAAAGATCTCCTGGTTGAGATATAAGGTTTGTTTACAGACAGAAAGCTTACAATGGAGATATGTTCTGCTGTAGAAAACAGAATCAGCCTTTGCTTGAGGCACAGACCTGTAGAAATGGGGTGCCAGAAAAACTCAAAATGTGTGTTTTAATTCACAGGGTTTTCTTTTATTCAGCTGCCTGACCTCATTGGTTTGCTAAAGCTCTCAAATATTTATTTAAGTATTCAACCTGAAGCTTAAGTGCTCCCGTGTACAAAATATTAATTTCCTCAAGAACCAGCAGATGACGTAAGGCAGTCTCTTCCCTCAAAGCCATTGGGTTTCAACAAGACAAAATACTGAGAAACAAATGCAAATGCTATGCTTTTTTAAAAGAATATCTTAACTTCCAAATCAGAGTTGCAACTAAAAGTGAAGCAAGTCCATTTCCCATTCTCAGGTGAAAAAAGGTGCCAACTACTGCAAGCCTTCAAGGGTATGGAGGGGAAGGGGCTTCTGCCAGGCTCTGATAGCACATCTTGCAAAGAAGTAACGTATAGCTGATCTGCTTCTCCTGACCGCAGGACAACTGTGTCTACCTTCAATGAAATAAAACAGCTGCCTCAAGTTGGGGGCAGCTGCTGTCGTTCAGAACAGAGCCAAATGGCCAACAGCGCAGGAGCCTGGGGCCAGGCAAGCTAAGAGGTGGAGAGCAAGGTATAACACCAGGAACTGCTCTCAACGCTGAAACTGGATATGCAAACAGCTCTAGAAAGTACACCACAAATATTTTATTACCAGAAATACTTCTCTACATCACATTGATTAAGCATCAGGAAACACGTAAGTATTTACTGGTTTCAGATACACTGTCTCTGAAGTGACCTGCATACCCATTATATTTTGTCAGTGATTTTGACAGAAAATGTAAAATATACTTTCCTTATGGTCTATTTATTTACTAGAGATACATGGAATTTATTTTCCCTTTTGGAGCTCATCTGTCCCTCAACATAATTGACTTCTACCATTAGAAGTCAGTTGTTCTACTATCAACACCAATCATACTGTTCAACCTCACCAGCAGCCAAATCAATATTTTTGTTGCTTCTGCTTTGGTGACATGAAATTTTATTCTCTTGAAACCAGCCGATTCTGACAGCTGCTACACACAGATTTACTGAATGGCACGGTGGCTCTGGCCAAAATACCCTAAAGCTTGCTGGGGACAGGGGAAACCAAGAATATCAATTTTACAAACCATGAGGGAAGAATACTTCTCTTTCCCAACTGGAAAATACTGCATTCCACCTAACAGGCACTGATATTAGACATGCAGTCAGCTCATGGTAGTGAATCCACCTTAGGAGCCCACCTACATCTACTAAAGCCTCTCAGTTAAGATGAGAATCCAACCCTTTACTCCTACTTTCACTACAGATATTTTTAAGTTTACTTGAGTAAAATGTTCCTACTTAGCATGCTTATGATATATTTGTTTTTTAAATTTATTAGACTTAACATCAGAGGAATTATATATTCTTCTATTTTTAGTAGAATCCAGGATAGAAATATTTGGCCTTCCTCTCTAAAAATGAATTTTATATAATGTGTGCACATTGTAGAGTATAAACTCTACAAAATCTTCCCTTTTGAAATCTCTAGGTGCTTTGACTGAATAACAGTGACTTCTTTTGAGTGAGATGAGCATTGAAGCACATTCTGAAGGACAAGTGAAAACTAAGAGCCTTCCACAACAGAAAGGCCCAGAAACTACTGAATGTCACACTGAACTGTATCCAATTTATCGTGAACGTTTAAAATCAGATTAGCAAACTATTTTCCTTCTGTTGGATTTTTGTCTGCTAGAACTAAGCTTGACAAGCATTAAAGATAAAAAGAATATTGGACTGATGCAGATTACAACTGACATAAACAAAAGGTGTCAGAAAAAACAAACTTTAATCTAGACTCTGTGTTTGTATTTGAATGAATATACATTACCTAGGCCCAAAGTTAAGATATAAATCAGGCAAACAAATTAAATAGTGCTTTGAATTACACATATCATTATAATAGCAATTATTTATTATCATACATTCAGTTCCAGATAACTGTACCAGCAACAGATATATTTGTTTCTTTACAAACAGCAAAGTAGTCACAAACAACACACTTGGCTAGGTTTGGCTTCTGACTACAACCCAACCAAAAAAAAAAAAAAATCTAACAGTGGTCTTGCCATTTCTTACACTGGCACCATCTTGTTTTAAACTTCTAAGTTAAATTCAGAGACATTTTATCCCTACATTCAGAATCAAGTCCTGTCTATCCCTTTCACTCATACAATTTTTTATTTTATTTTATTTATAAACAATATTGGTCATCTAAAAAGAGAGGAGAGACTTACACTGGTTCTCAAAAAGAAGAACTTGCATTCCATAGAGGGAAAATGACTGTCGAAAACTGTATGTAACCGAGTTCTTCTTCTTTTGAAAAATCTTGGTCACCTGAAAGTTAACAAATAAACAAAGTGAAATATCCCTTTTGCCACATGTGTTTGTGGAAAATCGTTGTTCTTAAGAATTAGCATATGATAAAATATTTTATGCCAAAGCAAGCTATAATGTGCCAGAAAATATGAACTTGTAATTTTTTTCCCTTTTTTCTTTTAATGCAACTGATGTATTTAATCTACTACTACTGAAGAAACAAAGCCAGCTTTGAAGCATTGGCATCTCCTAACAAGAAGGTTTAATATTTTATCTACATACAAAGCCTTTATGTTCTCTGTTCTCCAGAACTCTACTTTTGAGATTCCATAAAAAACCCAAACAACTGCATCCTTATTGTGTACTGCACATGCTAGCCAAAATGTAAATATGTTTACATTATCCTCTTTAAAAAACTTAGCTGCTACCACACTTTCCGTCACGCTTTTTTGTCACAGTTTGACTACAGGCAGGACACGCCTATGGACCGCTCCACACAAGTTGAATTCTTATTCCTTATTCTCATGTGCTGTGACCTTCCAAACCTGCTTCACTCCTGTGCGCCTCCAAATGCTGTTGTACACTACCCCATCCAACGATGCCCTAAGACTTGTGCAGTGCCAGTCTCAATGAAAGCTCGGAGTCTGTGAAACCTTTACTTCATGCTACAATAGAAGTACCATACTACTACTTACCAGCAATTTTGGTTCTCCTGAAGGGTGAATGCAACCACTCACTCTCTTTATAACCAGGAGGTTTATTTTTAGTGTTTTTTTTCTAATTTTAACTTTGGGCAATGACATTTTACTAGAACTGACAAATTTGGTCCATATTATTCCCAAAGCAGTTTGATAGATCTACTGACACCTGAGTAAGTAATAAAAAACGACAGAAAACTTGCAACCCAAAGATGCAGTGTTCCATCATTTTACACTCAAGCTCACATTTACAACTAGGAGGTTATACTGCAATCAAAAGGATTAATTTAAAAAAAAAATTACTGCCTGGTTTTAGGGTCTGAAAGTATGTAAAAATTACAAACAGTGAAACTGTACACATGAAGTGTGCCTTTTTCATAACAAAATGTGAAATATTTCGTTTAGTTCTTGGTTCTCAGGTAACAGCCAAACACATTCTGAATAGTGCAACAAATTTTCCTATTTTTAAGACTAAATCAACCAAATCTGTCTCCAAGCTGTCTCTAGTTTTCTATGTCTGTTTTTCAAAAGACTGGGTCAAGTTAAATGCACACTAAAAAGTAAAGTCAACTGTAAAATATATTTCAACACACCCTATTCCTATTTCAACGAATAAGCATATCTGGTTCATAGAACATCTGGGGAATACAAAGCAGTATGTAATTTTGTTTTTCACAAGGAACTTGAATTCATTATTCACGGAATAAAGAATGTCTCCGTTTACCCACTAGGGAAATGGGTAAACTGGACATAATTCCCGTTCTTTATAGTAAAAGCTATTGCATCGAAGTACTTTCTTACAATAGAGCGTAGTAATCAATAAAAGGCTTCAGTTTAAAACCAAATTATATAGCATGAAGAAAATTAAGAAAATGTAAATCTTACTCATCCCAAGATTGCTGGAATACAGAGTAACAGGTAATAGATACTTAGTTTCAGGAATGTTCGTACACTGAATTGCCACTGATTTCATGGAGCTAGGCATTTCTGTACACTTCACTAGAAGTCTACCTGCCTGAAAATACATACCACAAGAAGATCATTAAATAAAAATATTTCTCGCTGGTGCAATCCAAGCTTCTGAGGTTTATTTGGATCTGGAACTTCAAACAGCCTACAGTAGCAAACAAGCCTCCGGTGGGGTAGAGAGAGGACCTACAATAATACAAAAGTTCATGGTTAATACAGCAATATTTAGCCAAGAAAAAACATCTTTAATACCTAGAATCTTTTTTTTTTTTGAATACTTCAAATATTTTTACCTCTAAGCCCATTAGACTTTTTCATCAAAGGACCAACAACAGAAAAATGAAGATTTATATGCCTCAAACTTGCATTCCTGTATATGGATGCCAATGAAAGTTTTACTGGGGATACAGTTCTACTTTGTGAAACGATAAAACCTGGAAAGAACTTAAGATAAGCAAGTGGGATATCAAAGCAAAGGATGTTTGCTTTCCTGAGCATTTTTACATATCTTTATTAGAAGAAAGGATGCAAAGCAACTTTAGCTTTTGTGAGATTAATACACTGATGTTGTAGATTACTTTTTATCAGCCACTGAGTTAATTCAATTTGTTCCTTCCCCAATACCGAGGAAAAGGTGACATCAGGAAAAAGTAAATGCATTTTCTGTCTCGGGTATTTTCTCATGCTGGCAAGAAAACCAAGAATAATTTTCCATTTTCTTATTTGAAATGTCTGCTGAAGGTATCTCCAAAGCTGCTGTTTTCAACCTAGTGAAACTTAATTTCTATCAAATGCAAATGATGGTATCTTGTCAGCAATATTAAAAGAAAACCTTTAAACTCTAAAAATTTGAAGTAGACCTAAATTTCATTTATATACTACATTTCTTTATAAAAGCTGATTCTGCATGGGAATTATGAGATTTACTAGGCAAAGAACAACAGTCTAAGACTGTTAATGCTGCTTCTTCCCTTGTTCCTGGTTGGTTATCAAGTTATTTGGTAAGATTTCAGTTTTTCCACAAAATCCGTTGATAACTATATTAATAACAGACAAAATGCCAATAGCATTTAATTCATCTATGGCATTAGCTTAATTAGCCTCCCTGAACTTGCAAAGAGAACTTATTTAAGAAAAAATCTGCCGTGTTCTAAAAGAGCCAGTGTGGTGAAGAATGCTGGAGAAAGCAATGGTTTCTATTTTCAGGCCATTCTGGTAACTGAAGAGCTTTCAGGCGTTCTCAGTGAAAAGCAGCAGGAATAAATGCTGCGTGTTCTCATTCTCTCCTACCTCCAGACTGACTTCACCCAGCACATGGCAGTCGGAGATTTGCTACAGTGAGATAACAAAACCCAAGGGGAGTCACTGAGCCTACGAACTTGCAAACAACCACAGTGAGCTCTGGTATTGAAACTGAACTATAGACAATGTTTTCATTCAGAGCAATAGATGATCCGATAAGATTCCCTTCCACTGTGTTTTATAAAGGTCACATCTTTCAGTTTGTTTTTACAGTCCAGTGGCACTGCCAGACACGCACCCATGAAACAATGACAGGTACTTCACTTTGGAATATGAAGCTAGCTTTGCATGATTTTAATTGTTTACATAGAAAAAGCAACTAATAGAAGACTGAAAAAACAAACAAAAGCTTAAGGTTCCTTTTTCGGATTTTCCTGAGTGAAGGTACTAATGCACAGTGCAATTATAATTGAGGAAAAAAAATCATTAGGATTAAATTTATATAAGGTAATCAGATTTCAGAGCACTACGTGCAGTGGTTTCTTTGTTCAAAACTACTAGCAATAACATAATCATGAATTAACGTAAGCGTAACACTGCAGTAGAAGAATATTTTAGGATTATTACTGAATACGCCTATAACTTAAATCTGGAATCAATATTTTCTATTGTTCATCTACCTTTCAGAAGAACAACTGTTAAATGAACTGGCAATGTCTTTGTAGAGCGTCATTCAATACTGAAATGGACCAGAAAGAATAAACACACCAGGGCCCAGGTGGAAAGGTGCGGCACAGCTGTAATTTTACTTAGTTATTTACTCTTTACTGGCTATCTAATTTCTGCAATGGTAACAGCATCTAAAACACATAAAAAGTGTACTAAAACAAGGTCCAGAAAACTCTTGGCAATGAATTAAGTAGTCTCCCTGGGAAATACACTTTTAAGAAAATGTTTACACTTCGGAGAGTTATTACTACAACAATAGGAAAATTTTGCTTCAAAGAAACCTAATTTTTTAAAAAACTAAAATGTGATAGAATGCATTATTGCCAGTTTAAGAAAAAGCTGCCAGTTAAAATGACTATAAACTTTGAAAGAGTATGAGAGAAATACGTACACAACCAAGTCCATGATGCAGAGATCCAATCTACAGTAGAAAGACATATACAAGTTCGTTAAACTTCAGAGAAACACAGTACTGTATCATAGCAAGTAAATACGTCACGGTCTTACTATGACTAAATGCCTATAAAGTAAAAACAAATATTTCTATCAATAAAGACTGTTGGCTATTTCCTAAATTTTCTTTCGCACAGTTAAAAAGTCTCTCAACAGAAGAATCCTTGAACCTAGGACTCCATTGAGGGCATTGTTTTCTTAATCCCATTTAATTTACAAGGTCAGGATTAGTTTTAGGATTTGAATTGCCACATGCCTGAATAAAAAAAGAACCAGGAAGAAACCCCATCTTCCACAGAAGCCTATATATAAACCTAAATCCCCAAACAATTATGGAAAATAAATTTTTTATGAAAGCATAAGCGACTGCCAAATACTGACTTTATTAAGAAAATTTTGCTTTCTCTCCCCTCAGCTTCTTCCAAGAGATCACATTAATACTTCCTTACTGGGAAACAGAAGTAAACTGGATTTTCTTTGTTTTGGTGGTCCCTCATTCCCTCGCCCCCATGCCCGCATTGAGGCTTGTCTGAGAAGAGATTACAATTCGAAGCTCTTTAAATGTAACAGGGAGAATCTTGAGATCCATGCTTTTTTCTTAACAAAAAAACCCAAACCACCCAACTCATCAGTCCTGTCAGTAAAGTTCCCCAGAGCTGATAAAAAACCCGATGTAGGACTTCAAAAACATGCAAGTCTAGTCTTTTTTTGGCCTTCTTCTGGGCTGCCTTTGTGACTACGAACATGAAGATTTTCAGAAGATGACTCTAGGACTTGAATTCAAGAAGGCTTAGCATCCATTGTCCCTCTCTACATTAGATACAATTGTCAGCATGTAAAATATTGGTCTTAATATCTCTCTGTTTTCACTCAGCTCCAAAAACAAAGGGAAAAATGCTGTGGCCTTCCTTTTCTCTCTCCTTTTCCAACGGGTGCTTTGAAGATTAATTTATATAGTAAAGTATTTCAAGATTTTTCCCACAACAAAGCAAGAAGTATCTTTGCATGCTCAAACCCAGCACTAGAATCCCTGGGACCTGATCTCCACGTAAGTTCTGAGTCAAAATGGCACAATCTCCCCTTACAAATACCAGCTCACAGCAATAGCTGCAAAGGCGAGAAAGATGCTGATGTGGACGTAAATTCTCCAGTACTCTTGTAAATTATGGAGTCATAACTGATACAGCTGAAATATGACTCCCTGCAACATCACTTTAACAGACACTTCAGTTCTCTCGAAACAAACATGAGAACTGCCTCATGAAAACTCCCTAAAAAGCAGAGATTTCGGTGTAATTTCAGAATTGTAAAGCTTCACAGAGAGAAAAGAGTTTAAGACTCATAATATTATTACTCATAAATACCAGACTGCAACAACAAACTTCACCTGCACTGTGAATGCTCCAAAATTAAAACCAATCTTATACCAGATTATTATTTTGACAGTTTCTGCCTTTTGCCATTTATCAACCAATTTATACTTCTAAGCAACACCCCTCTGTATTGTTCTATACTCTACATTGCCCTACATCTCCTTAGTAACTGACAGGCAGTGCAAAGTGAACTTACCGGTTTCTTTCCTACTATGAGTTTTTCAACCTTTTGGACTTGGGATACATGATCCTCATTCGTCTTCAGCTCCCGTTTGCGGATTCGTTCATAAATCCCAATCAGCATTTCTCGTGGGATATCCTCACCATCATCCACACCTGCAGAAGCCAACAGTTCCTATTAGCAGCCTGGCTCTGAACAATCTGACAAACAAACACTGTTATTTCTCAGCAATGTAGGCTTCTCAGTAAGGAGACATGGACAAATCTTTGTCTCCTCCACATGGGCAATCTTTGTCTCCTCTGCTAACAGTAACGCCAATGTTGCCGAAGACTGCTGATGTACTCGTTTATACCGTTTTGTTTTATAGCTGCCAGTGCTCTGTCAGCTAGCACCTCCTATGCTGTCCCTGTCCCTACCTTTCCAAAGCAGCAGAAGTTTCATTACTCATTACTGAAACACTGATTTTTGTCCAAAAGCTGGCTGTCCCCAATACGCCAAGACATGGATGGGAATTACACAGGTTTGTTTTTTTTGTTTTAAAACTCTAATCTAAAACTAAGCCATAAAAAGGGTAATTGCCTATGTAAAATATTTTTTTCTTTTATCTGTTTGGTATCAAAGCTCAAATGGGTTATGGCTTCCTCCCAGGAGTATACTACTGGGAAAAAACAGAACAACCATTCCTTTTTGCCTCTGTCCCAATATTACTCAACACTCTGTTCATAAAATAATTTCCTACATGAGAACCTTATGAACGCTCAGTAAAACTAATTTAACCAGTATTTCCTGTATGATTTCAAAACCAATTAATTTACTCTGGAAAAACTAATCAACAAAATAGACTAGTTACAGTATTACTACATATTTATATGTGTGGTTATCACTGGCATGGCAGTATTCTAACAAATGCCATAGTGTCTTCAATGCTTGGTCCTGAATTTTTAATAGCAGTTGAAGGAGCCAAACTTCAATAAGCGACTTAAAGCTGGATTTCCGGGGGACAGGGAGATGCAATAGCCTTTTGTCTCCCATTCAGAAGCCAAAATACTTTGTGGAATACCCAGTGGAACAACTACTCACACAAAAAATTCTACGATAAAATGCAGTTTCTTTGCAACTACAAGCAAGCGAAACAGCCTCTGTTCTTTTCCACACCAGCAAGTCCTCCAGAGACCACCACTGCAATACAGCCATATTTAAAGTTAGAGGCAAAGTGGCCTATTGTAAAATAAGAAATAATAATAAGAAATTGCTGGCATTGAGGCTGGACGTCAGAGACAGTGTACTGTATTTAAAACAACAAACATAACTGTAGTATTATGCTAAGGCCTTTTTAATCTTTGTGGACTTTGCAATAAAATCTCAACACTAACTCAAATTTTGCTAAGCTAAAACATCTGCTAAACATAGATCATTCATTTATGCCTTATATAAATCTAAGGCAATAAAATCACCAAACAGGACTTCCATTTTGAAGATGTGAAATTCCAGAACACCACAAGTATTTTGTTTTTACTAGTACTAAAATGAAAGTACCACATGCACACATGAATACAAACTGCCACGCATCTGAAATGCGCCAATATATTTTTATATATTAAGCAACTTGATTCTGTCTTTCTGCCATTCAGCCCACTTTTAGGCATCACTGAGAAAATGGCTGTGAAACAACAGATCAGTACTTGCTGGTGCCTGCAGTAGCGGGCCTATTCTCCTGCCGTGCTGCTACATCCATTGTTGACATAAGCAGTGAGACTGTGTGCTAAGTCCTGCTTATCCGGTGCTTAAAAGCAGGGGGAGGAGGAGAGGGTTGCCAGGACTGAGCAGGCAATTTTCCTGGCCTTTGCACAAACACACAGTAATGGAACTATAGTAAAAGCTGCTTTTTCCCTGTGGGCACAAACTATCCTAAAGGAAAAAAAGGGATGGGGACTTCAGCCTCATTTTATTTCTCTAACATCTGAGTGCTCTTCTGTGATAAAAGGTAAATGCTGTCTGATCTGTTCTTCCTTGAGTGCCCAGGAACAACGGGAGGTATCAGCTCCCCATGCACAATCTTCCTCCTTAGACCTGCAGGGACTGCTTCCAGTCAGGCAGAGCTGAGCACTGGCCAAGCTGACACTTCATAAACCCCTCTTCTTTTTCAGCAGAAAGAACCAGGATAGAAAGATTTGAGATACAGATTTGAAAAAATACCTCTATTTTTTTGGCAATCTAATTGCAGGCTTAGGTGTGCCATAGCCTGGCAAATAGTTTCTTGATCAGGAAACATACCAATGAAGAAACTAAAATAAACCGCTGTGCTATTTACTGTGTACAGGAAGGTTCTGGAGTTGGGATTTTTTTTTTTCTCATTGAGAATTTAAATCTTTAGATTATTTCCAATGGTCCTCATCATGGCGTAGCGATTTGTGTTCCTTAATATACACACACATACAGCCTGTATACCTGGCAATACCTAACATACGAGCTTCTAGCAAAGTCATTAATCTGCATCTCTTAAGAACGTGGAAAGCTGCTGTGTTGCTTCGGGTCCCGGGTTTGTACCTCTCTAACAAGAACATGGAGACAATGGCTCCATCTCCTCTGCATGTCTACTCAACAAGAAGTGTATGCTTTTGAAACTAGGGAGGGAAAGAAATTTCCCTTTTGAATGAAACTCTAAAATGTATAAGAGACTTGACTTGTTTAATTTTTTCAGAATTAATATCTGATATCCCTTGTAACGCATTAGTTGCTACAGAGAAATCACAAACCACAAACTACAAAGAGAGCATCTCTATAAGAATTCATTAGTAAGCTTATGCTGCAGTGTAGGGGTGTAATTCACTACCTATAAATCATATTCCTCCTCTCAGGAATAGTCCACAACGTGCAGTGGCACTATATGAAATTTATATACCTATAAACAAACACACACACACGTATTCTTTGCAACGGAATTTATTTACCTTCATTCACGTGCACAGAAGTTGTTGTCTGTCTTTATGAGCTGCCCTGTGACTTTGTGAAGGGTGTAAGTGTGGCAAATTCCAATTATATCTAAAAAATTGAGGTACTGAAGAATTCTGAATACAAGGTAATGGTCAGTTTTCAGCTACACTGAAAGAACTGGGAATAAAAGGACCTGACAATACATCCAACTCAAGGCAGACAAGATAAAAACGACAAATTATGATATGCTTAATTTCCATTATTGCAGAAATAACTAAAGCCTGTAAAAATGTCAGTAGTTTTCAAAAGTCAGGTGAAATCAGATTCAAGTGCCCTGTATTTTGTCTTTTTCCGCAGAAGATACATGGTGTCCCTCCAATGGCAGCTACAGGGAAGAGTTTTCATGACCATCGTGGTTAGAGTTTGCTTACCCCTTAGATTCTTGACAAAATCTTCTAGCTTCATTTTGCGTTCTGGTTTCACATTTGGGCTGTACATATCTGTGTTTAACAGTATAATGGCAAAAGCTAGAATGAAGATGGTATCAGGATTTCTAAATTGTCTCACAACACCTGGATTGCAGATACAGTATCGTTGGCTGTAAAAAAGCAAAGAGGGGAAGCTGTCAGAGCTATGAACTCTAATCCCACCAAATAAACCAACTGCTGCTACATTCCAGAGGCTGAGCAAGCTATTATTTGCGTTCCATACATATATTTAGTTTTCCATCCACATATTTGCAAAAGCCAATCCTAGAATGTGGAAGGCTTTTGTTTTCTACTACCACAATAACTTCACTTCTTCGAACAGATTCTGAGCTACAATAACTTCAGTATTTCTTTTTTTTTTCCAGTGAGTAATAGTTATTGACACCAGGTAAGAATACAGCATTGATGTTAGCTTACTGCCACATGATGATTTACATCTCATCCTGCCCTGGAGAAAGTACGCTTGTGTTAGTATTAATAAGTTAAGGCTCTTTATTCCACTATTGTTGGAATGTTTAATGAAAGGTTGAGAGCATATATACTCTAAAATGTAAATGGTCTTAAAATTCCACTCATACAAACTATTACATGCAAATTGTTAGAGACATTCAAAAATCCTTGTATTTGTTTTCAACTGATGTCAGAAAGAACTTTTAATTGATAAACCTTGCTACGTTAATACAAATGACATATGTGAACAGCACCAGCAAACAAAACTTCCTATTTCATACTTAGCAAAACCACCACAAGTGACAGGCTGTATTTGAAACCGTACGTAGCTCACAAAGACAGTGCAAATAAGCAGGGAAATAACTTAAGATACACTCAGCTTCCCCAGTTCGACTGTTAGACAACAGGAGGTTTCTGGTGACTGAATAATTTATTTCGGTGTCATACCTAAAAGCTTCAATGAGCCGTTCTACTTTCTGGGCTTCTCCTTGAACACGGATATGAGCCTGAAATTTCCTGAGTGCTTCATCCAGTTCCATTGTTGAGAAGTCCATCTCATCCACAACACAGCTAGGATAAAAACATATTGCCATTGTGTCTTTTAATTTCTAACAACACAGTACCAAAGGTAAGATTTTGAGACCAGAAGAGCCTTTCTATTTTCCATCTCTTGGAGAGATTCATGGAGTTTTCTGAAACATTCACCAGCAATTGCAATAATTGTAGGTAAGCTGTGAAGGAAGGATTGCAAATAATAGATCAATGAGAATGCGTACATGTAAGCAGGCCCTTTTTTCCTTTTTTAACAGAGGAGCTGCTGGAATGACAAATGTCTGACTAATGTAAGTGACATACCATTGCCAAGAGTAATTATAGGCTTTGTGCTTCCAGGCTAATCAATTATCACAATGTCTATAATAATAAATAGTTTATACTGCTCAAAATATCAAATCTCAAACAGCCTGCAGCAAGCACAATAATCTGCTCTGTGTCTAGGAACATTCTTACATATGGAGAAAAAAAAAATTAATCTTGTTTGGCTAGTCTCTTACTATTACTGTAATTCCTCTCTCCCCGTCATTTGCTGTGTCTTTCAGTTAACATTTCTGGAGAAATAATTACTTTCTTGCTCCAAAAATACAGTGCTGGCAAAAAATAAAAAGAGGAACCAGTTTAATATAATCAACAATGTGAACTATGTCTTTCCAATACTTTGTTTAGAGACTACTGTAAAATCAGAAGCTTATAAATTTCCTTTCTTTAAACTTAGCTTTTAGTTTTTAAATAACCAGACATGAATCACTGCAATTAACAGCACTGTAATGCAGAAACCACAGAAAGAAAGCACAATCCAGTTTTAAAAGCCTTTTCTTAAATGTATAGGTATACAATGATAAATTAGAGTAGCTCACATTTTTCTTCTAGTAACATTGTAGCTAACATAGATTAATACCAAAGCAATTTATTCACTTTGCCTTGAATATTTTTCCTTTTATGCAGAAGCGCAAGGAAAGAAACAAACAAACCTGGCGTTTCTCACGCCCTTTCCAATCCACACCTAAAAACCTATTATCAGTTCTGCAATAATGTTCACAGACTTCCCACCTACTGTAAGTTCTGTAACACTTTCAAAAGCTTTTTTCTCCTTCAAAGGTGTAAGGCACATGTGCAGACAAGCTGGAGTTAAAATGAAGTAATTAGAGCAATTAATGACCTCCAGAAACACGCTGGCCAACAACATAATGGGGAGGGGTCTTTAACAATCTTTTATGCGATCTATGGAGACAGCAGATACACCAGCATGGTCAATGTTCTTAACTGGAACTAGTATTTTGCTGCAAATGTTTCAAAACAGTAAACAAAACTTTTCTAGTGGCTCTGTAATGAGAAAAAAGGGAGTAAGTTACTTTGTCTAGGTCTATACAGCAAATGGCATCATGAAAATAACTAAGATCAGACATACTTGTTTAGCTTTTTTTTTAAACAATGGTTAACAAAATTATAATTCTTAATAATAATATCATGATCATAATGATAAAGAGAACATGATTAAATGTTGACTTTAGTCACTGCAGGAGAACTTGAGTACATACATACTCTGGGTGAAGAAGTCTGTGCTGAATGACCACATCTTGGCTATTAGAGTTACATCACTCAGGCAGGTAAAAGCAAGCAGCAGCCAGGCTTCACCACTTCTAGGGAGGCTGGTAATTGAAACTTTTTCCTGGGAACTATCCTCTGCTCACCACCTCTCTACCAAATTTAAGCAAGAATAGTGGAACATACCATTTGCTGGGTCACTGCAGCTACAACTGCCTCAATTCTCTACTGTACCACCTGCCTGTGCTCTTGCACATAGCTGTGTACCGTAATGAACTGAAATGATGGAGTCCCATACAGAGCAACAGAATGTCATGCTTTCCCTCTCAATTTAAACAGTGTTCTTTATGATGGTTTTATTTGCTTCTTTCTTTGAGTGACTGCACTTTTGTTTTCTAATGTAAAGTCGAGATACAGTAGGTCAGATCCTCAGCTACATCTCTGCTACCTCAAGCACTCCTCGGTCAGGCAGAGAAAGCTGAGGCTCACCGCAGAACAGCAGTGCTTCAGGAAGCAGGTCTGTTGTGACCCAAATGGCCAGGGCAACAACATCAATGCCAGTTCTGCCAGCCCCATGCCACCAAAACAATGCCTTTACAGCTGAGCTACCACCAGGTAACAACTACAGTAGGCCCTGAAAGTAGCTCTTGGTCAAAAATTTAGGCTACTCTCTTTGAATATTGTCTAAGCTCCAGTGAAAAGAAGATTTCAAACAGCTGAAACACCCTAATTTACAGGATCTGGGAAACTTAAAAACAAATCAGAGCAAGTCACTTGAAATTAAATTGTGTAACAGAAAAAGGATCATCTGTTAAAATATCTTTTCTATTTAACAACCTGGAGTTATTATCAGTTTGACAAAATACCTCCGATCTGTAAATGAGATATTTAAGATGAAATGTTATTCCATTGTCTTTTTGTAATAAAAAAATACCTTGCTCCTATTTGCAGGCAGGGTTCAGAACACTACCGAGAGACCTGCACCGCCTACAGGGAGTTCCTTGCCCCAAAGCATAGCTGAAACAGCTTATTTAAAAACAGATTAATTTCAATAAAAGGATTGTTGTGGGCTTTTAGGTAGGTGATTATGACCTTACTCTTAACAGTTCACCTCAGGACAGATGTCTCAGGAGAGATACACTTCTACTTACCTATATTCCGCTAGTCTGTTTGAGACTGTGAGTGCAAACAATTTGTTCAAGACCACAAAATGAATCATCTAAGATTATAAATAATCTCGTCCTGGACCTGGTACTGTTTTCTTTTAAAAAAAATTAAAAATGCACACTCTTTGGAAAGTCTTCATCCTAGTTTGACTCATAATTGCAAAACCCAGATGATCATTACAAGTAGGTAATAACGACTCATGCTGAATAGGGACTGCCTCAAAATCAAGCCATATGCTATTACTCTTTATTGTAAGGCTGGCTCCTACACTTCACTGCATGCTTTGATACAGAGCCTCTTCCATTGCTTTCTGCTGGGTATTGTACTATACAAGGCACAGGAAACAAAGGGAAGACCTCTAAAAAAGGGTCTATGGCATATGTACACATGACATTAGCTGTATTAATACAGTGTTCAAGATCGCAAATTGAGACACACAAATTCTGACAGCATAAGAGCAAGATCAAGATGACTGTAGGGAATGCGACCAACATCTTTGCAGTATGAAGCCAGTGAGAGCAGTCTATAAGAAATATGCAAAGAAAATATAAGGTGTTGGGAGACACATTGTATCGTGATACTATAACCTTAAAATTTTTGAGATGCATCAATATTATGTATCAACATTCAGTCTTCAAGAAAGACTGCATCTATAGACGAATGCAAATTTCAGCAATTTTTTCCTAGTCTTCATTAATAGGCAAGATATGGGGTTTTTTGCTTTCATTCTCAGCAGTTTTATTAACCATCTAACTAAATTTTTTATACAATTCCTTTAACAAAGCTGGGCTAAGACATATTCATGTTTACACGATACAAAAAGCAGCCCCAAATGAATACATATTTTAAATTAACACATTCTTGAAATAAAGCAACTTCTTTTTGGTCTACTCTGTATATAAGGTTTAGAAATTTATGACCAAGCTGCTGAAAATCTAATTTTCTGCTTGGAATTTCTTTGGTTTTTAAAACAGTTTTTGTTTATCTAATCTTTTGGAAAAGAACAGTTTGTATAGCCTGTATGCATATGCCTGTACGTGCTGAAATCCCTGTTTATCTAACATCTGAGCCATTTGGCTGTAATAATTATTCTCATGTTCTGTTACTGATGAAGCCTTATGTTGCATATAGTATAATTTTGCTTCATTCAGTAAATTACTAGAGAGCCTGAGGAAGGCAAAAGACTTAGAAATAACACACTCTAACACAAATAAAATTAAAACATAAATTTAGAGTAAATGTACATGGCTACAGGGAATATAAATCCTTGTAAGCATCTTGCTGGATCAATAACAAAAACAGTAACTTAGCTGTAAAGTAAAGAAATAAATATTTGCTAGTGTGTGTTTTCTTTCTTAACCCTTAGAGTCTGGTTTCCCCCTCCTTCAGAACAAGATCCAGAGACAAGCACAAATCATTCAGAGATCATTACTACCTCTAGCTTGATGAAACGTCTTACTTGAACATTAAAATATGCTTACCTCCTCCCCACACACAATACTCACTCTAATACATCCCGGTTGAACTGTTTTTGCCGGTTTCCCAAAAATTCTCCAATCATCTGTCTGCTGAGACCTTTCCTTTGCAGGAGAAAGTGGGCAACACCAACCGGAGTGTCTGGCACAAAACCTCGCTCAATTAGGTACTGGACTCCTTTTTCAGGCTTTCTGAGGAGAAATGAAAATGCAAAAAAATTAATTTTCTTCCATTGGACCTGAAGGCATCTGATTAAAATTTTACAACCATTTTGCCAATCACTTTTGACTAACATACTACTAGTACAGGCTAGTATAGTTTGAGGATAAACGTAACCATCGCATAGAACATACTGTTCGCTATTAATAGCTCACTAGCTTTGAAGCACATCTTTGCATGTTATTACACATTTCCCTGCTCCATAACCCTTCCAAAGAGAAGCTTTATATGCAACAGCTTCAGGCATGAAAGTCAAACCACTTGTCAATGCAAAAGACAAGCCCAACTAAATGCTCCTGTTGCTGGGAGAGATGCACCTTCCAGAAACTGAACTAATAAGCTGCTGATGACAAACAAGAAACAAAGAACACCCCTGACCTCCCACCCCTCTGCTCTCAAAAGTTAAAATTACTGAACGAAAACATCTGAAGAGGTATCACTTGCAAGCTGAGAATACAAAAAATAAGGGGAAAAAAATAAAGTCAGTCACACAAAAAGAAGGAATTAAAAATAGTGGAGCTCCCATCTAATTTAGGTGGGTTTTTTTTCTCTTGTCCTTTAACACACCCATTGCCCCAAATCTTCCTCCCTCAGACAAACACCTTCATAGTTTCTGGAGTATTTTACATCTCTTCATACATCACCTCCAGATTTAGCTGTAACCATTTTCGGATCTCAAAACAAAACAAGCCAAAGCTACTCATTTTAACATATCAGGCAGCATGTGTTGGGGATGGAATTGGTTTCTGGCAATAATATCTACTGCTTATAAAGGCAAATTCTGCTAATATTTTTAATGCGATGTAAAATTACCCCCACAGCACATGTTTTGCACCGTGTCTTCCAGCAGTGCGGCAAAACAGACAACCATAATTTCTTTTAAAGATATTAAAAGGATATCTTTACAGAACCAGTAATTTCATCATCATCTTTATTTTGTAAGGAATTTTAATATAATGTCCACCTGTAAGAGTGAATGATTTGCAGCATGCTGGATGACCTGAAAGATATTTCCTTTAAGGCAAGCAAAATCAATTTCAAAGGACAAGGTGACTGTACTATTTTTATACAAGTTGATCACACAACCATAACCCTTCCTCAGGGTTTTTAATTGCAGAAAACATTACTAAATACATCACCATTCAGCTCTCCTACTCTTTTACGTTACCCTATTATACACTTAATACCCTATTAAGAATTAGATAGATCAGAGGAATATATATAATTTAATCAAAAGGGAGGTCACAAATCTCAATTTCTTGCATCAGGCTTTGTGGCTCTTTTCATCTAAAATAAGATTACACATACAGTCATCTACTAAATACAATCTCGTAAAAAGAATTCCCTTCATACTCAAAAAGTACCCTTCTTCTTGTAAGTAATGTAACTGCTACATCCACATGCTTTTGAGTTGTATTTCATAATTCTTCATCTTTCTGAATTTAAATTCACAGCATCCAAGAAAAACAGGAATAGTTTTCTCCATCCCCCTTTGTTAGGTGAGCTACATTTGTCTGTAAAATTTGGAGTGATACAAACGCAGGAGAGATCCTCTCCAGCAATTGTCAAAACAGAAACCAAAGAACGCTCAACTGAAGAGCTACTTGTGGGCTGACCCCCGCCAAGAGCCAAGCACCCAGACTAAGCCTGTACAGAGCTACAGCTAAAAATAAAGAACTCGAGAATTAAAGGCCTTCTCTAGAGAATTTCTAACAGGTGTTGAGATAAGAACTGTAACTTTCCCTAATGTTACTTTGATCTTTCTTTGAAGGTTCTGACAGTCATCACTAGAACGGGGATAAAGGATTTCTTAGAGCAAGCATTAGCAGGACAACTGTTCTTAATGACAGAACCTATAGCTTCAGGTGCTCTTTTGGTACCTCACCCCAAGTAATGACAGGTTACCACAGAGTATATTCTAAAGGACGCAGCATAAAGGACAGGTAGGCAGAGGCCGCTGGTAGCGCTCCGTAGTTGTTAGGGTATCATTCCTTGAGCAAGGCAGCCTACAATGTTTTCAGTTTTCCTATTACCAAAATGAATACTATCTGGCTCACAGGAGAATTCTGAAGGTTAAGGGTTATATAGGAATGTGCGCAAATAAAGTTCTAAATAAAACAAGTTTCTGTGGCTAATGTGGGTATTAAATATCAGAGGAAGAAAAAATTTCTTATCCAATGGGTATCTTCCTAGCTTCACATTCAGCTCATAAATGTGAATTTTGGTTTCTGTTCTGGAAGTCTAGCTTGACAACAAAATTTCTTCATATTTTTATTTTTGATGATCTGAATCCTTGAATTCATTCAACACTCTTGAACAAAAAATCGACTTTAATATGAACTAAATTTTATCAAACAGCCTATTGGAAGAACAATCTCCTGTGTTTTTTTTTAATCACCTTGCAAGCTGGGGAGGTTCAGGATTTTTTATTGCTGTTGTAGGCTCCCTCCCACCCCCACACCAGACATGACATTATCTTATTCAACAGGAAAAGTACTTAGTAGAAAACTGTGACTTTGTAAGAGTGCTGTGAAGTGCTCTACTTCCAATGAAATTTTACTTCGAAAGTGAAGCTAACAATAGGTTAAGAGGAAAATGTACACAAAGGTGCCTTCCCTCTCTGTCTTTAAACGCAAGCAATATTTTCCCCTCTTCTCAAATTCAGAGAAATTGAAGAACTAAACAGGTTCATGGAAATTTAAGTCATCCCCAACACCACAGATTTCAAATATTACTAAGTACTAGGAATTGCCTCTTAAATGCACCAAGAGGACACGCAGGTTGTGGTGTTGACTATTAGCAAACTACTGGAAACTCATTTGCTCCTTCCCAATAAAAGGCAAAAAACGCCAGATAGCTGAGAGCATTTCTGTGAGGGCAGGTTTTAAAAGCCAACACGAGCAAACAGGGATTCTACTGCCGGCAAAACCAGCTGTTTTAAATTGGACAAACTTCCTTTTTCACCAAACCCTAATTTTCCAAAAGCATATGACTGGATGCAGAAGGGAGCGGGACATGAAAAGGTCACGGATTTAACATCAGATAGGACATCTGACAGAAGTTATCCTCATTTCTACCTACTCAGAACTGAGCCTAGACCGGTTTGTACTTACAACTAAGAGTCTTTTGTGATTAGGAAAATTCCCAGTGATGGCTTGTTAATTACACCTACCAATAACAGGGAAGATGAGAAGTCTATAAATAGCAATCGTGAAAGCTGCATAAGCAGAGCATTTATTTTCAGATTTGAATACATTAATTAGTACCAAAATACACCCTCTAAAGCTAGCACCTTACATAGCTGATGATATACATATTTAGAGAACTTCTCATATTTACAGGTTTGCTTCCAAAATAAAGCTTAAAAATGTCTTCTATCTCAAAAAACCACACCAAAACCAACCAAAACAAAAGGAATCTACTTAAAGGAAGAAAAAAAATCAACTAACATAAAAACATGTGCAAAACCACATTTATAGAATATTCTCAGATGTTGTATAAAGGGCTAAGGAATTTACCAGAAACTGATTAACAACAAGACCTTTAGGATGTTTTAAAATGACTTTTAGGGGAAACATATCAATAGAGAAAGTAATGCAAACTTCAAAATAACAGATCAAACCAGTACATTTTAATAAGAACGCCTCTTCGAGAGCACTGGTCATATCCAGTAAAAACATTGTCTTTGTGTGTTTCTGAAGACAGGCTGGATCCTGCAGCGATTTTTGGAAACTGATGTATTTAAGGGGAAGCAAATTGCAGGAACAAAGAGTGCAAAATCACACACACACAACCGCTCAAAAAACCAAAGAGCAAAAAACCCAAACCCCAACCCCCCTAAAAACCCATTCCCTCAAAAGGCAAGACAACAGTAAGTCCCTGCACATCGCTGCTGTTTCCTCTAGTCAGTATTATGCCTTTCCTGCCTAGGCATAATAATAATCAGAAGGAGATGGCTTATTTATTCAGCAAGTTCTGAAAGTGTAAATTCAGTGGAAGTTCATATAAACTTGCTGACATTTGTGTAGGTCTCATTAGAGTGGTGGTTTGTTGGGGGTTTGTAGCTTGTGAAGCTGAGGAGGAGTTGGTTTTATTTTTTTCCTTTAACAGCAATGCTGGTTGAATCTGGAAAACTCACAAAAAGGTTAGTGTGTTTAGGAATTTTGTTAACGTGAGTGACATACGAGGCTCTCCTAAGAATGAGCTTTCCTTTGGAGTATAGGGTAGAAGAGAAAAGAACAATAATAATTAGGGTAATAATATAAAAGTTGGTACATTCCTGAGAGAAGTGTCCCTTATTGAAGTTGGGAACATACAGAAAGAAAGAAAAAAAAAGATTGTTTTTTTCTTTAGAATCAAACCTATGTATAATAATAAGCACAGTATCTTTAGAAAAACACTGCATTCCTAGTATTTTTATTGTCATGAGCAAATTAGTAAGGAGAGCAATGACCCAGACACCTATAATTCTGAATGTGTCATTATTTGTCTCAGTTAACTTTCACCTGGTCAGAGGAACCACTGACAGAAAACTTCAGGTTACATATTATTATAATCATTTACACCACGTGAGAATACCATCAACAGCTGTTGCAGAAAATCTGGATTGCCAATGGTACAAAACAGCCCTAAAGCTCCATGAATTACCAAATATGGACTGTAAAAAAAATCACATAATGCCAGCCCTTGGTTTGACATTTCCTCTGGTTGAATTCTGTTTTCAGAGCCGCTCAGGACCTGCCAGAGTTCAGAAAGCAGGAAAGCCACGCTCAGGAGCGGCTCCTCCTTTGGAGAGGGGCAGGGTAAGAGCATCTGCTGACTGCCTGCCCCAGTCAGCTCCCAGCAAAGCTGACAACCATGCCCACAGGCGCTGCAGGAGCAGGGACTGACACTCAGAATGCTTTTTAAGCTACAAAAGGAAACACGGTTAGAAATACACCACCTTATGCTGTTGTTGGACACAAAGTAACACCAGATTCCAAAGGTTAGTGGTACTGGGGAGACATGGCTTTGCATTACCTGGATATTCAAAATGTTATGTTTCAAATTGTAGGAAATAGTATTTTTGCAGAACTGCTGCAGCGAATTTGAAAAGTGAATTTGGTAGAGGAAAAGCTTCTAGTCAGATTCTAGACGGTAAGAAAGGGATCAGCACAAACTTAGCATTTACTGTTATCTACCAGATATACTGGTACAGCCAGTCTTACTGCAAAACACAGACAGTAAACCCCAGTGCTGTAGCTGGGTGAGCACTTCAGTGGCGGTGCCAGCACTGGCAGCAGTCTCTGCTCTCACTCCTAGTGCTGGATTAGGACCTCCTGACAAATTGAACCAGGAGAAAAAGGGGGGGTTGTTTTGTGTTTGTGTGGTGGTTTGTTTTGGTTTTAAAAATCCAGTCAAGTTCCCCCCATAGCTGCACAATCAGTTGTACTAACCAAGCCACAGTGTGGATAAAGTGCCCTTGTCCACGCTGGCCAACAGGAGAAGCAAGCACCACCTCAAAAAGAAACATTCAACAAAACCACAGTAGGAAAGTGTATAAAGCCTTCCCTATTTTTGACTTGCTAAACATGTAAAGCTTACAAGCATCCAAAACCACATTAAATCTTTGTATTTCCTTTTTGATGCTCAGACAATAACAGAGCTGTAAAATGGAAGCATTAATAAACAAATGAGCACAGAAAACAGCTTGCCCAAGTCTAGATTTCCAAGACCCAGCAATGCCAAAAGTCTCTTTTGAGGTAATCTAAGGGTTTATTCACACAACGTAAATAACCACAAACATACTGTTCTTACAGCCATCTAAGACAAGGGGGCTAAAGCTAGCTGGACTGAAAATAAGCAGCTCGGTGCAACACCTAGAAAGAACGTCAGTATTTCTGAAGGCACACGTGTGCTTTTTGGTTTCTTGTTTAGGCACACACACACGCTACACTGACAGGACCATAAGCTGAGGGAATCTAGAAAACAAGCAAACCAGAACTACAAACATTTCTTAGAGGCTGTCAACACTGCAAACAGAAACAGTTCACAAATGTGCTGCTGCCAAAGAAATCTTTTCATGTTGGGGGTGGAGAATTTAACATGGCTCTGATGCCAGCCCTCTGTTAGAAGAAAATAATCTTCCTTGCCTTTGATACTAGAGATCCCATTTTGAAGATATTTACAGTTGTCACAAAACTAAGCGTTAGTTTAACACTAAAATCCAGGGATGACTTTTTCTAATAACAAGAATCTAAGACTTTTCTTAGAATCATTTAAAAAGTTAAATATTTTTAAATAGCCAAGTTGGCAATAACAAGCTGGTTGAACATTCTCCTTAGTCTGGCAGACAGCTAAATTTTGTTTCTGTGGTTGTACTTCTTCCTTTGCTTTTGCTGAATATCCTACGGCTGCCTCAATGAAGCTAAGAGTATCACTATGCCTATTTTAAACCTTCTGGGAAAGAAGAAGAAACCCAGTATTCTTAAAATACTACCAAAACCTGTGCCAACTTGCCATAGTTGAGTTCACTCAACTATGCAGCAACAAAAGAAAGACCGAACGGAAAAAAATTAAGAGAAACTGCCTGGGAAGCCTGAGCTGTCTTCCTCGCGTTACACAACTACTCAATGAAGAGAAAGAACTAGGTGTAAATTGCATCTTCTGGTAATTACAAGAAAGAGCCTCTGGGTGAGGAAAATAAGCCAAGAAACAACACATTTCTCACAGTTTCTCTGCATCTTGTGGAAATGGGGAGATAGTTACTCATATCATTTGCGCAGGAGCCCTACAGTTCCCCCCACAGTGGGGAAGGCTTTTCTCCACTACATGATGATATGTTCCTCTTCTCAGTCTTGAATGAACCTGAGAAGAACAACACCAAAAAACTACCACCATAGGTGTGAAGGTCACAGTTTACTTGCAATTATACCAAATTACCTGGAGTAATCTCTGTTCAGTGAAAGTTAATTTATACTCGCGTCACTAACAAAAGAATTTACTAGGAAGTGATCTCAGTGCCCAGTTCTACTTGGTGGGGGAGCAACATAAAGAGAGGAAACTCTGTAGACTTCTGTTTTCACAAAATTGGGTAACTAACCTGAACAGTTCTACCATGACTTTCTGTCTGATCAATCAGTTTCTTTGTGTCACCATTTCCTAGTAAAGTGCTAGGAAATTATACATTAAGCATTATTGCTGCTATTGAATGTTTAGGCTTGTCTGAAAATTATCGCCTGAACCAGAGCTAATTACAAAACTGTAAAAAAAGGCAGCTGAAGGGTCCAAGCACAAAGTCTGGGTTATTCCAATAAAGGAGAAAAAAACAGAGTTTAAAGCTATTTCAGAAATAGGATTTTTCTGTATGAGAAGCATCAGCTTTGAGGAACAAAGCAGTTAGCACATTGAAGAGAATCATAAAGCTCACGCTGAGCAGTTGCAGTGCAGTAGCTGGACATGTCCTGGCTAGTGAACACACTCCTGAGTCATCACGCTACGGCAGATTTTGTAGCTCCTCATTATTCCCTCTCTTGGCAGTGGACAACCTGCTTTCCCCCCACACACACTCCTTCCTTCCTTGCAAGAAAGGAAATATTTTAGTTAAATAAATGGACCAAAACACTCCATGAGGACTTTCTCACCTCCTCTGACCCCTTTACATCTCTCTATTTCTCCAAGTGTAGGGAAAAGAGTTTGTTGCTGCCCACAGAGCAAACTACACTCCACTTTGAGACAAGAAGATAAATGAAAAACCTGCCGGCTCTCTCAGAACTATTTGCCAGCGCTGAGTATTGCTTTCATGTTTATGCAACTGTAGTCAGGAATGAGACATTAGGATGACTGTGTCCTTGAAATTGACGAACAGTCCCTGTCTTAACATTTTCTAGTGTCCCTGCCCTAAATTCTCTTTCCACACCCTCACCCCAGTTACACATAACAGAAGCACTTCAGCTTCAATGTCTGCAACTCTGCTGACTGCAAATGGGAAACACTGACGATCACATTTACCTTACCTTAAAAGGGATACCTTTTAAGTTTGCAATGCAAAAATACTGTTTAAAGATCTCCAGATTTTTTATTTACAGATCTACCAACCCCCAATTCAGTGGATAGATGTGAATTGTTAAACAGGAGGGAAGAGTTGGTGCCCCCTTCTCTTTTCCTTAACTCTTCTTCCAAGGGTTCCTGTCCAGCCTCCCCACCTCCCTATTCAAACTGTCCTCTCTATGCCTGCAAAGGCACACAGAGGACAAAAAAAGTCACATTTTTCACCCTCAAAATTTGGTCACTTGAGATTTGTGAGTGGGGGAGAATGAATTAAAATTCTGGCATGCAGAACCGTATTCAGACGCTGGGCTGGGAGCTGCTCACCCAGTCAAATTCCTCCATTCACAGGGTCATTTTCTAATAGCCAACTGTATCCTGCGCATGCACCCAGGCATTGTTAGAGCAATCCAGTTACCGATTCCTGGCACGTAGCAGCGGGAGGGAGACGTGTGCCCAGAATGTTTAAGGGCAGGCGGAGCTGGCAGCAGCGGATGAGGTAATGGCTCTTCCACGGTTCCAGGGACACAGCTCGCACACAGTTACTGCTGGTCACAGTGCAGCCTTTCAAAAGCCAGATTTGCTTTCAACATTTGGTAAAGTTTATATTCCCTTTTAATGGCAATAAAGGGAATCCTTGTGCCCATATTTGAAACCAGCACTTAAGTATACTATTGGTTGAATTCTCACAGTTATACATTTAAGCTCTTTTTTTATGGGCAGGACATAATGTATGCTAATCAAAACACCCATTTTGGAAAAAAAGGAGGAGAAACCGGTCCTCAGGGAGAAAAGATATAAAACACAAACAGAACAAAGCAAAACAGAGGGAGATTTTTTTTCTTTGTGTGTTCCCACTTAGGGCTAAACGTTTTTAGAAATAATCAGAGTCATACTAAGAACATTCTTCTCTTCTTACTAACTCCTCGGCATGTTAGAGGACAAGCTACATGGAGTGCTTTGATTTTAATTTTTGTTGGAACTGTCTGTGGCTGAATAATCTGCAGTCCAGATGTTGCAACAATAGTAAAGTCCCTCTCAGTGTACACACGAGGATGGAAAATGGCTCCGTTGCGAAATCCTGAACAAGCCTCTTGTCTCCCCTTTCCTTTTTCTATTGAATCATTCCAAAAAATCACAGAAGATATACGATTTGCAAAGAGATTAGAGGTCAGATGAAGAACTAAAACAATTAGTTCAAAGGTAAAGAGAACCAAGTGAGTTTGATTTACACCTTCTCCCTCCTATCCAATCTGCGCTTACCAAGTCTAAGACCATTAGAAATGTTTCCAATAAGCTTTCAACTTAAAATTCTAAGTGGGACAGTCTAAAAATACGTGATTTCAGACCAAACACTAGAATGCTGAATAGATGCCATGAGACCTAACTAAAAGCAATATAGAAAGTATGTTCAGCATCTTAAGTGAAATCCATTAGGCATATGATTGGTGTAAATGGAGGAACATCAGATTACTACACTTATTTCAATATTTAAACTAATGGCTACTTGCAAAACTTCTTTAAAAAAAATTAGTAACATCTGGCGATTTTTAAGGATTTCGAATAGAGAAAAGGTTTGCAGTACTTTCTAAATGTAACAGGACTTAATAATTCATATTACCTTCAATCTCTATCTACATGTAAATGATAGAAACTGTGTACCTTTGTTGAAACGTTAAAGCTGCTATCATGCCAAATGAAAAATGTGCCTTCTCACAAATATTATTACTGTGTGTCTCAGATTTCCAACAAGAATTTCTCTAGAAATTTGCAATTTTTTATTTGGTATAATCCCACCAGCACTCAGCAAATTCCTCTCATATCTTATATCTTTATCCTCTCATATCTTTACCTTAGTAAAATAAATAAATACTTTCCAAAGAATCTAGACATGTTTTTAAAAGTCTGTCCCTGGAATCCATATTCAAATCATATCAGTAGCAATTTTTAAATTTCAAATAAAATCATACCCATCATGCAATAAATGAAGCCAGCAGGGCTTTCAAGGCTTACAGGTCAAAAGATGATACATCACTGCATAATGCAAACAGATACTCATGTCTTTTTAGCTCTGTCAATAAAACCTTTGAAAGAACTTTGGAAGAGTGGGAACCTTGATAACAGCCTATTTATGAGGCAAGCTACAGAAAACTCTTCAAAACAGTATGCTGTAATGGACTAAGGACACACGGGGAACAGTTTTCCATCTGTCACTACCCTTTCCAGAAAGCAGAGGAGGACAAAAAAGGGGAGGAGGCCGAAAGCCTCTGCTCTAGCAATGTAAAGTGGAGTCACGTTCATTTACCTCCAAGATGTACATGCAAGATTAGGCCATAAAACCTCCAACAAAACACTACAAAAAAATACCCCTCACCAGAATTATGCCACAGCATAAAAAGCAGAGCAGCATGGTGCAATGGCCCACAAGCTGTACTTCACAGTCTCTTCACCAGTCAGAAATTGGTACCAGCGCACGGGGCTACTGTGGCAAGAAATGACAATGCCAGAGGAACACTGCCAGATGAGAGGATATTTAACAGTGTCTTCCCGTATCTGATATCCCAAAGGGGATACTAAATATGACTCTAGTCTCTGCTAGATTAACAAATGAGTCTGAGAAACGCAAACTTTTATCTCCCATATTTTATAATACTAGGCACAGTCACTTCAAATTTTCAAACCACTCTAACATTATCCACATTTTTTTGAAAATACTTTATTAATTCAGAAAGTGTTTGTACTCCCTGCCCAAGAGAATGCCAAATAGTCACTGCGCTGTACTCTATTCGCCATGGCCCAGCTGGGTGTGCCACTGCAGTTGGAGGAGACAGTAATTGGGGGCAGTTTTATCAACAAACATACCTGGTAGCCACAAATACTTGGGCAAGGAGCCAGAGTTACCGCTGCCATCGTGGTGGCACAAGAGAAGGCAATATGGCAATATACTTCTTCCTTCACGCGCACAGCTCTGCACAGAATTACAGTCTGCTGCTACCGACTGTAAAATTGACCCAAGGGCAGGACATGTTTCCCCAGACTACTCAGGTTAAACCATTTGGTCCTATTTAATCTGTTAGAACCATCAGTGCACCGGTAGCAGAATGGAACCTGAAAATCCTACCAGATTGGGCTGCAATAACTGGTAAACCTGGTATTTCCAGCCTGCAGTCAAAACAAACATGAGAATAAACTCACAGCCCTTTTTACTTTTTTTTCCCTTCCTTTTTTTTTTTTTTTTTTTAAAGCAGCAGTCAAAAGCCCTCTTGAAGGCTTGTTTATAAGCAAACCGGTCTCAAAGGCTGGATTTGCATTGGCAGGGTTTGGAGCCTGCAAAATAAACCTTTCTAGGTAGTGTTTTCCTTCTGCCTATGAGGGAGGAATAGTTTCTAGTGTAATTCCTCCCAGACTACATCCCTTTCAAACTGCACTGAAGAAAATGCCTAATTCAACACAGCTGGGCTCAGCAAGCTTCCCTGGGAGCCCCTGCACTCTGGGCACGCACCTGCAACCCTTCCTTTAGGAAGGCAATGAATAGTAACACACAATCTGACAGCCTATTGACAGGGCGAAATCACTACTGCCATTCAAAAATAGGAGAACATACAGAAGCTCTTACTTAGTTGCAATTTCTTTGGCAGAAATCATTCTATTTGGGCGATAGTCTATGTTTTACTACAGTGGATACCACAAAACATCTTTTTAAAAACAAAAACTTGTTTAATCTACATGAAGGTTCTGAACTGAGTGCCAAGTTATAGTTTGAAGCAAATTCTGTGATCATGTAATAAAACTCCTAGAAAAATGATTTTCGATTACCTACAGGTTTTTTTTTTTTACTGTTCCGTGTTTCCCATTTTCGAAGGACCTTTGTGCCACTAAGGTTTTGCATCTAATGGTGATTAAGTGAACTAGACCACCAGTTGTACTCAACTTTTACTCCACCCATAACTGGCTATTCTAATAAAGGGCCTCTGTTAAGAAAACTGCACTTTAGCTTCTGAAAATTATTATTGTAATTGCAGAGCCAGAGAAATTATAAAGCATCTGTTGAAATTTCAACTGTGAGAATAGTGACTTTCCACGCTTTTTAAAACTTCATTCTTTCAACGCTCTTAGCGAACAAAACAAAAGTATTTACCCTACTACAATTCATGCACTTTAAGGTTCTAAACTCTTGTATTTCAGCCAAGCTTCATGTACCAGAAAGAAATGGCATGGTTATTTGTTAATTTATGTTTGAGGTCTTAATTTGCAAGAAAGATTTTAAAGATGCAATGAGATGAACATGAACTTCTAGTAAAAGACATCCCTAAAACTTCCTCTGGTAGATGCAAACATTTGGACAAAAACTTGTCTTCTTGTAATAGGTAACTTCAAAGCCACTTCTTTCAGTTCTGCACACAGTCCTTCCGCATGGGTGGAGCACACATCCTCTCGGGAGCTCGCTGCCAAGACTTGTACCGCTCCCTCGTTTTATGATCATAAATGTGTCATGGAAGATCACATGGTCAAAAGACACCTAAATGATTGTGCTGCACTGACTTGAACAGTGGAGAGTAGACTAAAAAAAAAAAATGTATCCCTCATATCACGGGTGTACATCTGGTGACACTATAGGAAGCGTACGCAGTTTGCAACACGGGACTGACTGCGTAGGCAGCCCCTTGCTCAGATGAGATGCTGGGCAGTTGCTTTTTTGCCATGTCGTGAGAGAGAAACTGCAAAGACAGGGCTGATTTGCAGAAAGTCCATCTGACCTGCAGACCGCCTTTTCCTGGCTCATGTCTAACCAGGCTGGGCAACCCTCCTTTACCCTGTTCTGCGTGTGAAATAGCAGCCTTTGCTAAGGGAGCTGACATCTAGGACATGGCTTGCTTTTCAAGATACATAAGATGCTATGACATACTTCACGTGCGGAGAACAATAAGCATAATGCTCAGAAGTTAATTGAAACTAAAGCACCAGCATATATCAAAAAGGAAAAAGGATTCTTCATCTTGAAGAAATCATCACCTGTAAATCCTGGCAAGTGCCTGAACACAATCTCTAACCCTGCACTTACCTCACAAAATGCAATTTGCAGTCACACTGATACTCTCTTAAGAGACTCCTTCTGAGCTTTCTAAAGAATAAAGCCTTGGAAGTTTCCCAGCTCCCTTAAAAAAAAAAAATTTACAGATTCATGCACTATCACATTCTATGATGGTTCAATACCTAACATTGCACAGAGGAGAAATAAACCTATTAATGAAATGTCACAATATACAGGCTTGAAGAGCCATAATCAAAACCAAGGTACATGAGATATTTGGGAACTGTCTGAGTTATCAACAGGATCAGAGTGACTTGGCAGAAGATAATGAGAATCTTCAGTCCTGTATCAATACTGGAGATAAAACGCGGTGGGGGAATGAAACAATCACACACAGCAAAAGATCACGCACAGAGGTGCTACCTGGAGTTCTGCTCAGGGCTATCATTTAGAACTCACTGCTAAGAAACTGCAAGTCATCTTACAACCAGCCAAGACATAAAGAAAGTTTATCTACTCTCTCTGTTCAAGTCCATGCAGCAAGATCACTTAGATGTGTTTCAAATAACAGTCTCTATTTTTCTCTATTCCTGATGTTCTGTTATTCTCTATTCCAGCACCTTCCTCCCCACCCCTCACGCCAAGGATGTTAATGTTTTCAAACAGTCTAAAAAACCCAAACTGATATATCTTCCTATCCAGTCTACTTCATGAGCAGTAGAAGCTGCAGAGATCCTATGACTTACATATTTCCAATTGGTTAAAAGCTTCTGCAAAGGCCTATTCACTTTTTACAAAGATTAAAAAAACAAACCTGAAAGTTTTTACAGCCAAACCTGGACGATCCATACTTAGTACTGTAATGCACAGACTCATATGATGGCGTCAAAAAGCTTTAATTATCTGCCATGTTTAGAGTAAAAATAAGAACAAATTCTGGCATTTAGCATCTTTCATCTAAGTGTTCTGAGGTGCTTTATAAGTGCTAGTACCAGGAAAGGTTTAAGTAAATTATATTCATTCTAGGGCAGGGAAATTGGCACACCAGGCATCAACTGAGCAGTGAAGAAAAGCTAGGAATTCTAATGCCAACTGCCTAGCTCTTCACCTGATCTTCAATTATGATAGTCCTAATGAAATCTGTGTAACTCCAGTAATGCGAATACCGAGTTTAAGCAATATTATTATTTGTTACCCTCTATCGTAATATTCATGGTTTTCTACAGCCACATGGGAGTGTCCAAAGAAAAAAAAGTATTTCAATAAAACAAAGAAACTCAAGGAAGTTATTTTATAGACGTTTTAAACAACTCCATACATGGGAAAATTAAGTCACAGGCAGAAATAAAAACTGTATGATACTTAATAAATATTTATTTAGTGTAAAAATATTCAGCGCATTGTTTTTTAGTATCAAAGTTTTGATGAGATCTACTGAACAAATTTCAGGTCCTGCCTGTGTTAAATAGGAAACTCATCTTACACTGCTTGTTATTTCTAATTCGCATATGACAAGTTTTACAACACCTGCATGATGAGGGCAGGAAGAAATCTGAATTTGTTACAACACCAAAAATGGATCAGGATGAAGCCACCATATTTTTCAACAAGAAAGGAATCAAGAAAGGAAGACATCAACATGTAAGTACTCTAACATGAACAGTCACCACAAGCAGCTTACTTTTTCACCGAAAAGTCAGTATCAGACACCAGTCTTACTTATCTGATGCAAGAAAAATATTCCTGGTTCAGTGGCTGTGTTTCTACCGAACACAGAGAGAAAAGGAGGAAACGCTGTACTTACTTGTTAAAAAGGTTCAGTCCAATCCTATAATGGCGTTTCCTGATAACATCATTACTGAAGGCAGGGGAATCCCAGCTGTTGCGAGTTTCTTTGTGGTATGTTTGTTTGCTCAAGGTTTGCTCCCTTAGGCTGTCTCTAGAAGAGGATTCTGAGCTGCAATTTATTGTATCATTAGAGTTGGAAGTGCTGTTGATGCTGTCATTGTCTCCATCAGAATAATCAGACTCTGATTTGCTTTGCCTGTTTGCTGTGCCATTGATAGCTAAATGACTATCTATAGGCCTAGCCCTATGTCTTGCCTCCTGTTCCTCTCGGGATATAATCTTGGCAGGAATACTGTGCGGGATGTGTTTCGGGCTTCCTTGTTGACTAGTAATCCCTCGGTCATATGCATTTTGTCTCTTTAATGAACCTCTCTCTGAGCGATCACTCAAGTCCACTGAACTGTCACTGGGTGGCTCTATAGTTAGCAATGGTAGATGATCCATTCTCATCCTCTGCTCCTGACATTCCAGTGACGGGGTACTCCTGCAGCTCGTATCAGTGTCTATCTTATCATCTTTGTGGGTCATGGACCAGTACTCTTGAGAAGAGTTCACAGATCGGAGCCTCAAATCAGATTCTGTGCTGGATGGTCTATCTACTGACTGGGAAAGTGGAAGGGGTGGAGATAATTCTTCCTCATCGATATATAACGTAACATCACTGTATGATGCTGTCATCTCATCAAGCTTCCTGTGATCCACATTGTGAATTGCTGGTTTAGTTTGAGCACAAGCGTCCCTTTCCATTTCACGACTTCTGACTTGATCCGGAGTCTGGACTTCATCAGAATGTAGACTACGGCAATTCAGTGCATCATCAATGGACTCTGCAAGGGATTTCACTTGCCTGGAAAAAGCATCCTCCAGTTCTGTTATAGCATCAGCAAAGTCAGTAGACGCTGCTGGAGACTTCATTGTAGCTGACTCCCCAAGGTCATCACATTCAGACTGTACCAGGGATCCCAGCTTTGACCCATCATTTGTAACAGAAACTTGTTTTCCTTCAAAGTAGGAGCTGTGGACTTTCTCAGGTCCTTCAAAGGAAAACTGCATTCTCATATTGGACAGTACAATGCGTCTTGACATACGATTTTCAGACATAGAACTTCTAAGACGCTCAAAATTTTTGTTCATCTGATACTGGCGAAAAGCTGTTTGTATAGTACGAGCAGCATGTCTAGTTATGAGACGGCCTCCATATTTCCGTTCTAGCATTTCCACCTGTGAAAGGGTGAACACAATTACTTTGTAACTTGACACAGATTAGAACAAGGTTTAAGTAGATTAAAAAAAATAAAATTCTTTTAACAACTTTAATTTTCAGAAAATTTTCAAAGTGTATACTGTTTCTGATAGTAAAAACTCAAAGCTCCAGACTAACAACTGCACAAATAGCGAACTGAATAGTCATTTGCAAGTTCCACCATAAAAATACAGACAAAAATATGACTACGTGAATACTGTCATATAAAATTAAGGTGTTGGCAATGGACGTATGTGTTTAAATTTTGGTTTTCACACATTAGCATTGGTGTGCCCATGTCACAGCAGACAAGATAGCAATCTAATGCAGTCATTATTTCTCTGTAGGGACAATGGTAGCAAAGTGAAACCCAAGTATAATGTAAATTGCCACATATTGGGAGTAAATTTTAAAAGTGGTCATCACCTTTCCAGGCATGCATCGATTTCTACATTAATAAAACCCAGCACCATTTCACCCAGGCCTGACATCAAAGCAAAACTGAGCCTCCTAGATCATACGCTTCCAGAGAGGTTTCTCTCATAGAATATCCACATACACAGTCCTCTTCCTCAAACCAAGAACATATTTCAGACTTTCTAAATAAAAATTCAAATCTATTTTCATTCTTGTAATTACATTCAACATTGCCAGTGTTTCCAATTAACAGAACAAATATGCAAAATAAATACATTTATCATACATGATAAATGCTATCAATTTAACCTAGTGAAAATGACATGTCAATTCTTTTGGAATACTCATTAGATATTTTCAAACCTTTCTTTCCAAAACATGAAAAGCATCCATCGCATATTTCAAAAACACTGAACAAGATGAATAGCTAGTTTTATTTCAATTTTTTCCCAATATTTAATTTCTGTTCTGATCAGTCTTTGCTGGATCCATATTATTCACAAACACAAAACATCCATCCACCACTACAACTATACACACCATTTTTCTGGCAGCATTTTTGTATAAGTCCATGAAATTTTCATAATACACCAATGATTCAAAGGTCATTTCTCCTCACTTGCAAATCCAAGTACACATTACTTATGTTACATACACATGCACGCACCACCTCTCCCCCCCACGCTTTGGCGATCTCTCCAAGTAATAGTTAAATTCAGATATTGATGTGCAGAGGGGCTTCTCCCCCCTTCTATGGAAGGAACTAAATGTTACTAAAAATGTTTTCTAGTCCATTACGTCTACCGTTTGGGAGTAGGTGATGTATTTCTTTCAGCGCTATTGTCTGGTTCAGCAGCTCCCATTCTTCTTCCACATTAAAGATGATCTTTTTGGCTCTGTGTTTTTAAACGTGAATCACTATTGTATTTTTTTTAATTTTTTTACTCTAGATGCAAAAAATATTAGGCACAGCTATTGACATAAGTGAGGGGGCCAACTTCTCAGATGGGCTCAGATTCCTGCTAAGAAATTGTGCTTTTGACTGCATCTAGAAACTTCTTTTAACTAAGCTCAAAAAGCTGTGACTGATCTCTGAGCTGAGAATCTGTAAATCTCTGCATAATTTTCTACAGTTTGTCTTTAAAAAAAAATTGCTTTGCCTTTCACCCCCAAATGGGGTTATATTACCCCCATGTTTGCACATGTCAAAGGCGCTTTGAGGTTACTTGTAAGGCATTCTGAAAATTAAAAAATTATTAAGAATTCTATCACAACCCTGTCACTGCTGCCACACATCTGCTACTATTTCTATATGTATTATACATTAGGTCATGCATGTTTAAATAAATTGTAAGAGATTATTTTGCTGCACTAATCTCAAAATAAATGATGAATTGTTAATTTAGTTGTCCTCTCAAAGTTAAATATCAAACCTAAAGGAAAGAAAACTGGCATAGCTGGAGTGAAAGAATAAAACATAAACTAATATTCTGTAAAATAAATTATCTGGACTTTATTCTCGCAAACAGGCTGTTGTCCTTCAGGTTTACACGGAAAATGACAACATCATTTATTATCATAAATTAGGTGGTTTTGGTGGGCATTTTAATTGAGAGTATTTTAGAATTTGCCTAGATAATTTACTAGGCTTGTGACTAATATTTCTAATAGATTTTAATACATATTTAATGCACCCTTTTTAATGCATATTTAATGCACGTTGCCGTTCAGTAAAGCCTTGGACATTTTCCTAAATATTTTTAAAGTATCTTCTGATATTTCAATGAAAGCTTTTCAAGAGCAGGAAGCAAATATTCAATATCAAGCCTCCTTTATGTCTCATTGTCACTTGTTATTGTGTAGGAGTCCCTGAACAAATACAAAATAACATCTGCAGTCCTCATTCTCTATCAAACTGGTATAAAAGGACAGATGGAATTAGGCTCTGTGGAATATGTGCAGTGCAGGAGACCTCTTTAGTAAGCCTAACACTCTATAGCAATCCCTTATGAGACATCTAGCAAAAATGACTGCCAAAGGTGGAAAAGGCAGCAACATTTTAGATCGCACAAGGAGGTTGAATTAAATAGCAGAGCTGGCACAATCTAGATCAAGAGTCAGGAACTTGATATGTCCCCACTCCAATATAGAATGTGGTGAGCGTAAAGGCTAAACTAAACTCATATTTGCTATCCCAAATATTGGCTTCAAGTCAGAGCTCAAGCTCTGTTCTTCCAGGTCTCTCTGGAACAACATTATACAATTTTCCAACCTGAAATTTCAGAACAACAGATGACAAATGAAACTTAGCCCCTACATATGTCACGAACTATCAATGTGTTGTCCAAAATCAGAAGTAGTTCGCGTCCTATCTGTGGAATTTTGCCTGCTTCCACTTTCACCATGTTAACATACAAGCTGGAGTGGCTATGCAGTATACCATAATGATTCACAGTAAACAAAATATTCTGTGGCAAGAAAGATCTCTAACAAAAAAACCGCAAACAAACAACGAAGAAACATTGATGCATCGGCTACTGTTCATGTACCAGTGAAATCTGGTGCATCCTCCATATTTGATTACCTTAAGCTATTACAGCATAATTTTCAAATGATAAATGTGAAATTAGATGACAATAAACATCTTTCAAAAAGGACAACATTCCTAAGAATAAAGCTTAAAAGAAATGACTAAGGCTGACTGTCTTACAGAAATGCCTTTTTAAAGACAAAGGGTTTGACCACCTACATAGCTTCCATCCAGTTTTTGTAAAGCATATAGGAGTTTTGCCTAGTTGAGTAAAAACCAATTAAGACCTTGAATTCACCCCACAGATGTGAGAGAATATCAGTTGCAATAAATTCTTCCTTTCTTTTGGCAGTGGCAAAGATATCCAGATTTCAAAATGTCTAATTTTCTTAGAAAAATATTTCACATTATTATATTCTAGCACTTGTCCCAAGCATGAAATCACAATTCCTAGTAGAATCGTTTTTACTTCTAAACTATTAACATATCTTTAGATGTTTCTTCAGGAAGGGGGGAAGAGCTGTGGGACACAAGGACGACACAACACAGAAAAGAAGTCCAAAACCTCAGAAATGCCAATGTATGACTATTTTCAGCCAAGTTGGTCGCAGGAAACAGAAGTATTTTCAGCATCACAACTGAAGCGATGCTAGAAAAGTTTATAAATTAGGTAACAGAGCTCAAATACCTGCTTATCTTGTAGGTCTGAAGAGAGTTCATAGCTCTCAGAAAGCGATCTTGACCTTTTAATAGCTTCTTCCTCTGCTTGTTTTCGCAGTATGGATGTGGAGTGCTGAAGCTTCGGCCTCCGAGATCTTTGCTGCCCAGGGGAGACAGAATACAGCCCGTACGCAGAATGATCGTAATGGTCTGGACTTATAGCAGAACTGTGTGTTATAGGTCCTTGATGGTAAGCAGACGGGCTATCCAAAGATGTGCCAGTTTCGCTGCTTGGAGCTTCACCCTCAACACTAGACAGAATGAAAAGACAGGAAAACCCTCAGGTGAGCGTTGCATACCAAAATTCTCAGCAACAAATAACATAGTTTTGCTTAGTATCATTTTATGTAGACATCCAGCACATTTTGTTAAAATTCAGATGCAGTCAGTACAGGGTAACGCGGCTTTCATGTCAAACACCATGGTTTCCACTGTAATCCAAGCCAGCCTCTATTTCTGTTGCAGAGGTCATCCTCAGAGCATGAGTCGAGCAGGAGAATGGAGATTTCAAGCACTATCTAACTTTATACAGTAATTACTAACAACATCCTGAGTAAGTCACTCAGCAACTACTGTGTAAAATAAAACTTTAAATTGCTTATAAGACTGCTCATTTCCAAGTTGTTCTACTTCAAAATGACAGATGCTTATTTGTGTCCTTCCTTGCTTTGACAAATAAAAGCAATACTTTCTTACTGTTACCTTACAGTTTGACAGAAAAGGATTACTTTCATGTTACTCCAAGCAGATTTGGGATTTAATGGATCTTGTGAGCTACTGTGTTTCTAGAAACTGAAGTTGGGAAAAAGTACCTACAGGAGAAATCCCATTTCTTTCTCTGTTAGTGAAAGATTGCTTCCATGGGATACCTTTGGCATGCTTTGTAGTAAGGCATCCCAAGGGATGGTGTTTCTAGCTAATGAAAGCAAAATATTTTCAGGTAGGGAAAACACAGCTATCTGGCAAATAAAACACTTTGTTTTCACATGAATGCTGTTATTGCTGAGGAATAAAGGAAAGAAAAAAAACTTTATATTAAAGGAGTTGTAGACAATAGGAAACATTTTAAAACTGAGTCCTAGCCAAGGCTTATCCTGAAGTACTGATGTCTAATAGCAATTTGTATTTCTTTTATATTTACAGTAGGGCATTCTAACATTGCAATAGTGTATGCATTTTCACCCTTCCACAGTATGTCTTTTTTATTCATTTCACATAAATATTTACTATCTGCCTCATCAAGTATACACAGAGCATTGATAGAAAAATGACATTTTACTTGTTTTTATCACTTAGAAGACTTAGTAAACACTCCACACATGCATGAATATAACCATTTGCAGCACTTCCCCTACCTTTTGCTTTAGGAACAGGTACATCCAAACTCTAAAGGAGTAAAATTCCATGTTTCCACCATGCCCTGTATTTCTTATTTTGCTTTCCTTCACATGTATACGAACATAAAAAATAAAGCCCTCCGGTTGTGTCTCAGAAATGAAATGCTGTGACCCTTGCTGCATACACACACCACAGCAGTCCCTTCAACAGTTCAAAGTACAAAGCCATTTCTGAAAGAACGTTCTCCGCCAGAAGACATCAAGGTTAATGCTGGCAAAACTCTCCTAGCTTGAACAGTGTGTACTTTTTAAAGTGAAGGAGAAAACAGCCCCTTAGATTTCTCAAAATGTTTCTATAAATACATAAAACTGAAAGCAAGTCCTCTTTCTTTGCCCATCAAAATATGACTCTACTCAAAAGGTATTTTCAAACATACTTTACTCAGGCTGGAAATATTTTCAGTGTGCACACATTACTTTTTCCAAAAAGGAAGTTAACAGGAAACTAATCCCTTTCCCTCTGTGATACAGCTGGCTTTCAACTTAAATATGATAAATTATCCAGAGTTTTGCTTGTGACATTGAAACTGTGTAACCACCCATTAAAAACAAACAAATCATTCTCTCTAAAGTATCCATTAAAGAAATTAGTATGACACTGAACTGCTTCTTACTCTCTCTTTAAATACTAAAATATGTTTCTCTGTTCTGCTAACTGTGAGGACACACTATTTTGTACATCATGAGTTCCTAATTACAGGCTTATTTGTAAGTACTTTTCATGCAAGTATGGTAAATTTGTTTTTAACAGGAAGTCAGGAATTATCACTATTTCCCCCTTCTTAAGTCTGTGACTTTTTTTGCCTTCCTCGCCCTTAAATTGTGAATTATTTAACAACCCTTCCACATTGATTATAATCTCATGTTAACATTTTAATAATGATACCTTCAATAGATCACTTAACCTTTTCATCAACAAAAAGGGTACTGCCCTAATCACAAAAAATTGGAAGGGGGTCTGCCCGAGGCTCTGATTAGAGTTAGGGGTTTCTTCTTTATTTTTAGTTTGTCTTTCATGCTTTTTCCAGCCATAAATATGATCCTTGACTGACTGTAGCACTTGATTTCATTTTGCTCATAGGCCTGTTCCCTGCCATCACACCTGACCTTTGAAGCAGGGAAGTAATTATCTTTTACAACAGGCAGCCTCCTGCACAACAGTACGACAGCCCTTTAAAAGCAAACAAGCGCACACCGTCAGTGCGGTATATTTGAAGGGTTTCTCCCATTCAGCTCTTCCTTGTCCGTTAGGTTAAGATCAGCTGAAGCTTCATACGAGTTATTTCATAAAAACAAAAACTCCACTGACAAAGAAAAGCAGCTTGCTTTCCACTTCTTACCACTTTACATATGTTTGGAAAAGAAAAATATTTCAACAAATATGACTTACGTGAAGCTTTAAGGATGACAAGATGTATTGTTCCACTACAGAGGAAGGACACACAGAGAGCATCGTGATAGAGGTGCGTGGAACCGAGAATCATCCTGCCCACGTCTATTTTGGAAGACTATGCTAAAAAGGGTACCGCTGCTTCAAAACGGACTCAGGACACAACCCAGTCACTGCAGGGTTACAAGACTGATTTTTATCTATCCACTTATTAAAAATGCCAACACACAAAAGTATCAAGGATTCTGCTCCAGGCTTGCAACAAGAATTAGAGTAAGTCCCCCTGTGACTAGGGGAGTAGTTAGACACCTGTCTAGCACTACTTCACTTCCAGTAACCTCCCTGCACACACTGTCTTTCTTAGATGGGTGAGAAATTAAGTGCATTAAGTACACCGTAAAAATGCATAATATAACCCTTGACCCAGTCGCAACTGGAATTAGAAATATTTTCTTAATAAAGGCCTCGGATTTGAGGCATCTACCGCCTACTAAACATGTCCAGTAGAATTACTGATAATTTCAGTGTTTAAAAAAATCTAGCGCATGAATTTGGTTCATCTTCCTGCAATATGCAACAGCATATTACTAGGGAGACCAGCAATATGTTGAACATTCCAACTGTGTAATATTAGAACACAAACCGGTTGAAATTAACCTTTCATTTATAGAACTACAATTGTTTCATCACACTCCTGTTTCAGTAAAAAATAGACATCCATTATCTGCCAAGCCAGAAAAAGAGAAAGGCTGCTTGCCAGTATTTTACAAAGAAGCAGAGAATGGAGCAGCTAAAGAGTGAAAATGGAAATTAAATATTTAAAAATAATTAGTGCTACTAATATGACTTTGCATGAACAAAACTTCAAAACAGAGCCATGGAAAAAATTTGTTTCTTTTTGAATCTAAATTACTTTTTTGAAAGAGTGGCCAGCACTGACTGAATCAGTATTTATCAGAAATTGACGCCAGAAGTTTCTTCCTGCGTAAACCTCAACTTCTAATAATTAAAAAAAACCCCAGAACATCACTGTATCAAGGGACAATAGGAAAGAGAAAGGCTTACAGAAAAATGGAAACAGACTGAGTACAGTATTTTTAGCATATCTCAATTAATATGTAAATCTATTGGTGAAAATATGATTAATTTTTCTTTTTCTAATGACTATAAACCAGAATTAAATACCAAACATAGACAGATTCAGGCATTTTCCCTTCTTTTGTGTGTGCATGGGTCTACACTTCCTGCAAGAGCTAAGCCACACGCTCTGCAAACACTTTTAAATTAAAATACATCAGCTGAAGTGACATATGTGCATACAAGCAGGATGTGTTGGCTTCATCAGCAGAGCAGTGAGATAAGGGTCATCCCCGCAGTGCAGCTAACACTGTATTTACCCACGATGTACATTGTGCACTAACAGTGACAGAATCAAAGCTCACCGCTCTGTCTGAATCAAAGACTAATACCAATGTGCAGGCAGCCGCTGCCAAAAGCTGCTTTTCTAACTAATTTGCCTAGCTGATGTCAAAGCTGAGTAACACGGTGCATAGCTGTGTCTTAAGACTAAAGCAGCATACAACAGACCCAGGCTGACAAAATGCGAAGTAGATGTTGTTGCTAGCTAGAAAAAGGTCGTGCTTTTTACAGTTATTTCCCACTATTCAGGTGATAAGTTCGTTTCAAGAATTACCTAACAAGAAAAAGCTCTGTCTCCTCCTTCCCTCTGTCTAATCACTAAATGTAGTTGTGTGGTTAGCCATGACCAAAACAAAACATGGCCTCTCCGGGCATTTTAGCAGCAGAAACCTGGCAGGTCTTGTCTTCCCTGTCTCTCATTTTATACCTTCAGTTATTACTTCTGATCACAAAGGCTGTAATTAGTAACCGGTACACTAAAACCATTATCAAATTTTAAAACAACATATTATTCAGGATGTCTGAATATCTACTGTTATTCTTTGATTTATTTTTCATTTTTATATTCACACCTTCCTTTTCCTATTTATCTTAGCAAAACAATTATCTTAGCAAAACCAAAAATAAGCACAATAAAGACAGAATTCTGAAAAACAAGACAATGTCAACATTTGAGCTTAAAATGGAAACTGGAAAGAGTCCTCAAGACCTAAATTTCAGCAAAGAGCAAACCCCAAGGTTTTGCGTGAATAGACTTACTCATTCCACTGACAATAATGGCAAAATGATCAGACAAGCTGCCGGTTGGGATCCATAAGCACAAGCATTTACGTCTCAGAGAGACTATACTATAAAAGAGAAAGAGATGGTAAACAGAAAAGCAGAAATTCCCTTTTTACTGAGGCCCAGTACCTTATCGTTAAAACTACGTGCATGTAAAGAGGAAGTATATAACAATAACATCAGACGCAAGGAATTACTCCTTATTCCCGCTCACCCCAGAAACCTCACAGTTTACAAGTAGTAAAGTGTCTCAGTGCATTTGTAGGACTAAAATACAAAGATAATGAGAACATATGCTTACAGAAATCATCCAAATGTTCGAACCAGTATGTTGCAGATTTAGTTTGGAACTAAAAGCAACAAAGAAATTCAGCATGCTTCTAAATAATGTAAATGCCAAACCAAAACTGCATGCAACATTTTAAAATAGAACCAAAAGACTCTCCCAGCAAAACAGACTAAATACTTGAGAAATTATTTTACCAATGAGCAGTCTCTGAAATGACTAGTTATTTTCATCATTCATTTAGAATGGACTTTCAACAGTGTAATATAAAGACATGAAATTGAAAACAGGCCCTAACAACTGGATGGTACACACATGAGAACCAATCAGCATTGTATTCACCCTGTAAAAAAATTTGTTTTGGACATAAAGAGAAGTATGACAATATAATAAGTTTGTGCTGCTACATCTTAAAAGATTTTTCCATAGCATTTTAGATCCTTAGAAGTATGAACACAAGTTCAAAGGTACACAGAATAAATTCCTTTTCTTCTAAATTGTGGAAAGTATGCACAAGTAATAGGAATACAGCAAGTATGCACAATTTCCACATTGTGGAAAGTACGCACAAGTAATATGAATACAGTAATATGGCCAACTTAAATTTCTAGTTGGCATGAGATGATAAAACCACTCAGCTTCGCCATGACACTGCAAGTGCTCCGTTCCTTAGGAAGCAGGTAGTTTTTAAAGCATGACCACGGTAGAGTATCGCTTGCCAGAGATAGCAGACAAAACTCCAGGTAGTCTGCACAACCTGAATTCAAATGGATATGTTGATTTTATTTGTTGCAACAGTGAAGCATTTGCATGAGTAGTTCTTCATGAAATTCCTCAATCGAATCCATCCCTTCTCTAACTTGCCTACTTTTCCTTGAATCCATGTCATTTATTTCCCTCTTCGGGAAAAACGCACGTAAACCTGGTTCCCTTTAAGTAATATCTACCAACAGAACAATTCAGCAAGCTTATATCTTCCTTCATTTGTCCCAGAAACTTTTCTGTCCATAAACATTAGCATAATATCTACAGTTGAAGTATCTAGACACCTAGATCATATGATTTATGAAATAAATTTAAATGCAAACCAAAGAGAGAAGCTGTTCATATTAAAACCTCATTCCATAAACATGCTTCCCAGTAAAACTTCTGTCTCGCTCAAAAATAAATATCCTATTTATAAATAGGCCCAAACGCCCAGGAAGGAAGAAGTGCTACGCATCTGTTTTACACCAACTATTTCCTTCTGAAATTTAGAGGTTAAAAAAGTCAAACTCTGATCATAACTCCTAATTATAGATACCCACTCAAAATGGATCCAAATTCTCTACCTAGCTCAAAGAACGCAGACCAGAAGTCGCCCATGGAACTAACTCTGAGTAACAGAGAAGCACTATGGCAGCTGCTAGAGCAGCTGGTATGGACAGGCACTTCCAACATGAAGCCTGAAAAAAAACCATTTAAATAGCAAAAACGTTTAGGTCAAATCTAGGCATTCTACATAGGAACAAACCTCTACAAAAGTTAATTTCTTGCATATAACTTTGTCTTTCCAAATGCAACAAAGCCCTAATTTGAATGTGAAATTTTAAACGAGAATTACAAACATAACACTGCTAACTAAAACTATGACTCCCCATACACAACTTAATCTGAACATAAGCATTCATTTGACACAAGGGTACACCCCACTGCTTCAAAGCTGGCTTCCATTTCAGTACCTGTGGTGCTTTCTGCTATAAACTAGGAGGTGTATTTAATTAAAGCTCTTGATGTATGCATTGTATTATCTCAAATTACTCTCTACAAAAAGTTCTTAATGTAACCTCTTAAAATGTAAAACTAGCCATATGTAGTTCATACAAGCTAGGCTTTTAGCATTACCTCCCTCCCCCCATTACAGTATTCCCCAATGGAGTGAGAACATTTGAGCAGAAGTATATTATTAGTACAATTTGCAACAGATTAGAATCTAGTTCTTATTGCCATGTCTGTTTTGTACTGTCTAGTAAACAAAAGTCAATTATATTAAGAACTTCTACAAATCCCCAAATTCAATAAATGCAATAACATTAACAAACCAATCTACCTTCAAATATACACTGTCAAAAGTTCAAAGCCATTATGATGGACAAGAGCACTCACAGGCACTGACAAAAGCTTTGATCCAGGAGAGAAATATTGACCAACTTGTTTTACTTAGAATGCACTCTCAATTCAGCTGTTTCTGTTAAAAACAAATGAAACCTTTGAATGCACATCAAAGTAACATCCCAGGTAATGCATCTCACTGAAGTTAAATATCATTGCAAGAAAAATCCAGACAGAATTTGCATGTGTCTCAGAAGCAAACACTAACAAAGCAACCACTTCATTCTGTAATGTTCTGTGTAATAGACTGACAATAACAGCCAGCTTAAGTTCAAACACAGCCTGGCGACCATCGACACAGCGACTAGAGTTCCACAGGCAAGTACCACTACATGCATTGCAGACCTTCATTTGTTCTCTGGTCCAAGTCCTGGATTCAAAACTACAGGAAAAACCCCAACATCTACTCATTTGGACACTACCAAGTTTTAATTCTCACTAAAATAGCCCCATAAAAGGCATTAACAAAAATGTTTTTTAAAAAAAGGGCATTTTGACTCACAGTCTTACATTCCATTAGTAGTAGCGGAGAGCAGGGGAAGATGGGAGATTATTTTCTCCACACCAAAACAGAATGTAGGAATTAATGCACTGTCTCTTCTGAAATAGAGATGCATACCAGCAAGATGAAAAGACAGCCAAACAAAAATCTACCCAACTTCTTCATTTTAGGGAACAACCTTTATAATAGATTTAAGGACTAAGAATGTGCATTTGAAAAGAGCTTACTTGAGATTATCTTCAGCTTCCAAGGAGGAGAAGGAAGGTTAAACACCTCACATATCACCTTTTTCTAAGTCAAACAGTGGCAGCATATTGGCTAGCACGCATAAGTATTTACTACAAACAAACAAACCGACCAACCCACCCTCACCCAGAACCCATTTAATGCCTTATGAAGCCTACCTGCTAAAGGCAAAGCTGTATTTCGTTTTCATTATTTAGCAGCTGGAAAGTAACAACGGAGACTGACAGCATCAACAGAACTTGAGTACAGCTTACAAATGTGAGCTTCTATCTCAAGTAAAGACAGACAACGTCATTCTCTGCTAATCTGTGTTAATCATCACCAAGCATGTGTTTGCATTCAGCACTGACTGTATTCCATACTTAAAACTTCCTTTAAAAAAATAATGATAAAATATTATTAAAAGATGACTATGGTCATAATTTGAGGCTGTGACTGGAGGAAGAGTTCTCAAATTTATCAGTCCAATTTTTAGAGGCCTTTAGAGAATTTTTAGGCTCCTCCTATTGATGTGTCAGCATAAAACATAGCAGCATCAGAAAATGTCATGTATGCTTCAAAAGGATGCTTATCTTCTTATAGGGACTAAAGCTAAAAAATTTAAAGTGTAACTGTGGTATCTGACCATTTAAAAAAACCTGTGAAGGTCTACCTACCACTGCAGACTTTGTCCTATTCCTACTATGTAAACTCTTACACAATAGGATAAGCTTCAGAAATCTATGGAGTTTCTCAATGCAGCTGTGGTAGAATTTGACTTCAACTATTTATTATTTATTCAGATATATCATTCACCAACTGGAATCCTCATATGTAGCATATCTACACTATATACGGCACTTATTTAAGACAGTAAAATATTAATACACATTCTACTGTTTATATCATGAAATGACCTTTACACAATGCTAATTTTAAAAAGGAAGATTCAGTTTCTGCAGCTGAGAAAAAATTGATTTGCACGCACAGCTGAAGCAGCGTTTCATATAATGCAAAAATCCTTGGCGTCCTATACCAGTCATCCTTGTATTTCAGCTCTGTTGTGGCTTCAGCTGTTGTGTCAAGGCCACCAGAGGAAGCAGTGATACAGAAAGGCACTGGTGAGAAATCAGCTTGCTGGCAATTAGGTTCTGTAAAGAGACTAAATACTACTTTCTCCATTCAGGCCTTGGTGGATAACATCCTTCTTTCCCCTCTTATATACGGTGTATCATACAAACATGAATTAGTTTAAAGATTCTTAACGAAATCCTGTTAACTGAGTAAATAAAATGTTTCAGGCATTGAAATTTCATACCTAGAACAAAAATATAATCTCATCTTAGACCAAGTATACTTGATAAAGCCTATCATTTGACTCATTTTAAGGGTTTGCCTCTTTACTATTAAAAATGATTATGAATAAGATGTGGTATACAGAGCTAGGAACAGTTTTTGAGCAGGCCAGTCTTTCTCTTCAAGTATGCCTGTGTGCTGGGGCAGAAGGAAATTAAGAATCACGATAAACCAGAGAGCACGCAGAAGGTCCACACAGCAGAAACGACAACAAAACCATCTTTCTGTATTGGACACCATATTGTGTAAAGTCACAGATCACATCACAACTGTATTCATTGAGGCCATATTTTCATTTAAGTAGCAAATGAACATTATACAAAAAGATCTATTCAAAAAAACCCAAAGGGATTACATTTAAATTAGTTAATGATATATTAACTAATGAGGTGTGCTTTACAACAATGTCCCTGATAAACACAAGATACTTCATTCTCTCACTTGGATTTAAGAAATAGTTGGCTAAAGTTGTCCTGTTTTTAAAATCAGAAAGGGATTGGTTCAGTTTTTAGTGGTTGGTTGACTTCTCTCTGAAGTTACAGATAAACCTCATAAGGTTATAGAACAACACACCTAAAAAAGCCAAACAAAAAGGAGGATGGACTGTTAAAAGACTGATCAGAGACAGACCTTTGACTAATCTAACTGAATCTAGAAGTATATATAAAAGTATCACCCAATTTTAAACACTGCACAAACCCTGCATTTTGACTGCCAACTACATTGTGTCGAGTCTAAAAAAACCCAAAAACCCCCAAAAGACAAAGAAACCCTACTAGTTTTCCCTATGGGAGAACAATGTAATTTTGATATGCATACATGCAAATTGGCACGGGAAAATATCACCAGGTAGGAAAGAAAATAGATGAGAACACAGAAGCCTTGCTCCTGTTTCCAGTGAAATTTAGAGCATTGCTATCGAGTTAGTGAGAACAGGAACTGGCCTTGAGCGTTCTGCATGCACCGAGAGAGGTCTGTGTTGTAACTTACTGGAACAGAATCACTGCTAACTAGTCCTTAATCACAGCCATCCTCATAAAAGTGAGATTTGTATCCTCTGCAACACACCCAAGGTTTATTTCAAAGTGTACAGAACATAGTGTTTAAGGAAACAAAATGGTAAGAGATCTTTTGTTTGAAGTATGGAGTTTAGTGGAAAATAAAATGTTTTAGATGTTACTTAGATCCAAGGCAATGCATTCAAATACAGAAGATATTTGCAGACATAGAAAGATACTGTGTCTCACCCAGAAATACTGTGTCTCACTACGTGTAAATCTTCACTCTCAGGAGAACGAGACCTCAGAAGATTGCTTACAACCTCTAAATTAGTTAAAGAGCTGACAGATGCTTTTTCTCATTCACAAACTTCCTTCCTTTTACATTTCCTCTCCATTATGCTGAGTGTATATATTTTATAGTTCTTTCTCTGGGAGGAATTGAACACAGGCTTCCATTAGGACTTCTGACCCACCTCACTGATCACAATAAAAAAAGTAACACAGGTAGCAAGTCCTGTCTTGGAAACCTACAAATGTTATTTCAAAGCTTACTATAAGCCAAGCACTATCTCTTACGAAGTTCACCTGTTATCAAATTTTAAGATCTGCTCTATGTTCTAAGTAATTTTTTTAGGTACTTCCAATCAGTACCTAAAAATAGAGGATTTACTGCATATACACAGAACAAGAGTAATTGTTAGGTTGTACTGCAGCTTGCAGCAGCTGCATTTCAGCTGCAGTACAGCTCCACAACTCTTGCTCCCAGAAGCACCGACAATCCGCTCTGACTTCTGCTGATACAGCTTGCCTTAGCTGGGGCTGCACCTCAGGCTGATCAACCACAAAAGAACATCGGGTCTAAAATACAGAACTCTGATCATTCTTAGTATTTATAGGCTCTTTCCCCCTACTTAATTCATAGATCTTTCCACAATGGAAAATGGTCTTTTAGGACAAGGGTAGAAGTCCAATTCCTGAAAACAAGAGCCACCATTCTGTGAACTGAAAATGAAATATTTTGCAAAGACAGATTCTGAAAATGTCAACCAAAGACAGTCAGAAATGATCTCGTGTAACATGCTGCGCTGTGGCAGCGCAAGAAAACCTGGAAGACTTCTTTTCTTCTAGGCTGACCTAATCAAAACCATCTTAATCACATTTTAACAACAAGAAAAGAATCCAAGTTTGCAACAGGTTGTCACCATTTGGGACAATTTCCATTAAGGGTGTGCAGTCGTCTCTTCTCTCACAATTTCACAAAGCATTAACTATTGGTATTACTATGAAACCATTAGCAGTAAAGTCCCATTCTCCCTGAACTTGAAGCATTAGAATCAGCTCCTTCTTGAAACCAGTTTCTACTAGATGCTCCATATCGCTGGTATCTTCTAAACAAGGTTCACAGAATAAAATATGAGAAAAGAATATATAAACAACAATTATGAACTGTCTTTCTTTCAAAAATCTAAGAACAGCTGAAAATATTATCTAACATTCAAAACCCTGTGAAGTGTTAACTTCAAAGCATGAGAATCACCCCAGACACCTCTAGAATGGAAATTCAGCAGCTGTTTCACAGCACATCACAATAAAGCAGAATCATGTAAGAAAGAAAAATAAAGACCATTTTTATTCCCAATTGAAAGTGCAGAGGGAACACAGATTGGGAGAAAAAGCTGTTATTAAGCTGAAACTTGACCAGAAAGTCAGGGTTTATACAGGCCTGTTTTGCTGTATGTACTATTAGACCCCCTAGGAACTGCCACTGGATCAGGAACGCTGCTGCCCATCTCATTTGAATGATGACTTCCTTGGCACAACCTCCCCAAACGATGAGGGAAACCCTCTCTTTGGTATTATCTTTAAAGGCAGGAGTGCTTTCAACTAAATCTTCCATTCCTTCCTGAAGATTTATCCTTGGAGTTCTGTGCAAGTACTGACATGGCCTACCTTGACTTGAGTCATGAAAACAGAAAGGATCACAACTATAAGCATTACGGCTGTAGGCTACGTTACAAAGAATAGACTAAACTCAAGTTAAATACAGTCGAATGTACAGCTATCTAAGCTACAATCCTCATAGCCACTGCTGTATTTAACGCTCCATGTGATCCGAGATTAAGATTGGTCCATTCTACTATAAAGGCGGGGAGTGAAAATTAAATTCAAGTCGAATTGGGACCTTTCCTGTAGTGCAGTTTTAGGACTGGCTGCAAACATACCCTGCAACAGGAAAATCCATCATGTTTGCGTCCTTGCTTCCTTTACATTGCATAAAGATGACCTGAAAGGTCATGTATGTATCAACAAACAGAACAAAGTTAGTTTTCTTTTTCTCTTGGCAAAACAAACTCACAACACATCCATCCTTGTTAATCTGGTGAATTTTAGGGGCTAATTAATTTGTTTGGACTAAACAATGAAAAGTACCCCTCAAAACAAACTTAGGATTTTTTTTTCTGTTGCCCTGCCCTGTACATAGCCACTTATGTAAAAGGAGGCCAAATCATAACTGTTGCATTTTGTTTGTGCTTGCACAACATAAGGCAACAGGGAATTGGGTCCTTTGTTTTTAAGCACAAGTTTAACTTGGATGACACTGAACTACTGAAAGAATCTGATTAACAGATACACTGCATCAATTTCCTGTATTAAATGCTATCAAAGGCATCATTCTTATTTTCTGCTTCTCTCACACAAACAAAAGGGTTTGATTTTTTTTATCATACCAAAGCTGGGCATTTTTACTTTATTTTTATTAAAGACATCTTTACAGTGATTTCATGAAAATGTTTCTAGCCTTTTGTCTATTGTAAGGAAGCAAAAGAAGATTTATTTAGCTAAATTTGCAGTCCCCTTTAATGTAATACTAGGGCTTTGTGCTACAGTGGATTAAAGCAGCATCTGTTCTTCTCTGGAAACCTGGAGTCAAATCACAGCAGTGAAGTAAACTTGCCATCTCTGTCTGTACCCTAACTAGAATCGTCCTTCCTCCAAATAAAAGTCAAATGAATTCCTGAAAGACACAAGAAAAGCTATGGAACTAAAATATTTTTGGTTAATAAGTCTTGCTAAAAAAGCCCATGATCAGTAACTATTTTTGCATAACAAAGATGCATGAATTAAGCAAAATCTCTATTTACATAAGTTTTGACATAAAATGACAATATCCAGGATGCTAAAAATGATCTTCCAAATGCAGGGCCTGATTCTGCTCTTAGAACTACACAGTCTTGTTAGACAACAGAAATAAAGAAGCAAACTTAGGAATATGAATTTGACTTGTGGCCCATATTCTGTTTTAACGTAAGTAACATCTAAACAAAGCACGGTTAGCAAAAACAATGCACTAACACACTTTCTCCCCAAACCCACAATTCATCGCTTCACGATTCCAGTTGTTCTGCTGATCAGGCAGTGTCTGGGTTAAGGGCACATCCTCCTATGTTTAATGTAACAAATAGAGCAATCATGGCTCCATCTTGATTACAGTTTCTGAGGTCTCCTGCAGTTCTGTTATTAAATAAACATAAAAAGCAATAATTGATTGACAGCTACTGTGATTAAAATATGCCTGGCTCTGAAATTAATGATAAAATTGCCATCAATTCTGACAGAAAAAGAGCTACATAAATGCCAAAAGAGCAAGAAAATTGCATCCTTAATGTCCTTCACAAATTATGGTAAATCCTTGCAATGAAGAGGCACAACAGGCACAACAACCCAGCCAATCTACGTCCAGGTATCATAATGCTCAAAGCCACAGAGTGGGGTTTTTCTCCTCAAATTGCGGTACTTCACAGTTCTTTCAAAAAATACCATATTAATAAATACAAAACCTTGAACCATTCCTTTGCACCTGTCAGAATCATGCAGAAATTGGAAGCCACGTGGGTTTACAACAAAGAGGATGCATTAGTCTGGATCTTGAGATTATATGTAGGCCTAGAGTATCATTTCCAAGACATCTTTATGGCATTACTATTTCCAAAATAAAGCTGCCCTGATAGCAGCCTAAATCCAATGTTACTCATTGAGAACCACACAGCTAAGGCTATAAAGTCAAGGCAATGCAGTGTCTTGAATTTCAACTGGAACACCACACAGTAGGCAAAAGGACATGTTTAACTAGGAAAGCAGTATCTCACTTCTAGCACTCATTTCCCAAAGTTCTGCTAGAGACACCTGAAGTCTGAGTATCACTGGTGTTAAATATCAAGAAGCACACCTAAAATATGTGAGGAGATATTAAATACCTACAGGTAGCATCACACAAGTGTTGGTTTTGGTTCAGGATGACACCTTGCATCCACCAACACAGGACTGGCTCCTTTTAGGCCAGCTTTTATAATTCACAGCTACTTCTTATTGATGTTCAGGGCAAGTACAGTTTGCAAGCATAATTAATCACATAAATGTGCTAATCAGCTACGCAATTATGAGATCTTCCTCTTCAGAAAGTTTGATCCTTGAATTGCCATCTTTATACTTCAGAGAAAACATGGTCACTATAAAGGTAAACTGCTGTTTCAAAGTGGTTGTTCCACCTGAAGTCCTAGCACCTAACCTCTAGATCCTCAAAGAACTTCAGCCTCCAAGTGATGGAAGAGTATTCTCATGAAGACTCAGTATTTGGAGGAATACTTTCTATAGCCATATGAATAGAAATGCAATTCTCTTGAGAGAATTTTCATTTTGCAAATACGAAATGTTCATAGGGTGAAAAAACCCATTTAAGGTCACAGGGCTGTCTATACTAAGAAATCACTTCCCAGTTCTCCAGGGGAACACCCTGCCATCTGCTAGTAAAGACACCTTCTCCAGCAGAGAAGGTCTGCTTGCCCAGCAGTAACTCACTGTGTCAGCTCCTAGCAACCTTCCAATATAGATTCGTAACAAGAACAACAAACCAGAGTTACTGTTCAACTTGGTATTTGTACTTGTCAGGTGAAAAACTGAATCCTTGGGTTTCCTTACCTGAAAGTTGCAAGTTATTCAATGAAACTGAACTGCAAATTGTTTAACTGCACCAGATTCCCAGAGAGCTCCTAAAGGGGCAAAGAAACAACTAAACACTGTTGATGTGCCGAGTGCTCTGATCTTCACTGGTCAGCTCCAGCTCTTGGACTACAGCTAGTACCTTTGATGATAAGGAATTATTTCAGAGCAGTAGAAATAGGAAAAAAAAGGATGATAGTTGACTTCACACACGAAACCCCAACACTAAGCAGCTATTTAACTAAGAGGAACAAAACCAGCTGACTACTATACAACAGTATTCTCAATATCTGCAATTTCAGGAACTAGAACAGGACATCACAACAACAAACCAAATCTGGTACAAAACTAAGTAAAATGGGAAATGGGTCGTTTTATTCAGCACGGCTTAAGTTCTCCCAAAGCACTAGACAGATGTAATGAATTCTGTGTTTATATGAAGGATATCTGCCACAAGAATAGATACAGTTAAATACACCCGTCCAAACTAAGTACTCAGCAATTCCTCTTCTAACACATCAGGCAGAATAATCAAGTTTAACTGAAAGGAAGTGCATAGCAATGTGCAAATGGAGAAAAAAAATCTGAAACAATGACTGAACAGCAAAACGTAACTGTGTGAATACAGGCAAAACTGTCACTAAAGCAACATTTATGAATTATGTTTTGCAGCAAGCCATTCAAATGTAATATCATTAAAGCAAGCATTACCAACTCCACACAGCAAACTTACAAGCTCAGCTTTATTATTTTCCATACGGGTAAAAAGGGGCTTAAGGATCATTAAATGTGTGACTAAACCGTACCATAAAACATTTTTCTTTATCAAAAAACATTTTTCCTTTCTTTTCCAGAAAAGACACTGTTGCATTCATATGGAGTTACACTGAATCTACTCACTTCCTCCTTTTATATTTTTCCACACACGCACACACCCAATTTAAGATGTTGCCTAGCTTTATTTAAATTGATTATTTCTTTAACAGTCAATCGGCTCAGAATTTCATCAGATTATTTGGTGGAATAAACTTTCACAATGCATCGGAGATAAATTTATTTTGCAAGTGCACTTCCCAGGATAACTATTTTTGGTCTATCACAACCTACAGACAACACTGCACAGGAAAAACTAGTTTGTACGTCTAGTTTTCAAGTGTCTCATAGAACAGAGCACTGCATTTTTGTAATTCTGATGCACGTTATTTTAGTAGTTAACAACAACACCATAACAATAGAGACCGTATGTGTTTACATGACAAGTCCCACTTTCTGCTTGTCTTGCGTCAGTTATTCACTATTCCTACTTTAAAGTCCTTTGAATTAAACTTTATCTTTTCGTTTCTTTTTTTTTTTTGGCTGAGGGCACGAGTCGCAAATGATCATTCACCCTGAGCAGTAGCCCCGAATTTACGGCACCTTCCCCTGCTGACGGTCGCCACGCCTGGTCCCCGCTGGGTTTCGGGGACGGGGAACAGTATGTCCCAGGGCTTTGAAGTCGAGCTGGCCGCTTGTTTGCCACCAGTCATGTGATTTCTTGCACTCTATCAAACTCGGTGAAAAGAAGCGTTTTAATGCTTGTGTACGCCCCTCTTAGCGGCCAGGCACACGCTAAGTCAGGTCCCATCGCAAGAGCGCCCTTCTCAAAGAGCTTCTGGCGGGTTTAGGCTTTGCCTGCCACCCACCAGCAGCAACAGACGCCCGGCTCCACTTTTGACACCCCGTTTCACCGACTGCCATTTCCAACTTCTGTCCGCACAAGGCAGCCGGCACCGCAGGTCCTTCCCCCTCCCCTCCCCGGCACATAAGCTCCCGATCGCCGCCAACTTCGCCGCACCCCGGAGACGACGGGGCCGACCCCGACCCCCTCTCAGCCGGCAGCGGCCACCCGGCTTCCCCCAGGTACAGCCTTCCCTCAGCGGCGACCGCCAGCGACGGAGCGCAGCCCTTTGTGTGACACGGCCGGGAGGTGGCCCGGGGGTGGGGACGGGACGACGGACACCTTGCCTTCCCCAACGGCCACTCACCAGCTGTCAAGCTCCAGCTCCAACAACGACTGGGTCCTCTCCGAGCTGCAGTGCAGGCACCACATGGCTGGGCCGAAGTGGCGGGCGGGTTGCTGCGCGCCGCCACCATAGCCGCCCCTCAGCCCGCCCCGCCCGCTCCCCTCAGCGGGGAAGCGGGGCGGGGGGGGAGGGGGGGGAAGGAGGAGAGCGCACGCGCGGCAGCCGTTGCCCGGGGAACGCGAGGCGCCAACGGTCGCTCCCCTCATGGCGGCCGCCGCCTCAGGGCTCGCAACGGGGCCGGGGGCCGCTTGGGCCGGCTCCGGCGGGCACCGTTCGGTGCCCGCCGGAGCCGGCCCAAACGGCCCCCGGCAGTCGCTTCTCTCCCACTTTATCCGTCAATTTGCACCAATCACTGTTATTTAATGTGTTAATAGCTAAGATAAAGTTTATAAACCCCCAGAGTGCAACAAACTCAATTCGTAATTAGGAGCACGCAGCAATTTGTATAACATGCCATCTAAATCTACAGTAATTATGACCCTGCTTAAGGGTAATGCCCAACTTAATCGCATTTAATACACCATTATTTCCAAGATCTAAAAGGCTGAAACGGGCATTTAGCTCACATTTTGCTTGAATAAAAAGCAAAGGGTTACCCAGAAAAAAAAAAAAATACAGAAGAAACTACTAGGGAGTAGTTTTCTTCCTGCAGAGCATAAATACAGCCATGCAGCGTTGTACAATAAAATGCATACATGGGTCAAAATACATGTTATTCCTCTCACAGCGGGCTTTGGGGGGGGATATTATCCAATTCATCCCTTGAAAAAAATCCCCTAACCCATATCGATCCTCCATCTCCTCCCTCCCGCGATGAATTCTCTGCTTCTCGTGCTCTCCCCTCCACCCGTGCGTAGCTGTACACCTAACGAAAACTAAGGGTTCTTTAAAAAAAAAAAAAAACATAAATACGGGGATGCACCAGTTTTCAAGGGCGTACGGCACAATGCTCTTCCACAATATTCTCTTTCGGTGCGTGCTGAGAATTATCAATAAGCAGTAATTGGTTCTCTAACTGTATAAAACAGTATATTGTCATAATTTTCCCGCATGACCTGGAATTACATAGGAATTCTCAAATAGGCCAGGTAGTTCTTTAAAAGTTAACATGTTACTGTACTTAATCCCGTTTTGTGTCTCCCCAAAACGGATTTCCTGTCTTCTCTCATATACATTTCTTCATTTCCTACGGCTGCGTACTAGTTCACTTAATTTTTTTAATGCCAAGCTACAAAAATCAGCATTAAAACAACAGCTACAACTTCAGTTCATTTTTTAAACTGAACGTATAAAGCCTTTAAATAAACGCATCTGGGAAAAGGCTTTATGTTGTCGGTTGCTATGGAGTAGGCAAAACAATGAATCTTTGTCGTCATTTTGCTTTCCTAAGAACGGATCCAAAGCCTATTTAAGGCAAAGGAAATCTTCACTGACTTCAAGCGTTTGTAGACTCGAAACTGCAGTTTTCAACTACCTCTCTCAAAAAACTCCACCTTTACAAAATCTAAAACAGCATTATCCCTATGTGAAGGACAGGAATATTGAAGCACAAAGAGTATAAACCACAGCACAGAAAAATTAGAATAATTTTTCACAGTCACCTCACAGATCAGAGGCAGAGCTAATGATGAAATAGACCTACAAGTTCTGCGTCTTTGTCCCCTCCCATAAAATAAGATACTTAGGCTCTCCAGCGGGAGAAAAGGGTCTGTCATTACCCCCTCAAAAGAAACCCTGCCAGTGAAAGGCATCACTCTGCAGCAAAACTCTCTCCTTAGCCCTGGCTAGAAGAGATGGATAAGAGGCCCAATTTTGGAACAAAAAAGGAAATTCCACAATGATAACAATGATACACTGATTTATCCAGTGTGGAAGCATGCAAACCAGACAACCCTGTAAACTACAGCAAGTCGTAAAACACACATACAAAATCTCAGCAATGAGAAAAACAATGCATAAAGAGGATTAGATTGCAGTCAAACCATTAGACCCTTTAAAGCCAGGATTCCCGGCTCAAACTGTCTGCTGTCCATACTCTGACCTGGCTTTGTCCCCCAAAGCCAGCAGTTGATCCTACAAACCCACACTCGTGTGGAGAGCTATTGTAAACTATATTATTAGATGCACTACAGCACCGACTGGCTATTTACATCCACAGGAACAACATCAGAAAAAATAACCTTAGGCAGAGCTTTTATTTAGTACAGTATTTAGGTATTTCTCTCTGAGAACTCTGGAACACTGGTCATGCTGCTTCTGAGCTGATGTTTCCGTCCTCTCTGGGTCTGCCTCTAATCCCTATAGCACCCCTCACAGTAAGATACAGTTCTGTTTTTCCACAAAATTCGTCAGTTACTAGATAACTACATTTCATTATAACACTATTAAGCTGTCTAAAATTCCTCTTGATAGATCCACAGGCACGTGGAAAAATTCAGCAATGAAACTATACCTGAGAAGCAGAAGCTGCCGTCTAGGTCAATCAGCACCGGGTGGTGGTTCTTTGAGAGAAAACACTTTCTTCTCACAAATCCACGGACAGGACAGTGGATGCTTGGAAATCGCCCAAAGAAAGTACAGAGGTACAGAGGCTGACAAGGAGCCAGACAGCCCCTTTAGAAAGAAGTTCATCTGTAAGCCAAGAAGGCCGCTCTATTATTGCCAGAAACTGCAGATTGAAATACAGTAAAAGGGAAAGGGAAGCTTCTAATCTGCATTCTTGGGGGCAATAAAGGCAGGACTCTGTACTGGTGACCGCAATACAAGTTTGCTGACACCATTATACATATAATAGTCCTTTGTCTCTTGAGACTAAAACATGTACAAAAGTGGCTCCTTCGTTTTCCCCACTTGGAGCACCACCTTCTCTGAGGAACCCAGAGCTCCCACAGCTTAGGACACACCTAAGCATTTGCACCACCGAGGCACTGGGCTCCAGGATTGCGCTGGCTGCCACTACCGTGCCAGGGTGGTGGGCTCTGAGTCCATGTGGCTCAAGACTGAGAAACTCGGGATGTAAGAAATACATCCTGATGCTCTAAACCAGCAGACCTCAGAGAGCGAAAGCCAAAGCCACGAGCTCCCCCTTCCAGACTGTTACTTAGTCATAATAAAAGATTGAAAAAGTAATTCTCCTTTACTAGAGAAACACTGGTGCAGATTTGTGGTCAGGTTAAGCTAGTACCGCCACAGAAAGAAGCAGCTTTACCTTCCCCTTACCTCGCATTTTTCCACCCGCCTTGCAGGTGCATGTGTTCATGTTGATGCGATGGGCATGAACGGATCTAAAACAAAGCCTGTTTTGGCAGCTCAGTTTGGGATATTTCACCTCATATAGGGCAGAGACATTTGTCAAAGTCGCACACTGAGTAGCAACGGGTACTTATAAGACCCATTGGGAATGTACCTAAGGCACAAGCGAAAAGCAATGAAAATGTTCACTTTTATTCTTTACCTTTAGGTATTGCCTCCAAAGGGGACTAGAATGGAAAAAATATTATGATCTGGGACTTTTTAATATTATTAAGTACCACTGTTAAAACGCCATAAGAAAAATCCACTGACACCAGGTGATACAAAGCTCCGCATATTGCCTATGCAGTAGAGTTAGCAAACTTGTCACTGAATAAAATGTCTTTAAATGAAGTTGGACAGAACACAAACACTGAGATGATGCATATAATGCAGGTAGCTAATACACAGTATATTAACGCTCTTGAAACACCCTGTGTAAACCAATTGAAACCGAACCACCCTTTAAAAATACGCTATACCACAAGGTTCCCCGCAGCCTCCTATTTTTTTCTGCTTTCATTTTATGACAGTAGTAATGTGCTTTCTGCTGAAAGCATTTCTTTGGGATTAACAGATAGCCGAGATTAACAATGCTTAGTTATGCTTCGCGTCATCAACATCTCAAAAGCCCTCAATCCCCAAGAAAAGCATAGGCTTGTTTGCTGGGTATTTAATGTTTTCCTTCCTGTTTGAACGATTCACAAATTTAGTAAAATGAGTGAGCTTGTGTGTGCACGTTGGGTTTTGTGCACACACTAAAGTCAAGTAGAAAAATACATGACTGATTTTAACATGGCTTTTCTAATTCTGGAAAATACAGAATTGTGCTTCCTCGAACAAAAATGGGAAAGAATTACAAATCCCACAAACACTGGCTGAAAGCTTGTGAAAGTAATTACTAGTCAGTATTAAAGTAAATATCTGAATGTTGCTAATTTAAGTTCTGTATAGAACTGTCTTTCCACCAGCATTTGTGACATCTGGCTCAGTATAATGTGCTATATTGAGAAATCATGTGTACAGTGCACAGCATGTGGAAGTATGTATTTTCCATGATTTCTCTTTCTGCAAGCATCATTCTAAACACAGAAATTTTTCTACTTGAAGCTCAGACTGGGTTACAGATGTTTATTTTGACAGCAACCACAAAGTTTAAACTGTGACTAAAATGACAAGCATCATTGAAATGGCCCATATATAAATAAAAGCAATTGACCGAAATCCAATTTTAAGGTAAAGAAATCGCTTCTTTACTGAGTGCATATTTAAACAAATGAGTAACAAGGTTATAAGGAAGGTCTTATTATTGACTTAATAAAGTTAGATTTAAAGGTATCGATGCAAATATTTTCATGGCTTCTGTATTAGTGCATGACTGTGCAATACGACCACTTTTAATTCAGGAAGGGTACTTATCTACATTCACATTTTGTCACGTGTCAGCATGGAGATGCACTGTATCACTCAGACAGAAGGGCTGATTCAAATGCAGAAATATTTACAGACACGGCACTATGTGGCAGTTGCACACCCTCAGGCTGACACCGCAAGCGACTGTGCCAGCACTGTAGAGTCCCCTTCCACAAATCCAGTGAGGGCCTCCTGCTTACAGTTCTAGGTATAATGCAAAGGGCGATCGCTAAGGCAAAACAAAACAACAAACCCACATTCCCCAGCAACGATCACACAGCAAAACCAGCTATAGTACTAAGGCCACCCTATATATATATGTAACACAGGACACAGCTGTGGCACTGACACTACCATGGTGTGTGGTAACAAAGCCTCAGCCTCCACTAATTGACTTAAGTCTGTGAACTAGATTCATAGAATCTCAGAATGGTTTAGGTTGGAAGGGACCTTAAAGATCACCTTGTTCCACCCCCCTGCCCTGGGCAGGGACACCTCCCACCAGCCCAGGTTGCTCCAAACCCCGTCCAACCTGGCCTTGAACAAGTTACCGTTCAGTAACCATAAAAACTCAGTCCTAGCCTAAACTATGCAAACAAATATTGACTTTTTCCATAGTAACCTTTATAGCTAACAGACACTTTGAGTGGTGTTTTGAGCCAGATATAAAGTAAACATAAATAGGAGAGGAACCAATAAACACATACCTCAGAGAAACACTCCACATTAACACGGAAAGAAAAGCATTAAAAAAAAGTATTTTTGTTCTGCAGTTTCCTGCACTGGAGCCTGGAGGGCAAACCAGCACGTTTCGGTACCCGCTCTGTGCAATATGATGAACTCTCAGGAAAAAAAGGCAGGGCAGCACCAGCCACTCTCCCGGGGAGCTGGGACGTGCTCCGCCATGCACACGTGTGTGCCCTGTCCGAGCCCTGAGCAGAGCAGAGCCGAGGCCCAGCACCCGGTGCTCGTGGTCCTGCTGAGCGTCGCCATGCAGCTCCCAGCCCGCTCCCAATTCACCTACCTGAAAATACCTCTGCTGTACACCTCTCCAAACTTGCAAACAAGGAGGCAACATGTGAAAGAGGAGGATAATGTTACATTGCCTTTCTAGGCGTTATTAAACAAGAGGGAAGAAACTATCAGAAAATTCCCAATTTAAGTTATAGTACCGGATTTGACATGCAACACATCAGGGATTTAGAGGCAGGTCACATACTACTCCAGAGTGATAAATTCAAGCACAAGGAGACTTAAATATTTGTTCCATCATGCTCATTCACAGATTTCTCCCTAGTAGCGTCCCTTCACATGTCATGCTGAGCGTGCAGTAGAGAACACCAATATACAGCTAGCAGCGCATGGGTGAAAGCATACCTTCAAATTACCTTCTTTATAATAATGACCTATACAGGTACATTAAGGTAAAAAAGGACCAGGAAAATTCCTCTTTGAAACTCTTCAGTGCAGAAAACTAATCACATTTGCTACTATGTTAAGTGAAAGAAGAAACACGTGTCCCCACTGCTAGATCACCAGGGAACACCCAGAAAGCAGCCCCTGTGACAAAGGCTTCTATTTGAAAAGTTTGTATCAGATTTGCCTTAAACCCCTGTAAGGCACCATTAGCAAATACCAACAGAAGAAACAATTTGCATATGACTATTCACAGTACATATTTATTCATAAATGAACAGGATAACAGGAAGATACTAGGCTGCTAAGTTTTCATCTTTTAAAATTATCACTTCCTACAGTGCTTGTATTGAATCCAGCTGAAAAAAGAAAAAAAAAACTGATGGTGGTGCCCCCTCACTTTGCAGGAAATAAACCAGCGGTCGCTACTGGGAGACCAGGATGGTTTCAGGGAATGGCACACACCACTGGGTGCCAGACGGGGCAGCCTGCTCACTGCCCATCTCCCTTCCAGCAGCCCTCCGCCTCTCGGAAGGGAAATTTCCACACAACACCAACAACCGCTCGCCCCACAAAGTGTGTAATGTGGCACCCATACCATAAACCAAAGCATATTCTACATCACTGCCTTCAAAAGGCAAAAATGGCAAAAGAAATCACATTTTTGTCACCCAAAACAAAAAAATCACCTTGCAATAAACTACGTTACTGAAGGCACTTTTAACTTTTGATCGACTTTTTGCCCCGTCACAGAAAATATCTCATCTAAGTCTTAGACAAAAAGAAAATGAAAATCCATCATGCTAATTAATTACATGGTATAGTTAAGGGGAGGTACCCTTTCAAATGCAAACAGTTCATTTACAGTAAGAACCACCCCCAGGTGTCTTATGGAAAGCTGCTAATCAGTCTGGAGATTAGAAACAGGAAGTAATTTCAAATACAAATTAATTTTCTTTACCACCGTAACATGTCCTTTCCCCCCCTCTAATCTAGGTGCCTGTGCTACAAACTGCAGTAACCTGGCAAATAAAAATGACCCTGAGGCAATAAAAGAGAGGAAGAATGTGTTGTAAATGTGTGATCTTTGGCACCCACCATAAGATTATTCAGTGAACCAGTTTATACCAATGTTGTTTATCTTCATTAATACGGAGGAAATATACTCTGGACTCAAAGGGACTCAATTTCTCCTCCTCAGCTCAACACACATAGAACTGCAAGAGCACTGGCAATTTAATCAATTTGTATCCTTTCATGTTAACTGACTAGAGATTTCCTCCTTCTCCAGGGTCAAATTTATCTTGGTGTGCTCAAAGCTCTGTTTGTCAAGAATCCAGAAAACGAAATTAAAAGAAACATTTTATTTTGTTGATGGGATTGCACAGCGGTAACTGAGGGCAGAGCACGGCCACCTACACGCAGCTGGTGTCAGCTACGATAAGACAGTGCGGTCAGCGAAGATGGATGCAACCCAGTTCCAGACAGTGGTATTCTGTGGAAACCTGACCACGGCTTCCCCATCTCGTGAGCTCCACGGGTACTGAAAGTACAGATGAAAATGAAACAGGCTATTCCATAGACTGGAAGTCATCTACAATCCTCAGAAGGTTTCTAGTATGAAGAATATTTTACGGACTGCAGATTCAAACTCCTACCCTCAATCAAATTTAAAGCTAGGCTTAAGGCGCAAAACCCACTCCGTGTATTCAAAGGAGACCACAGTACACTGTCAGGGGAACTAAAAGAAGAGAAACCAAAGAGATGGCACTATCTAACACTTTGTTGCCAAACCTGTTGTCAGATATTGCAGATATTTTGTTCTTGAACAAACACGAGGATAAATTTGATGGAAACCCGAGACGAAATGAGATGTCAGGCACTGTGGCCCATGCGCAAATTAGCCCTCCTAATTCTCCAGCAGTGTTAGAGAACATCGCCCAGCGGTGATGTACAGGGCTCTGTAAGCCATGCCTATAATGCTCCAAAGACATTTACAATACCTTAGACTATCAAAACACCCCACATTGCTTTGGGCCTCAATTCTATACCACAAAAATAATTTATTGAGCTAGTGGCCTGACTGCTGGCACACTCGCCACATAACCCGAGGAGTACACAAGTGTACTACGACGCAAGTGGGGTTATTCTGGTAACCCCATGTTACTCCTGTATATGTGTAATGCAACGGTTAGTTCTGTTTGCAACCCCACTGAAAAGGAAAAGAGTGCAGGACAAGCAGTTATATCTTTAGTGAATTAAAAAAAAAAAAAAAGGTATTTAAGTCTAGGAAGAGCCTTCTGACTTTGTAGAGGCAGAAGAAAAATGAAGATAACTGTAGCTCAAAAAGGAGGGTTAGAAACCTTTTACATTTACTTGATTGGATCACCAGCTTGGATATTATGCCATCTTTCGTTTAAATTATGAACTGCAAAGTAATTGAAATGTGAAGTATTGCTCAATCAGTTTAAAATTTAATCTCAAGAAATTCAACCATACTTGATTTAAAGTAATGTTATTTTTCTTCCTACGAAAAAAAAAATCAAGAGAAATTAAGAAATTTTAATCTTGCTACTCTGTATTGTTTTTAGAATAGCTTTCAGGTGCTCTCAACTGACAACATCCTCTAGTTTTTATAGGTAGATGATTACAAAAAAACTTTACAAAAAATAACCACAAAAGCAGTTCAATGTGTCCACGCTGTATCAGTTCCTTGCTTTACCATAATTTCAGTAATTTTTCTCCATATCGCTTCACAGTCTTTTATTACCCATCACAATGAGTTTCAACAAGTACCTATTTTCAGATGCATGACAGACCTTTAACTTAAAACTGGCAGCAAAGATTTGCATGGTTCTCCTTCTGCATACTGTAGACAAAGTATTTACCTGGGCTAAATATAAATGACATCATTTTGATTTCACCTTGCTTATAAAGTCAGCAGAGACCATCCGGATATTTTTTAGTTAGTGATGTTTCCTTACATTTATTTTCTCTTAAGTGTTTACTTTCAGTATTGATAGCGGGAAGGTGTTCGCTGTGTTTTGCATTTTTTTATTGATGAAGTTAGCTTTCACTAATGGTGAAGTACTCAAAGCATCCCTTTTCGTACTGTCCTGAAACCTCTCCCAGGAGCCAGAAGGAACGAAATAATAATCCAAGCTGGAGTTATTTCAAATGGATTCTTTCTGAAATCCACAGGAAAAAAGTATATTTTAAAGAATGCGGAAAGATCATCCAAGTATTACAGACAATCTAAAACTCTTATTTTTTTCCCTAAAATGGATATCGTGTTAAGTGTCCAGCGGCACCTCTGAAGCCTTTCACAAGGCAGATGGAGTAACCTGAGAAGACGACAATTGCTCATTCTGCACAAACACCTGCTCAGGGCTATGTTGAGCCACGGGATGAAACCACAGACAGACAAGACCCCCAACCACATCTATATGAAAATTGAAAGGAAACATAAATGGTTCTTAGGCATCCGTTTTTCGAAGGTCCTGCCATTTTCTTTCAATGATACAGAGTTGAGATGTTGGGGTTTTTTGTTAAGTTTGAAGAAAGCATCCAAATGGTGACATACACTGCTGGTATTTGCATATGTTATTCCCCGTACTTTGTAGCGTTTGGATTGTTGAAAGGAGGCTGCAGCTTAGAGCAGCCGAAAGGAAGAAGCAACGTTAACGCTGAAGAAAGGTGAAGCCTTCCACAGAATATTCCATGCTACTGAGCCCCCTTCAGGCTGGCCTTCATTCAGCTACAACTTGCCTAAAACACAACCATGGCAGCTCAGACAAAACACTGCCCATTTCACAGACCTGCGTTCACCCTCCCTACAATGCAAACAAATATTTCTAAAGCAAAAAAACCCCTCAAATGTTTAAAATAAAAGGCGCTGAATTCTAGCCTCACAAGCACTCGCTGCAACAGTGTTCCAGGCAGAAACTGGTATTTAATGCAATTGCTGCTTCTGTCTGGATGCTCAGAAATAAGATTTCTCTTTCAAATGGTAACGATGCCACAACTTTCAATCCTGCTGACAGATAGGCCACAGAACACCCATGCTAATGAGGAAAGTGTCATTCATTGTTTCTTCCAAATCTTCAAATGTTAATTTACTGTGCAGTAACCATCCAAGCTCTTTTTCTCCTCCCTTTCCTCCACCACCCAAACATGAGTCGAACAGTCTGTCACAAATTGCCACCTCCTTGTAAGCCAAAGATACACTCTTGAGCAGGCATCTGCTGAAAATGTCTGCGTATGCTGTGCACGGCTTTGCATAATGCTACAGTGGTCCTGCAGGGAATTACAATGGCACATACATTCTTCAGTCTATTAATTTCTAAAAATGAAGGATTAATTATTTTAAACCCATTAATAAAGAAGTTCAGACACTTCTGTAAAGTTTTCAAATGCAAATAACTTCTAGTCTGTTATAGATTTTATTACACCAAGTAAATCACCATATAAAAATCTCAAGGATTCCCTCTTTACTCAGATTAATTCCAACCGCGTGTCAGATTTTCTCTGTCCAGAACCCATTTATTCTTAGAATACTCAGCTCTGGATTTGGAGGGCTCTGCGTGCCCATGCCCTCACACACATGAATTCTACATAAAGCATTACACGAGTATGTGATATCAACATAAAGAGGAAGGCAATAAGCTTTTAAAAAAATTCACAGATAGTTTTATTCTGGAGAATGTATTTCTGCATTTCTGCTTTTCAGAACATGCTGACTCACGTGTACGGTTGTGGTTGACGGAACAGCATCTCTCTCAGAGGTGGCAATTCCCTCTCTGTGTTCATGAAGGGAGTAGAGAAGACCTGAGTTCACATGAAAGCAAAAGGCGCAGAATTCAGCTATAAATGAGAACTAACAAGGCTTTCTGGATGCCTGGTAACCACCGTTAGTGCTTTGAATAGCTCTGCTAGCAGAGAAGAGTTTGGCAAAATCCCAGATGGGGGACAAACGCCTGAAGCAAGTTAGCTTCTGCCGCAGGAAGCATCCGGAAATACACTGAATGTTCGAAGCCTGTATCATTCAAAACATAATTTAATCAATTTACCAAAGCCATTAGAACATTCCCCTCCAGGAAAAAGGGAAAGGCACAAAAAAGCCTCTCATCTTGGCTCATTTCTATAAAGTGTGGTCAGACACACTCCAATCAAGAGGCCAGACACAAATGAGCATGGTGCTGAAATTAGTTTTCCTTGCTGCTCTAGTAAGAGAATTTAAGATGTGATTTTTATTTTACATATGCACGGTTAGTTGGTGCATGTAGCCATGTTTTGACAGCTTCCTCTACACCATTCTCTCCTTTCGGACCTCAGCGGGCTTATTAGAATTAAGTCACCCATGCTGTCAATACAACAGTTACACAAAGCTGCTTACATTTTATTTGTTGCGTTCAAATCCCAGGAGGCTGTTAGCTGATCTTGCTACTGCAGCCAGTTTTGAAATAATATTAAATATTCCATGGGCTCAGCCAACATGCACACCAGTGGTGCCATTCGGAACAAGAGGCCAGCTCCTGAGCAGCAGCAGAAGCAACAGCTTCAGCGGAGCTCAGCAAAGTCTGTACCGAGGTACTCACCGAGACGGCCACACAGCTACGGAGAGATGCTTATGTTTACCATTATTGCTGTATTTACAGCTAAAGCATAACACACATCCAGTGTAAACCCTGAGATCTCTTCACTTAGTCATCTATTTAAATGGTACAAATAATTGGATTTTCCAATTATGAATTCTGATAAAAGGCTCAATATCCATGTACATTTTTGTTTTGTCGTATGAAAAGGCTGGTGTACAAATAATCCAAGCAGCCTTCCAGGTTGAATCAAGCAACACAACGTCATTATTCCTCAAGAAGGAACACAATACCCAGTAGCTGACAGTAAGCAGAGTAACCTTGGAGGCTTGAGACAGGTGCTGAAAAAAGCTGGAACAAAGGCCCTACTGAAATAACTCAGTATTTATAACTCAGCTCCTACAAGCACACTCTAAGAGATAAAACTTAACTACCTTGTGAGATGAAAGCAGAAACAATTGTAGCTTTGAGAAACATGTCTACCTCTGCTTCTTTCTGTTCATGTAAATCCAGTATTTTAGATCAAAATTCCACAGCCAAGTAGACTAGGTATTATTTTACCTGGCACTGCTAAAGAGCATTTAGGTCAGTCTGCGTGGAAAGCCAGAGCTTTCCTGATGTCAGCTTTTTGGCACTATCTGCCTTTGAACGGTTTCTCCTGCCGCTCTCTGATGAAGTTGTCATTTTCCCCACAGGAGAGAATTTCAGATGAGGTGACACACTGTGCATTTTGCTTAAGCTGTGTTGTTGTAAGAAAGTAAAAGTCTATCAATATTTACTTCGGAAAATGTTTTTCCTCAAATCTCTCAGATACATCTTGCTAGAACATCCTCCTGGCTGGCAAGAGAGCAGTGTATAATCACGGTGCGAATGATGATGAAGTAAAGTACCTTCGCTTTCACGGACAGATCTGCATGGACATCCGCCTGCTGCAGGCTGGGGAAACTGCACAGCAGCTCCGCGTAAAGTCTTCCCGGAACAAAAGGTTTAAGCATCTTTAGGTATTTTGCCTTATCCTAAGATGAAGAGAGTATTCTGCATGTACCAATATACATATGGCTAAACAAGACAAGGATTGTTTGGGGCACGAAGTACCATGAAGGTTATTATTAGCTGTACCACTCATCTGTGTTTTCCCAATATGGTTTGTTTCAGAGTTGCTCTTGATTTACAGATGACTAATGAAACAGGCGCATATCTTACTGAAACAAAAGCATATGAAATGGACAAACACTGGTGAATGAGGAAAGACTACAGCAGATGTGTTCAGTGATGTCCAACACTTGCATAGAACTTCACAGTTCCATTGAAAGAACCATGGTATTTTGTTCATATCTTCTAAACCACAGAAAGAAAAGAGTGAGTTTAAGAAGGTTAGTAAACACATCAAATTTAATTATTTTGTTTATTCTATGTGTAGTAAAAGCTAATATAATTTTTTACTGCATGTTCTAACTCGCGTTTTACATCCGTTATATTAAGGTGGCCTGTAAGAAAATATAAAATCTACATTAATGCCTTAAATGCAAGTCCATTCTGTAGAAGAATTTATAAATATTAACAAGACAAAATTTACAAATGCAAAAGACACCATTTGCAGCTATGAATGTTTAATTCTGAGGGAACAGGAATAGCATTTTCATATTCATGCAAGTCTTCAGCTATATTAAAAGAATGCTTATGTAGAAAGTCTTAAAATACCATGCCAAACCAGTATTGGTCTGAGGTGATTCAAAGTCTTTTCTGTTATCCTTTCTAGTCTCAGTTCAATGTATGACTTTTAGGTCCAGAATACCTTTTTGTATTGGTAGGAATCTGGAAAGTGTAAGCCCAAATGATAATATTAGTTTTATTAATTGAATATACCCTTCCCTGGCAGAGTTCGTCAATATTACTGCTAATACTAAGTGCTAGGCTTTATGAAACACCTTTCATGAACAGACAAGGAAAGACAAAGTTTACCAAGGTCCCCCCTTCAATAACCAACCTGGATGAAGGGTCATGGTACTCATCGTTTTGTACATGGGCAATGGAGTAACCATCTTCATAACTTAGTTTAACTCCACAAATTAGGCTTTTTTTTTTTTCTCTCCAATCGAGCAGTCACCTTAGAAACCAAGTCAGCGTCAGAGCTTCTGGAAAAAGACCAAGGTCTAGTTCCAGGACTAAGGGTGGGGATTTCAAAGCACCGGCAGTGCCTGCTTCTCACGGGGTACCAAAGGGCGCTGAAAGCCCAACTTCGATTTGTGCTCTTGAAAATACGCGTTTAATGCTTGACAATACAGGGCTTTGCTTTTGAAAATCTCAGCCATGGTGCCCAAGTCTAGGTGACTGGGATTTGGGTTTTTTTTTAAGCAAATAGTTGCAATAGTTGAACTTTTCCCCATTGACAAAAGAAAACATTATCATATTTATAACCTTTGCACTCTAGAGAGTCCCTGTTTGGGATAGCAGACGAAACTAAAGCAATAAAGTGGCATCCGCATTTTTCCATCGCTGAACTAGGAACTTGAGCTCTCCTGTTCATTCCAGGCCAATGAAGGCCAAGACCACAACTGTCTTGTGAGGTGGCAATCTGAAAATAACCTGACTAGTCCCCAAACCGCACATATATACTACCAGATGCACCCACAAAGAAATAGGTGCATAAACATTCAGAATGAGCCTTCGCGCTCGCTGCAGCTCAAATAACACTAACTAGTGGGAAGGACTGTCCCCCACAGAATAAACCAAGAAAACTAACTCACAGTAACATATTATTGGTCTCATTTTCATTTCTGAGATCCAGCTAAAGATATTAACAGGAATAAAGAATTGGTGAGTTAGGAACAGAATTTCCCTGTCTGTTCATCATCCAAAACAGTTCTGCCACAGGCCGACGCAGAGCAGCAGCAGTGATGGACTGGGAGAACTTCCCTTTGGTGATGAGCAGGTGGAGCTGAGGCAGGTTCAGGTCAGTCCTCACTCAAAGTCAACATTCTAAATGGCTAAATGGAAAGGTATGCCATAAAGCACGAAAATGCAACTCCTTAAGAAAAATACTTCCAGCATTGCAGGGATAACTGAAGTAACTTACAATCACTTTAGAAGGATATTTATTTCTTCTTTCTAACCAGCATGAGGTACGGGGTGTTTTTTCCCTTGCATCTGTCACTTAACATGTAAGTTAAGAAATAACAGCACGGCAAGAAGAACGCAGCATAAAAGAGAGAGTCAATACAGGCTGTGACACAAAACAAGCCTCATAAAAAGCAAAGCATTTAAGATGAAACAGGTCTAGAGAAAATTCTTCCCTATAATCAAACTGCCATTCTCTGCCTAGGCCGACTCCTGCATCATCAGCAGTAAATACCTGCTGATTTGACAGATAATCATACTGTCATATCACCTTCATCAACAAATTCTCTTCAGGTAGTTTCCAAGCCAGTAAATAAACAACAACATAACAACCTAATTCTCCGGTATAAACACACAGGCAAGTGGAAGATGAACTGCATATTGTGCCATTAAACTCTTTAAGTACAATTTAGAGTTAATCGCCTTTCATACTGGAAAAAAAAAAAAATACCCCCCCCCAACCAGCTCCATGCTAGCTTCCCCAAGCTTTAATTGCTGACTCAAACTGGGATCGGAGGCTAACGAGTATCTCAAGCCTTGCGTTCAGCAATGGCAGCTCAGCAGAAGTGTTCAGTTTTAGTATTTTTCTTTGCTGCAGGCCAAGAGTTACAGGGAGTGAAAGCCTTATGTCTTCTGTTTCTCATTAAATGTTGGTGTGCCATCGTAATTATAAAATAACAGAGAGGCCTCGCGCTCCTGTTTCAATTCCAAAAGGCAGCTTAGACTTCCTTCATAAACAGAAGAACTCAAATAGGTGGGAATCGAGTTTTAACAAATATATTCATTGTACAATATTACGACTGTATTTATGAGCTGATGCATTATTCATGCCCCAGAATCCAGCTGGCGATTTTGCTCTAGTCATTTCATCCCAACACAAAATGCCGTAGCATTTGCTCTGGGGTCTAGAAACTGCTGGAGCTACAGTTTCTAGCCCCCGTCTTCTTGGCCCTGAATTGTCCATGGTGTCATGCTTGAATCTTTAAAGAGTAAATAACCCTTTACTGATTAAATTCCTTTTAAAAATAGTATTTTAGTCCCTCAATTTTCTGTGTACATATGTGTATATATATACAAATTTCTGTGTACATATAATTTTGCAAACATGCATAATATGCTTATTTTTTGCTCTTGCTCTCAAACCCCAGGGGTGAGGCAAATGAGACAGCAGTGCAGGGTGGAATGCAACAGTATTTTTAAATTATTGACTTGAGAGCAGCATGTGAAATAGTGTCCTTACAACAGCTGAAAGGTCGTCTTTAATAAATTTCAAAGAAAAAAACATTTACTTCTGATTTGTCACTTAAGCAGGTACCCAAAATGCTGCTGTGCACACTGTAAACATTTATGTCCTATCCATGATAATAGAAAGCTAGAAATAATTTACAAGATAGCCAAGCTCCACAATTTATGTTGTATATCTTCCTGTTCCAGGCCACACACTGCAGGGGTGGCTATTTTTAGAAATGCACTTAGGCTAACATATTCTGGTTTACCCCATGCGTATATAGAGAAGTATCTTCCAGCTCTCAGCAGCTCTTCACCTGTATCAATTGTTCTTCTCCCATAAGCTGCAAGGCAGTCATTACTCCAGGTCATGCTTATTTTTAGGTCGTTTCCTACGGTAACAAGTACATCCTACTTCCCGGAGCAGTTTTATATTGGTAACTTGCTTCCATTACTTCCAGAACAAGCTGTAAAAATGCATTTAAAAGGCCTCACTTCAAATTTATTTACACAGAACCGATATACACACTGGAATAAAAACTGGGCAAGTTCTCTTCTTGCTTGCTTTCCGGAAGGAACAATAGAGCTGCCCAGTACCCTCCAAGATGCTACTTCGTTTTCTTTGTGATATTCTCTCAAGAATGCATTCCTGTTTTTCAGTCCAGCACAGTAAGGACTAGATGGTTTTGGATGTGGGCACTGGCACATGCCAACCCATTCAGAGAAGTGCCAATTTGAGTGAAACTGAAATCTCTTCTACTCTTTGCCCTTACCCTCCACCCCTCCTCCATAAGGGGAGGAGCCAACTCATGATGTGGGGGAAGAAAGGTTACATCTCTGCTTCGAAAGCCTTGCTTGGGCCTCTTCTCTATACCTGCTCTGTATTTTACTACACCAAGAGAAGG